>NW_027466055.1:7705000-8305000 GCF_046127955.1 Nelusetta ayraudi | reverse complement strand
TCTTTGTCTTGTAATGCTTTTCAGAAACACAATATGCAGATGAGTCACGATCATCGTCCGGTGTAGCAACAGAAGGCTTTGAACGGAGACAGTGTGTGTTTTGATCACTCCTCAAACCAGTTCTTCCACTGACACCGACTGCGTCCACGCTTTGAATGCAGCTGTGTTTGCAAGCAAACTGGCTTTGCAGGAAACCACCGGCGTGGTCATCCGTGACGCCAACTCGCAACCCTTGCAGAAATATCCTCGGACGGCCAAGAGTTTGCGGCTTGAAGTCGAGAGCGTGCCGCCTGAATTGGTTTGACCTCTCCTGTGGGTGAACGCTGGTAACACCTCATGGCTCAGCTGATCGCACCGTGGTGCAACGCGACCCCCGCGACTTTTGGCAAACGTCCCGCAACAACAGAAAGTGAGCGTACTGGCCCGAGAGGAAGATGCTTATCGTACGCACTCCCCGACTTACTACTCAGTCTTACCCTCCAGTTAACATAACATCACACAGCACACAGTCGTTTTGTCTGTTTGCTCAACGTTGCCAAACGCGCTGCACATCCTGGTATTTGTGTGTATCAGCTCGGTTGTTGACTCACTGTGCGAGAACAGGAGTCTCTTTTCAGCCCTCCTTCCCCAGCCACACTCTCCCTTCGGTTTCTGCCCCCCAGACCGAGTTTTGACGTAGACAGTCGCATTTTTACGCCGTCTGAATCAATATGATTAACTGGTGGATGCTGGTAAAACAAACAGGGCCTGTAAAATAAAGCCAGATTGCCTTTATTGGCCCTAATCAGCATCTTGACACTCCGGCAGAGGGTTTTCATCCCAGCAGTGTTTAACTTGATGGGTGCACTTATGGGATGGCAGTGTGTGGAATTAATGCTTGTTTAGCAGCGTTGTTTTTATTTACTGGGTCATAAAACACGTTGAATCACTGGAGACAGTGGACCTTGTTGATGGTCATCATCATTTTACCGACTCGGCGATTCATCAGCGCTCCGCTGTGTGCCTGCTATTCAGTCGTACTGCTGCTGGGATAATGGCTCACTCTTCTTCTTCGCTCGCCTTCACTTCTCCGCTCATTCTAACCGCGCTTTTGCCAGTTAAAGGTATAACGTCTTATTTTTTTTTTTTAGAATCATACGTCAGAACTACATTCATAACAATACGCATAAACATACAACATTCAATAGTGGTCTGAGCAAGAAGAGAAGATTCAAATAAAGAAAAAAAGTAAGGAGAGAAAAAGAAAAAAGTAAAAAAAAGAAAAAAATATCAATTATATAAAATGATAATGATAAAAATAATAATAATAAAAAAAAATCAAAAAAAATCAACAACTTATTGGCAAATGAAAATATGTGGGTCCTTGTATTTGTTCACAAGTATTTCTTATTGCCGGTTCGTTCACTTTGGAGCCTTCCAAGCCAGTATTTCTACTGTTTAATTTCACTTAGACCCTGAGGCAGGTAATTTGTTCGGGGTTGCCACGTGTCCATCAAAGTGTTGTCATTTCCTTTTAATTTGGCACTTGGTCTCTCCATAGGAAAAACTCTAGCGTCTTATTTTTAAAGGTACTCCAACGCTGGCCTATTCAGACAGAACCTCCGATTCCCATCAAGGGTGCACGGCGAGTGGAAAATACTTCACATCCGCTTGTCAAATGTGATTTGACAGAAGCGAAACAATGACGTGGCCATTGTCAGAGTTGTTTTCGTGTGAGTTAAAGAACTGGTCCAACGGTCTTAACCAACCACCGTCAGCACAGCAACCTCAATGTAGCCCCCCCTTCTAATTCTAAATGGACAGTAAACCTTGTGTCGGTCAGTCCTGCACAGAAACACTGATACCACACGAGGCTGTGACTGGAGCTGTGGGCCAGTGTGAGATTCTGACAGTTCGCTTAGCTCAAGCAGAAATTTCACAGACAGCTTCGTGGTGGAACGATTACAGCTCTGAAAATGTGCCATGTTGCGATGTCTTTTAGTTCCCCCATTGAACGCACTTGCAACGATCTAACCCTTTTGTTTTTCTCTGTGTCCCCTTTTTCTTCAGCACGGCCAAATATAATGTCCTCACATTCCTGCCCCGCTTCCTATACTCGCAGTTCAGGAGAGCAGCCAATGCTTTCTTCCTCTTCATTGCACTCCTGCAGGTAAGTTCCAGCGCGTTCTGCAGTATAAATAGACTCTTCCTCAAAATAAAAAGGGGAACCAGAGACACTGCTCATCCCAGTTTTAACCGTTACTCTGTCCCCCTCTGTTGTGTGTGAGTTTTTGTTTAGCTGGACTCAGATTGACATGGTCATCCTTGTAATTTGATCAATTTGCAAACCCAATTTCAAAAGATAGATCAGTGAATAAATTGTTTGATTCGTGTACTGATGTACTGTATGTATAAATTTAAAAAAAGTTCAAATATTTGCATCATTTTCAAACTCAGTGCTGCAGATTTCTGCACTGACAAGCTAACCATGTCCATCTCCAGCATTGGGATGTAATCAATAGACCTAAATAGCTCTACTGAAACGCGTCCAAGGTTGCAAAAAAAGAAGATGGATGAAATGGAAAACTGGCCCTTTATCTCTGCTGAATGTTCACTCGCCTGCAAATATCCTAACCCAGATCCCAGAACATTAGTGTTGTTGTGACTGGTTCGTACTTGCAAAACAAAGATTTCCCTGCAGCTCGGGAAGACTGTATGGATGTAGGTCATTTAAATCGGGTATTGACACTTGAAACATTAGCTAGCAACCGTCAGACAGTCCAGGTCTTTGTTTGTGATGTTCAAAGCCTCGCGGAAAAAGATGAAACGGGAGGAGAAGGACGGCCGCTGGGATCCATTCTTTACCCATATGTGCACCGGCAGACTCGCCTTCATTATTGAGCAGTTGTAGGATGGTAAAGGCCTCTACCCAGTGACCTTGTGGCCGCTACTTTGAAAACCAGCCAGTGTGAATCTTCATTACCTGCCCTGTCGATGCTGCGACCTTGAATAAAACATCTATGCAGATGAGGCAGGCGAGAGATCTTTTTCATCGCTCCCTCTTAGCTGTTGGCGCTCTCCTACAGCTGTTACTGTGGTGCTTGCTTATTAGTTTTAAATGAAAAATTAATTTATTCATTTTGAATTAATTTTAAAACGCAGAAATAATGTCATTCATTTGGTAATGACAGCATTGTGATGGAACTTCAAAAAAATATTTTGTGGCCCACGTGCTAAGATCCTGCTAAGATCATGTTAATTTTATACAAACAAAAACAATAGTAGTCAAATCAGTGTTTTGTGTCACAAGTCAATAGTGACATAATATTGACAGAACCTCTCACGCACAGTATTTTCTCTTGATGTTACTACTGTCTTATTTTCAGACTTTTTTTTTTTTTTCCTATGTTTTTTATGTTTTTTTTGTCCGGTAATAATTTACTTTGGAAGCCAAAACTTGACTGAGAAAATTTCCCATCTTTGTATCTTTCCTAGCAAATCCCTGATGTGTCTCCCACTGGTCGCTGGACCACTCTGGTGCCGCTTCTCTTCATCCTGGTGGTGGCCGCCGTCAAGGAGTTCATTGAAGATCTGGTAGGACAACGATTTCTCCATCGATTTCTCAACCTGTGATAAAGTTGACCGTCTTGTGATTTGTAAGCATACAGAGTATGCTTTTAAATGTAGTTTTTTTAGGGAGGATATTTTAGTTTAATAAAACGTTAATATGTTCAAGCAGCCTGACAAAGTTGGAAGAAAAAAACAAAACAAAATAGATTATGAAACTTTTCACTTACTGCAAAAAACACAGATCTGTCAAACATAATGTTGATGCATAGATAAGGACGGTCTTTCAGCCAAAACGAAAACATGAGGAAAAAAATCCATAAAAGTTAAAAAAAAAAATCATCAGAATTCCAATAAGTTAACAGTTTTTTGTGAAATAGATACAATACAATTTATTTCTTGAAAAAAAAGCAACTTCCATCACAGAGCCAACAGCCAATCAGACGGTGGTGTTCCGATAGTTCAGTCTGAGGCCACAGCTGCGTGTGCTGAGTCTATAGTGCGCGCTCAGTCAATTAACCCAGATACAAGATGCACAAAGGAGGTTGGATCCAGCAAAACAAAACAAACCGTCGGCCCTCAAGCAAGTGAAGCGCAGATGAGCAGATGTGCTAAAACACATGATTATTTATTTCCAACATTGAATTTCTGCAAACTTGAAGGCTCCAAATTGTTTGCTTTGCATATCCAGTAAGTATCCACCCCAGTCTGTCTGAGCAAACTGAGGGAATGTTGCATTCCACTGTATTGCAGTGACCCTGCAATGCGATCCTCCATTCAGGTCCCAGTGGACGGTCACTATGAGCTTCCATCTCGTGCCAAAGGGACCAGCGCAGCATTTTTTCTCTTGGCCTGTCATGTAGTGCAGGCGGTGGTGGTGGTGTGGGGCGGGGGGGACGCAAAACAAACCATGGGAACAGAGCGGCGATGGCTCCGTTCTTATTGCTGAAGGTCACCTGCACACACGTCTGTTCCGTGCACTGTTCTGTCCCTCACGAGTTGACCTGACAGGATGACATCGACCCCGAACTTCATGAATCATGCACTATAGAAAGCACAGCGTGCCGCACAGATTGTGCCTTGGTGCTCACTGTCTCTGCGGCAGTCGACTCAAGGTCTCTTTGTTCGGAGTTGGTGCAATGTGTTTGGCGGCTGGAGTTAAAACTTTAGTCCAGTAAATGACAAACTACAAAGTGTCTCAGCGTATAGCATGGTGCACCTCTTCACAGTAACTGAAGTGTTCGGAGTGAAAAGAGTCGTTGCTGATACAAATAATGATATAACCAAGAATAAAATAAAGTCAATAAAAACTGTTGACGATCTGTGCCGCTCAGCCTTGTCCACTGCTTATCAGTCTTACACCCACATTTTTATTTTATTTCATTCTTTTTTTACCCTCTACTCCAAGCCCTGGACACTGGAACCCAAGAAAGCCCCAGTACGTTTAGCCCTCTGTTGACAGCATCCAGCTAAAAGTGATGCCTTGTTGGACCTTTCACAAGTGAGACAAAAACAAGGCGGTCACTCAGGGCAAAGCCAGCACCTTACTGGCAGTGTTGTCGCTAAACTGGAGGGCATACCAGCGCCCCTTGTGACATCACAAGCGTCTGATATCCATGCCAATGTGTTTCAGCACACAACCTTCGTCCTCTACCTTCCATCCACTTTGTTCTCTCTGCTTTGAAAGCAATATTGTTTAAAGACAGCACTTCCACTTTTCTTAGCGTCCATCCAGTCAATGAAAGAAAAAGTATGGAAGGTTAAAAACAAAGCGGTGGAGAGCACAACCACCCCGACGGGGTCCGTGCTACGAAATAAGATTAGATGACAGCCCTCTCTCCAAGGATGATGAATGGGCTTCGGCGGAGGTCCCGACAGCCAAACTTTTCCCGGGCATAGGTGAGCTTTTAAAAGGCAGGAGCGGATGCGATGTGATGTAATGCGGCCGCGGCTGGTATTCATTAGACGCCACAGCATCTTGAAGGGACGTTGTGGCAAATTTGATTCTGTGTAGGCCTGAAATAGAAAATGGGACAGAAAAAGGAGGAAGGCGAGGTGTGCCACTCCCGCCAGACGGAAAGACAGACTTCAAAGAGGAGATGGGGACAGAAAGAGTCTTCAGAACAGATTTAGCGCGGCTTTAAAGTCATCGATTTTGAGGAATTTAAAGAAATGTTATTGCGTCTTGCACGGGGCCCCTGTGAAATCCTGCTTGCCCCCAAAAGTTTGCTCTAATCTAGTGCATCAGCCACTCCCCTGGAATACCATCCAAATGTTCCTCTTGGCCCTGAAAAAAGAATTTCAGTCAATTGTCAATTCCAAACGCAAGCATTACTGCAGATTCTGTTTTTACTGGTCAACCCCACAATTCCATCCACTATTCTGTCATTGGACCCCATTTGTATTGTGTACATACACGGCAGGGAGTCCAGATTTCTTTTTTGCACAATACACAAATATACAGCATGCAGATATTTTTATTTCACAACTTGGCAGCGTTTGAATTCGATCCCGCTGCCTCTCCCACCATGTTCTCCAAGCAGCAGGGACAATTGCACAACAACTTCTCCAACACGGAGGAGTTGCAGCGGTCAATCTCCACGCTGCAGAAGCTTTTTTTTTTTTTTTTTTTATCCCACCGGGCCGCTGGCCAACTATCGCCCCCCCGTTCCCCACCCACCACCACCCTGAGTGAAACCACCGCCGCCACTCTGTCCTCGGCCTAACCACACACTCACTGCGAGCCGCGCGCAGAGACGCAGACGGATTCATCAGCGCTAAAGGAGGAATTGATCGGGAACACTCGTCCGTATTAGAGAGAAGAAAACGCTCCTCCCTGCTGGTAAACAACACGCAGTCGTCACGCAGGCTGCTGACGCGACGCCTCGGCTCTGGTGTCGCGAGCTGGAGACTGTTTACTGGTCCAGAAATCTGGCCCACGCCTCTCCTACAGTCAGGCTTCTTGTTTACGCAATTTGCTCGACCCGCAGCCGCTGCATGGGCCACGTTTCCAACTCTGAAGCTCTGAAAATGTGCAGCCACGTTATATTCAAATTCATAATATTGTATAATGGTTTTTTTTTTAATATTATGTTAGAATACCAATTCTTGAAATTAAGCAAGGTCTCAGCAAGGAGTTGAGTGGATACAAATCCCTCTTGCTGATTCAGCACAGATACTTTTTTTTTTTTTTTTGAATGAAAAGAACTTGTCATCACAAAATAAACCAATGTGACACAATACAAGGAGCTGAGTTCACATTTGATGGGAAGTTTTGGGTTGAGGAGGAAGAACTACCGCTGCTGCAGCCGTTTGTGAGGACATTACTTTCTCCTCAGTCACAGTAAAGTTGGAGAGAATCACGTTGGGGTGCCATTGGTGATAAGGCGTATCTATGTTACTGTTTGTATTTATTCTTTTTTTCAAACTTTGTTTACTGGGTTTTTCCAGAAGAATACTTAGCATCAACTAAAATGTATAATATATATATATGTATGTATATATATATATATATATATATATATATATATATATATATATATATATTTGAATAGCTATATGAAAAACCTGAAAAAAGAACAGTAACACAGGAAACATAACCTGAAGCAACACACATAAGAGAAAAAAACACACAATGATAAAATAAATAAATAATAATAAAAAAAGAAAACAACCAAACATCAGTCAGCTAACTAGACTGTTAAAAAGAGAAAGAAAACCAATGAGAGTCAATAGGAAAGGAAACACCCAATGCCATGACCAGCTCAGGAGACCAACAGCTATTTCAGCCGGGAGCAAATTGGATGTTTGTATTTTTTAACAAATTGAAAAAATGGTCCCCATATTTTGCTAAATTTGTTAGAGGATCCTTGCAGCATAAGACTGAGCTTCTCCAGTTTGAGAAAGTGGAAAATATCCCTCTTCCAGCGGGCATGAGTAGGAGGCTCAGATGACTTCCAATTTAACAATATCAGTCTCCTAGCCCTGTTTTTATTTTTATATCTAGGGCAATATACAGATACAAAACACTCACAAAGAGTTGTGCAGGTTACCATTCCTTCCTAAATTATTTTGTATTATTTTGAACTCATTGATAGTATAATGCAAATGCACTAGCGGCTGAGATTCTGAAGCTGCTCCCGCATGGAATAAAATTAAATCACCTCTGTTGTCTGCTATGATTTTTCCTCTCATCAGGTATCCGCCAAAATTGGTGGAGATGGAATTGAAAAAAAAAAAAAAAAAAAAAAAACGAGACCACATGGTCAAGCAGCTGTTGTGAGGCTTTTGATATTATCGCGTGGTTGGCATTCAGCCTGCTGTCTCCTGATGTTTTACTTTCATTCACCGCTAATTCATCACCTGGTTAAAAAAAGAAAGATGCCTTTTTAGAGCCAGACCATTGTTTGTTTGATGTTAAAATGGAGATGGTAATAATGTTCTTAATGATTTTTTTTCGTCCTTACAGAAACGTCACAATGCCGACGGTGTTGTCAACAAGAAGGAATGTCAAGGTACATAAAGCCACGACTTCACTCGTGATAATGGCATGAAACAGTTCTTGTAATGTCCAGTAGGGATGTGACCAAGTCTCGTCAATACACGATATTGACTGCTTCGGCGTCACTGTGGACGTAAAAATTATGCAAATTCTAGAGATTGTTCTGATGTCGGGAAAATCAAGTCGTCTTCATCGTGATTACATTCCGAAATGCAGCAAGTTGCTGTTGTGTGATTGGCTGATTAGCGACTTTTGTTAACAAGCGATTGAACATTTTACCTAAAAAGTGGCTGTTCAGAATTTCACGCCTTATGCACATATTTGAAATTTTCAAAGTCTATTGTTATTATTATTATTATTATTCTTTAAGTAAATATTGTCACTGGTATGTATATATGTTCACTGTCACATGAGCCAAGACAAGTCGTCGAGCATGTTTGTCATGTTTTTTCCCCCTTCTCTTTGCTTCCTGTCTTTCACTTCCTGTTCCTCTCGTCACTCACCGCAGTGCTGAGGAACGGCGCCTGGGAAATCGTGCACTGGGAGAAGGTATGGACTCGCAGCAGGCCGCTAATGGGGAGAGTCTTTCAGGAGGCTAAGCCTCCTCCCTCCTTGATGACCGTCCACCATTCTGCATTTTTCTATTTACATCTCCCGTCTCTGCTGTTGTCAGCTGGAGGAAAGATCTCACACACAATCAGAGGCGTGCTGTGCGCCGTCTGTGACCTCTCCAAGTCTGCAGCCGCTAATTAACCCAGCGTTTCCATGTGGACGGTCATTAAGGAGGCGATGCTGGAGGAAAAAAAAGAAAGAGAGAGCTTCCTCTCTCGGCTCGTAATGAAACAATTTCATTAGCGTGGCAGCATCCAGCGCTTGCTTCATCAAGCAGAGGGGTGTGGGGAAATAAAACGCTCTGCAGTTTGGACACGACGCTGGCCAGAGGATGATGGCTCACACGGCCTCGTCCATTAGGGAGGACGTTTGGCAAAACAGGAGAGAACTTTCTCATCAAAATGCTGTTATTTCCCATCATCACAGCGCTAGTTGTGTAGTTCATAGGGGAAGGCTGGGTGGGTGTGGGCATCAGCAGATGTTATCAAAACAAGCCCATTTAGAATGTGATGGAAGATGAAGCAAAGCAGAATGTACAGTATGTTGTATGATTTCAAGACGGCCTAATGAGGTTTAGGGATTATGGACGGTTGGACGAAACCCTTATTTTTTCTTAACCGGACGTTTTGCATCATTGTGAGCTGACTCAGAGTTTCTGTAGCTGAGAGACTTCCCTGAAAACGTCTCTCATTAATGCACTCGTTCCCAGCACTGTGCTCCTTTTTGGGTTGGGGAGAGCTCTCCCATTCCAAACAATCAGAAATATTAAAACTCGACCCGTGAATAATTGATGGTTCTACATCGTCGTCCTGAAACGGGCTAAGCCGTTGCTTCTTTTAACTGGCTGTATAATAAGAGCTTGTATCACACTGCAGTGTGTTATTGTCTTTCCTTTCAAGTCTTTAATAATATTTAACACGTACATTCCTCTCTTTGTGTTTAATCATGTTTTTTTTTTATGTTACAAAGGAAAATGTCTTTGGGCCCTTTAACCCCATGATTATTTGAACTTTGATTGTGATATTGATCATTATTATTATTGTTATAGGCTGCTTAAATTTTGACAGTTGCTTTGAGTTATAAAATAAGGGTTTAAAGCTAAAAGAAAATAAATAAATATGGGTCAGTAAATATATGAGCAAATGAGCCCAAAAGAAGCTTTAACCACTTTGGGCTTCAACATACACCAGGGCCAACGTTAAAGCAAATCAGTTTGCAATTTGGGGGAATCCATAAATATTACAGTATAGCCAGACCAGTGTTATTGGAAATGAGACATCAGCTGAGTGCCGTCTCATCAGGAAACTTCAGTATTCAGCTCACTGTCTCTCTGCTTTAATGTCCTCTCAACTTTCTTTCCCAGCAGCTGTTCCACCTCTAGAATGCAACTGTGCTTCTGCTCCCGCAGACGCTGTTTCACAGGCTGTGCACGACAGTAATGAGTTTATTTTCACAGGTTGAGGTGGGCGATATAATTAGAGTAAATGGCAGCGATTTCGTTCCCGCGGATGCTGTCATTTTATCGTCCAGGTACAGGAGTCACAACCTGCTGCCAGACTTGTGGGAGCTTCTCTCCCCTTTTTCCTCCCTGTAATTTGCTCCCAAATCGCTCCCCAAAGAAGTGATGGTCTGATTGATTGGGCTGCTAAAGACAAAGCTGACAAAATATCTGAAATTCAGAATCTTCTGACTTTGGCTGAATAATGGCAAAACTCCAGGTCGGGGAATTTAAAAGTTGAGGTGTTGAAAATGATCCGTCACTTCTTCGGGTGGGGCAGTGGAAATGTGATTTTTGGGCTAGAGCTGATGAGCCATTTCAACCTACCTACCTCCTTCACCTGTTCAGAAAGCCATTTAGAAGTGTTGCACATATGCAGCAGCTCGACGTTTTTTGAGTTTAAGCAACATTCTATGGAGATTTTTTTTAAAGAAATTAGCACTGAACCAAAAACAGGCCTTTTTTCTAAACAAATATTCTCTTTAGATATTTTTTAAAAAACAAAACATGACATTTTTTTGTCATCTCAACTGACTAGCTTTTGCTGAATGACTGTCTGAACAGTGGAACAGATGCCCTCTGATCACACGGGACCGATCATGTTGCTCTTCTCATCTCCCTAAGACTGAATCCGTTGTCTCTCTGCCCTTACCTCTTCTTTTTATCCTCTCATCCCTCCTTTTTTTTTTTTTTTAACCAAACCGAATCTCATTTTCTCCTCTCCTGCCCCTCTCCCAACCCAACCCTCCTTCCCTGTGTGACCAACTGCCACACGTTCTCTCTCTCGCCCCCTGCTGGTGTGTGGTTGGTAAAATCAGGTGGCTGTTGGCGAAGTAGTCAGAGCTGCAAATGGGGATCACCTCCCGGCTGACCTCGTCATACTGTCCTCCAGGTCAGGAAACCAGCAGTGTTGCCAACAAAACAGCGGTGGGAGAGACGGGAGGCTGTGTGTACTGACATAAATTAGATTTATTTTCTTTATTTTGTCCCCTCACTTGAGGAAAAGAACAGGCCTGTGATTGCTGTGAGATACATTCATGTTTTACATTGTACAGTCGATGTACAATTGACCCCTTTCATTGTTTGTAGTTCACATCAATAAGAGTCAATAGGAAAACAAAAACCAACATGCCTTCTTTAAGAGTCCTGAATATATTTCTGAATATATTTCTCATGATGTTGCCCTTGCATGGCTTGTAAGGCCACAGTGGCCAGTTGCATGCATGCAGACAGTCATTTCCAAGATGGAAAAGCATCTTGGAGTTCCACAGCGTGCTACAGCGATTACTCATAGTATATTTCTCAGTCTTTTTAAAGAAGCCAAAATGACATGCGTATATGTGCATCAAGTGTTTAATTGGTTGAACCGTGCATAAGTTTTTACATCCATGCTTAAGTAACCACGGACACTGCACTTTTCGTCCAACTTTTCTCCTCTTGAGTTATTGACTTATTTTAGTCATTATTTGTTGCTAGAATTTTTAATCCCAGCAACAAGTAAAGCAAGATTTTTTTTTTAATGTTTATATAGGACAGATACACAGAAAATAGTGCACTAAAGGAAGTTAGAATCCAACCAGAAAGACAGAGTGGGTACATGGACACAAACTGAGTTAATTAGCCACTTAATTTTTTTTGTGTGTGGAATTTTCCTCCTGTCGAAGTGTTAAAATTCCTCCCAGCAGACTCGTTAAAAGATTCCAAACTCCTCCTCGCTCTAGTGTCCGGTCCTTTCTTTGATTCAACTCTGCGCTCTGTGCACTTGGACCGGTGGTCGATGTGAATGAATCACTCTATTAGAAGACTATTGAATCGTGGAAGCAGCTCACCTTAAGGACCAGCATGCCTTAACTCTGTCCCTGTGCCCAGAGTCTGTCACAGACCCATTTGTCCGTGCTGATTGTTGTGCCCTGCATGCCTGCTCGTCCATGTCACCCCACTCTGTCTGTCTCCGCCCTCCTTCCTCAAGTATTTAGGGAACTAACAAAGACTTCATGTGTTCTTCAACATATTTTAGTGCAAATTGATTGCCTGACTGTGTTGATTCACACAGCTACAGCTAGAACCTTTTATTTGTATACATTTTTCTCTAAATATAATAGAAATAATTCCTCTTTTAATTAAATATTAAATGTAATCATTCATATATAAGGCACATTTTTAGGGTGGAGGGTTAGGGCCATAAGAGGAAAAGAAATTAAGATCGAATTTTTTTCAAGTTTCCAATTCGAGAATAAAGTTGAAATTTCAAGATTCAGGTCAACATTTCGAGAACAAAATCAAAATTTTGCAATTAATGTTAACATGAAGTAAGTCAAAATGTCAAGAATAAAGTCAAAAGGCTCTGCGTGCAAGTCTTGTGGAGTACTTGGGTGAACATAGTGAGATACACCAGTTTTTGGGAGTTTACTTTTAACTGTGGGTAACTGGGTTAATCCAGCATTTTTTACGTTGACTTTTTTCACGTAATTTTCACTTGTAAATTTCAACTTGAAACACGAAATGAAAACTTAAATAGAAATCTCCCTCCTGTAATATGTTTTTTCTCTTCTTATGGCCCTAATCCTCCTTTGCACATTTTAGACTTTTGTAGATCAACATTATGACTATATTTAACACTAGACAGCCAAGATGAGTTGTTCTTCCTGCATCTACTCCAAGAGTTTTTATCGTTTCCCTCCACAACAGTGAACCACAGGGAATGTGCTACATCGAAACATCAAACTTGGATGGCGAAACAAACCTAAAAATCAGACAGGTGATTATCACGCTTTTCGCACGAGTGCATGATTCAGTGTCCTTTGTAATATGAGGCGGTAACATTGCTCCGCACTGTACAGGGTCTGCAGGTGACTGCAGACTTGAAAGACATCGACAGCCTGATGCGTCTCTCCGGCAGGATGGAGTGCGAGAGTCCAAACCGCCACCTGTATGAGTTTGTGGGGAACATCCGCCTGGAACGACACAGGTGGGCGTGCTCACAGAAGGTGTCTCTGCTAATAAATGGATATTTTCATTTGTGTTTGTTTTTGACGTCTGAATTACATGTACGTTTCTTCCCCCTCAAAGTTTTAATAAGCCTTTTCAATTAGAAGAACTAGTGCCAGTGCCATATTAATCATATTCACACAACTGGATGGCAGAGCTACTTGCTAATTGTGGATGTGCTCTCTGGTGGGGAAAATGAAAACACAGCCGCAAGGAAGTTATCCAAAGCACAACCTCACAACAAAGCGGATGAAAAGTCACATGCAATTTTGGCTACTTTAGTCCCCCTGACTTTGGAACCTGGATATTCAAACTATCTTGCAAGAACGTGTCAGTCACTATTGACAGTAAAAAGGGGAACCACATTGACGGGGATCTTGTCAGACCTTGTCCTCTCTTTTTGGAGAGTTGTGAGGAGAACCCTAATTCAGTGATGGTTCCTACAACAGCACCATCCCACTGGGACCAGACCAGATCCTGCTGAGAGGAGCCCAACTGAGGAACACTCAGTGGGTGCACGGCGTGGTGGTCTACACCGGACACGACACCAAGCTCATGCAGGTACAACCTATTTGATTGTTCTTTGGGTCTGCTGCTCTACATGCTGAAGGTGGTGTAGTTGTGACAGCTTCTGACATGAGCTGGCAGTGAGTTCCAGGACCTTTATTTATTTTATTTATTTTTATACAACCTTGTCGTCACTTGTTGCCCAGAATTCCACTCGGCCTCCGCTTAAGCTGTCCAACGTGGAGCGCATCACCAACTTTCAGATCCTGGTGCTGTTTGGCTGCCTGCTGGCCATCTCGCTGGTCTGCTCCATCGGCCAAACCATCTGGAAGTACCAGTACGGCAATGACGCCTGGTACATGGACCTCAACTGTAAGAGCCCCAGCGGCGCTCGCTGAACCACTTATTCCACATATTTTGTCTCACTTGTTCATATCAGCTTACTCCTTTCGTCATTTTACTTTACGTCCCTAAAACTGCTGGTATGTGTTGTGCTGTTTTTTTTTTTATTTTTATACTTTTAATTTTTGTTTTTTTTTTGTTACGTTGCCTGAGTTAAACTATGTCGTGCACTACAAGTGAAATATGTGGCAATGCGGGAATTAGTCAATTCCCTGTTAACTAAGACGAGACAGCTGTGACATGCATATAGATGTGTTGTGAATAAGTTTGAATGAAGAGAAAAAAATGGTTGAATATCACTGCGCTGCTGTACTTTTTTGTTTCCTTTCTAACGTTCTGTTTGATTTTTTGTTGTTTTCTTTGTTTCTTTGTTGTCGTTTTTTTTCTTTTTTTTTTAACAGCTCCAGGTAACAACCATTTAAAAGCCTTGGCCATCCGTGAATGACTCTCCCTTACTAACCCCTTACTGAAGCTCTGCCTTTGCTAAGCAAATGAAGCCCCCTATCCTCGCCCCCTATTCGGTTGCCCTACTTTGTATGGGCCCATGCCACGGACAAGCACAAACCAGCGATTCCAACAATAGGTTTTTCCCCTCCAGCTCTCTTATACCTCCGTCTAGTTATTTTCAGTGCCTGATGCAAACAGTGTCTCACTTTCCTCCATTTTCTTTTTCTTTTTGCGTGCCTCGTTAAGCGCTTTGCATTTCCCGAGTTGTTGGATCCTCGTCGCATTGACTTTTAAATTCATTACAACATAACAAATGCCATCGCTTACGTGATGGCTTAATGGGGGGGGGGTAGTCGTCACTCAGGATGTTTTTGTAGTGGGAGGCTTTCTACGTGTTTATTGCCGGAGCCCAACATGTGGTTCAACCCACGGGGCACGGGTTGACATTTTCTAAATGTCTCTGCCGCCTTCTGTACTTGTCCGCATTCCTCGACGAGACATGGAGGGGAGGGGGCGGCGGCGGTGGAAACCTCTCTAAGCCTCCACACGTGTGCTCAAGCTATGCTGGAAACTGGCATAATTTGAGGTTGCTATCACAGACACTGACAACTTAAAAAAAAAAAATAGTGATCTTTCTTCAGTCAGCATGTGTCGTCTGTGCGATGAAGCTCCGACTCTGGAATGCAAAGTGCTCAACGCGACACAACGGCCATGAATCTGTACCTTGAAAGGCCAATAGGACAAGTTGTTGCCCTGGTCGACTCAATGCCTGCACTACGACTTACACTGTTCCTTCCTGCCGCCGAGCATTGACTTCTATTGGTTCGCAAGGCATCCAATATTGTCCTCGCCGCCACTAAGCCCATCCACTAGCCTAACCGACTGACGAGGGGAGTGTAAGTCATAAGGCAGGCTGTCCATCTTGAGACTGATTGTACTTTCCATGAGGAGCGGTTGAGACTCTGTCCAGTGCATATTGTCACACCTGTGAGAAAAGAGAGAGGTGAGGCGACTGTCAAATCCCAAGAAAACAACCCGCCGGTCACATCATTATATCGTCTTCAATATTTTGCTCCAAAATTCTTATTGGACCATAATGCGTTGCAGGCTGCTGATGCAAAGTGAATCCCGATTCCCGAATTAGGCTTAAATTGAGACAGTTCATGCATTCTGGCAACATCAAATCAAGTAAACGCTGATTTATTACGCGTTGGTGCTGCGGTTGACTAAGTTAGCGAGGCCTCGTCATTGAATTTATGCTGACGGTCTTGGTCGAGGAACTGCTGACGCACAAACTCGATGCACCACTGCATTTCGCATCACGTCAAGGAGGTCTGGTTCTCTCACTCCGCCAAGACAATCACAAATCCCTGTTCACGCCGCAATAGAAGCGCATTTACACTGTGACAAATGGCTGCATAACAAGTGCCGCTGCGCTTGTCATGTGACTTGTGAATGTCCTGGTTTGCTGTGGTCTGTTCTTTTTTTTTTATTATTGACTCTGTCCTGATGCATCACAAAACTCACGTGGAAGCAGAAATCTTGCATAACACCAATTAACCATCTGGCTTTTTAGAGATTTTAATTTGAAAAAAAAAAAAAAAAAAGACTTACTGCGACCATGATTAACATCCCAAACTTGCTGACATAATTCACCCCCTTTCTTTTCCACTCTTTGCTGGTTGAGAATGTGCTATGGACTGAATTCTCCCTCCTTTGTCTTGAGAGCATCCGGTGCGTTTGTCTTCCTCCCCACTTCTGAAAAACAAAGTGTTCCCTCCTCCTTGTGTCGTCGCACCTGTAGCAGTAGCTCCATCCATCCATTTCCATCCATTGGGTTTTTGCCAATCTTTTTTTTTTGTCACGGGGAGCTATCAGCCTCATTGCCGAGGTCACGGCTTTGGGTTGAGGAAGGTAACATTTGCACCTCCGGCGAGCTGAGGAAAGGTAAATCACATCCCTCCTGTCTTCATGTTTGGTGTCAGCTGGGGGTCACATTTTATCATTGCCGTTTGTCTGGGTGCCTTTTTTCTGTTTGTTTGTTTGTTTGGAGGGGGCGGGATCAGCATCATTTCGCATTAGTGCTTTGTGGAATCCATTGCCTGGATCATGCTGGATGCCAAGGCTGCTGCAGTGACATCAATAACATTTTTTGAGAGACTCTCGGTCCCCATTTTGTTCCTCTGAATCTTTTGGGACATTAAATTGGAGCTACTGTGGTGGAAGAGGATGAGGTTGGGTGGAAGAAATGGTTAATTCCAGCTAATGCACAACGTTATTCCAAGACTGTCTCTCGGATTGGAATAATGTCGGGCGTTAGCTGGGAGTAGCTTTGGGCTTTTTTTTTTCTTTTTTTTTTCTTGAATCAGCTGGCGAGTGTGAGGCAGCGCTGACAGCTCTCTCGTGTTGCTTTCCTTTACCTGAAACTCATCTTGTGATAGATGGTGGGGCGGCTAACTTTGGCCTCAACTTCCTCACCTTCATCATCCTGTTCAACAACCTGATCCCCATCAGCCTTCTGGTCACACTGGAGGTTATCAAGTTCATTCAGGCCTTCTTCATCAACTGGGTGAGTGGCAGCTAAAGTCTGCACTGTCGTGTGGCCCAAGTCCACTGTGCACTGTTCTGTTGCAAAATGTGTGTGGGGGGGGGAAATGCTTCAAAGCTAGATATTTTTGGAGCAATGCTTTGATTATTGCAGGCACAGTTCTACACATCCATAAGTTCCCTTTAGCTCTAGATTATTTGAGGTTTGTGGGGGTTTTTTTTCACTGTGCGAAGCAAACACATCTGAGTCCAGACTTGCATAAAACATTAAATGAACATGTAGAACATTGCACTCATATCTGCTGGAAACTAGGTCAACTTTGCTAAATACTTCAGCTGTGGATTCACTTTGTTTCTTTTGCCTGAAGTTATTCTTCATTAAATTTTAAAGAAGATTTTTTTTTTAGCATCACTGTGGGCTGCTCTGTGTTGCCTTCTTCTCCAACAGCCTGACTTGGTTCAGTCTTATATATTTATGTAAAGTTTAAGAAATACTTGCTTGTATTGTTACCAAGTAATGGTAACACTACAACACTACTATTTCTTGGTTTCTTGGTATTTCTTTGGTTAAGCTGTCTTTGTTTTTTGCCTTTAGGACACGGATATGCTCTACGAGCCCACAAACACACCTGCCATGGCTCGCACCTCCAATCTTAACGAAGAATTGGGCCAGGTAAGCTAATCGGATGAAACTTTATATTGCGATTTGCTTTACATATTCAGCTGGCAAATGATCCCCAAGAAAAATATTTATAAAAGAGGAGTCTGAGCTCTGAAGGTGTTTGGATGATGCTTATGTCAATCACATCCAAACCCACCCATTAGATATGTTTAGCAGTATAACAGTTTAGCCTGGTACCTTTAGCTCCTATTGAGGTGAAGGATGAAATTAGATTTTTTCCAAACAAGGGTATGCCAACTAAACAACCAAGAGCCACATCTGAATCTTTCTTGTACCTCCCTCCTCTTTTTCTCCGTATTGGTTTTCAAATCCAATCACGCTTAAGGCCGATTGAAAACGCTTCACTTTGGGAGAGCGAAAGAAAAATTTCAGAATTTAAACTAGAAAATGTAGCCGCTGCGCAAGGTTACAGTTCAAGATCCTTCCAGCGGAATTAAAAGCCACCCAGCAATTAAGTGAATCTCCTTGTTCTCCTCATACAGGTGAAATACATTTTCTCCGACAAGACGGGGACCCTGACCTGCAACGTGATGCAGTTTAAGAAGTGCACCATTGCTGGTGTCGCCTACGGGTACTTTACACTTTCCTTTTTTTTTATTTCTCCCCCTCCTCCTCCTCCTCTCTTCCCACCGCCTCCCCTGCATCCCTTCAGCCTCTCCCCTCCCTCGCACCCATCGTAAAGTGCCGAAAGTGCATCACGGTACATCTGGTGTTTCTCCTCCCTCGCCTTCTCATTAACAGCTGCGCCAGAGCTCCTCTCAACATACACTATAAATAAGATAAGGATAGAGGTTTGCAGGCAAAGGCACTTTATTTTCTCCTTTGCAACCTTGCCATCATCATTTTTCATGTCAGAGGAAAAATTTGGAAAACTGACTCCATAAATTTATTATTTCCTTCCTTCCAGTAGATTAAAAAATATTGCAGGCTTGTAAACAAGGTGATTTAGACTAAATCTACCCTCCTCATAAACCTTTCCCCCAGCAATGGGAAGGTCTTCGCTTTAAAAATGTTCATTTTCAGTATTCCATTAATTCAGTGTGATATTAATTCCCACCCCAGTTATGTTTCATTATATCGCACCGTGAGTGCAAAACTGAGTAGAACCAGAACCAAGGCAAATGAAGGTGTGACATTTCCTTTTGCTTTTTATCAGTGTGATTGATGAACCCGAAAATGAGCAACAAAACAGTATCAGCATCGTTTATCGTTAAGATAGCAATTTCTAATCGCCAATCCCTGTGTCACAAATGTGAACTCTGGTTTAATATTAATAGTTATGCTGATAATGTGACGATAAAAGAGTCATGTTTTTATGACACGGTGGGGGTAGTGGGTGGCGCAGTCAGGGACAGACACCCATCTTTCCTGCATGTTGCCTACAGACTCTTCCTCATCGGCCCATCTAGAGATGTGAACCATTGAGTCCATGAAACAAGAACTCCCTCTTACGCAGCCGATAAATATGGATGAGTTAAAAAAAAAAAAAAAAAGTTATATGAGGAAAAGCTTTTTTGGATGATGCTGAATAAACAGTGGTAATGGTAATAGTGGTCTGCACACCAGTGAAAGCACCTAAAATTGTGTTGCTGATTCACACCTCTTGATTTTTGATTTAATATTTCCTCTTCAGGTATGAAGGAGGAAGGAAGCGTCAGTGGTTCATTTCTTTGCTCTTTTCATTTAGACAAGAACAAAGGAAAGTCAAAAAGCAAAACAGCAGTTAGAAATGCAACTGCACAGTGCAATTATTAAACCTCATTAGTGGTTGTTTTACAGGACAAAAGATCAGCTGCATTAGGGGTTTGTGTCGTTTGTGGTCTTTGTAGATCTGACAGAATCCTTCATCACCAGAGCGTTGTTGGCCGCGCTGGGTTCATGACACATCGCACATCAACCCTAATCAGTATTCAAGGGCGGCTTAATAATTCAGAAGCTGCTGCTCCAGATAAACTATGTCATCAAGACGGTGATTGTGGGTTTCCTCCGCTGCTCTTTTACTTTGGCTGTATGTCCTGTAGACATACATACGGAGATACGAGAGTGAGAGGATATTTCTTTTTTTTTGTTGGCACTCCTCCTACACGCACATTACGGTCCGGCGACGCTGCTGCCCGCTTGTATCCGCAGCACAAATTAAGAGCTGCTGTAATTAATAAAGCCAAGCCCAGGGGTGTAGACATTAATTAATTCCACTGGGTGGGATTTAAATCTCAAGGAGAGATTCTGTTTAGGTTAGAGAGGCTCCCTCCGTCCTCCCACGCCTGATTCATTGGCTGCAGGACCAGATGATTTCTTACAAGCAGCTACTTTCAAGAAAAAATAGATGTTTCTCTCCTCCGATGTCGGATACACGCACATTTGAATTGAATTCTTCATTTTTGCATAAAAAAAGCACAGATACTGTAAATAAAATAAGAAAAATAATACAAGCCTAATACTCAAAGAAAACAAATATCCAGAAACTTGAATATGCTCAAAAAGAAGTACTAATACACATGTGTAAATACATAAAAAAAAAAGGCAGAACTGACCCAACAGGCACGTTGTTGACTTCTGCGCGTGCTCAACGTGTGAATGGTGCTGCATTACAATCAGAAGCGGTGGCGATCAGTGGAGCCTGTCGTGACCCCCCTGCCCCCCAACACTGCAGTCAGCCTGCCGGAACAGAGGCGTCAGCGTATTTCAGCCTAGTACGACCTCTCGGACCGCGCGTGCTGGTTTAACACTCTTCACGGCGGCGTCGATACGCTTCCCGGGGAAAGGTGTTTGCAGAGTAGTTTGTCCCGACACAAGCAGCGCGTATAGAAGGGCAAATTTGTAGTTGGAGAAAACCACAAATGCACAGAAGTGCCTTTTTAAAACGAATTTAATGATATCTGCTTTTATCTGCAGAGTGACAGAGTGACGGTGCAGCAATATAACGACGTCACTTAATGTTAGAACGCAATGGAGTCTGAAAACACTTGAGAGCTTTTACACATGTTAATTTGATTTAGTCTGAAGTGCACATTTGCATGAGGAATGTCTAAAGGCCCCAACACAGCCAGACACATGAAGAAAAAAATGCAATTATGTTCAAATGAGAAGGAATTGCAAGATGACTTTTCTCTGCTAGTGCAAATTCAAAATAGAAAAAAAAGAGTAGTAGCTGTCCAGCTGTTGGTTTATAATAGTACATATTTTATGTACTATTGTGGAGAGACAGACTTGACAGTTATTGTTGTTGTTGTTGTGGTAGATGGACATGATTTTGGTTATGATCAGCAAATTTTGTTGTTTGTAGAGTAGAATAAAACCCAACTAACCAACCGTCTGCTGTCAGATTTCACTGTAAGTCAGATTGATTAGCGACCTTGCGTCATGCTAACCACCCAGCACCCCGGCTGTCTTTCTACCCGGCTTCTAACCCGTGTCATTCTTAACAAACAGACAAACCAACAGTCCCATCCACTAACCACTCCAGCACCTTTGCACTCGATATGAACAGTAGAGCCAGAGTAAACCGGACAATCTCTTTCCCTGCAGCCACACCGCTGAGGCTGAGGAGGGTAGTTTTGCAGAGGACGACTGGTAAGACGACTGGTGTGAAGTAGCTACTTGCAGTCTTGGCTTCCTGTGATGTATCAGTGCTGCCTTGCCTTGTGGAAACTGTGTGACTCGAAACCTCGGTGTGTGTGTGTTTGTTGTTGTGTTTTCCTTCTTGCTTCCTTTCTTCCTACCTTTCTTTCTTTCTCTCTTTCTTTCTTTCTTTCTTTCTCACCCCTCTCTTTCTTCGAGACGTGTTGTACCTCTATGTGTACCTGTCAGTGTAAAGGAAACAGTGCTAACCAGTGTTTTTACCATCGATGTTGCCGATTGAATTCAAGCGGATTTCTTCCTACTGCTGGCGCTTGTCGTCGTTGCTGCTGCACCTGAAAGCGTTTGTGTTCTATTTGTGTGTTGAGGCTGAAGCTTTCGCGGCACATTCCACACATTGGACCGACTTTGGAGGTGTTTGCTACACTCCCACTGACTGTATCTCTTTCTCTTTCTCAAACACACACACACACACACACACACACACACACACACACACACACACACAAACGCACTCGCTAACACAGTCCTAGTTCTGCGATTCCCTGTGCCCCAGTGTTGAGTAACAGTCTGCAGCATGGGCGTGTCTCATCCCTTTTTGCATGGGGGATTAGAGCCTGTGTGTTAATATATAATGTGCTGAAATGTTGAGTCTTGCCGCTTTAGAAGAGGTTGTCGGCTCCTCTGAATGCATGTCTCCCTCACCGCTACACCCAAATTTACAGCTTTCTTCTTCATCTTTATTTATTTTATTTTTGGGGGGGAAAATAGGTCAGAGTTACAGTTTCATTCTCTGGTGAGACCCAGTAGAGGTTTGCTCCCATGTCGCTGTAGGTCAGTTGCAGATGCATCCGTCTCCATCCGCCTCATGGTCAGCGTGTTGCTTCAGATTTGATCAGCAACGAGTCCCGGCTTATTGACTGTGAACAGCCAGCAACCTTGTTCCCATAGTGACAGGACCCTGAGCGCTGGCAGATAATCGATAAGTGACCCACCCTGCCCCACCCAACCCTGCGCTGCAGAAATTTCATCAGCGACGTGATGCGTTGCAGAGACAGGAAGAAGCTTTGTGCAAGATGTCAGAAACAGAAATTTTATATTTGGTTAGATTTTGGCCAAATGATGATGAATGGCGCAACTGAAATATAATTAAAACATCTCAAATGCTTGTCAGTCCGTCAATCAATGCATATGGCCACTGCCAGATGTTAATGATAAACACACCATCTCTGCAGTATAATAATACTGAGGACTGAATGTGTTTTGCACCTTTTTAGAACTAAAGTTACCAAAGTCAGTTTTTTAAAAAAAGGGAGCAACATTGTGTTGCCAGGACAAAAAAAATAATTTGGAACGGTTTAAAAAAACTGAAGCTGGCCACTTAAAAAGCATCTGTTTTCCATATCCCCCTCTGACAAATTTGACAGCGGACTCTAAGTGTGATAAGTGCTGGCCCGCTCCTCTGCAGCTCCCAGTGTGAGCGTGGCGGAGCTATCGACTGCTCCGAGAAACTCCTCCATTCCCTCTGCACAGAGTGTCTTTAACTCCCTGAGCGCCGTTTACAGCAGACGGGGCTATTGCCGGTCGGGGGGGACTTGGCTTGGACGGCGAATCCTGCAGCAGCAGAGAGAGTTCCGGCCACTAATGGCGGCATCGGCTACGTTTCTGTTAAGGTCCAGCGGAGCAGACGGAGCTGCCGGTCACCTGATCCATGGACCTCCTTCTGTCTCAGGAGGGCGAACCGATGCCTGCTGACACGGCCCCACTGTGGCCCCAGAGCTGCATGTTGATCCACAACGTTGAGCTGAGGGCTAAAAAAAATTATATATATACATGTATTCTTTATCATCATTTATAAAATGGCCTCCTCCACAATCCAAAATCTAGTATTTCCAACTTTTTTTTGCCTCCCTAATGGACTGGCCAATATTAAATTATTGCGCTCCTTGCCAGCAACAGAGAGCACTGCCGGTCTGCATGAGAGTCTAATTAAATTTCCAGTAATTCATTAGGCCTTGGCTTTGATCGCTCTCTGAATAATACGGCCTGTTTCGGCTGCCAGAAGGAGTGGAGCCCCGTCTGCTGCCGCGGCTGTAGGCGCTTCCTCTTGCATTGTTTTTCTCCTGCAGCAAAGGGAAATGCCATTTATCACCTCAGCGGTGACTGATGAGGGTGAAAGATGCGGAGAAAGAAAGGATAAAGTAAATGAGTGTGTTTGTGCGCCGTGAAAAGACGGAGTCCCGTTGCAGGACGTTGTTGTTTTCTTTCCCATCCAAAGGATGCTGTGTTGTTGATGCTGCTGCTGCTACTGCTGCTGCTGCCGCTGCTGCTACTGCTGCTGCTGCTGCTACATGGTCAGAATACAAAACAGCGGCACTGTAAATGATATTCAGCCGCTCCGGTTGAGGCGCAGCTCGGGTTCCGTCTGCACTGCTGCTAATACTTTTCAGTGGGAATGTCAATAATGTTTGCGCTACCTGCGTCTGTGCCAGCGGCGAAGGGAGAAATTGGATTTTGGGTGGGCCGGTGCAAAATTGGATGGGCCGTCTCTCACTTGGAAAAGGGCTTTTCAATTTAATTTGTCTTGAATTTATGGAACAAAAGAAAATATTGTCTACATACGAGGCAGTTTTTTTTCCTTTGGGGATCAAACCCTTGCAACGTGTTACAAACTACTTGATAACAGTAGTCAGTGGCCTAACCTTTACAAATCAAAATATTAGATGTTGTCTTTGTTTGTTGTTGTTTTTATTGTGTGTTGACCGGTTTGTTCCTTTTCCTCATTGAGAAAACAAAAAACAAAGCCTGTCTGGCACGCAGTGCTGCTTATTTCCTCAGAGAGACAGAGGTGATAAAAAATGTGTTTTTTTTGCAGTTTGATCTGCTCAGTCACATTTGCATTTGTAGGACCGTTAAACATGGAACAGCAGTGATTTTTTTTTTTAAGAATCCACCTTGTGGATTGATGATGTTGAAATTAGCACTGATTGGCCCGGAGTGATTTGATGCTCTTCACTCGACATCTTCTGTCTGGCCACCCAGGCCTCGGGCGTCCCATTGTTTTTGACTTGTCTGTCTTCTTCTCCTTCTTTTTCTTTCTTTTCTCTCTTTCTTTCGTTCTTTCCAGGCACAGCACGCACTCCTCGGACGAGGCCGGCTTTAATGACCCGAGTTTACTGGAAAACCTCCAGAATAATCACGTAAGTAATGTCAGCTTTTCCCCCTGCTTGGCTGCTCTTAAGGACAAAATTAAGAGGGATTAAGAATCTACTCGCGTGAGATTGTGTAACGTCTTCCGTGCCACCCTCGGTGGAGCGTTGTCACGTGGGGCCACGTGCGCCGGCCCCTGCACTGTGTCTCATGAATTTTAGAAGAGGCACTAATGTTTGATGGCAGCCGTCATTATTGCGGCCATTAAATCTGGATTAGCACATCGTGTTGTGACAGACGAACCGACTGCTTAATATCAGTTTGATTAAAAATCCCACTGAAGGGTGGATTGCAGTTTTTTTTATACAACCTCATAAATGCAGAGAAGCAAACAATGTAATTAGCTCATTCAAATAAGACGAGGTCACACGGCTCTTACATCCACCGCCGTTTGCTCTGCTGCCGGCGCCATCAATTTGAATGTTGATATAGGTTAGATATATTCGGCAACATTAGCACCCCGACCACCTGTTCTAATGAAACGGGCCGAAAGTGGGATTGATCAACTGTTTGAGGAGCCCGGCTGCAGAGCAGCGTGGGAGAGGCGCAATGTCACATCTAATTACGCACAGCAGCACCACCGAGGAAGACTCGTAATCCCGCCGCCGCCGCCGCGCCTTCTCCGTTCTGACAGCAGAGTCTCTGCACGCTCGGAGTTTGTCTGAGGTCTGCTTCACTTTCACCACCGATCTCGTGTCTCGTGGCCTTCCCCTGGTCTGGGTGCTGTGACCTATGGACAATTTATAATTTCCAATTGGCATGTTTTCGGACTGCCCCACCAAACAATGCACGCAAGCAACTTTTTTTGGAATGCGGATGAAAGTTGTACTTAGAGTCGAGGCTTCTCGAGTTCATCATTCCAACTGCCAACACCTGCTGTTTAGCTGCTAAATCAATATTGGGGGACCATTTACTCATCTTATCAAAACCTCCAAGAGAAATGTGAAAGTGGTTACCACAAACAGCATCAGGCTTAGTTAATAAACTGGCCAACTTACATTTCATTCTTTTCTGGTCTGAGAGTAGAAACACTTAGTTTGTTTTTCTCACAGTGGTGCCCTTCTTGCCTTGTTCGGCACAAGGTTTTTCATTCTGAATCGATTTGCTAATTACCTTCCGTTTGTACTCTCAATTCATTATTGGAAAGCTCCCTTGACCTCCAGGCCTTCCTTAATGCTTTACATCACTGTCTGAAGCCCTCATGGGTCACTTTGCATTATTCGGACAGCATCATGACAATAACAAAAACAAAAAAATCAGTTGGGGGAGGGAGGGTTAGCGTCGCCAAGCGCAGCGATCGAAATTCCTGACCTTCGGACAGAAGGTACTGCAGGAAGAAAGATTTTTATTTTTTTTTAAACGGTGGAAGGATTAATGAAAGAGAACAGCGGTGAACGCTTTGCTGAACAGCAGAACATGAAGAAGGTGTGGGACCAAATCATCCACTTTGACAAGCAATCTTTACGGCGCCGGTTGCCAGGCAGCGGATCTCAAGGCTCTTCGTTCTGGCTGCTGGTTGTTCGCGTTCTGACTGCAGACGGAGCGCTGCAGGGTCTGAGTGGAATGGCGGTCTGGCCTTGGTCGTATTGTTCCACAGTGGGGGTGCCTTTGCCGGGTTTGCATGAGGGGATGACGTCTTTCGGAATGACGTCTCCAGTCTGAACCCCCCAGGGAACCAATAGGGCTCCATTCATGTCAATTTAGTTGATCACTCGATGAAAATTTCAATTTTATTTACGAAATTTCGTCCTTTGTACGTCAACTTTATTCTCCAAATTTTGGCTTCAATCTCGAAATTTTAACTTTATTCTTGAATTGGAAGCTTGAAAAAAAAAATTAATTCTATCTTAATTTTTTTCTCTTCTTGTGGCCCTAATCTTCTTCTGTTTGTATCCAGTTCTTATAATACATCCGTGCTCCAAGCCATCCATGTGTGAAAGCATCCATACACAGCCTTCCTCTTCTCCTCATTTGCTCCAGGCCCTCACTAGTCGCTACCGTGGCCCACTAGAGGAAAGAGAAGGAATTAATGCAATAACAACCAGGCTCGTTTGCCTGCTGTGGTGTCTTTTGGAGGTACCTGTCAGGCCACGGCAGATTAGCATTCTGCTGGGATGCAGCGCAGCCGTCTCGCAGCCACCTGGACTCTAGTAGACTCTCTTTTTGTTTTTTGTTTGTTTTTTTTCATGTGAGAGGACCTTTAATCTCCCTCTTCCTCCCCACCGTTCGTTTGCTCCTTTGTTCCTCGTTAGGAGACCTTTCATCAGAGAGGCCATAGCCTGGAATGAGAGCAAATTTAATAATAACGCTGTGTGTGTGTGTGTGTTTGAAGAGAAAGGAGAAGATCAAACGCCGGTGATTAATAGTCTGATGTAAGTGGAGTCACGTACTTGCTCTGCTGTAGGTTCTCCATTAAACCGTCCTTGAAAGTTTGTTATCATTTTTTTTCTTTTCTTGTAGCTGTTTGTAATGTTGCTGGAAAAAAATAGCTCGTCCCAGTGTGGATGTTAATGTTACGAGCCATTATTTTGCTGCGTGACTCAGGCCGGTGCAGCCCTGAGGCAGCCGATATCTCTGGCCGACTGATCTGAAGGCCGCCACTGCTGCTGCTGCCGCCACCGCTTCAGTCACGGACCCAAACAGACGCCCGTCCCGAGTTTACCTCTCGGCTAGTTAGTCATGCGTTTCCCCTCATTAACGTACGCTGCCCCCCTCTGCGATAGGGTTAGGCCTTTTTATTCATGAATTAAAGGCGGGTGTGGATTACACGCTGACGCGTGAGTAAACGTGTGTCAGCGGCTGCCCGGCTGGCTTTTCACCGGCAGTCATTCAGCCTGATGCAAACCGGCGCCGGCGAACTACACGTGCGCTGAAGTATTGAAAGGCGTTGAGATGCTTTTATTTTCCACCCGGTGATATTTCAGGGGGCGTTCTCCCTCCCCTGAGTCCTGGACTTGCTGTCCTCCCTCGGTGCCTCTGCCCACTTGTTTTTTTTGTTGGGGGGGGGCCTCGGTTATGTTGTGACATGTATTATGCACAAACGTTTCCAGTCAAAGTGCTCTCTCTCTCTCTCTCTCGCTCTCTCTCTCTCTCTCTGTCCACCGCTTCCTGCAGCCCACGGCTGCTGTCATCCAGGAGTTCATGACCATGATGGCTATCTGTCACACCGCGGTCCCTGAGTGCGCAGAAGGAAAAATCACCTACCAGGCCGCGTCCCCAGGTACATCACACACTCACTTGCCAGCAGAGACGGTCATACATAGTGTGCATGGTGTTTATTACAATATTTCAGGAAATTCCACAATGGCTTTAATTGAGTTTATCAGGATGAATAACGATAAACCCTCATATTTGCATTCAGCAGCTCAAAATTGTCACGTCAGAAGACCCGCCTGCTTCTAACTAATGGAGTCAGTGATGCAGTCAAAATTAGCTCTGGCTTTCTTTGGGACAGTTCGGTGCTCTTAAGCCCCATGATTTATATTTGAGGAGAAAAGTTAATTTTCCATGCAGGGTTCTCTCTCTTTCTCTCTCCCTTTTTCTCTCTCCCCTTTCCTCTCTCTCTCCTCGTCTCGGGCGACAGAGCCCATCACCGCCGCTTCCAGGTAGCAGTATTTCATAAAGACGTTTGCGTTAGCGCCAGACAGGGAAGGAGGTAGCGAGCAGGGGCATCGTATTAGAAACCAAAATATCCTGTTGAGAGGAAAATGCGCTCTTATCTTGACCCTTCATCCTGGGTCTGTTCCATTTGCGGCGGCAATGAGAAACCAGCTGAAACCGAAAAGGTGGGAGGGAGTTTGTGGGGGGCCAGAAATCCCTTTGCCCAGCCGTGATATCTTTGAAAATAATGACTCTCAAAGGAGCAGACAATTGCTGCCACGGGCCGCTCCCTTCATTTCCTGTTACTTCCATGGAGAACCAGCGACACTCTGATAATTGCAGCTCGGCGGCGAGGGCGCCGACTGCCGACTTTCTTCAATCCGAGAGGCGGAAAGAACCACGCTCTTGTGCAAATGTGCGCTGTTTAGCTTTTGTAATAATATTCTAACATTTAGTATGTATGTTGCGTGCTGCTGCGCCTTTCTGCATCGCTTCCAGTCAGTTAAAAGGTTAGTGAAGCTAGGAGGTTTTTCTCACCCTGCAGCATCCTGAAGTAACATTTAGCATCAAGCCCGGCTCCTACACACACACACACACACACACACACACACACACACACACACACACACACACACACACACACACGCTTTCACTTCTGGCACTGTGAAATGTATGAATGATCAGATGTAAAGTGGGGGAAATGTGAAAACACAGGCAATACAGGGTTGAATTTCAGTGTTAGGATAAACTAGAATAGAATAGAATAAAACTATTGATCCCCTGAGGGGGAAAATTACTGCAAAGATGTCCGTTTTCCCAGCATCTCTTTAATAATTGTCTTCCACGCTTGGGCCTCTGCTTGTCTTCCAGACGAAGGAGCTCTGGTGAGAGCGGCACGGAACCTTGGTTTCGTCTTCTCTGGACGAACCCCCGACAGCGTCATCGTGGAGGCGGTAAGCAATCCACAGTAGCGAGGAATCGATGCGATTAATGTTTCATTTAGGTGGTCCAGCATGACCTCCGGCAAACAAATAAACAAACTGTGATTTGTCAATACACGCTACAGATGTTGTGAATGATAGAGGAAGCATAAAAATTGGGATTTTTCTCTCATTTAATGAGAATGAAAAGTGCACTTAGACTCGACTAAGATTGATCGATGTACCCTGGCGATTATTCCGCTGATCTGCTCCACAACAGACCGTAAACCCCTGGAAGGGTGCACACTCATATAGAGCCATTACTGCCTTATTTAATCAGTATTAAAAGCTGCAGAACATCCTGATAATTGGCTGTGCTAATGTGCTGAGCACATGCAGCCTCTTCTCGCTCCTCCTGTTGTCCCCCTCTAATTGGCTAACCTCAACGTTGCGCTCAGAAAGGCCAAAACCATCGTCCTTATTATTTTTTCCTCTCCCTGCGCTAAGAAGACGTTGCCGGTCCCCCCCCCCCATTTCTTTATTACATCTGTAATCCTTTTAACCTTTGCGAGGCCTTCTCAAGCTCTCAGCGTCTCTTTAATCACGCCACCCTTCGCCGCTGCCTCCTCTACACTTAAGGAAGTTAATTGAATTCGGGCCTCGTTATTGTTCCTCCTGTCGGCCCGGCGCGGGAAACTGATAAACACGTTACGATCGCAATTAGCGGCTGATGGGCGTACAGCGGCGGCGTTGACATCTCCTGCTTAAGATAAGACGCTTGACGTGTGTTGACGTGTTGCGTCTCTTTCGATGCAGCTCGGCAAAGAGGAGAAGTACGAGCTGCTCCACGTGCTGGAGTTCACCAGGTAAACTTGCTTTCAGTCGTTCTCTGTTGTTTTTCACTCCAGTGTAGTGCACGCAAGTGGAGCGAACGGTCGCATGATGTTTTTGTTATCACAAATTAATAGTACAGTACAACATGCATCACATTACAACACACCCATACTGCATCTATTCACACCAGCACAAGTACACAACACAAATAATAAACAGACGCTCCTCTGTTTCTTTCCGTCCATAATCTGTTCATCCAAAATGTCACCACCTCAAGATTCTGAATCACTCCATCACTTTCCCAGCACCGAATGATCATTTTTCATAACAGATCACAGGTCTCTTGGTTGTGATGACATTTCTCATGAACACCATCAACAGATACTTTGATCTAATTATGACTTCTGAGTTAAAATTATGAATGTAATTAAGTAATATTGCAAATTCATTTTTACCTATCTGTGCTTTGAAACAGCGATATGTGGCTCCGTACCCAAACCCAAAACAGCAGGGGGCAACATATCCGACTCTCTGGAGAATTGTAGACTGTACGGTTAATTACGCAGATCTCGGATGAGTAATAAATATCAGATATGTTTACTATGAAATCTTGCATTTTTTTCGCCCGCCAAATTTGCCGTATTTAACAGTGTGTCCTGGGTGTGACATCTGCTCGCACCACTTTGTACTTCTCAGCCCCAGCAGGTGAACACTAGCTGTAAAAAAAAAAAAAGAAAAGAGGGGGGCTGTGGGGGTGATAATTTGCTGCAACACCTCGTTGTGTGTCATTTCCCTCTCTCTCTCTCTCTCTCTCACCCTCTCTCTGTCTCCTCACCCCACCCCCTGCGCCATCTCCCGCCACACAGCGCCAGGAAGAGGATGTCAGTCATCATGCGCACCCCATCTGGGAAGGTCCGCCTCTACTGCAAGGGAGCCGTGAGTGTCTGACTGTCTGTCCGTCTGTCTCCATGGCAACGCCCGTGACAGCCCGTCACCGCCGGTGGCAACGAAAACACGGGAGTGTTGAAAGCCGCTGCCTCTCGCCTCTTGTCAGGGAATCTTTATGGCGGCCAGCAGCACAAAGCCACGTTTCACACGCGGCTGTCAGAGGAGTGGGAGCCTCGGGAAAACACGTCTCCCAGCTACATTCACAGCTGAATGTGAATGTAGAAGTCCACATGATGGTGTTCATGATGGATTAGTTAAAAAAAAAAAAAAAAAAATAGAAAATACATCTTGGAATTTTAATGAAATTGTCACGTTGTTGTCCTGAGGTGATGATTGGGTTGGGTTTTTTTCTATTAGACAACACTGCCTGGAGAAATCATCAATAGACAATTGATATTGAGTTTGTCTCATTCTGAATAGAAATGCACCACAATGTCTTTCTTCTCTCCCCTAAAAGCCAGAATCTTTTTCTCTTTCTCTGTGCGCCATTAACCGCTGTGTGTGTGTGTGTGTGTGTGTGTGTGTGTGTGTGTGTGTGTGTGTGTGTGTGTGTGTGTGTCAGGACACGGTGATCTATGACCGTCTGGCCGACAGCTCCCGCTACAAAGAGATCACGTTGAAGCACCTGGAGCAGTTTGCCACCGAGGGTGAGTGGGCAAACAGCGCCATCCTCTGGACAATAGGGAAACTGTTTTTCCTTACACCTTCACGCCTGCTGTCGCTGCCTCATCGTCGACTGTCGACTGCAGGAGATAAATAATTTTTCTTTTTCCGTCATGACATTTGAAATTATTGAAACTTGATAATCCCGGTGTGAGGAAGCTGAAGGAGCAGCAGCAGTCTGGAGGAATGAAGCTAAGGGGTGGGGGGGGATCATCTTGGGCCGTTTTGCTCTGTGGTAACACTGCCCCCTTGTGACACCAAACAGAAATTATGATGTTGTTGATACTGCTGATTGCATTTTTATCATATCATTTGATTTGTGACATATTTATGCTAGTTGTGTCACACCTAGCAGCACAATTAGCGTTGCAGTTTGAAATGTAGGTTTATTAAATACATAATCTGAACATCTGGAAGGATTGGCAACAATGTGGTGTAAAATTTAGAAATCAGACCAATAATAAATAAAAGCTCCAATATGAAAACGCAGCCTACTTGCTGTCCTCTTAAAAAAAAAAAAAAGTATGAAAACACACACATTTGTAGAAATTAGCCAAATACCACAACACCACAAACACCTCTTCTACCACTGCCCAGCCAGGGGCTGGCACCGCCCTCTGAGACCACCTTGTTTCCGTCCCCTTCCAAACACGTGAAAGATCCAGCAAACTAGTGGTCTTAGCAGGCAGCTACAGCTTTTGCTGGAGGCTGTAAACAGAGGGTTACTGTAGTTATATATGTTAGTGATGGGTTTTTAGATAACTAGCCTATCTCTGTGTTAGGGTAACATTGACTCCTGGTGTTTTCCTCCCGCAGGCCTGCGCACCCTTTGCTTTGCAGTGGCCGATGTGAGCGAGTCGTCCTACCAGCAGTGGCTGGAGATCCAGCGCAGAGCCTCTACCTCACTGCAGAACAGAGCCCTGAAGCTGGAGGAGAGCTACGAACTCATAGAGAAGGTGACGTGTGTGTGCGTGCGTCTATATGTGTGTGTGTGTGGGTTGTCGCCACTTTTGAAAGCCATGAATACCTGCTATGTTCAGCGCAGTTTGAATTACAATGAGCTCTGGAAAGGAAAAGGAATGTTTTTTTTTCCCTGCCTAGGTGGTGGATTTACTTGAAGTCCAGTGGCTCAAACGTACACTGTATTTCTTGATGGACTTCTGTGTACTCCAGACTGGGCACAGGCTCAACTCTATAATTAATAGGGAAAGTGTAATCAGACCTTGAAATGGAAAGCAGAGAGAAATTTAGGTCCCTCTCCATTCCCCTCCCGCCCCCCCTCTAACCGGCAGGTAGAATTTGTTTCCTGTGAGTGGGTCCGCGTGGAAGTGCTAGTCAAACACAGGAAGCCACAGTCGTAAATCAAGCCCTTGGCACGCTCTTCACGGCAGCTCAAAACAAATGGAGGCAATCAATCTGGAAATAAACATAAAAGCTCTGCGAGAGGAGGATTTAATGGGCAGAGTGGGCCGCCGGCGCTGCCAGGGTGTGAGGGCTCATTGCTGCTGGGGCCCACCCGGGTTCAGATGCGGGTGCAGCAGCGCCACATGGGGGTGCTGCTGCAGCGGCGTCGCAGCAAGACACACAATAAAATTGCATGAAGTTGCTTGTTTTTTGAACGCTTACTGCTCATTGGTGTTATCTTTTTTTCATTGAGTCTATTTTAAAGGCGCAGTGTATTTAGCGTATGGATTTTTTTTGTTGTTGAAATTTTAAATTACGTAATGCTTTGGAAGAGCAGCAGTCCAAGTCATAATGATTCATTGATGTAATCCCTCCCAGAAGTGTTCTATTATAAAATGACTTTCACAGCTTCCTTACAGCAAAAAAAGAAAAAAACTACACACAGAATTCTGAAATTATTATTTCAAGACTTTTATGTTTTAGCTCAGCAAGTTGGGGTCTGAAATATTCAGCAACATCATCTGGAGAGCTTTCTGGAATCTGTCATGAATTAATGTTTCAGCTGTTCACTCAGTGACTGTGTTTTTATTAATTTAAATAATAATTTCACATATAACTTGCGTGCACATCATTTATTTCCTCGACAAACGTGCGATAAATGCCATTGCTACGGCAACATGAAGCTGCAAATGACATTTATGTCCACAAACGATGGCCAGTTGACTGGCAGCAGGCCGAATCCTGCGGCGTCCCTCGGTGGGCCGGTCCCACCCAGGCTTTGGCGTCTGAAATCCTGATCCAAGTGCTTCTCGTATCGTAATCCACAACGAGGGCCTTAAAAACCAACCGCTGGAACAATTGAACAATCCACATCAAATGAGGGCTTGTCCAATAAAGGCCCACTCGCGCCCCTCCAGGCTTGCTTTTCCACCCTGTGTGGTTCCGAGCCGAGCGCGCGGACCCTACAGATGCACAGGCAAAACCGGAGGGGGCTCGGGGTCACAATATCAAGAGTTTGTCCCTGCTTTTCCTCCACCGCTGGCTCCCGGCTCCCCTCCACCCCTGGGGCTTGTCAAATATTTGACCCTGTTTTGGCCCAGATTGAGGCGCAAAGAACCTCCCCGAGTTTTCCTGGAGGAAAAACACTGAGCGTATTGTGCGGCCTTGCTTGTGCAGGAGAGGTGGGTGTCTGCAGATGTGCATGCACATGCACGGGTGCATTAGCAAATCTGACCCCCCCCCCCCCCCCCCCCCCCCACACACACACACACACACACACACACACACACACACACCCTGATTCAAAGGAGAAAAAAAAAGCTCTTTGTGGTTTTTGTACGTGATAAACAAGAGCAGCTGATGAGGGGGAAATCACGGCCGGCCGAGTGACACAATCCCGGCGCACATGTTTTTCTGACACTTGACGTTCTAAAGGCCTCGCCGCCACAGCTCTGATCGCCGCTGACTGGCTCCTTTTTCCTCCCGTCTGCTTTTGCTCACGTCGGGCTGCAGAACCTGCAGCTGCTGGGCGCCACGGCCATCGAGGACAAGCTGCAGGACAAGGTGCCGGAGACCATCGAGACCCTGATGAAAGCCGACATCAAGATATGGATCCTGACGGGGGACAAACAGGAGACGGCTATTAATATCGGTAAGTGGGGCAAGCGTGGTGCAGGTTTATCACGGCAGGGACTCAGTCAACAGAAATCTTTTATTTATTATCTTTCCTTTCACAGTGGAGATTAAACGTTGCCGTGACCTGTTGCTTTAAATGTGCGTCTTTGAAAGTCCCATATAATGTAAAATTTAATGCAATTTTTTCCTAACAATAATTTGTCTCTACTTTGTCTCCTTGAGCTCCAAATTAGAGGTATCAATAATTTCCCTCGCTCCACTTCGCAGTATGTCCATGCTAAAAGACACAACTGCAACTGTGTGCCTATTGTGATTTTACTAAGGACACATCCAGAAGGGTTTTGCTTTCTACCTTTGAGACGGCCTTGTTCCGTATGCTCTAAAAGATATTTCTTGTTCCCTCTGCTTCCAGACATGGAAGGGAAGCATGTTTTTGCTGCAGGCTGTTAACAGAGCGCTAAAGATGAGTTATTTGAGATAATTAATCATGCATTTAAATCAAGCAGAGCCCCCAAACAAAGGTTTTGCCTCCCTGTCGTCACCCCGTTCTCCTGCCGCCATTAATATTCCTCATCACGACGTGGCGCAGTTTGTGCACACGGTCCCAAACCCGAGTGGAAAGTCACTGGGCGTGGCCTGGAGCAGGTAGTGCCGTCAGCAGCTCCGAGGCCATCCCTCACCCTGCAGAGAGACGGGCCACCCGGCCGCCTCAATGCTCCTCTGTCACACGTATCTCGCCCGCTCATCTGTCGCCGGGCACTACGTGATATACGAGCGCGCCGCCCGTACGTGAAATTAAAAAACATGCGTGTGTACACAAAGGAGGCAGCTCCCGTGTGTCTGGCTCCGGTTGCCGCTCCCGGAGGCGTTTTAGCTCTGCAGATGTTATCAGGAAGGTGAACTGCTCACGCCGGCCCGGCCCGCCACTTTTATTTCTGTCTCTCAGAATCCACCGTGAAACTACAGCTCTCGCATGTTACCGAATACTCGAACGGGATTGACTTTTAATACAGCACAGGGGTAGTTTTTAATATTTTTTTTTTTTTACAGCCGAGAAAATATATGAGGTGTGTACGATATAAAAGATTTTTAAAGGTGCCTTCAGTTGTGGCTGTACCTACCACTTGAGACTCAACTGAATCAGCCCTTTGTGCCCACCGGCATGCCCAGATGTGAGGCAACTCTGCAGAAATGCTCACTGGAAGTTTTTTTTTTTTTTTTTTCACGTCTCCTGCCTGTAAATACGACGGCTTACTGTCGAGCTTGTTTTATGCAGTTTGACTGCTCTGTGCACATTTTTACCTTTCTGCAAATCTCACAGTGTGGCCCGAAACAAATCACAGCCGCAGCCTTCTGGCTGTCAAGGTTGAGAAGTTTGGCTCTAATTAATACGGAACTGACCCTCAGTAATGAAATGTTGTTCTGGTGGTGATTCCATCGCTTTCAGCCTCCTGTTGACGGGAGCGTAGATACTCCAGGTGTTTGAGACGGATCAGAGCCAGAGTTTCAGTTCAGTTGAAGGGGAAGCTGTTCCTGCTTGTTGATTAGATAGAGCTGGAGTAGCTCAAAGAAGAAGGGGAGAATTAGAGACATCAGAGAATAAAACACAGCCATGCATCTGGAAACACGAGGAATGCAACAACATTTTTGCTGTTTTTCCGGTAGGATTATACCTTGATAACGCGTCCTGAGTGTGATATTCGAGTTTGAACTTGACTGTAAGAGAGGAAAAAGTGTGTGTTTTTTTTTTTAGTGCATTTCAACTTTCCTTTACACAAGGAAACTAAAATGCATCAACAAACTGGAGCATCCACAGTCCACAAGCTCAAATTCACTTACTCTCTATTCTCTTTAACCACAAGCTTCTCTCCAAAACGCCACACCTGTAGTTCTCTCTGCCGCAATATAATAATAACCAGCGCTCTTGCATTGAAGACCTGTAGTTTGAATCCATCATGTCTACAGCAACATATCAAAAAGTTGATGGAAATCTTACGCCTCACTTGATCCACGCCCAAACCCACATTGTTCCTGTCCAGATCCTCTCGATTCATTTTTTTTCTCAAGGTTTTTGAGGTGCAATCTGTGATATCTGCCCTTTTACAACTTCGCATTGCATTTGGGATCCCTGGGATTCGAGTCTCCTTCTTGACCCCCCCACCCCCTCCTCAACCCCCCCGCCCCCCATCACCGTGTCCTGTGGGAGCAGTGTTTAGTTCCGCCTGGGATGGAGAGAGGCCAGGAATTTCGCTCTCTCTGGTGAAATAGAAAAGGGCAGATTGACTGCAGTCAAATGAGCTGAAGGTAAACACATTAAGCGGAAGGCCTGTTGCAGGAACTGACACTGAGGGAGGTGGGGGGGGCGGCAAAGCTGTGTTGAAATGGAGGGCGGGGTGGGGGTGCTTTTTCTTCCCCCCACACATTGGCCAATTTTTTGACGTTTACACCTTTGCGCTTAAGAAAACAATCTGCCAGACCCCAGACCCTCGACCCTGTTTGGTTTTGACTCAGGAGGTGAAACCTTCTCATTTCCTCATGCAAAGCCCCCCCGCCTCCTTGTGTGTGTGCGTGTGCGTGCGGCGCACCCTCCTGTGTTTCAACATTGGACTGCGCGTCTTCGTGTGCGCGCGGACTCAGATTTTTTAATATCAAGCTTCAGAAAATACCACCCGCGCGCTCTGGAGACGCGGCCGCCGCGGTCGCAACTTTTGAAAGGGAGCCCGAATCTTTTTTCCAGACGGGAGCAAAGTGTCGAAGGCCACAAGTATTTGTGCGGTCGCGCCGCAGATGGCAAGCCTTTTTCATGCCGCCGTGGTTTCCCCGGGACGACGGCTTTCTCTCTCGATTCCTGAAACACTTCGCCCGTAGCCGGGAGGGCCCCCCCCCCCCCCCTCCTCCTCCACCACCACCACCACCACCTTGCCGGTGACCCTGAGCATCTGTCCTGGGCCAAGAGCTGACGAGGGGCGGCGGGGGAGGAGGGGTACTCTCCCCAGAGGGCCGTGTTGGGTAACTCGGGGTTGTAACTGCCTGTTAAAACAGGAAACTGACAAACCCTTGTAAACCAAACTCATTAGTCATGTCCCGAGACGGCGGCTCTGAGCTGTGGCGTTTTAATTTTGGTGTCCTTTGAAAAACGCCTTGGAACTTCATACTGTAAGGTCACTCAGTGCTCCCCCCCCCACCTCTAGACCCCTGCTGCCCCCCCCCACCCCCCCACACGTCTCTCTTTACATTCCTTCTGTTTGATCCGCGTCTGCAAATGCGTTTCGGCTGTAAAGTCAGGAGAGTTGTCAAAACTAAGCAACCGCTTGAAGTTCGTATGCGGAGGGAGTCTAATGCATGTCAAGTGTTTTCTGACCCGCTTTCACTCCTCATTTCCAGCCTTTTGACGCCCAGTGAGTTCAAACAAGAAGCGTATATGTATCGCCTTTTAATTTCCCCCTCTCGGTTTTCCTCCTCGCAGGACATTCCTGCAAACTGCTGACCAAGAACATGGGCATGCTTGTGATCAACGAGGACACACTTGACGTGAGTATTACAAAAAAAAAAAATAAATAATCCTCCTCGCCAGTTATCGGACGGTGTTGATCGAAACACTTGGCGCAACTTTTGCCGTTACTTCTCTCCAAATGTCAGAAAACAAGGGTACGTGCGTCGTCACTCTATTAAAGTTTGGCTCTCATTCTAATTCACGCTCTTTCTCGTCTTTCACGTCCGCGTCAGTAACCCTACCCCTGACTTGTGCACACATGCTTAAACAATTAAGGAATACTGTATTCCGCCTCTTGTGTGTTGCAAATGCTTCTTATAATCCTTTAAGAAAAACAAGCCCCAATCCTTGTGTACGATAATGCCCTAAACTGATTAGCAAATCCCCGCCTCCGCGCACAATGAGTCGGCCTTAAACATGTTTAAGGCACCCAGCAGAGAAGTCTGTTGACCCCCCCGGCAGGAGATCCTTGTCTGTTGTTCCGCGGATTGAAAAGGCCAAGTTGCCTGCACGTCTTGCGGGAGCAGAGAGGAGAGGAGAGGAGAGTCGGGCAACGTCCCCAAATGGAGACGCAGCCAGGCTCAGGTTTTGTTGGTCGGGACGAGGGGCGGGAGGGGCTGCTGAGAGGCATGCAAACAGGGGAAGCAGCAGGGGGGCCGGGTCGGGGGTGTCTGTGGGCGATGACGGACGGCCTTCAGTCTGTCAGCCGGTCATTGAGCGTGATATACGACGTCGAGGTAGGAATCGAGGCACTCGGCGTGTTCATAAAAGCGCTCGGACCGGCGCTTTGAAATGTCAGCTCCGATCCTCGTGTGCTTGAGCAGATGCTTACACAAGGCACTTTGTCAAAACACGAAGGCAGGAGCCTCCGCACCGTGCCTGCCGAGGAGACGCAGGGAGCGGAGCCCAGAGAGCAGCGCCGCTAATTCCCAGGGAGCCTTGTGCCGAGAAAAGAGAATAATTGAGGCGTGCTGTTCCTCCGCTGCTCGTGTTTAGAGACGCTTATCAAACGGGGTGGGGGGGGGGAGAGAACAAAGTTCTGGGACTTTGTCCGCACTGAACCGAGCCGTGAGCCGAGGTTCCCAACCGTGCTGCTCGGTGGTAGTTTGGCCATCTGAGCCGACCTGTCTCCAAGTCGGTGCGTTTAATCATGTAGACTGCCGACGGCGCTAATTAGGATTTAATTCCTTAATCTTTATTAAGATGGATGGGTTTGTTATTCTCACTTTTTGCAGAAGGGAGGTTAATTTGCTGTATGGTGATTAAAAAAAATAGATTAAAAGACCCCCGGTGGCAAATTGGATTAAAAATAAATATAATTGATGAACTCAATGCGTTAACTGATGCCTGTGGAATAAAAGACAGAAAAATGTAAAAGAAAAAAAAATTCAGATGTTAAACGTTTGGATTATTACTCTCATCAGCTGCCACTCATGTTTACGACAGAAACAGAGAAAAAGTTCTGTGAAACTGGACCACATACTGTCTGGACAGCCTGAGCAACAACTAGCCCAACACATAGGCTGCACATAGGTGTCACATGATGCACATGATGCAATCACTGTTTGTTGTAGAAGTGTTTAATTGCACTCGTAGTTGAACTAGATGATGACTTTGCACTTTGAGTATGAAAGCAAATTACGAGCACCCTTCTATCACTGTGGTATATTTGTATTCTTTGCAAATAATCATGTCCAATCAGCGCTGGGCCAATTACAAAGAAAAACAAAACAAAACAAAACAAAAAAGCCACATCCTGTCTTTGAAGTCCTTGAACCTGCAGCTCTTCCACAGTTAATCCTTCACCGTCCTTTGGTTTAGATGTATGTCACCGAATGATCAGCGCTGCACGTCTAATTAAGGGCCAGCGACCGCGGCCGTTTCCTTCTTTGGGCCTGAAACTAATGAAGAAATCACTTCAAACCCTCGTGTCCAGATTCCACAGTGCGAGTGTCACATCCTGCTGGCCGTGCCACTCTAGTGGATGTATATCAACAATGGAGCCCAGTCTCGCCACGGGAAGCTCTCCAGTGTTTCTGAATGGGACGCTGCACGCACATTCCCAGGACCAGAACACGAGCCAGTCGCATAAGCTAAACTGCTCACAACAGCCATAGCAAAGAGGCTTTAGGAGGAGCCATACAGCATTAGCGGCGAAATTCCTCCCGCTGGAGGTTGCGGAGGAAATGGCTGCCCCACTTGAGGAAATGGCAAACTTTGCCCATCGTGATGAATTGATGGCCCATGAGCACTTTTTTTTTTTCTACGCTCGACGGCTTGTGCGAAAGGCGCACGTGTGCTCACGCCGAGACGTCGTCCCAAATCACCCCGTTAAAATGAGATGGCGAGGCTTTTCTCCTGAGCCCTGTGGGTGCCACAAGGCCCGGACACACACACACACACACACACACACACACACACACACAGGCGCTCGATGCGCTCCTCACCATCTTGTGCTGTTTTACACAGCCCATCAGGGATGGTTAAATCCAGGCAGCTGCTCCCTGCCTGTATCCTCTGGCCTGGGTTCCCCTCCCGCGTTAATCCATCATCTCCTTCTGTGCGCGTCTCTCCCTCTCTCCCTCTCGCGCTGTGTGAAACGTAAAGCGCCTCTCTCCAAATATTTTCCCTCAAGCTGAGGTTTCAGAGTTTTGTTATGCCAAGCGAACGTTGCTCCGGTCCCAGCGGGACAATGCGACTCGCTCTGACACGTCTGACCTCGGGCCACCGGGCCTCGGACCCCCCCCCCTCGCCTCTGCAGCCGCCACCGCCGGCAGCCACGAGTAATGCTTGCAGCTGTTTGTGCATCTGCTTGTTGTATTAAATTTTCCAAATGCTCATTAAATGCTTTTTGTGTCGGTTGTTCGCTTTTCGTTTTTTTGCCATTGCATCCCTTGAATGCCGATGTTGCAGTTCAGCCTAAAATGCCTCGGTGATGAATAAATCACAGTCGGTCGACCGTTTAAAAGGCAAAGCAAACTCCTCTCTCTGTCTCTCTCTGCAAACTCTTCTCCAGCCCATGGGGCCGAGTTTTTTCATACAGCCATTTGTTTCACATTCTGGTGAACCTTGACAAGTCCCTTCATTTAATGTGTCTCAGATTCCATTTCATAACACGCCATGAAACTAAATAAACATTGATTATGTTGAGGTAAAACATTCTACAGACCTGTTTCTAAACAAACTGACAATGTTCTTAAATGATTACCTCTGACTGTTGTACACGTTTGATATGCTGCGCTAGCTGCTGCGTTTTGGTTTTCATAATTAAACTTGAACGTGAATGTTCCTTGTGTGCCATTTGAAAAAAAAATAAATAAAAAAAATAAATATATATATGTATATATATATATATATATATAAAAAACTCTAATAATTTAACACACCTCATCCATTCTGCAGAAAATGGCCACATACTGAAGCAGTTTTTATTTCCTGATGCGTTAAACATCTGCGGGGAAGACGGGTGAGGGGTGGAAGCGGACGGTGATCTCACCGCTGGGTTTCTCGCAGCCCACATGTCCGCGTACAAGGACAGTTAATCCCCTTGTCAGTCTCACATTGATGCTTTCTTTCTCATCGTCACTCGTCATTATTGCTGCATAAACTGTGCAAGCGAGGCCGAGTCCGCTCGTCGCCAAACCCGTCGTGTGTTATCGCCGCTTAGCCAGAGCCGGAGCGCGGTAAGCCTGGAAAACATAATAAATATCGAAAACACGGGCGGCAGCTGCGGCGCAGCAGTTTGGGATTACCAGGAAGAGCTGACAGATCCGTCTCATTTATTCCAGACTGATGTGGATTACGGACTAAGTGGGCATTTAGAGTGCAAGTCAGAAAACATGGTGTGGGCTCAAAATTGTTGTGTCTTCTGCAATGTGTCTTCTCGTTTTTTTTTTTTTTTCTACAATAAACTTGTGCATTGTCTTTGATTTTCATAGGAAAAAAAATTAGTCTATATTTCATAAGCACGATAGTCTGCATTCTGCTGCTTTTATTTCGTGTTCAGATTTGTGTAGTTCCGTCAATGCGGCCACAATGGTAAATCTGTTGATTAACTGGAGCTTAAACTAGAAAATAAATCACTAATGAGACTCAATATCTCGTCGTTTACATCAGTGGTCTCAACCAGCGAGGGTGAAAGAGCAGCGGGAATAAAAAGTTGACGTCACCTCGTAACGGCGCACATCTCCTTTATCAACTCTACCAACACGAGGCCTGAGGTCATCGTGACAAATGGCACCAATTAAAGTCATTAAACATGCACATTGTGTTTTCCATCACGCAGAGAACAAGGGAGACGCTCAGCCACCACTGCGGAATGCTGGGTGATGCCCTCTACAAGGAGAACGACTTTGCTCTCATCATCGACGGCAAGACTCTGAAGTACGCCCTCACGTTCGGAGTGCGACAGTACTTCCTGGACCTCGCCCTGTCCTGTAAAGCTGTCATATGCTGCAGGTGAGATTTATCTTTTGACGTGGAAAAGGTTAAATCTGAGATGAGATGGAAAAAAAAATAAGAATTGCGGCTATGGAAAAGAAAGATGTTTTGGATAAGACTTTGTCTGTGCACGTCAAAATAAGCACTGGTAAGCTTGAGGCCATGATACTATGATGTGTCTGTGAGGAGCAAATGTTACTGTAAGATAATAATCTTAATAATAATACTGTAGCCATTTGTGTTGGACAAAGCTACATAGTGCTTAAAAATCATAAAACCTTGGGTAAAACAGAAAACTTGGAATAATTATTGTAATAAAGAGTAAAGAGTAATAAACTTAAAATAATAAACAACAATTCAGAGCAATAAAGTCTACATCACTTTAAAATACAAAAGGATAAATTAGGGATGAAATAACAACAAAAATGAACAATCATCGTTTTTTTTGGATTAAAAATGTACAATGCATTTTATATATTATTTGATATTTTTCAGAACAGACTGAGCATGACAAGAGCAAACATTTTCTCCCCCAATTATTTTTTCTTTTAATTCTCTCAACGACTGCAGTCAGTCAAGTCGGGCTGCAGCAACCAACCAGTCATCTTCCTCCAGCTCGTTCACTAGCGAGACAATAAACATGACAAGGAATTATGCCTTTGCAAATGCCGTACAGTACTTTTATGGCAGTAGTTTAAAAGGTGTGTTTGTTGTAAATTTCAGTGGCAACTTTGAACCTCGCTGAAGTCCACTGTCGACCTTCCCAGACTGCATAAATAATAGGAAGTACTTAAGTACTCAAGAAGCCACGATGGGGTCTTGGCCCCCGAAGTCGGCACCGTGTTTTCAGAACAACAGCAAACCTTATGACTCAGTACATTACATCAAATTTTCTATTTATTTTTCCCCCCTTTGACCACAACCTGCCTTTGCTTCGTGCACACGTCGGGGGCACCGAGAGACACCGGGAGATGAATGAGGCCTCTTAAACCGTGGAGAACATAAACATTAACAGTTTCACAACCTAAAACAGACACACGTTTTATGACATCATCCCTGGAGAGTCGCTCCGCTCTGCACCGCCCGCCAAAGGCCTCAGCGGCGTGACGAGGAAGTGCGAGCTGCTGTCAGTAAAACATGTGGAGTTGGCCACAAGTCGCACGGAGAAAGAGACCTGAAAGTGTCTCAATCAGCGAGATGGGATCACGAGAAACACAAAAAAACACAGCCTTCACTGCAGGTCGAACTAGCCAAATATTATCGAGGCTAGGTAAAGCAAAATCCAATTTCAGTTCACTGAAATAGCTCCCCCTGTGGTGCTTGTTCCCCCTCAGAGTTTCTCCTCTCCAGAAGTCGGAGGTGGTGGAGATGGTGAAGAAACAGGTGAAGGTCATCACGCTGGCCATCGGTGATGGAGCCAATGACGTTGGGATGATCCAAACAGCCCACGTGGGTGTGGGGATCTCTGGCAACGAGGGCCTGCAGGCGGCAAATTCGTCCGACTACTCCATCGCCCAGGTGAGCAGGATGGCGAGGCAAAAAAACAAAACAAAAAAAAAAACATGTTTATTTAAGTACTTTGTTACCTCATCAGCAGGCATGAAACGGCGTCTTCGGTTTCACGGCGCTATGGTGACAAAAGCGTCTTTATCTTGTTGTGAACATACAATGGTTTCAAATGAGAGGCCCTCAGGGCAAAAGGCTGCTGATGCAGATCCAGCAGTCAAGTGGAAGTGGCAGGGCAGCGTTTTGTCAAAGCGGAGGAAGAAGCAGGTGAGAAAGTCTGTCAAAACTGCACAGTGTGAGTTTTAAATCTGACACGTGGAAGCGTTTTGGCCTCTGCGTGTTAAAAAAGAAAAATGTGCAAGAAGAAAATGGGCACGGACAGGCAATAAACTGCGTGAAGACGCTGCCAGACTCAAACTAATAGACACCTGCTGCACGCACTTTTCTTTTGCACATGTTGTAAAATTCATAGCTCAACCACTGTTTAATTTTTCATTTCGCTTCAATAACAATAATTATATTTTTTTATAATCTTATCGTAAATCTTAAATATTGTACCCTGAACATGTTATCCGGCTATACCAAGTTGTTTTATCGTGGTAATGTTCTCCCTCTTTATGAGCAGTCTAGTTCGTGCAACTCTTATGTTTTAAAGCCAAATGTATCCTTGCTTTAAACGCTAAAGCCCAGAGACAATAACTTACTGCATGTGAAGGTCCCTCCAATTAGAAATCAGTATTGTATCACAATCTAAAAAAAAAAACCCAAACACTTGAAAACATGCACCATACATTAAATTGAAATGACACATGTTTTAGAATTACTCATTCAAGTGCGCATTTACACTTTCAAAAAATTAGCAAAATATCTTCCCCGCTGTTGCGTCTTCAATTGTTTAGACTTTTGTCAGCGATATCCCGAGACATTGTTCTCAGCCACAATAGGTCACATGTCTGCCAGCGCATTAGTCCATACACAAGTGAAGTAGAACCACCTGTAAAAGGGCCACCTGTTGACACTCAACCCTTAACCAAATCATTCAGAAATGGATCCTGGAAAAATGGCACCTAAGTACATACTTCTCGCTGTTGCGCCGGTTTTTTGGTTTTCTTTTATGAAACACACATGGACATGTGATCGCCACGAGCAAGCCCAGTCCTTGAGTTCCCGCCGTGGCGGCTCCGTTTCTTCGCCACTCAGTACATCATGTTTCTATTACAGCCACAGGGCTCGTACAGTTGGTTTTGGGAAACCAATAGTGGGCGGAAAACACAGTGCGCTCTCTGTGCTCCAGTTTGCGTTTTGGCCTTCAAGAGACTCGGCCCGGCTTAAGTGCTCCTCCAATTGGCATCGCATGCAGAAGTGCATGTCTCCCTAAGACAGGTGGCCCCTTGTAATCCGTTTAGTTTGTGTCCTGCCATTACGTTAAATTGCGCCTCCAGACTTCAAGTGGTGTTTTGGATGTGTTGGCATCACAGTACATTAACTGTAATTTGGAGAGCCCAGTCTGAAATCAATACCTGGAAGTCGTGCCTCTTGTTTTTTCTTTTTTTTTTTTTTTTCTTTCTTCCTCCCTTGACTTGTATTAATGCCCTGGAATTTCAGAAGAGCTCCTGACTGCTGCTGTTGATTAGCAGCCTGTTTCCAAGATTGAAGTACTTGAAAGTCAGAATTATCTTTGTGCGGAGCGGAGGGGGAGTGAGGGGTGGGCGCGTAGGCTGAGCCACCTCTGCACTCCATCAGTCATCGGCTCGGGACTGTGTGAACTGATGTTGGATCCAACTATTCATGGGGTCAGACAAATAGAGGGGCCGCTACTGTGCTGTCACTTCACCAAAGAATACCATGGTGATGCTGAAAGACAAGGCGGCCTGGAGACCTGCAAATAAACAAAATTGTGTTAGCCCAGAGATATACGTGCGATTCTGCCTCTGCCAACCTCTAATGTTGTTTCTCGGACTCTTTGTCTGATGCCAGAATGGGGGGGTTGGGGGAGCGGGTCTCTTACTCAGTTTCGTGAGAGCCAACAGCCTGGAAAAATGTTGGAATGCGTTGTGAGAGTGCTACTCAAGGCTGCCGCCCCTCAATCTTCAAGAGCCTGCCGTAGCTGCAGGAGAAGTTTCACACATGTTCGTCAACTCATTTGCTAATGAGCCCCATTGTTTTCCCTCTATGTGCGTCCGTCCCACGCAGTTCAAATACCTGAAGAATCTGCTGCTGGTCCACGGAGCCTGGAACTACAACCGTGTGGCCAAGTGCATCCTCTACTGCTTCTACAAGAACATTGTCCTCTACATCATTGAAGTAAGTCTTCCACGGAGGCTCTAGCACTCAAAGTAGTGCATTGGTCAAGGTCTAAATGTAAAACCGAAGGAATCCTCAACATGTCATCCCATGAGGGTAAAAACATACTGTAGTTCCGTTACCAGTCATCAACTTACATATTCTGATAGTTATCTCCTTGTTATATTTTGTTTACGTACTTCTTGAGAATAATCTTCAAATATTATAATCTGTAACTGCATTTATAAGCACAAATTTAATACTTTGCGTTGCTGTAGTCTGTAACTGGAAGTTCTGCTACACTTTCAAAGTCATGTAAGATTTAGAAAACTGCCAACAGAAGGGAAATGACACAGGAAAATTGACATGTTATATGATATGTATGTAAGTCTATGGAGCTCTTGACTGGTTAAACACATGTCGAAAGTCACTCTTCGGCCGGCGGGAACTAAGAGCCTTAAAAACCATGTGATTTGAACGAGTCCTCGAGCTTTAATTTAGAGCATCAACCACCGCACGACCTCTTATGGAAATTCGACCACTTTTAAATTTCTCCCCTGCTCGTCCCCATGCTTGACCCCTGACACCCAATTTCACCCTAATTCCAGTTTATGTACCGTGGAAAATCAGTCGACTACCCATTACATTCCTACATGTCTCCGTCTGCCGTACTCTGACTGGAGGTGAGAGACAACTGTCAGCCTCCGTCCAGGCGCTCACTCCATCCATTTAAATCACAAATACACCAGAGAAGTTGCATATTCCATAACGTCATGAGGCAATCATTCCTGTATTTTTTCACTCTGCTCTACATTTGAACTTTTAAATGACACGTTAACGCCGCACTGCATCCAAACAAGGTCAGGATTCTTCTCAGCCTCTTTTTCTTCCAATTTGTGAAACTTCACCTCTTTGATATATACCGGGTCCCCTTTCAAGGCAGAGCCTGCAGCTGGGACACTACATCTGAGGCTCTGACTGCAGGCCAAGCGTCTTTCTAGCACATCTTTTGTTGCTCTTTGAAAAAAATATCTCCCCTCCCCCTCGCGCTGCACTCCTTCAAGGGATTTAAGCAGATAATGGCACATTTCTGCACCCTCGGCTTCGTCAATATTTCAAATGACCCTGTTTTGTTAGACGCTGACATCTAACACACAAGTAACCCCGGGTTATACATAAAAGCTGCATATGTCGTACTAATAGGTTTAGTTTTGTGTCCGCTTGTTTCCCTTTGACTTGCGGGCTCGGCCCAGCTTGAGAATCGTGGATGCTGACAGGAATTTGAACTTTTTTAGTGTGTGGCTCCATTGTGTGATACAGTGTGTGTCACAATCTGAATACCAGGACTTTGGTGGGGGGGTTGTGTCAAAGCCCCCTTTGGTCCACCTCTTTTTTTTTTCCACCGGGTCTCTGGCCTTTGAAGGAGATGTAGAGTTGGACGGTATTCGGACTGTCTATTGTTGCAGACGTGGATGTGATCTCAGCTTATTCTGGAGTAGCCAGAATAGATGCATTATGATCCAGAATTTTCTCCACATAAATATGACTGAGGACTTAAGAGTGCCTCTGCAGGGGAGGATTGACTGATAGCCTCAACTGTTGAAGTGTTCTTTTTGGTCTTCCCAAATCTGTACATAACAGTCAGAATGTTGTTTCCCAACATTCAGAAAACAGCCAAGCATTGTCAAGCATGTCTGTGTATGTCGTTAAAAGTCAGTAATAATTACTTCAGTATTATTCAAACATTGTTTCCCTGTTCCTAATAAAAGTCTAAATAACCTCTTAACTCCTTTATTGGTGCGATTATATTTTACAATATTCTGCTAAGATAAGTATTATGCCGAGCATGTTTAGCCACAGTTCAAGCTAAAACTCCTGTCCAAAGGAAGCCGTAGGAATGGAAGCTCCATTCAAATGGCCGATCCAGCTGGCCCTTCATGTTTGATTGACACCTTGCCAGGGTGCTACAGAGGAGGCTGACGGACAAGTGGCATTTATGAGGCAATTACATGAAAGCTCATTCAGGGCGGCTCAGTGTAGTGGCTTGGAGTAGAGCAAAGCTCGCCGACCGCCGACCGCCCGCTGAATGAAGCCACGGAGGCCGTGTCTGGCATTGTGAGACGGCCAGCGTTTGTAGGTCCACATATTTCCAGCATATTTATTAGCTCTGTCTTGACGAAAGCCCCCTTATTCCTCACTCGCTTTGTGCATGAATTCTATTCGCGATTCTTTAGCGCCTAGCTCAGGCGTTTTAGGATTTGCATCGTTTTGGGCAAATGTCATTTCGCCCCGCACCCTGGAATCAATGATTTTTGATTCGCTGATAAATATGCAAGAAGTCCTCTTTTCTTGCTGCCCAAGCCCCCTTTTCTCAGCCCTGGCTCCCCTCCATTACTGTTTTTCATGATGTGCAGCCGGGGACAGAGGCCAGCCACACCCCTTCACTGAGTGGCACTCAATGAGGAGAAGAAAAGGGGGAGAAAAAAATCCTGCCTGGTACTTCCCCTAATGAGCAAATCAATGCATCTGTCCCTCAAGGGATGCAAGAATGAGAGAGAATCTATTGGGACCCCGAGGACCAGGCCAAAGCCCTCACACAGAAGCAGTTACCACAATCTATGAATAGAAGCCTTTTTACCTTAGCACAACAATATATCAGCCGAGAGCCTGTCATTGGGCAGAACTGTAATTAATTCAGCAGTTTGACCTGCCCACTAGCCTCTCATTACCATGGCTTGGACCGGGGCTAATGGCTAAACCTGCACACAGCTCGAAGCAAACATGTCTTTTCCTCAGAACCGACGTCCAAAAACAGTCGAGACAGGCCTAGAACTTATAATTCCGTTGGATTCGGAGTAGCGTGGTTCACCGTGAGGCGAACACAAATGTGAGGCCTCCCCAACCCCACCCCCACCCCAACCACCAGCACCACCATCCCCCTTGTAAAAGAAACAACATCATGGTAGAGTGCACCTGATGGTGTGAAGGGCGGGCTCAGCGCTGGGAGGGTGTAGATTGGGCTGGTGAGAGGGAGAGAATGAGAATGGATGGGGTGGGGTTGGTGGGGGTGCACACATAAACACAGGCTTAAATCTATAGGCACATGGCCCCCAGCCCTGCCTACGCCCCAGCCGGAGAATGAAGAGGGTGAGTGGTGGAGCCACAGACATTTGTTTTCATGCATACCCTTGTGCGCTTAAATGGGAATGGGCCTAGTGGCAGATTGGAACTGGTCGTGTAGAGAGTGGCAGCCCTCAAATGGGCTTTTGTCCCAATCTGAGAATTTGTAGCAGTTCATGCCTTCATAATGAAGTTAAATGAAGCGGGGAAATTCTTGGTTGTCCGTGGCCGCAACACAGCACCTCTGATGTTCCCCTGACAGACTCACGCACATAAACTAAGACGTGTCAAAGTCGAAAAGCGTGAGAAACCATTTCCTCGGGTGCTGCTGTAGCCGGATTGGCAACATGTAAGAAAAAAAATCTTGATCTCCGAAGAACATGCGTTATAAAGTACCTGCATGTATAGCAATTTAAAATCCTTTGGTTGGGTGCTGATCTTGGCATTATTACTTTTCACAGATAAGTACGTCTAATCAAGATGTGCCGATAACCTTCATCTCCACTTAACATATGGTTTTAGTTACCTCTGTCTCCATTTCTTGAGTATATCAGAGTCTCCATCACTCAGTCTCCCAAAGCCCTGAATCTGCCCCCATCAACCTAACTACCCTCATCTGTCACCCACTTGTCCTCAGTTAGATCAAGGATGAAAACACCACTCTTGATGTATGTTTGCAGGTAATCCGGTAATAAATCTAGTCTGCAGTTCGCCTCAAGGAGGTGCTCTCTGGAGGACAAGACTTTCCCACTGTCACTCATTTGTTCCTGACGTGGTCTTTCGTGGCCTCTTTCCTTTCCTGAGTTTGAAACCCACCAAATTAAGACTTATGGCATGTTAATCACAGCGCAGGCACTTCAAACAAACCACTTCAGGGTCAATTCCGTCTCTTGTTTTGATTTTGTTTGTGATTCACTTAATGATTGTTTTGCAGTGTCAAAATGACTTTTATCATCCACTTTAATTTACAATTTCTAGAGTAGATGTGAACTGCCGATATCGTACCTTTTACAAACCACCATGTTCCCCCTCTCTCCCCAGTCTCATTAGATGTGTCATTAGATGATGAATAATGCAGTGTGACTTGGAAATGCTTTGTTAGTCCAGGGACCCAGTGAAACCATTTCAAATCTGATAATGGCAACCACTGACCCTGCCACTATCACTAATGGGAACCATACCCACTGAAACAGAAGAGCACCGACATTTAAAGTTTCCATCATCTACTTTGAGTGAAGCCTGCAGTATCGGATTCGCAATTAAATACCTTGCTGATTAAAATGTAAACGTTTGAAAACGCTAAACCAAAGTCATTTTTTTGTCTGCCCGTGATAAATAAAACCCCCTAAGTGTAAACTGTGTTATGAAACCGTGATTATAGCCAACTGTTGCTCATTGCACTGTGCGCTTGTGATTGCTAATCTCGCTCCCTCTCTGTGTGTTACCATATCTCTTCTAGATCTGGTTTGCATTTGTCAATGGCTTCTCAGGCCAGATCCTGTTTGAACGCTGGTGCATCGGCTTGTACAACGTGGTAAGTCTTAATAAAAATTGACTCTCAAGAGACTCAGCTTAACTTGTTTACCCTCTTGCTCTCTGACACGGGCCTGATTTGTGGGGTGCCCCAAAACTGATCCCTTTATTGGCCAACCATGTCAGCAACATCTTGAAAACTTCCTCCTTTATTTATGACCACTTGTCAACTCCATATTCCCTCTGTGCCTTAAACTATGTACGGAATACGAAAGAACAACACCGCTGCTTAGCCTATAGAGTGTTGTTGGAAGCAGTCAGATGCATTTGAATGATAAAAAGAACAGGAAGAATAGCACAGCAACGACGCTAGCCTAGCTGTTGATGTTTGGGATTCCCACCGGGCTGTATAATCGGACCACTCCTAATGAACTCATATTTCATAACTGTCAAGAATTAAGGAGAGGTAAAAAAAAAAAAAATCATCTGCACCTCTGATCTCAATTCCACGCCATTAGCCCCTCAAGGAAATTATGTGTAATTTAATACTGGACTTTAAAAGCTAAACTAAATTTGGCAAACAAAGGGAAAGTGAGATAAGCGCGAAGGGGAAGTTCATCACGGTCTTGATCTGTTTCAAATAGAAGCAACTCGTGAGTTAGTGCAATGTTGCCAAGTGAGAGTGCGCAAAAACTAAACATCGCAATAAAAAAAATGGTGTTGGAAACACCTAAACTTTGAAAAACCTCTCAAATACCGCTGAAAGGTTTTGACTCTCGCATGAGTTGGCTTTTCCGACGTATCGATATAGAGGTATAACACAAAAGTGTCATGGAAACACTTTTTTTTTTTCCGCATTTACGCATTTAGAAATATCGCTTTTATTTTGCGAAAAACCGTACTGGAAACGCAGCTACTGTCTCCAGCCTGCGTCCATTTGACAATAAACCACCGTCACCTGCCGTCAGTATTGTACTGGATGGCGGGAAGAGGGCTTAGTTTCTCACATAATCCAAAAAAACTGGGGGGAATTCCTGCCACTCAGTGGGAGTCTGTCTGAGGCAGTGGGGCAAATCCGCCCCTAAATGGAGATCTTCCTGGGCCTGGCTGTGAATAAGAAAGGAGCCCAGTGGAGCATGTCCTGTGGCCCACTGGTCCCACAAAGTGACGCCTGAAGACTCCCACTCCAGATGGGCCCAGAGGGAACTCACACCAGCTGACCTGTGGAGCCCCCGCAGCCACACAATGGCATCACCTCGCCTTCTCTCAGCAGCTGCAGCAGAAAACATTACAGCACCGCTTCGAAATGACTTAGCCGAGAAAGGCTCTAATACCTGCTTCTTAGTCGAGAGCGCCGCAGATGGTCGTGGCTGCTGAGTTTTGCATATGAACAGAGTGACAATTTAAACAAAAATAAAGGGGGAAAATACTTTCATGATAAGTGATCTTCAACGGCGAATAGAGTTGGGCAAAAAGCAAAACCAAACAAATGAAGATAATTATATTTTTTAATTTGCAAAGTGCTTTCAGTAACTTTTAATTAGGTTTGAAGGGCCGTCACATCAGTGCAGCATGAACAGTTCATTAGAAGTAGAATGTTTACATCAGTGCTGATGTGTCTCTGTGTTTCTTTCCTCAGATCTTTACGGCTCTGCCCCCCCTCACTCTGGGGATATTTGAGCGATCGTGTAGGAAAGAAAACATGCTGAAATATCCCGAACTCTACAAAACATCCCAGAACGCAATGGGTTTCAATACCAAGGTAACTGGTTTTCATTTTCAGTTTTTTCATTTTGCAAACATTTCATGTTTATCCAGTTCAACTTTTGATCATTTGTCGATTTAAAAAATAACATACATTACTTTTACTACTCTTCATTTTATTTGTAGTTGTCATCTTTTAACAGTTAACCACCCTTTATGTTACAAAACATTCTCTGTTAAAAAAAAGTTTACTTGTTTCCAGTCATATTCCTAACACTCTGTGGCGTACGGCCAGACTTGAATGCGTCTGAATGACTTCCAGACAACTGAACTGTCACCGGCAACCCTCGCATTTGTTAATTTTCCATTGAGTCATTTGTATTTTTTTTTTTTTTTTTGCTTTTTGCTCGATCGCACACATGCAGAGACCAGACGCAGCAGCTCTTACGTCCAATTAACGTCACATTCATGACACAAGTTGTTTCCGTCACTGTTGTCCCAGACCAGCCATCCCCGCCGCCAGTGACCCAGCAGCTTGCAGCCACCGGGTCTCCGGTCTGATCCCGCTTTGGCCCGGCTTGACCTGCCCTCTTTGCTTTACTGGGGGGCTGCCCATTAACTTCCCAACTTCCTCGCAATAAAGACGTCTCCCTCTTTCTCCGTGCCGGGGCCGCAGCTCCGGACCCTCCTCACAGGCGTGGTGACCCGGTTAGCATTGCATGGTGCCGGATTAAAGACTGATTGGCCATGGTGGTCGGGGGCAGCCGAGGTCAGACGGGTTTCTGGGGATGTGGCGGAAAGAAGCGCCGACGTCGTCTTAGTGCGTGACGGGTGTTTTTTTTTCCCTGCAATTTGTTGCGGAAAATTTGACAATTTGTTTAAGCGGGGATGTTGTTGTCAGAACAAGGCTGTCAACCAGTTGCAGGACCACACTGACTGTTGGACTCTGAACAGGTTTTGCGTCTTTGGATGCCTTTTGGATGAAACTATTGAGCTCAAAGTTCAAACATATATATCATATTTCTTTTATCTGTGCTAAACAATGTGAGAACATTGTAAAATCATATTATTATAATAACATAGAGATGGGAGGGGTGCGTTTGCTCCTCAATTATATACTATGACATGTGCCTTGGAATATTTTTATTTTTCCATTTTCTTTGGCCATTCTACAGATTCTAATAATGTCCCAATGACAAATGGAGAGAAAATCCAAACCATAGTTTGAACCCCACTGTCAAACCATTTTTTTGGTTTGTTTTTTACAGTGTGAAAGAATGTAATGGAAGCTTATTAGAGGTTCCCATTACAGCCTATTCCTGAGCCATTATCGCAAAATTACAAGAAAAGCATTTGACACTGTGAACACACATGTGATTAATGAACACACTGCGGGGTCATTAGGTGCGTTACTGTCAGGGATATCCATTACTTTCATGGCCGGGGCCTGTCAATTCCAGAGGAGCTGCAGAAATAGAGAGTGTTCGGTGGGCCAAACGGAGAAGCTACCGGCAAGAATGATTCCACCCCAGTCGTTGCCTGAAGATAGGCAACGCTAATGATGATGATGTGATTTGGTCTTAGCGCCGTTAATTGCACAGTGTATTGGAAGGAGGTTTTTATTTCCAACCGCCGACCTGATTGAGCTGCGTTTTACGTGTTTTTATTTTCTTTTTACTGGTTCTCTAACGTTCTAATTAACGAGCCAAGAAGAGTCTCACAAACATGCGTCTGATGCAAGTTAAACTCTTTTTTTTTAACGGTTATTTATTTATTTTTGGCCCCCTTGCTTCCAACACCCATAAACCATGACTCGGCCCCGGTCAGCGGCTTGTTTTTGCTGGCCTGTCCTCCTCCAACCGCCCGCCCACCCCCCCCGATATATTTTCCTTGTAGCTGGCCTGAGGCGAGGCAGGGCGAGAAAATCCAGCAGGAATTTGGCCTTTGGAAGCCTGTCTTTCTGCACGCCCGGCTCTCTCTTTTGTACACAACCGATACTGTCTTTGTGAATCAAAGCTGTTTGTGTTGAAGTGCGAGGAGGGGAGGGGCCGCGGCCGTTAGGAAGAGGAGGGGGGGCTAGTTTTACACAGGTCACTTTTTGACTCACTCTAGTTAACTAGGCGCCGCCACCTGTGGCACCTCGGTGGCTCTCCTCTTTTTAACTTGAGGGGGGGGGGGGGGGCGAATGAAAAGAAGGGGACGCTGGCACTGGAAATATTTGGCCCACTATTAATTGCTGGCATTAATACTCACCCCCCCACCATCCTACCCCCACACCCCTTTCCTGGCAATTAGCACTTTTGACAAAGATTGGAATCTTTACAGGACAGAGCGCGCTTTCATCAGGCCGAGACCCCTCGCAGTGCGGCTGGAGACCAGCGAGGGGAAGAGAAAGCGGGCGGGGGAGGGGGAAAGGAAGGACCCCCCGCTGTGACAAATGATTATGAACATTTATTGATTCCATTAGCATTCATCATTTGGCGTAAAGGGGAAAACCGGAGGCAGAGGGAGGGGCTTGTTTGCACCCAGCAGAAGCGTCCTGCGAGGAGCCGACGGAGAGCCGAGCCGGTCGGCGGGGAGCTGATTGGCGTAAACATGCTATTGTAGCGTCGCCGATGATTTGAGCCCACGTTTGGCCGCCGGGTGTAGAGGAGTTGGGGGAGGGGCGGCCATCGGTCACCCAGCGGAGAGGGCTGTGTGTACAGAGGGCAGGGTGATGTAATCCCGGGCTGGTTTGGGGGAGGGGTGGCGGCCAGGCGACTTTGTTTAGACGCTGGAGGAGGTGAGCAGGTCGTGGCACTGAGGTCAAGGTCTATTATGCAGACTGGAGGTGTTTCCCTTTCACTCTCCCCCCACACCGTCTCACTCTTTTCCCTCCTGGGTCTTCTCTTTGCACCTTTTCATTACAGAATATTTAGAGTAACTCTCCGACGTCCAGGAAGTGCCGATTTATCCCGAACCGGCTTAACTTTACCGTTCAGACTGACCGCTTTTCTTTTGACTCATCTGCGTTCCAAGGCCTCAGTGCAGCAGGCGTGCTGAGATGGCCCTCTTATGTTCTTGGAAAAATAGAATCTCCAAAGCATGAAGATTATATTGATTGAAAAGAAAAAAAGAAACAAGGACATAGAAGTATTTATAGGCTAACAGGGAACAAATGTTGATCAAAACAAGATCAATCAACAAACCTGTGTGTCATTCAGCACAAACAAGAATCAAATTAAAGTGCACTCTCTATTTTTTTGTTCTTTAGGAGGGCAACATCTAAATCTTACTGGTCATCGCGACTAGGACAAGAACTTGCTCAGTGCAGGAGGAGTCCCACGAAAACCTTTTCTACATTTGTTTCCATTTCAATTTCAAGCGGATGCGAACATGTCACGTTTTCCTGTCGTACATCCGGTGCGTGAAAGCTTTTATTTTGCACTGACAGCTTTACAACCCCGAGGTTTCCGTGCCCGGTTCCCGGATTTGCCAGTTTAGGAGGGAAAAAAAATACCAGGGATTAAAATGAAACCTTCGTGTGTTTTCTCTTCCAGCCATTTTATTGTCCTGGGTTTGTCAAATTTTCATCTCTTGGAATTAACGCTGCCCTCCGCGTTATTATAGGGATTTAAAAAAAAAAAAAAAGAGTTGGGCAACCGACTGCAAATATTTTTCTTCTTGGCAGAATGAATTTCACGGCTGTTTCGTGCTACATCCCTCCCGTCGGTGTTGTGCTTGGCGCCGGCGTGGCGTAGCGTAAATTTGCAGCGAGGTGGTTCCTGCAGTGGGAGTATTGATTTAAAAGGCTCATCCAAAGACACACACGCGCAGAGTTGCGGTCCGCGGCGCGATTTTCCGGGGCCCGGCCGTGAAAACACTTTTAAAACCTCCGTCGGGCCCATCAGTCGCTCCCCCGCCGTGTGTTTCTAGGCCGACTTCTGCTTGTTTAAATCCCCGTGCCATTTATTTTGTGCGCCGCTCAAAGCCCTCACTTGAAAGGGGCCAAAAAACCTAATGAAATATAATAAGAGGGAAGCCCTGGCAGCGCTGGCAGCTTGTATATTAGCGTGGCATGAATGTTCTTTTCAGCGAGGCGAAAAGAGTCGTAAGTTTTCGTCTTTATGTTTACTTTAATGGGGAGCGATTGGTTTTTTAGGAGAGGAGATAGAATTTAAGACTCGTCCTCTTGCCTTTCACCACTCACACGCTGGCACACACACACACACACACACACTCGGCAGCCTCTCTCTCCCTCTCTCTCTCTCTAGCATAACACACACACAGAGGATATACAGCGTGTCTGTCAGCGGGGTGGCCATTCAGCTGGGAGGCCCTGACAAAACCGCCACTTAGCCTAGCGCTGGGCGGGCACAAAAGGCCGGGGTCAAGGGTCACTTGGAAGGCTGGAGCGCCCCCACCCCAACCCCCCTCCTTGGAGCTCTTCCCCCTTCTTTTTCTCTCCCCCCTCACCTCTCCACACCGTCTTCAACTCTCTCATCTTGGAACCTCTTGCCGCCTCCGTCCTTCCCCCCTCCCCCTCTCCTCCTCCTACTCCTCCGTCTTCGCCTCGCCCCTATTTAATTTTTTTCTTTTTTTTTTTGCAGGTCTTCTGGGCCCATTGTCTGAACGGCCTCTTCCACTCCGTCATCCTCTTCTGGTTCCCCCTCAAAGCCTTCCAGCATGGTAAGTAGCTCCCAGAGACTCCGGCTGGCGACTCTCGGAGAGGCGGGGGGGGGGGGGGGGGGGAATGAAGAGGGACGATAGTCAAACGCACATACTTTGTCTTAATTAGTTCTCTTTCTCTTCAAAAAACCGTGCGCTCATGAATTGCAAACATGTGTGCTGCGCGGCCAGGAGCGGCGAGCGCAGCGCTAAGCAGCCCCCCGGTCTCATGCACGCGCAAGAAAAATCCCCCCAAAAAAACAATAAAATACCCAACCTGTCGAAATGTCTCTGCGCTCACTTATCAGCTGCTTTTTCTGCAAACGCGCAAATGTTGGAATTAAAGGCGGAACCTTTCATTCCAAAAGAAAACATTAGTGTTGCTGCGAGCCAAAGTAATTACCGTTCACAATGATTTCATTTATTTATTTGCAGGCCAGTTGTTCATGTTTGCGCGCACTAAGATGCAAAGGTTTCTGTCTTTGTGTGTGTGTGTGTGTGTGTGTGTGTGTGTGTGTGTGTGTGTGTGTGTGTGTGTGTGTGTGTGTGTGCGAGAGAGAGAATAGGGATCTTTGAGGCGGTAAGTCTCGGCTGGCCAGAGCCGAGGACCACACAGGCTCGGCCTCGCTCTCCAAACAAAGGCGCCGAGCCCCCTCAGTCTGACTGACAGGCTGTCAGCGGAGCCTCGGCAGCCCAGCGGAACACGTGATCAGCCGGAAGTGAAAGGGGGGAGAGGAAAAAAAAAACGGAGCTCCCCGGGCTTTATTTCTTCTATAGTCGATTACACGTCTCGGCCCCAGTCGCTGCCCAAACTCATGTCAGCGCCTCCGTCGGCCGCGTCCGTCACGACTGCGATCGGGACGTGATTTATTTACTTGGGAAGGGAAGACGGTCCGCGGAAAGCGATCTGAGATCAGCGCGTTCCGGGCCTCTTGCGGCTCCAAATAAACCAGGATTAATTGAGGAAATAAGCATTTTGCGCCAGTCATCAGAAAACGGCTCTGCTGTTCCTCGCGCTGAAGCCAGACGGTTAACCTGAGACGCCGGTCGGAACGCTTCCTAAAAATTTCATCTGCTCGCTCGGCCCGTCGGAGGCTTCCCATTGTTGTGAGGCTCACAGGATCCTGCTGCCGCATGCGGCAGTGCTGAGCTAAACTCCTGGCAAAACTAGCTGAGGGTCAAAACATAAAACATATTTTCCCACCGAGTGAAGCTGCCAGTGCGAAAATACCATCCGCTCATGATATAAGTGAATCTGTTTGGCAGCAGCCGCCTCCTGACTTCATCACAACAAAGAATCCAAATTGCTAGAATGAAGTCGGACTGAACGTTTCTTTCCGTTAGAAGGTCGGCGAGACGAACAAAAAATTTCAGCGCTGATGGAAACCAGCAGGACATCGGCAACATTTTCTGACTTTTGAGCCGCAGTCGGTACCTGTGCTGCTCAGACTCTGCTGACGCAACTTCATGTCGGAACATTTTTTTGTTGCCCGACAGCTGAAATGTGCCGTCCCGGCTCCCCCTTCAAAAGGAGCGACGGGGTCTCGCTCTTTATCTGATTCTCTGACACCAAAGTTCGCGGCCGGATGCGCCGGAGGTGATAACGAATGTGCTGTCCGCTTGTTTACCCCCTCGGAGCAGCTAATGGAATTTTGTCTGAAACCCAAGAGGTGAAAAAACGCCTCGGCGTCGGCGCTAAAAGCCTGTGATGTCGCTTACCCTTCGCAGATACGGTATTTGGGAACGGAAGGACTCCAGACTATCTGCTCCTGGGCAACATGGTTTACACAGTGAGTGACTCACCAGCTCGACACCTTCTGCCTTGTGTCTGCGCGAGGTGTCGTTGAATTATGAAGCCTGCCTTTTTGTCTCTTCGGATCTTGTTAGAATAATTTGACGGGATTCGAGTTGAGACAGACTCCTCGTTTCAGTGTTTTTCTTTCTCCTCTTGACAGTTTGTGGTCATCACAGTTTGCCTGAAAGCCGGCCTGGAGACGTCGTCCTGGACGATGGTGAGCTGACGCGTCTCTTTCCAACCTTCGATTATGGCTTTGACTTTAATTTCTTTCATTTTCGATTGTTATGAAATGCCCTATGGGTTTTTGTTACCGCTAACCTTGCCAACTAGGCCCAAAGGAAATAACCTAATAAGATCCCATGTTGCATAAGATTTCCTTTTCCAGTGTTTTCTTACAGCGATTTGCGCCTCTAGCCTGTTTGTGAACTCCTCTCTAGTGAGGAAACTTCCTCCGTTTTCTTGGCTTTTCAGAAACTCTGATAAACCACAGAGTTCTAGAAATCAACCCTTTGTTATGTCACAAAGAGAGCTGATATCTCCACTGTGTTGGCTAAATAATAAACTGCTACTGCTACTGACAAACATTGGGGAAGGTCCAACAAAGGATCAGCGTTCACAAGAGGCTTTAAACCGCAGGAGGGCGAAACATGTTGTTTTCTGGAGATATGGGAGCAAAAACAAAATCCATCCTGTATGAAGAGGAGCTAAACGAGGAGCAGACTTGTGTCCCTTTCGTTTCACTGATCACTGATCGCTGCCCTTCTGTCCGTACAGTTCAGCCACATCGCCATCTGGGGCAGCATCGGCCTCTGGGTGGTGTTTTTCATCATCTACTCCTCCCTATGGCCCCTCATTCCTCTGGCTCCCGACATGTCAGGAGAGGTAAACACATACACACACACACACACATGCCCTCCTAATGTCCCACAGCAACAACTTCCTCCACTACAAAAGAAACTTTTGCTTATAATTGCCGGGTACCTGACGGGAGCGCCGGTGCCCCGTGATCCGTCTTCCTGCTGCGGACGCCGGTGGGAACCCTCTCCCAGTCGGACTTGACACACGGGGGGCTTTGTAAGCGGAGCCAGAGGGATGTAAACTGTCAGACCTCTGGCTTGTGTTGTGTAACGACTTAATTGGGGGCAATTAGGCCGGTGTTTGCGTTACATCAGCTTCGCCGGGCTCTGAGCCTCTGCAGGTGAAGCCGTCAAAAAGTGAAACCGCCCTAAGCCTGATTTATGCTTCGCCGCCGAAGTCCCAGTTGCTGTTCTTGCGCTCCGGCCTCACCTGCCCCTCGTCACAAGTGTGATGACGCAGAGCCCAGCAACTGCAACCGCTCGGTGTGGACTGATATTTGGAGACTGTGTCGTCTTCAGAGCCTCTTGATGCTATCTGGCTCGTCCAGTGTGTAGCTGCGTTTCTATCACCCCTAGAATTGCGCGAAAACCTAAATATTGCAATGAAAAACTGGTAATGCAAACACCTAAACTTCCAAACACCTCTTAAATTTCGCTAAAAGGTTTTTGCGCTCTGATGAGGTGGTTTATCAGACGTATCGATATAGAGGTATATCGCAAAAGTGTCATGGAAACACTTTTTTTGCATTTCCACGTCACAGGACGTATTTGTGATTTAAAAAATTAATCGTTTGACAGCCCTAGTCATCAGTTTTATCTGATCACATGATATTTATATATATATTTACAGTGTATTACATATATTTTGACATATTAACATGAAACTGAACCTTATTGTATGGCCATTGGTTACACTTTTGGGGAGTTTTGGCACAAACAAAAGCGTCCTTAACAGACAAAAACAATGTTCAAACAGAAATCACAAAGGCTGTTTTGCTTCCTCGCTCTCTCTCTCTCTCTCTCTCTCTCTCACACACACACACACACACATGACCAGTGTGTCCGCCGCACGCTGCTTTCATCTGCGCCCTGCAGCACTGGGCCGCAGACAGTCGCCGTGTCCTGTGGGCAGCCGGTAACCCGATGCGACTCGGGGATGCCAGCGCACCATCAAACGGGGACTCAGCATCTCCCTGAAACCCGAGACGGCATCACAGACACGCGTTTCCCCTCCAAGACCCGCTGGCCTCTGAAAGGGCTTCTCTGAAAACCCTGCCGAGCCTCCGTGACGGATGCCTGAGTTGTCCCGCGGTCTCCTCGCGAGGTGCCGCGCTGCCACCATCTCTGCTAGTCCGTTTTTTTACGGAGAGAAAAAAGTGGGGGAAAAAAGAAGCCCAGGAACTTGCCCGAGGGCCAGAACGTAACAGAGTCCAGAGCTGCAGCCCACTCACCGCCTTTAACAAGATACGCTAAGCAGCGCTCGGCTTCCTGGGAAGGCATCTATCATTGTCAGGCTAAAGAAAAAAAATATGTATTTTTTTCTTTTGCTGGCACGATGGACGGGACAGGTGCGGGATCGAGGACGAGCTGAAAGAGGCTGAAAGAGGCGGTGTGCCTTTCAGAGTCAAACTAATCTTGTTCGCACCTCGTCCGTCTGACACAGATATCAAAAGACGTTTTCAGATTGTTCGTCCGCCCGCCCTCAACCCTCTCGGCCTCAACTGTCTCGGCCTCACCCCGGTAGACGCCCTGTGCTCGGAGCCCCATGGCTTCTCCCCCAGTACAGTTGATCCTCTCTCCCCCCTTTTAAGCTTTTCACACCCAGCATTGACATTTTTTCCCTCAGTTTCTCCAGGGGAGCTGAAGCAATCAGCATTGGAGTTTTGTGTTTTTTTTTCTCTCTTTTGCCCGTCTGCAAGGGTGCATCACATTCCTCTGCAGTTTCACCGGTGATAAACAAAGTTGCGGTGGCGCGTTTGACAGAAAACAGGCTCCCTGGACGAGTAGTCAAAGGCAAAGGAGCAGAAAGGGAAAGAATTTGTTCAATTCAAATCTTTTCTGTTTTCAGGTGTTTTTGTGGTTTGTGTTTTGCGGCAGCCAAAACAAACACTTTTCTGTTTGTGCTGTCAGAAATTATGAAAGTGAAACATTTGTTGCTCAGAAGCCACAAATTTATAACATCACACCAGTTAATCCTCACACCTAATTCATCTTTGTGGACATTCTGCACCACGTCAGTGGCTAGATTTGGACAAAACGGTTCCAAATTTATACATATACATAAAAAAAAAACTCTGCTTAACCACAAACTTATTCAAGGAAAGACGTAAAAGTAGACGGTAGAACCTTTTTTTTTTAACTTTTTTTTTTTTTTTTTGGTGGGAAGGATTTGGGAAGTGGAGGCTCATGTTTTAAACAAGCAGGATTTACAAGTTGGCTTCCGAAGTTTCTCCTTAAACCAATTACACTCCTCACGTGTGAGTTACTGTTGTTCAAGACCTGGCTCATTCTTTTACTATATCAAAGAGGTAGGGGGAAAAAAATCCCCAACTCTTCTAGCTCTTAAAAAGAAACCGGTGAAGGCCAATTATTGACTCATGTTTATCATCACTGCTGTTGACTTTCCTCCCCGCTGGGGAGCTCTGTGGAATCTTAATGCTGGTGTGCTGGGAGGTTCGGTTGAACTCCTGTGCCCAGTCCTGCTCGTCCTCCCCTCAGCTAATGATTGATAAGTGCTGCAAAAGTACAGATCAACGCCTTTAACTTTGCTGCACACACATTCTAAATCAGATGCCTTTATAAAGGCTTTCTTATAGTGTTTTTCACGTCTTGTTGTCTGGTCAAGATGGTTTGGCAGATTTAATACTGCACAGATTCATAGCTGAGCAAAGTCCGATTCTCCTGCTTTGCTACTCCATTTATATTGGTGCACAGAGCAGCCCTCTGACTTTCAGGAAGTGGCCGTTTGAGCATTAGCATCTCTGGGATGCCGTACAGCTGGCTGACGCTCATGAAGGTGGTGTCTTTTTTTCCTCTGTCTTGTTTGCTGAATTCGCGGCACACTTTAGGCCCGTGGGGTAAGTGGCGCAGTTGAGGATTACCTCAATTTACATTGGCCTTTACAAAGGCTGGTTTTATATCAGGTCGGGCGGCTCAGACTGTTTACACTCTCAGGCATAATTAGCCTGGTGCCAGAATCTCCTGAAAATGACGGTAGAATCACGCCATGGCTTTTTTTTTTTTTTTTTTTTTTTGGAATTATTATTTATTTATTTTCTGTCCCTGCATGTTTTACCAGGTAGCGAGACGAACACAACCGCAGTCTGGCCTTCTGAGCAGCGTCCTCTGCTGTCGTTGGCTGCCACGCTAATGGATGTTTCTCTCTCCCCCGAATCTGATTCTCTGTTCAGACGGCCAGCAGTCTGTGTTTGTTTTCGCCTTCGCTGTTATTGTCAGTTGGGAGGCTGTAAAAAGCCAGTGAGACGGTGATTACATAGGGGAGAACAACATTCAGCTGTCTAAACTTTTTTCCCCCCCGTTTAATGAATTTTTAAAGAGAGTGTGCAGCTTGGAGATAAAAATAACGCTGGAGATTTAAATGATAACATGCTTGTAGAGACACTAGCGGGATTATTTAGAAAACTGCAACACAGGTGAAATGGGTACGTGTGACCGCGCTTGGAGAAAATGGAGGTCAGTTTTCAGTCAGTAACTTGGGCACTTCATGGACAGGAAAATAGCCTTTCTGTTGGAGTTGTCGCACTTGGCTGAGTCGCCTTTCAGCATCAATTTTAAGACGACATCTCACGTCTGCGCCGCTATACTGCTCTCTACTGCAACAGCTGGAAAAAAAAAACCCTGCACCCTGACCTTAAACATATAGCACTGAGTAAGAATGAGCTGTGGAGACGAGTCGCTGCTCAGTAATTGTGTGTCTGCCTGCAGTTGTCTTCCTTGTGTGTGTGTGTGTGTGTGTGTGTGTGTGTGTGTGTGTGTGTGTGTGTGTGTGTGTGTGTGTGGCCAGCAATGGGGGTTGTTGCCTTGTGAAAACAGCCCCCCCCCCCCGCCAGCGGACACTACTGTCTGTCCAGCCAGACAAGTTTATTAGTTTGCCCTGGAAATACGGGCCGGCTCCCCGGACCTCTCTCACCCCGTCCGGCTCCCGTGGGTCCCCCCTGGAATGGCCACGTCCACTGGCACGCACCCGCCAAGCCGTCCCAGATGCCCGAAGACAAACATTTGTTGATTTTGAGCGTCTTGATTGCTTTTGGACTGCGGCACTCCGACAACAGATTGAACGCAGCCCGTTTTAGTTTCTTTCTCTCTGTCTCTCGCTTCCTATCTGTCGCTGCTGCGGCTACCGGTACGAGGCGCTTTGCCCCGGGGTCATTTCAAGTATTACCGAATTATGATAAACCCGAAACTCGAGCCCTTAAACAAACGCAATTTGCGGTACACGCAGATATGAAATACTGTTTATGCGTTGGGCTTTTTTAAAGGCCCAAACGGTTTATTTTTCAAGCGTTCTCAACTTTGATTGAATACGCTGCAAATTTGTCCCCGGTTTATTTTCCGAGGGCCGTCCAGACGGCTAAACTGCCCCATTAGAATGCGCCAAACACCGGATGCAAAGGAAAATAATTAAACCGACATGCAACAACAAGTATGTGCGCACACACACACACACACACACACACACACACACACACACACACACACACACACACACACACAAGAAAAGAAAAAAACACTAAACGTTTCCACCAGGGCTGCATGAATTCCAAAAAATTGTCGTGGAGAAAGAAAGAAAAAAATCTTTCGCTTTGCAGCAATTTTCCCTCTTCTCCTGCATTTTCAGCCCTCGGGCGACACAGAGGGCCTCTATTCACCCGTGTCCCTTCAAAAACTGTAAGAAAAATACGTTTTCTTTTTTTATTTTCATTAGGAATTTCCTCGCTCCCGCTCAATGTTTTGTCAGACATCAAAAACAATTTGCAGGTAATGGCGAACAGATTAGCTCATTTGAGCAAACCTGGACACGTTGAGAGTTTCCACGCTGGTGCGCGTGCGTGTCTTAAAGGCCCCGGCCGTGTCGCGTTACAGGAAGAGCACTGTGGAAGGGGCCCGGGCAGTTTAGACAAGTGGCACATTACAATGCAAGGAGTGCGAGTTTTGCACTTTGACACGCAATGACAGATGGCTTCAGTGCAGCGAGCCAAAACAAACAATGTCCGCACACGCAGGAAAAACACGAGAGGTCTCGGCCCCGCCGAGGTGAGCCGCTGATGATACACTCCAAAAACAACCACCCCTCTCAGCCACCGTTTTGTCATTTTTCAAAAAGCCAAGAAGAAAAAAAAATGAAATTGTCCCAGCAGCGTCTGCCGGAAGCGGTCGTGTTAAGTCGATTTAAATTTTGCCTCTGAACTTGAAAAACCATCGAAGACTGCTTCTTTCAGCACGGTGAACCAGGCGAGGCCAGTCCGGGGTCACGTCCGTCTCAATTGCAAATTTACTTGGCTCTTAAACTCGGCACATACTGCACTGAAAAAACAAACAAAAAAAAAAAACATTGGGAATCCAGAGGCTGCCAGCTGTAAGTCAGAAAATATACATATGCTTGATTGTGAACTCTTAATAATCCAACCTTGGAATAATGCCAGAAACACTTAGAGCAAAAATGTCATAAGTGCTTCCGTCCGCGATGACAGACACAGCGGTGACATTTGTCGGTCGGTGTCACTGCGGTCAAGCCAACCAACCAGCAGTTCGACAAAAGCGGTCGAGCCAGAAAGCATTCGATTTCCGCTCTCCCTGTTTACGCCAGGTATTACGGTAATCGTTGAGGTCTTAGAGTCAATACATACAGTCATGGCTTGACCGCAGTTTGGTTTCGGCGTTTATACGGCTATGGCGGTTTCAAACCTATCCACCCTGAGGAGCGTTTTCGAAAATGTGCGGTTTCTGTTTGTGCGGTTTCAGTAAAAAAAAAAAAAAAAAAAAAAAAACACGGACACAAAAAAACAAAAACAAAAACAAAACAAACGCCGGCTTCGTTTGTTTTGGCCGAACCGACAAAGTATTTCTGCGTTTTCCAAGAAACCCGGCTTCGTGTAAACTGGGTCTAAGCGTTGCCTTCGTCCCTGCTAACTGCTCATTTGCATTTGAAAAGTCCGACCCATCAATGCAAAAGCTGCAGCTAACGCCTCCTGTCTGCACTCATTTATCTGCTAATCATCCCTGCGCGAGAAATAAAGCTCCACAGTCATGCGAGTGAGTCTACTCGCCCGAGCTAACACTCTTACAATGACAATGCTGCCGCCGGCATGCTAATGGTAACTAGTCAAATGTTTATTTGCGACGGTGAGGTTTGCTCTGGTTGTTGGCATGCTAATTTAGCATTACATAGTTGACAATTAAATTCTAATTGAGTGAGATTTAATGGGACGACTCAGGCTAATGTGAGCATTAAATTAGCATACATGGAAAAGTGGAGGCTTTGATTGAAGTAAGGCATTGGTCACATGCACAGGAACTAACATCCATAAGTCTGTCAACTGATTGTTATTTTTCAACCAATATTTTATATTTGACTCAGTAACCACGAAGCAGACAAAAAAAAAAAAAACATGTCGATTTTTTTTTTCTTAATTGTGAATTAAGAGGAAAAATACCAGAAGCCCAAGAGAAGATGGAACAATTCAAATGTAATTGATGGAATTTTGTTTATTGTTTTTTTTGGGGGGGGCGGGGGGGCTGGAAATCTTTCTTGCAGTCACTGACAAACGCACTCAAACTCATTTGCATTTTCTCTCATTGGAATCTAACAGACGTGTAATTTCAAAGCCTATCAAACATTCGGCAGCCTTCAGTGGGAAGCAGCTGTAAAGCTTTTGCTCCCGATTGACGTTCGACAAGAGCTCTTGTAAAGTGCCAGACTCTGATCACCTCTCAGGCCCCCCTTCATCGACGCCCCGACCGTCGCATTGTGCCCTTTTAAAAGCCCCTTGGATCGTGTTGCCAGCGTCGGCTGCCGTGCACTGACAGGAGCTCTCGGCGCGGCAAACACTTTGCGTGGCGTCGCCCTGCGTGTGAAACGGACACCGCCGTCCGGGCCGCCTCCTCAACGCCCAGCAGGTAGGAAGAGGCGGAGGAGGACCAAACAAAAACGGCGGTGTCGCTTTAGTCGCGGAGGATTAACCTCCCGTGTTTTTTGAGGAAGTCATCCGGTCTCATCTTCCCCGTTTCATTCCCACAATCCCCCTGTTTGTTTTGGGTGGCCTTTGTCATTCGTGTGTTTCTCAGTAATGAGAGAGCGACGGCAGCTATTTATCAGCCGTTTCTCCTTTTGAAGAAGACGCTGTTCTCTTTTTTCCCCCCATCTGAGCTGTTTTGTGAAACTCTATTGTCTATACTAAGTGTATGTCTGTGTGTGTGTGTGTGTGTGTGTGTGTGTGACAGGCGGAAATGATGTTCAGCTCGGGCGTCTTCTGGATGGGCCTGGTCTTCATCCCGATCACCTCGCTGGTGTTTGACGTGGCCTACAAAGTGTGAGTCTCCGCTGTGCTCTCCCCCGCCCATCATCACTCCCCAGCGCACGTCTGATACAGGAAATGCCTCCAGGATCTCTCGTATCTTCTCGCGGAATTCCTGCCTGAGCCTCCGTATGGAGCGTTCAAAGGGAAGACCAAAAGCTTATAGATTCCCCCACCACCACCACCCCAAATGCTCCATCGGGAGTATTCTTTGCTCCAGGGGTGGGGTGGTGATGGTGGTGGTTTAGGGGGCGGGGGGCTCTGGCTGACATCAGCCAGCGCCGAGATCCGGGGCGTCAGGGCCAATTTCCGAAGCTCCAAGTTGAGGGTCACGTTTTTTTGGGGGAGGTTGTGTTTTTCGACGTTAACCCTTCTCAAAGGTTCCTGCCACGTTGACGCAAGTGTTGTTTTTGCAGGGTGAAGAGGGTGTGCTTCAAGACTCTGGTGGACGAGGTGCAGGAGCTGGAGGCTTTGTCCAAAGACCCGGGAGCGGTGGTGCACGGAAAGAGGTACAGAGGCCCACTCATCCATCCACCAGCTAGTTTGGATTAAAGGAATCCAATAACCTCATTAAAATTACAGCTGCACGGTGGAAACCTTGACATGGTTGAGCGGCAAGAACAAAAAGTTTTGCCCAAGAATTGAGCAAAAGAAAACTGTGTGACGTCACGTCCTCCTTATCTTGTTTGTCTGTTACGAGCACACAGAAGGTTTAACTTTATTGTTTTTTTTTTTAAGATGCAACTGTCAGTTACGGTTCAGCAGGAGTTTACATGACTTCACTCTAAGCAGTTGCCTTGTTTATCGTTCCCGCAGTCGTCATGGTGGCATGTGGGCTCCGCCGTCTCACACAGATAAAAGAGCGAACGCTGCGTTGTTTTTACATCGAGTTGTTCTCGACGTTTCCAGTGATGGGCGCGTGCGAAGGTGGAGCGGCGTCTTTCTCCCGGACGTTAAAGCGCCTCGCTGCATCTAATTATTATCACATGGCTGTAAACACCCAGGACTATTTTGTCCTGATCTTGGCTGTAGTTGAATACTACACCAATTAGAAAAGAAAAAAAAAACTCCTTAAAATGCCTCCAGACCACCTCACAGAGAGAATCATCTGGGGAGAACGAGTAAAAAGACTCCCAAATCCCCCACAATTTCACGGATGATTCCGCTGCCAAGCGCGTTCCTGCGTGGAATCGACGAAAGCTTAAAATTGCCGCGCAATTGCAGAGGTCCCACTGTAATGTAAAGCAATCACGTCGAAAAGGCTACATGTCCGCCCCCCGCCCTTTCCTACATGTGTGTGTGCTTCCCCCTCCTGCAAAACAGTGAAAGTCTCGCTCTGGACCAACAGGGCTCCGATATTAAAGCCATTTATAACCGAGCCGAGGGTGTATTAGTCCAAGCAGGTCAGCCGGACTCTGCGGGCTCTGAGGCCTGCAGCAGTCATCAGCAGCCAGGGAGGAGATCAGTGTGAGATCTCCTGCTGACTGAAAGTGATCCCTCCACCGCTGCACACACACACACACACACACACACACACACACACACACACCTGGACAGAAACAAACATCACGTAGCCCCCACCCCCCGACCCCCTCCTCCCTCCATTCCTCCACCCCTTCCCTTTGCCGTGCACATAAAGACATTCTTGTGTGTCCAGATACGTTTGAACAGAAATGGCATGCGGCCAACATACCGTCTCGTATACTTCGCCCGCGCACACGCAAGAGTTTAAAGGCCCGGCCGCGTAACATGGCCGAGGGTCTGCTGGCGTGCAACACGAGAGGAAGAACACGTGTGTTTTCGGCAAAATAAAGACGCTGAGAGTAAATCACTCGCAGTTTAGAGGCCTTTTACATTCAGATACTTTTCAATCTTTTGCTTGTATGGACGCGGCCCTTAACGTATCACATGTGCAGCGGCTCAGAACGTGGATGTTGTAGTCGGTGTTTATCGCAGCTGGTGAAAGGAAGATGTAAGATCAAGTAGAACATCAGAAAAGAAAGATTAATATTGTTTGCAGCGTGTTTTATGACCATTAGAACCCATTAGATGTTCGACAAACTTGGTAGGTATTGGTTGAATTTCAAAACTGAAATTCCACCTTTAAATGGAGGAATTTACTGATGATGCACTCGGCTCCGAGCTTCCGACACAGTGCGGTTGTCAGCCGGCTTTCGCTCAGTACCTTGCAGCAGCGGTTTGCAGGGGTTTGCAGGTCCGTACTCTCTGTCGGCGCCCCTGACCTGGACTTGATGCTCGACTCATTAAACCTTCCTGCTGCGCCCAGCGAGCCGCTAACTGCCATCTTTTCTCTTCTCTTCTCTTCTCTTCTCTTCTCTTCTCTTCTCTTCTCTTCTCTTCTCTTCTCTTCTCTTCTCTTCTCTTCTCTCTCTCTCCCTGCCTGTGTGCTCAGCTTGACAGAGAGAGCCCAGCTCCTGAAGAACGTCTTCAAGAAGAGCACCGTCAACCTCTACCGCTCCGAGTCCATGCAGCAGAACCTGCTCCGTAAGAGACGCCCCTTTGTCTTCTGTGTGTCCGTCTGTCTCGCGTGTCCTCCTCTCCCCTCCACTGGCCGGTGGACTTCCACTTAATCCGCAGTGGATTTATCTTCTCCCAAATGTTCTCCCCGCTCCGGTGGAGGGGGGAGGGTGGGAAGTACGGGGCGCCATGATTCCTCCGTCCTGACACATGCGCATCTGTTAAACACCTCCAGGGGATCCCGTCCTCCGTCACCAGGGGAGTTCACCAACATTTAGCTCGTCCTGCGCCTCGTCATAAATAACCCGCGGCGGCCGCATTCAGGAAACGCCGCGCACCGCTTAACCGAGACCCCGGGAGTCTCCGCCGGCACAGCGCGCTCCGTAAATCACGCCCCGAAAGACGTGCGGCTACGAGCTGCGAGATGAGGGATTTTCAGTGTGACGCGAGTCCCGAGACGTGATTGCAGTCCGTCCGTAGCGCAGCGTATCGGATCGCACTCCTGTTTTTTTTCCATGGAGGGAATTTGGAACGAGGCAAGAATGTTTTGCGGCCAATTTTCTTGATTCTTTTGCGCGTGATTTAAGGAAAATTACATCAAAGAGTTGTTATTTGAACAGCACAGTTCTTGGCAGTGTTGCAGTTTGAGATATTTTTCTTGTTTGAGCAACAGTCGGGTGACAAATACTGGTGCTTTTTTAAAATAAAAAACAACTAATTATTAATGCTTAATGTGTTTACTGCGATAAAAGAAAATCAGCCACTGTTTAACATACACATTTATAAAAACATTTATAAAAAAATCTCTCTGAAAACAGCAAATGTCGTCTTGAAACGTCCTGAAAGTGTTTTTGTGACCAACATAAAATACTGGCAAAATAATTGCACAAAGTCCTGAAACATATGTATATGTATGTGTGTGTGTTTACTCTTGGCCAGCTGATGGCTTATCAAACGATTCTTGTTGCTGCAGCTGCTGGCGCTCGCAGCCATGCTGTGAAGCCCAGTTACCTGAGAAACACACGGCGATGAAAAAGATTAAAAATAACAATAAAAAAAAACAAAAAGCCCAAGGGCCTTCAGCACCGACGCGAAGGCACGAAGCCGCAGAAAAATTGAAATACTTTAAGCGAAGCGTCTCGGAATTGTTCATAACTTGATTACCCGTGCGTGCGCGTTCCAACTTTCCATCAGCACCTGAAGGTTGTGGGACGAGCCGGCGTTCCAGCAAAGCGTCTGGCAGCCGCAGCCGTAATTCTTCCTGCGGTGTGGCCTGAAATATCACGTGCAGGCCGGATTAGAACAAGCAGGCGGCGAAGGCCGTTAAACGAGGGGGAAGGGAGACAAAAACAAGAGTTGCTTTCATGTGAACAGCAGAATGCAGGTGTTCCAAAAACTCCCTCTCCCTCTTTGTTTTTTTTTGTTTTGGTTTGGTTTGATTTTCATTCTGCTCTCTTTTCATTTTCTCTCTTGTGTTTCTGTGTTTTCTGTCTGATCAGTTTGTTTTTTTTGTTTGTCTCATAGGTGGGGATGAGACCGTTGTTCTGTGATACCTTTTCTTTTTTTCCTCCTTCTCCATCATCTTCTTTTTTTTTTTTTTTAAATATCATGACTCAAACCTCGACCCTGCCCGACCTGTAGCCCCGCCCACCCCACCCGGTTAAAGCGCCGCCCCTCTCCTCCGTCCTGCTGCGCCGACTTCCTCGCCCTCCCTCCCTCTCACGTGTTGCTGAACTTGAAGCTTCAGGTCGAGCGATGAAACGATGAAAATGATGAAAATGTTTCACTGTTATCCCCCCCTTCCCGCTCCCCCCGCCCTCCTCACAATGCGCTCATCTCAGGGGGGTCCTTTGAACTTCCCCGCTGGCCTCCGGGTACTGAGCGGGTCATTTAACGCCGGAAGGTGAGTCAGGGGTCAAAGGTCAGAACGAGACACCCCGTAGGCAGGTTTTAGGAGGTAGATCACAGAGCTGCTGTCAGACTGCTGGCTAGAAGTTGTTGAACCAGCTGGGATCGTTGTTGGTGGTATTTTTTTAAAACATCATTATTAGTGCGTGATTGTTTTTCGAGGCAGTGGTGCCGCCACTTGGGAAACGTGCTCGTTAGCTGTTAGCTAATCGACTGAGAGGGTCACCTGCAAAGCAGCACGGCAAAATGCACCACTCGTGTTGGGTCGTCAGGGCTCCTGAATCTCAGTCAGACCATATTTCCCAAGGTGTCGACCACATTGCTTTAGATTCCCATGAATAGTTAATATCGTGATTCAGTTCCTTCGGTTAGTCACTTTTTGTCCCCCCCCCCCCTTTGCGATCGCTACATGTTACTCCCCGAATCTCTGTGAATTTGACTTTGACTCCTCCCATCTCCACCCAGACGGCTACGCCTTTTCCCAAGACGAGAACGGGGTGGTGTCCCAGTCCGAGGTCATCCGAGCTTACGACACCACCAAGCAGAGGACCCACGAGTGGTGAGCCGCCGGCCAATCAGGAGCTCCCGCAGCCGCCGCCAACCTCTGCCCGGCGACATTTTAGGAGCTTAACGGGACGGAAGATGAGGAGTTTGAACGAGTGCCTCCAGCATCGGCTGGAACTCTGGACCCTGGGTGGGAAGGTGTGGGAGTGGGGGGGGTGGGTTGACGAAAAAAGAATAAAATAAAAGGGACAGACGGAGAGCGACGGCGAGTTTTCAAAGGGAGCAAAAACAAAGCAAGGTGTCGGCTGTCGGCCGCGGTTGTGTCTCCAACAGATACGACGAGCGGTCGGCGTTCCTCAAGCCCCCCCTTTGTTCCCGCTCAGCTTGTCGGGGTTCCCCCATCCTCCCCCCCCCTCTCCCCCCATCCACTTCCCCCTCCCCCCCCCACCGACACCGACTCATTTAGAATCGAAGCCGACCGCCGTAGAGGTTCAAAACACTTGACGATGACAACGATTCCCTCCTTTTCTCTCTCTCCCAAGAGAGGACGTGATTGCCAAAGAGCAGTCGTGTATACAATCTACCACGTTACTAGTGAATTGGGATGGTGTGAAAACCAAATGCGACTGCACTCCAGCACTAAACGGACCACCTCCGAGCAGACGTTTGTAATATTTATTTATTTTTCGCCCCCTTCTTTTGCACTGGACGACGCATCTGTTGTGCGACACTTGCCTCTGCCCCGGTTTGTTTTGGTGTACACGTTTTTTTTTTTTCTTCCTGTTTTTGTAGATATCTTCTTTGCTTTCCTTTCTTCAGCTGCAAGTGGTCACCTCCTGTCTAGCGCCCCGACCCCAACAGGAAGTGTCGCCCCTGTCCGACCGCTGCGCTCCTTCTCCTCACTCCCGTCTCGACGAATCACAAAGGTGCCTACGTTAAAACCTTTCCCACGCAGAAAAAAAAAGACAAAAAGTAGTTCAGCGCGCCAGCTTAGACCCTCTGCACCGCAAACACACCTGCTAAAGATACAAAAACACGGACTCTCCCACCCCCAACTCCCTGCCCCGGTACCGTGTCGACCCTGCCGAGTGCCTTGCGGCACTCAGATCAGTTCCCGCGGACGCCTGCGGGAGGCGCTCCGGCGGTCTTCTTGAAGGTTGCAGCGACGATGGTGTTTCCCTAACGACGGAGCTGCGTCTCCGTCTGACATAAGTGCCATTAGCTGAAGGGGGAGAGCGAAACGTTAGCCAGGAAGGCTCCTCGACAAAAATCCAAGCTCCCCTTGTCCCGATAGTTATTTTGTGGATTTGTATTTTTATATTGAAGACGTTTGACTTTTGCATCGACCGGCTTTGTAACGAACTGTCTGTAAACCATTCTGTTCCTTCTTCTTCTTCTTCGTCTTCTTCTTCTTCTTCTTCTTCTTCTTCCTCTTCTACTACTGATGAAACTGGCGAGGCAGGATAGGGTCCGACGAGGAGAAGTCAGCTTTTCTTAAGTGTCTTGTTCTTATTAATATTAATGTTGTTACGGCTTGATTTTATTTATATTTGACTAGTTCACGTATGTGTGTGTGTGTGTGTGTGTGTGTGTGTGTGTGTGTGTGTGTGTGTGTGTGTGTGTGTGTGTGTGTGTGTGTGTTTGCTTTCTTCTCCCCATGGGAGATCAGATTTCTGATGTGTGTGTGTGAGAGAGTGAGAGAGATTGTCAGTTTATTGCCTGCATGTGCATGTGAGTGTATGAGTGTGAGTCACGTCTACTGTGGAAAAGTCTGTACTGTACGCACTGCATGTCTGTGTCCCCCGTGTGAGATGCTGTGTGTGTGTGTGTGTGTGTGTGTGTGTGTGTGTGTGTGTGTGTGTGTGTGTGTGTGTGTGTGTGTGTGTGTGTGTGTGTGTGTGTGTGTGTGTGAATGAAGCGAAGCTTGCTCCAGTTGTCCGTATGCACGACTCCAGGTATATCTACAGTGAACTACTGTGTGCTGATGCATGGCCCTTGTAGGAGAGTGTGTGCGGGTGTGTATGTGTGAGTCTGTATGTGTGTGTGTGTGTGCCGGCCAGACTCTGCCGGCCGCGTGCGAGTGTGTGATGCTCGGCTCGCTTCGACAGGAGATGTTGCACTAAGCACTCGATGTACCTTTTTTCTGGTGGTTTCACACTCTGATTTATCTTCAGTGTAAAACGATTGTTTCCTCATGCGACGCACCTCTCGGCTTTGCGACAGGGAAAAAAAAAAAACATATACCCTTTCCCGTCTCCCTCGGGTTGGTTTAGATTTTTTTTTTTTTTTTTTTTTTTTTCCTTCTCGCTTCAAGCCGGTTCACATCTCGTCGGGAGTTTCTTTCTCAAAGCGCTGAATGTGGATGTCGTTGTCGTTGTCGTCGCCGTCGTGGAAAAAGGCTCCGAACTGTTGCTTTTCTTTTCTCCGGGAAAAACATTAATCACACGTCGCCGTCTGTGAACGTCGTGGGCTGCATGAATGGATAAACACAACGCTAAAATGTAAAACTGTGCTACTTTGATTCAAGTGTTGACCACTTTGGCAAGACCAGTAACAACAACAACAACAACAACAACAACAAAAAAAGGAATATTTGCACCTTTTAACTTTTACTTTTTCGATACTCGTTTCTTCTTCTGCGTCATTTTGTTCGATGATTGTTCTGCATGTTGGGACTGCAAAACTTCTAAGTGTTGTCTTTTACTGCCATGAAGGACTACAGAAATAAACTTCACAGTCATGGAGGAACATTTGTCCTGTGCTCTTTGTGTCTTTGCAACGCCGCCGCAGGACGGCGAACCGGGCCTAACGCAGCCTAAACAGGAAGAGGCGGTGGCGGTGCGAGGCGGATGCCGGACAAACAAGACGATGATGAGGAGGTCTGGAAATGTTATGATTGGAGGGGTTTGTTTTCCAGCTCCTGGACATAATTTGCGATATCAACAAGAGTTCAAACGCTGTAAATCCAACGTCCGGCCTCCTCGAGTCCGGCTGAGAAACTCGCACGCCAAGGACGCCTTCAAGGCCCTGCAGTTTAGCTGGGAAAAGAAAGCGCTCTTTACGTTGGCCTCAATGTTTCTCGAGAACAACTGAGACAGGTGTGAATTTAGTGCTTTTAATTTGTCTTTCGTCCTCTGGTTTTCTCACCCAGAAGACCCAGATGAGAGATATTTAATACGGCCTGGATCCATGTGCGGAGAGGCTCTTTAAATTTTTATGACAAGCGTGAGCCGTCCGGATGAGAAATAATCAGGATTCCTGCCTTTGCCAAGTTCTGGGAAGAAACAAAAAAGTGGATCTCCCCCCCTCCTCCTCCTCCCAAAACCTGGCAAAGACATTGAAGATAAAAGCAAGACTTAGGACATGTCATAAAATCTGTGTTCACAACTCGTATTTTTCTTTTATTAGCAGAGCGCTGCATGTGAACACGAAATACTGCAAACTCAATAAGAAAGAAAACCTGACCTGGAAAAAAAAGACCTGAGTGGAACCAGCGGGATCCCGGGATCTATCAGCTGGACGCAGCAGCATGCGGGCTGCGTTCCGCCCGGCAACAGCACGTCTCTTTGTGCAGCTCCGCTGCCGTACCTGCCGCTGCAACCGAAAACCTCTGCTGCTTCGCTGAGTTGTTTTTAACACTGTGACCATGGCACGCTCGTTGAACACTGACAATGACGGATCTCAACGCTGAATTCCTGCTGTGAAGTCTGGCGCAGGAGTGAGCGACAGGTAGGCCGGCCGCAGCGCCGGCGAGGCCGCTCCGGTTTCCTCTTCCTCTTACTGATGGCGACGCTCCTTTCACAGATCCTGCCCTTTTTTCCTTCCCCCTTTTTGTTTTATATTCACACTCAAATGTCGGAAGAATGTAATATCAAAGGCCCCTTATGGCTCCAGGCTGGCGTAGTCTCGCTTGATTTATTATCTCAATGGCTTCTAATCTCCAGGAAACTGCATATTTAGCCCTCTGTTTGCAGCCTCCTGCTAAAACCATGTAATCTTTTTTTCCCCCTTATGGCTAAAACAGATGCTTTGTCAGAACTTCCACGTTTTGGTATCTGTATGGGAACTGAGCCCTTTGTGACATCACAGGGGGGCCACTTTACAGAATGACATCCATGGTGAGTTCACTGACGGTCCAGAGACACATTATTGTTAGAAAACGCGATTTTGCACGATATGGTAATTTTTTCAAGATGACTGTAGCTATTTTTAAAGACAGTTTTAAGGCAGTAGAACCTTGGCGGACTGAAATACTAGCAGCATTAAGTTTGCATGTTTTGGGGCCTTTAAAGCGCTTTAACGTCACGAGCCAGAAGTCTGAAGGGTGAAAGCTGCTGAACTGCCATATAGATATAGAAAAAAAAAACCCAACTCTCAGTTACACAGATGACTGTCAGAAAAGTTTGATTTTCACCAGTTTCATTTTTCACATGCATCAGTGCGACAAACATTATCGAGACAACATTTTATTCGCTGGTAAAATAAAGGAATCCAGACGACAGCTTGGAAAAGTTCACACCGTTCCCCCTCCGCCCCCCTCTCTCCTTCATCTCGGCCGCGAGGTCTCAGAGGATTGTCACATACACAACCCCCCCGCCCCCGCCGGTCCTGCGTGAGGTCCGTTCCCGCTCAAAGTGCACAGTATTCCGAGCTGTTCTGCCTCCGCCGAGTCCCGAGATGCGTGAGGGGGGGGAAATAAGACGCCTGGAGGCCCCGAGGACCCTCGGCCAGCTGTGCTGCAGTCCGTCCGTCCTTCCACATCATCCACCGTGTCAAAATGGTGTAATCCCTCTATTCCCACCCCGCCCTCCCCTCCACTGTGTCAGCTCTGTCCGAAGTCGGCGAAGCCCTTGGCGGCCGTGAAGGCGTCGGGCTGCAGGGGGAAGAAGTACTGCTGGGGCAGCAGGAAGCCGCCGCCGCCGTTGCTCTGGGGCGGCTGGTGGAGCTGCAGCTGGGCGTGGTGGGAGGGGTGCTGCAAGCCCCCGGACATGGGCGCCGCCGGGGGGGACGTGTAGGGGGGCGGAGGAAGAGTCTGAGGGGCCTGGGTGGGAGTGGAGGCCGAGGAGGAGATGGCGGCCGACACCAGGTGCTGCTGCGGCTGCTGCTGACCCCCCAGCGAGAACCTCCGCATGGAGCTGCCTCCGCCGGCCGAGCTGGAGCTGGTGGTGGCCGTGCTGGACTGGCGCGACGGGGCCCGCAGGCTGGGCGGGGCGGCGGTGAGGATCATGGGGATGGTCTCACCCTGGCAGCTGCGCAGGGAGAAGCGGATGGGCTGCTGGGTGGGCTGCTTGGGCCGCAGGCAGGTGCAGCAGTAGACGGCCACCAGGGAGCCCACCACCACGAAGGCCACGAAGATGCTGCCCACCATCAGGAAGGGCACGTAGACCGGCTCTGGAGCGCAAGGAGGAGGAGGAGACGGGGTGAGGATGAGTCGGCAGCTTGTTCACTGGGTCTCAATCTAAGAATTCTCATTCACTGTTTTTGTTTCTTTAACAGAAAACAGAAAAATCAAATTTTTCTCAAAAGAAGGTTGTCGACTTAGAAAGTTTTGGAATGAGGCTAAAACAAGGTGGTTGCAGAGGGCAGGAGGGGTGTGTGGTGCCTATACTAGGTATCAGTGCACTTTGTGACATCCCCCCTCAAAACATTGTGTTTTGCACTTCCTGACAAGTGGTGGAAGAAGTAAAAGTTGGAATTTTCTCGCTTCTGGTGACGTTAGTAAAAAAAACAAAACTCTGAACCCCTTTACTAGTATCACAAGAACTTTTTTCTTTTAAACTTCCATAGAAACAATTAAATTCTGCAAAAAAAAAAAAGTCAAAACCCCACAGTGAGTTTCAGGTTCAGCAAAACACTTTTACTATTTATTGAGCTACAATAAAGAATCCATTATGAAGCTTTTCCAATGAACACGTCATTATGTTTGAATGTGCGTGCGGCTGGCGTGTTTTTTTTTTGTTTTGTTTTTTTTGTTACACCGTTGTGTTGTTATTAACAAATCTTAATCAACGCATTCCTGCTTGGAAACACAACCAGTTCAGGTTACTGATAAAGGCCCTGCACTCACCGGGAGAAAGGAGAAGAGAAAAAAAATCAGCCAGTGTTTATTTATTTTGAGGGGGAGGAGGAGGGGAGGAGGAAATTGCAAGCTTACAGTCGATTCAATGGAGGTTTCACGGCTGATATGTTGGGGAAATTTAAAGAAAACTGATTTAGGGAAGACTTAAAGCGAACTATTGTGACAGCTCTCACTGCTCACTGTTACTGCACGGAGCACTTTGAGTCTGTTAAATGTTTATGGAAGCCAACGGGAGGAGGAGGCGTGGGGCTGGGGGGTGAACGGTCCTGGGCCCCATAATGTTGCGATTACTTTGGTTGGCAGCTGGGAGCTTTAGCTTTGGCACCACAAGCTAGCGTGTTTGTGTGTGAAAGCTTTTGGTTTATGCTTTTTAAGAAGCTGCAGGTTTTAGAATAAACAATCAAAAGGGGAGCTGTAAAAAAATAAAAAGAGAGAGAGAGAGAGAGAGAGAGAGAGAGAGAGAGAGAAGTGACGTTTTCCTTCAGGCTTTAGATGCTGTTGGCAGTGTGCAGCGCAGACCAGGTGCAAGCTGGACGCAAACACATGAGGAAAATTATCCAGAACGAATTCCAGATTAAAGGCATTTACGGGAAAATAGCATGAAAAGACATCTTAAAAAAAAAAAAAATGATAAAAGGCCCTTTGCATTTAAATGCAGGCCTAACATTCAGATCAGGCTTTGAGTGTTTGCACCAGTGATTCCACAAGCAGGAGTTTAGACAGCAGCTTGTTTGCTCGTAAATCAACTAAAACAACTGCAGCTTTAAAATCTGTCCTGCCCTGGTGTAGCAGGTTAAGAGGTCACTATAGTAACCAAACTGAATAAACCAGGAATTTGTGAAGATTGTGTAATTCATCTCGTATTCCGCCTTTTTTTTTTTTTAAATGCCTTATTTCTCGGTCTTGGTCCAACTTTAATTGGCGGATGTCCCGAGCATTCTAGATCTCCTCCAAGTCCTGCTGTGACGCGGACACACAAACTTACGCGCTGCGAACTCGGTGTTTTCCACCTCCCGGTCGTTGGTGCAGCTGCCCTGGTCGAGGCGCGCGTCCACGGCGGCGCAGCAGTAGCGCAGCGCGCACGAGCCGCAGCACACGGTGGCCTCCGTGGTGTCAAAATCCTCGGGACACTGGAAGCCATCGTGGTAGTTCCCGTTGGAGTCGAGCCAGCCGTGGCAGTACTCGCCCTGCGCGTCCGAGATGCGCAGGTTCCAGGTGAGGTATCCGAGCAGCAGGCAGCTCAGCAGACGCACCATCCCGGCGAGCCGCAGCGCTCCACGCCGGACGGCGTCCCCGGAGTGCGTGCGTCACTCACTCACTGCTGCTCGCTCTTCATGTGGGACGGCTCAGACGCGCACATTCGCGGGCTTCATTGATTAAAAAAAAAAAAAAACAACAACAACAACAACCTGCAAAGTAAAGTTGCGCGCCGTCCAAACCCAGTCTAGGTGTGCCAAGCGCGTGAAAGAATCCCAGTACAAATTATTATTCTGAAAGTTATTTTTGACGTATCTCTTCCCCAACACGTCTCATCCATCCAGCTGCGGTGAAGCGATCCTCCACCGGCTCCTCTGCTCATCCCTGGCCGGCTGGTGCGAGTTAGTGCAGCCTCCTCGGCGCAGCCTCGCCGCTTTTTGTGGCTGAGGGTTCCCTCCGCGCTGACGTACGTGCGCGCTCACGAGGGGGAGGCGTCGATGCCACCCTAAACAACGCGCACAGCTGATCTTAATCTGTGGGGTGACTGTGAGACCGCAGGACTTGATTTGTACGGGGATTTATTTTCCTGACGAACTAAATCCAAATATTTTTTAAGGACATGTTAGATTTTCCAGCGCCAGTTGGTACTTCTAGTCAATGGATTTTATTTTAATCAAATTCAGAAGCTTTGCTTCCACTGGCAACTTTAATACAGTGTAAAACTCTTCTCTCAATAATATCAGTCTTTCTATGACATCTAAATGATGTATTTGAAACCCAGGAATGGACAGAAATGGGGATGATTTCGATGATTTTTCCTCATTTTGGCAAATACAATTAAATACACTGGTGTGATGCATCAATTATTTAATACTTCTTTTGCATCAACTTGCAGACTCTTTCCCAGTAAGTATCAGTGTATAAACTGCAAATCAGATTTGAAATCTATAGAAGTAAATACTGCTGTGACGTAAACACCCAGTATGCAAGATTTGGTCCAGCGTCTATATCCAGAAAGCTCACTGCAAAACAATTTGACTATCGATCTTGTTTCCTAAAGTCCCATCAGATGTCACGTCTTCCTTACACCAGCCGTGATGTCATGGTAAAACCCCGAGAAAGAGCAGAGCCAAGTTCTGCTGGTGCTGGCGATACATGCACAGGCCTTGATGTAAGTAGACCTGGTCTTCATTTACATATAAATGCTTGTTTGCAGTTGGAAGGCATCCGTCTCAGGCCCCGACTCTGCAAAATCTCAAACATACAACATGTATTTTCTATTCCACTTTCTGCCAAGATGTGCCGCAACATTTGATCTTCTAATATTACAGCTGCAGGATTTAACTGTCCACACACAGTGACCGAGTTCAAGTCCCTCACCAGTAAGGGTTTCCTTTACTTATTCGTATATTAAGCAGCTGATGATACTGATTTGATGGGCATAACTGCAGTTTAGATGCCATTTATGCATCTAAATGCAGAATCAAAAACATCAACAACACCGCCTCTACATATTCCTCACATATCACTAAGAAAGAAAAAACCAACAAACAAACAAACAAACAAACAAACAAAAACCACATCTGATGGGCCTTCAATTATGAAACAATTTGTTATTTTCCATCTGCCCCTAAAATGTCCTTACTTTGGTGATGTGGCGCCCCCATGTGGTGATACAAACTTGCACAGGCAGTCGCAACAACAAACTGCAGGACGTCAAACAGGGAATCCGGACCAAGGACAGAGTGCAAAGTTGGGGGGGGGAATCATAAAAAGATCATATAAATAAAAAAACAAACTGTTGTTCTAGTGCTAGACTTGAAACACACTGTTTTGTATTTCATAATAAAAAATAAACTTGGTATGCCTGGCATACTAATCATTGCTAGGATTGGTTCTCTGAGACGTCATTAAATGTGCTTTTTAAGATGGTTCCTAGTCACATTTAAAAAAACAAAAAAAAAAACAAAAAACAAAAAACATTGACTGACTTCCTCTGACTCCCAATTAAGGCGGTTCCACTGGAGGCTGCCAACAAGTCCCGCCTCAGTCTCCCCCCACCGCCACCCCCCCAACCGGAAGAGTGTCAGTGTCTGGCCCCCCCGACTGGGGATTGGAAAGGCAGCGTGTCAGTAAATATGAGCCCAGCCTTCATCACACAGTGCACGGGGGGCAGCCGAGCCAGACAGTGGCGACAGTGACGAATCGGACCCCCCCGCCCCCCTCTCCACTACCACCCCACCATCCACCCATCCATCCATCTAACCCCAGTCATCGCAACAGCGTCCCCACAATACCGAGCCGGAACCGTCGGCGACACCTGCTAGCGCAGCACAGCCAGCGGGGATGGAGGGAGAGCCGCAGCCCGCCGACGAGGGGCCCTGCGCCCCGAAGATGTGCCGCCAGCAGCGGGCTCCGTGCGCCTCCATCAAGACCTTCCCGTCCAAACGCTTCGAGGGCAGGTCGCGCTTCGACCGGTCCGCCGTGGTGGAGGTGCCGGTGCTCGGCGACGGGCATCACTTCACCTTCCATCCCGAGCAGCCGCATCACTTCCAGCCGCATCATCCTCAGCAACAGCAGCAGCGTCTGCAGCAGCAGCAGCAGCAGCAGCAGCAGCAGCAGCAGCTTCACCAAAGCAGCGTCACCATCAGCAGCAGCAGCAGCAGCCAGCAGCAGCAACAGCATCGTTTCCCAGCATGTGAAGCCAGGCCCAGCAGCAGGATCCCGACATCCACCTCGGCGGCGGCTTCGGCGGTGGCGTCAGCAGCGTCTTCCCGCTTGCAGCAGCAGCAGCAGCAGCAGCGACGCACAGGCAGCGGCAGAGTGGAGCCCCGCTTCTCCCCAGACTGCACCTACGGGATCAGCTCAGGTGGGCGACTCAAACTTGTGCAGAGTGAGTGATGGAAGTGTCAGGGTGGCATGCACGTCTTTGGAAGAGGAAGTATTTATCCTGCCTTTGTAGATTTTTTTTTGATTTTTTTTTCAAATTTATTTTTATTCTCGTGGATTCTGCCTCAAAAAGAGGTAAGTAACACACAAAAAGCATGTGTCAGAAAAACAGAGCATCGCTTTTTGTCTGCTGTGCATCACTTGCACTCTGTCATTTTCCAGTTCCTCCCCTAATGGTTCCTCTTTTTGTCGTCCCCTCTTATTGATTTGCTGCTGTAATATGAGAAGGCATGATTGAATCAACTGTGTGCACGTCCTTAAAAAAAAAAATCACCAGGTAATTGTGTGTGTGTGTGTGTGTGTGTGTGTGTGTGTGTGTGTGTGTGTGTGTGTGTGTGTGTGTGTGTGTGTGTGTGTGTGTGTGTGTGATTTCAGCATCTGCTGGCCGCTCTCACAACCTTCCAGCTGTAACACATTGTTCCCCCCCCCCCCCCCCCCCCCCCTCAGCTGTTGTTCATTACTTGGCCTGCAGGATGAGGGAGAACTGTGTTGCCCCTGTCGAGGGAGGGCGGCGGCTCCCTGGGAACCGACTGCATGCGAGATGAAAGCTGTGATCTCGCCCGTTGACAAAATTGAAGATCATCCATCTCCTCCTCTAATCAGATATTAATCTCTCCATCGCGGCTTGCCATCAGAGGCTCCATTCGCTGCTGGTTATTGCTGCCTGGCGGCGGCGCAACCGTGTGTTTAATGGGCGCTCGGGTTGCACAGTGGTCCCGTATAGAAACGCTCACATGAGGATTTATGTCATGTGCGTGCGGTGTTTCATGTTCAGCCTGGGAAAACAGACGTGTCGTGTGGTTACGTCTTGGACTTGGAGGACACCTGGATGGTTCGCCTCCGCCCTGCTCTTATCGCCTCCTTGTGAATTGACTTCTGACACTTTGCTGCTATATTTGCAGCTGCTTGCGTTTAACCCTTCGGTCTGTCCGGCCTACTCTCAGGTTTGAGGCCCACGTCTCAAAAAATGACGTTTCATCGATTGCATCCCACTCTGCTGTGCACACAGCCCGGGATTAAAAGTCCCTCATCTGATATATTTTCACATCTTTGCCCTCTGTTTATAGCCTCCCCATAGGGAGTTCAGCCTCTTGCTGAAGCTGATGCTTTGTTGGAACTTCCACATGTATGGAAGGGGACGGAATCAAGAGTTGTCTGAGCGGGAAGAATCAACACCTGGCTGGGACAGGTATCTGTGTCAGGTGTCAGAACCCTGTGTGACATCACAAAGGGAGATTTTTGTTGATGATTTTTTTTTTTTTTTGATGTGACACATACTTTCTTAAAAGGGGAGGAAGCAAAAATGGGAAAAGAATGGACTTCTGTCATTCCTGCGAGTTCCCTGACAGCGGGGAAACACAGCTTATTGTCTGAAAGGAAAGTGCATTATATGGGAGCTTTAACAGCTGAAACACCAACAAACATAAAGAAATGAACAAATCTCACAAGACAGATGCATTTTCAGACACAGTGAATTTTTGATAGTTGTGGGACACAAACCAGTTCAGGACAAACTGTATCATCCATCCCCAGATGCTGCACATTCTCGAAGACATATTAACTGTTTTTCCTCTGCATGACCTGACATCCCTCCCAGGGTGAAAACATGAAATAGTGAAATAATTAAAAAAATAATAATAATATTTGTGTTGTTTTTCTCATCAGAGAAGCCGGAACTGCAATCACTTCGGCTCACACTAACACAGATTGCACTGTGAAAACCGTTTCCCCCGAAGAGTTGTGATTAAAACAAATGGGTCTCATAAATTTGCCTCTGCAGAGCGTGTTGTTTGTAATGAAATTTTACGGGGCCTCTCAGCTCTCGTTGCCACGGGGCTGCGGGGTGTGCAGGGCTGGCAGCGAAGGGTTGTTGGGCGAGGGCGGGGGGGGGACGATATCAGACACATCTCGATGGGTAAACACAGGCAGCGCAAATATGAATCTGTGCAACAAACGTGTGGCAGACTGACTGACGGATGCGTGTGAGCAAATGGCATCGCGGCGACGGCTCGGTGCTACTCACTCTGCCCGTCTTGTGCGTTTCTGTGCACGTGGACAGTGCACGGAGAGGAGCGTGTGCGATCACCTTACGGAGACGTGCCCAGACTGCCAGAGAAGCGGCCCAGCGGGCCCCTGTTTCCGGGCAAAAGATCGGCGCTGATTTCCTCTGCAAGTTTGAAATCCTTTGGCTTTGCCATTTATTGACGTCTGAATAAATCTGCATAATTAAGCTGATCATTCCAGAAAGGGGCCCCGGCCACGAAGGAAAGATAACTGCAACAAAAGGGCACGTTTAAAAAGAGCCATCGGCTAAGGCTGGCCATGGCATTGAAGGTGCAGTGTATGATAATTATACACTTACACAAACATATTTATGAGTAGCATGTTAAGCTTTTCCCAATAAGTCATCCTCAATCCCAAACTATCTCTATTTTACAGTAATTACACTGTAATTACTGTGTAATAGAGGTAGTTTGGTTTTTTTTCCTGTTTTGTTTTTTTTATTAGTTTGTGAGTGTCCTCTTTTCAAAATGTTTCAAATACATTAGTCATCCGTTAGTTTTAGAGGGAGGCAGGCAGGGATCAAAAGAAGAGGGGGGCGGTGGGCGATACTGAATAAGTGCAGTCGCTACAGTGTTCTTTTGTCGGGTCAGGGTCACCACAAAATAAATGTCCCGCTGAACTTTCCTTCGGTGGATGGTTGTACTCTGACACACTTGCCTTGTGCACTGTGCAAGTATCCTTCACTGGATCAGTTGGTTCCTGTTCTGCTACTGCGGCCGCAACACTCTTTCTGTTCTCCCCTCCTCACCCCAGCACGTTATCAGCTTTCAGCTCTCAGCTCAGCTTAGTCTCCACCTGAAAATGTGCCAGGCAGGGAGCCGTGCACGGCTCTTGTCCTCTCCATTCTCTGTTTCTCTCACTAGACAGTTAAAATTCTTATTTAAATGTGCTGAGATTATTTTTCTGCCTCTCGTTTCTCTTTTTTGACTTGGTAAGTAACAACAAAGCCTCTCACTTTTACAATATTTCTTCTGTCTGCAGAGAACCGTCTCATCCTCGACGCCTTCGCCCAGCAGTGCAGCAGAGTCCTCAGCCTCCTGAACAACGGACGCCTCCTGGAGCCGTCCTCCTCCACTCCCTCCTTCACCTCCGGCATCAAGCTGGAGGACGGACCGGTGGAGGTCCAGGGTCTTCACTGCTCCTCCCTGGTCAAGTCCAGACCCGAGGAGAGTTCCTCCAGCACGGACCAGGACGACGAGGCCCAGCGGGGCACCTCCAACCACCACCAGACCTCCGCTGTCCTCCGCATCTTCACCGACTCCCTCCAGAACTACCTGCTCTCGGGGCCACAGCAGCAGCAGCAGCAGCAGCAGCAGCAGCAGCAGCAGCAGCGTCGCCACCCGGAGGATGAACACTGTTCTGCAGCAGAGCCGGGCTCTGGCGTTTCTCCATCCAGACACAACCTGGGCGGCTGGGGCTCGCCAACCCCGTCGGACTCGTACGGCCACCCCTCATCCACGCTGCCTGAGGAAGAGGAGGAGGAGGATGAGGAGGAGAACTGCTGCCCTCGCTGCCTGGAGCTGGAGCAGGAGGTGCTGTCCCTGCAGCAGGAGAACGAGGAGCTCCGTAGCAAGCTGGAGAACATCCCAGGTACCACATACCTCTCTAAGTCATGAATGATCTGATCGGTTTAGAAACTAATAATTTCTACCAGTATCTTGCTACTTGATTGGTCACATGACCATGTGTTACCGCGCAGTTCCCTGTCAAAACGTGCTCGACTACTTCAAGACTGTTCTCGACTTTCACAACCAGCTGGTCCAGCCGATGACGGAGGAGCAGTTCGTAGAGGTGAGGAAGCCTCATCACTTCTCACAGCTGTTTCAAACTGCCTGCTAAATGGCGATTAAAACCCAAACTCCTCTCCTGCAGGAAGAAGAGCGGCAAACCGTCTTCGAGGTCTGTCTTTTAACACTGAAACTCTGCTAATTCTAAAAGGACGTCACCTTAGACCACGTGCGGTGTTTGTGACTGGTGTTGCCGCCGTCTCCGCTCTGCAGGGCAGCAAGCAGCTCCTGGAGAACTATCCGCTCTTCATCTCCAACAAGCAGTGGGACGAGGCCGTCAACTCCTCCAAGAAGGACGGCCGGCGGCTGCTGCGCTACCTGATCCGCTACGTCTTCACCACGGACGAGCTCAAGTTCTCCTGCGGTTTGGGCAAGCGGAAGCGATCGGTCCACTCAGGAGACCCGGGGCTGGAGAGACGACCGCTCAACCCCATCAAAGTCACCTGCCTCAGAGGTAACGATTGGAGTGAAGGTGCTCATACTTGATAGGACAAAAAAAAAAAAGCTTGTTGAAATATGTTTTGACTTTCATTTTGTATTAAGACCTCATCGTTTCTAACATAAAAAACATAGTTTTTAAAGTTCCTATTTGGTGACAAAATTCACTTGATCAATGTTCTTTGACAGTGCCATGTGTATCCATCCTCTCAGTGAGCTCCTACGCATTAAGAAAATTCCCATCTCCTTTATTCTGAGTGTGCGGTAAAACACAGTCCTTCAAATTGGCCCTCGATGATGTCATAGAGGGCTATGATACCTCACTGATGCCTCTTCTAGGTTTGTGACCACGCCCTCTGACTGGCGTTTGTGCCAAACCTTGGTTTTATCCCCCTGCAAACATTTGAAAGGTCCAATCTAGGGGGATACTTGTGCCGTTTTTTTGCAGGAGGTTCTAAACACATGGTTAAATATACTGTATTCTGGAGAGTTTTTAGGATAGAGTCGAAGCAAATGATTTTAGAAATGCAACTGACTTCATTGTTTTTCATTTCATTGTATTTCTTGGCTGCGACCCCTTCAGGGGATACAAGAATACATTTAATTTCACTTATCACAATTTTATAAATTATTTTAGAAAGCATTTAGAAAACTTAAGCTCCATGTTGATAGCTTGCCCAGTCTGGAGTTCAACCTGCATTTGACAAGGTAAAATACATAAGAGTGTTTTGGCTTTAGTTTGCATACATAAGGTAAACTGATAGCATCACTGTCCAAACTCATCCTGACCTCAACGCAATTGAAGTTATTTCTTTAAAACAAACAATCGGGCTTGTCTGGCTGATCCACTCACATGTTCCTCCTGCCAGAGTTCATCCGGATGCACTGTGCCTCAAACCCGGACTGGTGGATGCCGTCGGAGGAGCAGATCAACAAGGTGTTCAGCGACGCCGTGGGTCACGCCCGCCAGGGCCGAGCGGTCGGCACCTTCCTGGGCAGCAGCGGCAGCAGCACCAGCAGCCTCTACCTGGACGGCTTCGACGGCCAGCTGTCGCAGGACGAGCTCTATCTGAAAAGCTGCCAGAACGGCCACTCGGACTGAGTCTGACCGAGGGCAAAACGGACCAAATGCCAGAAATGTAGCCGATACAGCCACATATCAGAACCACGCTGGCCCGCTGAGGTCGCTCTAACATTCCAAAAGTTGATGAAACTGGCACTTTGAACCAGCTCCTTCCGTCGCTTCACCTCCCCCACGCCACTTTTCGGCTTCCAGCCTCGTTTATTCAAACATTTGGCCTTTAACAGAAATGATTTGACACACAGTTTAAGTCTTCCATGAATTACTTTCCCCAGATTTTGTTTCAGTTCTGTTCGGAATTGTTTGGCTCGAGTTCTGCTCCCCTTTTATCTCAACTGTAGCACTGTGTCGTATGATAACTATCCCGCTGATGTTTCCCAGAAGTCGGTGATGCACAGCGCCACCAGTGGAAGCAGAGCTTTAGTCTGTGTATTTCCTTGTGGTCGTTGGCTGAAGCGTCGTTCCTTTCTACAGGAGTGCCTCTAACAATATGCTGGTACTTGTCGTCGTGGAGCTGCATCCAATTTCATTTCTTCATTTGAACCACTTCTCAAGTTTAGTTTTGTTTTTTTTTTTGCCTTTTATGAAAACATGAAATTCATAAAATTATTTTCTTCCTCGTGCACTCAAATGCAACTTCTCTTTGCTTTATTGTTGTTTCCAAAAAAAATAAGGAATTAGCTATTAAAATGCAATCTCCTTTATATTAATTTATACAATCAGTTTTAATTTAGTGACAGAGGTGTTTTGTTTTTTAAACAAGATAATCTGATCTTTAGTTTAGTCTGCAACCCACAGCCGTCACTGTACTGTGGACACGCAATCTTGGAAATTATTGACAAGGTCCACCTATAAAAAAAACAGCAACATTTCTTAGCCTGAATTACTCTTCGAAGTTCAGCACTTTTGCACTTTGCTGTATCTCGCTGTGGCAAAAGCTGCGCGACACTCAAGAGCCTGTAACCTAAATGGAAACCTTCTTCACTCTTCATCCATGTCTCATCTTTCTGCATTCCTTGATTCGAGCTTCTCAACGGCCTCTGGTTGAATGTACCAGATTTTACCATCTCAGTTTGCCTTGTCGATGGCTTGCTGTGTAAATGTGTAATATACTGTATATAAAGTACAGTATTGTGTGAGGTGTTCCTAAGAAAAACGAAAATCTCTGTCTGTCAAAGCCAAGCGGAAAAGTGCCACAGAAGCCTGAAACACTTGGATTCTGTCGTCGTGTTGCCGTCCTGAGTGTGAGCATTTATCAGTATTTAATCCTTTATCCCAAAAGTGGCTGTTCTCAACACTGTGACGCATCTGTATGACTTTTTGTACCAAACAAAAATCTTTTGTTGTTTTTTATCTATAATAATAAATAAAGCACTATCTATCTATCTATCTATCTATCTATCTATCTATCTATCTATCTATCTATCGTCTTTAATCTTTTTCTGCAGCCTACATAGTCTCCACCGGGTGGGGATTTGTGCAGGAAAGCTTTTGCAGCAACTGCTCATCAGGGTCCAGCGGTCGTCTCTTCTATTTATTGATGCATATAGCGCAAAACGCACGACAAGAGACATGTCACAGTTGATCACTGTGGCAATTCAGTTTGACCTCCATGTGAGAAAGGGGTGTGACTCTAGTCTGGTAACCAAAGTTCAGCAGTGATCTTGCACGACTTAACTGGACCTCAAGTTTGCCATTGTCAAAATTGGCTGCAAGTAACTAAAAATGAATAAATGTTGTCTGCGCTGATAAGTATTTGTATTTACATAAAGAACAGGGAGTCTTGAAAGTAGCGTCGCCCAGAAGGTGGATCTGCTCATTGTTTGGTGTTTTTTTTTTTTTTTTTTACCCTGTCACAACAGCTGGGGTGAGAAACATGGAGATCAAAGGCGTGCAATATGCTTTCCTACCACTAGATGCTGAAAAATCTTTCACCCGAGTCCTTTAAGGCTGGGCTTAGGCAGATAGCAACTCCCTTCAAAAAAAAAAAAAAAAAATAAATAAAAAATCTCTCTCTCTCTTTGTTAGGAACATCGCAATCAAAGACCAATTGTGATTTCATTTTCTTTATTGTTGGTTTCCATCCGGATGAATTTTAAACCAACTTATAGCAGCGAGCCACGCCCCCCCCCCCCCCCCCCCCCCCCCCCCCCAGCCGAGCCTTCAGTGCCGCTCGTCTTCTTTTCTGCAGCGTCATGTGCGGAGAGACTCTGCTGCTGGAATCTGCTCACATGTCTGACCGCCCCTGAGCTGCTGCTGGTGCTGCAGCGTCTGCGCGTCTCAGTCGGACTTTTCGGTGGGGCACTTCCTCTTTAATTCTGCGGCACTGCACGGCTCACGCTGCTGCTGCTGCTGCTGGTGGTGCTGCTGCTGCACCGCACCGCACTGGTGCGTCCTGGAGGAGGAGGTGTTGGTGCGCCGCTGCGGTCACACGGTGAAGATGCAACCCGCACCGGTCATCGCGCAGTGGCAGCCTGGCACGCCGATCATCCGCCGTTGACTTGCTTTGATGAATCGATGCGGAGCTGCCCGCTGGTCCCGCAGTCCGAACGCTGACCTCGGGTAAACACCTCCCCACAGGCCGCCCTCCTTCATCCCGGCGGCTGGTTCCGGAGAGTCCGCAAGCAAGAGGCGTTTCCTGCTACTGTCTGCACCGTCGCACAAAGACGATGAGCGGAGTCCAGGAGTGAAAGCCTCACCTGCGGCGCTCCAAGATGATGTCCCTCATAGACCTGGACGACGAGCAGCGGTGGGTGCCCACGCACGTCAATGTCACCGTGCTACGCGCCAGAGGGCTGCGCACCAAGGGCAAGCACGGCAGCCGCTACCTGTACACCATCGTCCAGGTGGGCAAGGAGAAGTACACCACCGGGCTGGTGGAGAAGGCCGACGTGCCGGAGTGGAACGAGGAGTGCTGCTTCGAGCTGCTGCCGGGCATCCTGGAGGAAGGCGGCAGGGGCTCCTACCCGCCGGGCAGCGGGGACCTGGTGCTGACCGTCATGCACCGGGTGCTGATCGGACTGGACGTGTTCCTCGGGCAGGCCGTCATCCCGCTGGATAAGATATTCCAGGAGGGCATGTGTCCCCGAGATGAGTAGGTTCCATGTTTCTTTTGTCTACCATGGAGATTGCTTAAGTGTAACCAACAATGTGTCAGCAAGAATTTCTCCAAGAAACGTTTAAATAGAATATTCAATTCTGCTGCCACACTGCAGCTGGACTGCTAAGATTTGAGATCTTTTGCATCCTTCTTGCCAAGCTCCTCTCTAAAGAATATTCTGTAGTCTTGTGAGATCAGTCAGCTTTTGTTTTAGTAGTGACAGCTGAGAAGAACAGCAAGAAGTAACTGCTGCAAAGTGCTCTCGAAAGCCACTAAAGGAGATAGAGAGGACTTAGAGGCAGTGACACATAGTGCAGTAGTGGCAATTCTTTTTTGTTTTAGCAAAACTAGATGGCTTTTTCTGATTTTGACCATTGAAGTTTAGCACTAAAGACCTTTCCAAATGGAGATATTAGTCACTTTTTGTCCGGTGTCACACCCCACACCAACCACTGCTGCATAGCTGGGGTAGAAAAAAAAAAATCTGATACTAACTTTAAATGAGATAGAATTTTTGTGTGTGTGTTTTTTTTAAAAGAACTGATTGTCAACATTTTCCTGAGGTCTCTTTCCCAGATCTTTATCAAAATAAGTCCACTGGATTTATCTCCATCTCCCCACCAGGTCAATCTCAGCAGTCAGCAATAATGTACTGTATGTTGTTAGTAGAAAAAAGCCTATTTGAACAAAGTAAGTGTGGTGTGTATGCTGTCCCAGGAAGCCACTAAATCTTCAACTATGGGTGCAAAGAAGCTCATTAAATACATCCGATGATGTCTGCTACTTGTAGTCCGAGGGGAACTCCCACAATGCACTGCATATCGACAAGATGGAATCCATTGTGAGGAAGGTGATGGTTGTGTGATGGAGTCTGCTCTCTGAGGTCTTGAGCCCTGACTGAATTTATTATTTAATGGTTGCAAGAACAAATAAACCAAGCGTTAAAAGAGCCAACAGGGCACTTTGGTTGGTACACCAAAACTATTTTACAAGCAGAGAGCAGAAAGTTCCTTTCTATAGTTTGGAAAACATGGGTGCCAAACATACTGTGAATCCATATTTTATCATGTGCAGACCACCTCTTGGACTTTGTAGTCTCTCTGTTTTTGTGAGATTCCTTCATTTCTTCAAAAGCAATGTTTAAGGCATTACTTTAATATGACACGCTCCATATGCATCACTAAGTTTTTAGAGCAGGCATTGAGAGACAAGATGAGTTGGCATAAGTTGGTTGTTCTATGTAACTAGAAATTACATAGAGGCTGTTAGTACAAATGAATCTGTGTCTAATTTGCTGTTGAACTGTGAGTTTTTCTCATGACTGAGAAACTGCTTTTAAATTGTTGTTTTCTTTAGAGTTTGGATCTGAATCAAGTCTAATTTGCCACTGTTATGAACAGTTGAAGACCTCATCTGTGTTGCAGGTGATGCACCAGGGTCACATGCTCGACAGGTTCTAACATTAGCAGTGCAGAGCAGTGCAGAGCAAAGCAATATAACACGTGTCCTTTGCAGCTCCACAGATCCTCCAAATTTGTGGTTTTGGTTTTGGCTCGACCACACTTTCTCTTGTGCACTCAAATCCTGGGATGTAGGAGCAAAAAAGGGATTTCATTGGTTCATAAAGTAATACCCACATCTTTATACAGCTCAAGCACACGGCGGGATAGAGTTTAGGCTGTGATTTCCAGCTCTAAAGCTTATGAAACATTCGGTTTCTCAAAGTTTCTCTCCAGTCCCTCCTAGCGGATATTTTTTCAGATTATGTAACATATGGAGAGCACTGACTAGAGGAAACCATGCTCCTCTTGTCTGGGACGTAAACACACAGCTACAGACTTGTGTTTCGAACACCAGACGGTAATAATTTCATCTAAACTGCAGTACAAACAAGCATTTTGATTGGAAAAGAGTCTTTCCATTAGTAGTGGTAAGGGATTGTAACCACACTGAGACTTCTAACTTGACAAATCACTCTGCTTTGCAGGTGTTCAACTCACTAATTCACACCAAATGCCACTGGCACTGCCTGTGAAGCAGACTTGTTTGTGCATCTGGGGGTTTCAAGTAATTTGGAAAACACGAGTCAGTGTGCGGCGTCGAGTTGTGTTGCTCACTGTGTTTACAGCGTCTGGCATGTTGCTGGAAGACGTGATTGGCAGCTGTACAGCAGATCAAACAAATTTTAGATTGATTTCAACAAAACAGCGGGGAAAAGTCTACAGTTGTTAAGTTGTACTTTCTGGCTATGATAACAAGTGCTGTAGTGGGGCTACATTGGGTCACATTCAAATTAAATGGAAACACTACTTTTCGTTTCAGGACCAAGTTTAACCATCAGCTCCTAAAAAGTATGTTTTGTCCATTTCTGAGAAATATTTGTCTAATAAACAAATCATAATTTTTTTATTAATGTCAAACAGGCCAAAGTTTGTAGATTTTTCCTAAATAACATTATTAAACATTAGGTCATTCCGTCAAATCATTGGCTGCAGGCCAAATACCAAAGCACTTCTTCTGGTATTGCCTAATCGCACCAGTGACTTATGACTCAGACTTTGTCCATTTGTCGACCTTCACATTTGCTCTGTGTCTCCAGATGGTTCAAGCTGAACTCTAAGTTGGGGAGAAAAGAGAAGGAACGTGGTGGACTGCAAGTGACGGTGCAGTTCACTCGCAACAACATGACAGCCAGCATGTTCGACCTCACCATCAAGGACAAGCCTCGCTCAGTGTTTGGCAAGCTCAAGGATCGCGTGACGGGCCGGAAGAGGGGGGACATGGAGTCTTCCTCGGCTATCGTGCCGGGGCGCTATGCTGCCCTCTCAGGGTCCACGGGGCAGCCGTTCGGGGAGGAGGGTGGAGAGCCTTTGGAACCTCCCGACACTGAGACGATGGAGAAGAAGAGCAAGATGAAAGATTTCTTTAAAGGCAGGCTGCGCAAATCGTCTGATACCCAGTCGTGTTCTTCGCTGGGTTCAGACAGCAGCATGTTTTCCATCCCTGGGGATAAGCCACCACCCAGTCTGGATCTGCTCTCAGACCCTCCCAGCTCTCCCGTCTACAGTAGCAAAGTGAGGATGGACACTCACTATGGCGAGGCAGATTTAGCAAAGAAAGGTGAGGTTTGCACTCTTGTTGCTGTCAAAAGAGTCAGTCCTCTTTGTGGCACTAAAGACAGTCAAATCTAAAAATCGACCTAAATGTAAAGGGTATATTGAAGACAAGTGTTTGAGGATAAATAAGGGTTGGTTTACTCAGTTAAAGATCATCCATCATTCCAGTATTTTGCCACATAGTATACTTGAAATTAATTGGTTCTGAAAATGTGTCCATGATAAAATCACAATGATTTATTGTCTCCAAAATATATTAAATAGTATAAAGACTAGTCTGACCAACGGATCAGGATCTTGGTATTGCTGTATTTACAAAAATAGACTATTTTCATTTTTATCCCAACAGTGCTCACCAGCCAGCACACCACAAAGGTTCTCAAACACAAGCGGGCCTTCAGCGACGAGGCAAGTAAGATCACAACAGCCTACTCTCGCCCAAACCCAGCACTGGAGTCCCTGAAGGGTCAGAGCATGACCCAGTCCAAGTCTTCCCTGTGCATCAATGGTAGCCATGTGTACGACTCGGAGCCTTCTTCTCCAAAGAGCTCCGTGGCCCACCCATCCAAGATGGACCTGCTGGAGAAGTGCTCCCCACTCTCGCGCTCCTTGCAGAACCTCACGAGGAAAAGTGAGGACAAAGGTTCCTTCACCGAGGGACGACGCTGGTCCTTTGACAAGTCAAAGAAAGAGGACAAGGAGAAAGACAAGGAAGTCCAGGACTTGTCTTCGTCAGTTTCGCAAACCCAATCAGAGGGTCAGGCTGGGCAGGTGGCACCAGGGGTGTCCTCCTCCTCTGACTCGCCACCTGACAAAGGGAAGAAACTAAGAAAGACAATATTCTCTGGAGGGAGGAGTGATTCTCTCCCGGCTAAGTCAGATCTTAACCAGGCTTCTTCATCATCTGAGGGGAGGCTGAGAGGCTGGTTTGGTTCTGGTGATTCCCAGAACAAACCGAGGTGAGTTTTTCGGTAGGTTTGTCTTGGCTTCTCATTGTTGGGGATCCTTTTGTCTAAGCCAGACAGCAGGAGAAATTGGGAGGTCTGTATTCAGCTGGGCGTCCTGCAATCCTTGTTTGATATGCCGCTTGCTAATTTGCTAAAATATTGTGTTTCGTTTCACAACCACACTGCTTTGTTATCCCATGCTGCATTCACCATGAACAGCACGTTTCAATTTTCTTTCCAAGTTTGATTTTCTTTATTGGAAATGCAACATCACTGTGTGGTAGAAAAATGCCCTTGCAAGGAGGATGTGTTGAAAATCACTCGTTTGATTGTATGAGTTTCTTCAACGGAATTGCCGCTGGCACAGGTCTCAAATGGCTGCATATTTTTGCTGATTTTTTTTTTACTTGCTTCACTTTTGTTTTTGATTGAGTTTGCGTCTCCTTTTTCATATTTCTTTAATTTAAAGAGTCTGTTGTCCACAAATGTGAGTTCAGAATACCAGGTGACAGAAATGCCCCACTTTGTTGTTGAATATTAGCTTGTCTTCTTTCTGTTTTTACTAGAAAAAAAGATTCCCCATTTGGCAAACAGTGGCAAACGTTAACTAAGCTAAGCTGTTGTGCCCTATTTTCTTCTACAGGCTGGAAGTTTCTCCTAAGGTAGAAAGCAGCTCAGATGTATCCCATCCTGTCCCTCCTTGCTCTCCTGTTCCCCTTCCTAGCTCTTCTGCCTCACCATCAGCTCACGACACATCGGACAACTGCAATCACGCCAACCCCTTTATTTCCTCTCCCTCACCCTCCTCGACTCCCACTTCCTCTTTAAACCCTTTACCCCATCACATGCAATGCAATCCCTTTATTGAGGAGCTCATAGCTGAAGAGCTGCAGAGGTCTCCCATAGAACCCTGCCCTTCCTCAGGCTCCTCTCCCTTTAATTATACTCCCTTGCCCTCTAAGTCCTGCACACTCAGCCCTGTTTACCACACTGGTTCTTCAAATGTGGCTTCAATAGCACGGGAGCGACCTAGGCCAGTAGCTAGGCAGATATCTCTCCCGGCTTTGCTACCCAGGGCAGCAACTCATAGCTCCCCTAAAGACTCTGTGCCTCGCTCCATGTCAGAGACAGATGACTGGGAAGACTCGTTTGACGCCTTCGCCTCCATCAGATTCAACTCGCCGAAATGTCATCGTCCTCAGAGAGAACAGAAAATGAGTCTGAATTCATGTTATGGACAGAGATGCCCAACTGCACAAAAGCTTTGTAAAGAAGATCCTCCACCTTTGCCTCCGAGGAGAGTTGTAAGAACCCCGGGGAATGATGTTTTCTCAGATGGCTGGCTTCACAGAGGTCAAGAACTCGCTGTTCATAAAGAAGCCTACCTGCTCTCACAGACAGGTGTGGCTTCGCTGCAACATGGAAGAGAAGTAGAAAGGAACAACATAGCTTGGGGTCCTCACACAAGAAACAAGGCCTCTGACTCCCAGCTCTACGCAAACATGAATTCTTCTGGATTTCTGTCAGAGGAAACTTTAAAAAAGTTCAGATATGAACCTCTGGAAGATGTAGCAGACTGCTGGGGAGGAATGCTCTTTGAGCAAGACCTATACGGACGTGTGTGCAGAGGAAACTTTAAACAACCCACAGCAAACTTTAACTTTTCGCTAAATGCAGAAAACAGGCCCACAAGTAAGTTAACGCCTACAAACCCAGGACCTAAATTTTTACTTGACAACCATCTGTCTGTTGCAGATCTTTTGGATTTGCCAGTCAGTCCCTCAAAACCGAATGTTTCAACCACACAAACAGAAGATCATAAGTCTGCTTCACCTGAGCCCATGTGTGTTCAAAATGCCTCACTCCCACCAACCCCAGGAGATTTACGTTTAAACACAAGTACTTCAGACTTTAGTTTCATTGATTCGGATGGTTCCTCCCAGTCTGAAGCAGTCGATACCCTTCAAAGTATTGAAAGTTTGAGTGTGACTCTTCCGAAGTCATCAGAAGATTTACGCATGGGTTCTTACCACGCACAGACGCCTCAGGGTATCTTCACATTGAAGGACACCTACATACCAGAAACAAACTCTTCTTTTGAGATAACCGCCTCATCCAACAAACTCACCCCGGCTTTCCAGGACAACGGCCAAAACTGTCCACGTGAGCCAAACGATGGTATGTTGCACTTGAACCGTCGAGAAACAGACTGTTTGCCCACCCAAACTCCCAACCCAATGTGTCTCGAATCCAGTGGAATTGTGAAATGTCCTGTTGATTTTAACAACACTCAGAAAACCACTCAGAAGGAGTTTGATGACAATGGAAACCCACAAGGTAAAATATGCACCTATAATCAGACTGGGTCATTTTCTGGCGTGGTCAGTGCCCGTCTCAGACCGAAAGGAGTGCGAAGCAACACCGGCAGTCCGAACAACCAAAGCAAGAGTGGTGAGAGAGAGTTTGAACAGCTCTTGTCACTCGTCCAAAACATTTCAGGTGCTAGTGAAGGACCGCTGTCGTACCAACCTACCAAATCTGCTCTGTATACCCTGATGATTTCAAACCAACCGACAGATTTACACGAAAGCAGCCTCAACAAAAGTCAAACGCTTCGGGACGAGTCCAACGTGAAAGCAGATGTATGCTCACCTGACAATCCATTGCCTTTTATCTCAGAAAAAAGTAAGTTGGTACAAACATCGGTAATCACTTTTGAGGACCTTCATGCAAAAGTAGCTCCAAACTTTAAACCTGCTTCAAAGATGGAACCATCTTTTAGAGCGCCTGAACTGTCCTCGTGTTCCGTCAGTTGTGCACCCCCCGACTCCGCTAGTGCGCACGCTTCGCAACAGACTTCCCTTCCTTGTAACCCCTCCGTAAATCACTCAAGTGCGGGGCCCAGTGACGGGGCCAGCACTACTCTTGCAGTGGCCCCCTGCACCACCACCACCTCCATCATCTCCAACACTGACCTGCCCCTGGTCGATGCACAGCACTCACTTTTGCCAGAGAAGACACAGCCAGCTAGCAACCTGCCCCATCAGGAGAGCAGGTGAGAATGACGAGTAGGTTGATTTAAAAAAAAAAAGAGAGAGAGAGAAATTTGTGGTGGACTTAAATGACCTACTTACACACATTAAAAACGGCACCAATTATGTTCTTTTTTTCTTTGTTGTTTGCTTTGTCTGCTGCTGTTGGCCTGGCTTGGTTATTGATGAATGCACTGATGCTTGAGATTTTTGCTTTTGGGATGTTTCAAGTTCTGCACTGTTCTTGGCTTTGCCTCAATTTTACGTTACCCATCTCATTTTTTTTTTTTTTACTGCATTTTTAGTACTCTGATCTGCCTCTACATTAAGGTACTTTAGATTAGATCGATTCTGAAAACCAGGTGTTCTAAACAAAATCTATGTTAATTTTCTTAGAAGAACAAGACAATGGAACTAGAAGATAGAAAGAAAGTTTTTTTTCAAATACAAACTGACAATTCACAGTTATTATTCAAGGGTCCAATGATTGACAGTTTCCCGAAAAGACAAATCATTTATTTCCTGAGATAATTTTCTGAGATATTTTGTACATACTTCGACATGCCAGAGTAGAATTTTTCACCAAGCTGCTGTCTTTATTTCACATTTCAATGTGAACTTTTCATTTATTGTTTGTGCAGCAGGTAAACCCTGGTCATTGCTCCTGCCTCTTTCTACCTGCAAGAGCACTGATTGGTTCAGTTATATTATGACTGAAGATATTGGAGCATTTCAAGATGGATCTGAGAAAACTTGAGACTTGAAATTTCAGTGATTGATTTACCTTGCAAGGTTAAAGCCGTGTCCCCAGATGAAGCTGCTATTATTCAAATATTCTGTCAAAACATTCACTTTCCTTCCTTCTTAAGTTCAAGCCATCCCCTCTTGCCATTAAGATGACCTCAGTTTCTTGTACAAATCAATCTGCTCCAGGTTTGGATGTGTTTCAATGTGTTGAATGTGGACGAGTGTGTGAAAAGTTCTCTTTTAACTGCCGATGAACACTGCATAATGTGCATGACTGCTTTGAGTGAACATACTAGTGCTAAACTCTTGGCTCCGCAGACCTCATCCAGTGAAGCCTTTAACCTCTAGCCAGCCAGAGAAGAAAGAGGGTCGTTCGGTGCTGGAGAAGCTAAAGTCAACCATCAACCCTGGACGCATGGCAAGCCAGGCTGCAGCAGAAACTGAGAAGAATCAGGTCTCCCTCTCTTGAACCTCATAAAGTCTTGCCATCTCTGTATTGGTTGATAAGAATCATAGTTTTTAAACATTTAGTAGTCGTGTCTTTATTATTTTTCATTTGCAGATTTGGCTCGATTACATTATATAATAGGTCTCACTTAACTGCTTAACTGCTGCATCAAAACATGGAGTTGCTACATCTGCTAGCTCCCTGTTATTCTGAGGTTGCATTTAACACTGCAGAGACAAATGCTGATCCAGTGACTTTTCTTCAGTCTGACCTAATTTTCTGGCCTAGATCAGAGTTTTCATCTGCATGTTGCTCTGCTTCTATAACACTTTTGTCTCTAGGAGCCCCGAGGAGTGGAAGATAAGAGTGAATTATTTTTCTGTGAAAGAAATTATCTAATAAATGCAAGTCCATGTCTTCACAGTATGCGGTTATCACCTCAAAATGCACAATAGGTCCCTTTCTAAAAACAAAGTCTTCCCACTGAAGGACATATTGACATACAGTGTTTCACCTGGTATTTTTACATCCTCACTGTTCATTTCCCTCTGCCGCAGGAGGAGATTGCAAAACGCTCGGCACAGTACCAGCACCTGACAAACATGGAGCTGATCTCCCTGCTGCTGCAGCAGGAGATGGACACGCAGAAGCAGCAGGTGGCCTACGAGCAGCAGCAGACACAGCTGAGGAAGTGTGAGGCCGAGCTGAAAAAGGTCAAGCTGCAGGTTCGGGACCTGGAGGACTACATCGACAATCTTTTACTGCGGATCATGGAGCAGACGCCCACCTTGCTCCAAGTGCGCCAAAGGCACAAGTGATAACAGTCAACGGTGTGTTGCACATGGTTTGCATTAAAGCAACACTGTTGTTTTTCTTCCTAAAATTATAGTGTCAACATCATTCTTGTGATTCATTGACTTTTAATGGAGAGATACGGCACCCCCCTTGCTGGCCTTTATAGGACTGTATAAATTCAGCTGTCTGCCCAGGAGGAACAAGAACCAGCATGTTCTGTCCCTTGATTGGATAGTCTTTCTGGCCTTGTCTGGTTTTGTCCTCTTTGGTTTCTTTGGCACCTGCTGCCATTGTGTGTGTAACGGCCAGTGAGCAGGGAACGAAAGAGGAAGCAAGAAAGTAAAGGAGAGACACTAGCCAAGCTTGGCTGCTGGGCAGGCAACCAGAGTTATACAGACCAGTAGCACACTAGCTGAGGGCATTGTTTTTATGGTATATAGATTACCATTGTCCCAGTTATACCTATAAAAATAAGTTGTTTTTTACATTATTAGTTCAAAAAGAAAAAAAACAGAACAGTGTTGCTGTAATGCAGTATTTCTGTGCATAAGTAAAGGGATACAGACAGCTGAACAAATCTTCCAGGTCGTCTCACTGCTGATTACTGCCTTGTTGATGTAGACGCGATAGTTACCCAACATGCATGCAGGTTCCTGTTCCAGTATGGCACGAACAAAAAAGTACAGCACATCACTTTATGAAAAAGAGCTTCTATTAAAGTGAATGCAAAATGTTATTTTATGCACTATTAAGGGAGTCATCTAACGTTGCTGTTGCTTTAAATTTCAATTATAGGAGCCACTTTGCTCAGCTTCCACACTTGCATTGAGTAAAACATTGTGCAGGCATCAGGAAATCCCTGCTAGTAGATTTAATGTCACAATGCCAGGCATTACAACAGGATAATACAAATAAATAATGCGCTGTGAAGGTAATCATTTTTAGTCACGCAGAGTTTATGTTATGTAAGTCATTTATATTATATGATAAATAAATAATGTATTATTTAATTTTTTTATGTCTGTTTATGCAACTTTTGATGAAATGGCACCAATTAATTGTAGAAGTCACACCATATAAATGCAGTAATGAAGTCAATGCAGTAGTAACTTAGAATAATTACTTTACGATGACGCCATTCTCACATGTCACTGTAGCCACTTGCAATGCTTTCCAAGACCGCAGTACTGTACTGTTCTGAAATAAATTGCACATTAGTGTTAAGCTGTTTTTTTTTTTTCTTTTATGTATTCTTACTTGTAGAGCCTGGTTCTCCCCACAGGAGTGCGCTGTTTGTTGCATGTAGTCTAAGATGAGATCTGTTGGTTCAGCACAAAAACCATTCTGACCTTGCAATTACTATGAGATTTTAGGTTGTTTAATTTCTGTAGCTAATAACAGTCTAGTAATCTCTATTCTAAGGTGTTTTTGTATACAAATTACTCTTCCTCTTATTCTTCAAAACAGTTATGTGATGTGAAAAGCAAAGAAATCAAACCTGATGGGATGCACCTTGGAAGTATTCAGCAAAAGCGATTTCACAGTTGCCCAGTTTGAAATGTTCCCGTTTCCACTTAGGTTAGTGCAACAGTGACGTGTCCTTGCTATTAGATTCCCCATTGTTTCTGGGAACTTGTGGGTCCAAAACAAGAGGACTTTGAACTTGTAGAAATTTCTAATCATGGCGAGATCCAAACAAAGGAAAATGATCCAGTTGGGTGAGAAAAGATAAGACCACACCTCTGCACATGATGGTGATGGTGGTGGTGGTGGTGGTGGTGTTGAAGTGGACGGACCGGGACTCCCTATCGACCGCACCATCAACTGTTATCTCAGCCAAGATCAATGCGAACGCTTATGCAACATTCCCCCACCTGATCGATTAATCGGGATGTGTAGTCATGCGCGTCAACCTTGCCAGCGTCGAGTCAAGTGCTGGGACTCCACTTCCCGGCAGCCCCCGCAGCGGCTCTCCGCCTGCCTCCGCGATCACTCTCACTAGTTGGCCGCTCGGCGCTGCGTGTAGTTCAGTCCACTTGGAAATCTGCTCATGATTCACTTCATTAATAAATAAACAGTTGGGGTGTCATGGCGGAATCTGCAGCGTGTCCCGCTTTCCGGCTCGGGAGACCGCGTTACGACCAGGTAGGCTCGGATTTTTCATCATGCATCAGTGACACTTGGCGTGTTTTTCTCACGCACTCGGTGTGTGTGTGTGTGTGTGTGTGTGTGTGTGTGTGTGGGGGGGGGGGGGGCATCCTCCGCCCCGCTCCCCCTCCGTGCCGGATCGTCCGGATGCTGCCACTTTTAATGACGGACAAAGTTGCTTTGATGAGCGATGACGACCCGATTCTTTTGTTTCGGAACCGGTGCAACTTTCAGCGGTTGGAGAACTTCACAGTGGGATGCGTTAATTCGGCCAAGGGTTACCGCGGATCCTGTCACAGTGTCTGTGTCAGCTGTGAGAGGTCACATGGAGACCTAAACGGTGGCAGTACTGTTATTACAATGGTTTTAATTTGAACACTTTAATTAATTAATTCATTATCATGTCATTATTATTATTTTTAATATATATATATTTTTAAAAAAAAATATTTTTTCTGTAACTTTTTTTTTTTTTTTTTTTTTACTATTATAGCTGCTTGTGATTCTCCTTTGTTTTTCTGCTATGACACTATTATAAAGGCACCTTGTTTTGACAAATGCACCCCGCCCCGCCTCCGTTTCAAACCATTTAATGCATCTTCAGGATGTCAATGAACTCTCCAGAAATCAGACTTCTCTCCACCCTTGTTTTTGTCTCCTCCCAGACAGGTGCAAGGTCCAAAAAGCAAGCAGTTTCAGCTAAACATGCTGTTTTTTCCTCCTCTTGGAGATCTATACTGTAATTAATTGTGCGAGGCCGCATCACTGGAGCGTGAGATGAAAATTAAAAATCTCAAAATAGGTGTAATGTTGGATCATTAACCCAAAGGCGTAGGCACTTAATGGTGTCATCAGTTTTGCGGTATCGCTCTGACAAGAATATCTTCATGTTGTAGATCATCTTATGGGGGGAAGAACATTGGAAGGTGAAACTGCAGTAAACGTCAGTTCACATCAGCAAGTTTCTGTTCCTTCCTCTCAGACTGTCGTGTTCTTGTTGTCCCCTTCCAAATATGTGGAAGGGCCAACAAAGCATCATAAAGGAAGATGATAAAGCCGAGTGTTTTAGCTGAAGGCTATGAACGCAGGGGTAAATATGCTGCTTTTTGTTATTTGTAAATGAAAACATCTGTTCCTGTAGTTTCATATTTTTGGTGCCGTGTTTTCCCTAATTTTTGATTCAGGAACTAAACCTCTTTTCTGCAGACTGTTGTTAATGCGCCTGGAGTCCAATTTAATTAGATGTCACTCCTTATCTGCAGATCATTAGTCCATTTTCCATCCTCAGAAATGAATTTGCATGCAGCGCTGGGAGATTATGTGACCTTCACGCCGTGTGGCCATGTGGTCACATTGTAACTGAACCACTGGTTAAACTTCCAAGGCTTCGTTTTCAGAGAAGCTGCAGTGTGTGGTGCTCCGTAGTGGATCATTAACTTCAGAATGTTGCGTTGGTGTGAAGTCCGTGTGCAGGTAGTGAAATAAGTCAACTGCTGTGAGCAACCTCAAATATGTTATCTAAAAAAAGCAAAAAACAAAAACCCAAACGTGTGAATAAAATAGCTGAACCTAACATTCCCGCTGCAGCTCCAGGCTCAGCGGTGGTCAGAGGTCATCGTTGGGCCTCTCAGGCCATGTTTGCAGTCAATGTATCAGGTTGGGAATTCATTCACACTTAGAACGGGCCTCTAAGTGATACAAAGATCTGCTGCAGCACTCAATGGGGTATTACTTCATTTTCATCGTTGAGGTAAAATAATTGACAACTTGAACATTGCAATGTGAGGCCAGTCTGGGCTCCAGTGGAAAAACCTCAGGATGCAAAACATAAAAAATACATAAAAGGTCTGCAAAAAAAAAAAAAAAAGCGTATTTAGCCCTGTGTCTCAGAGGGTGGAGCTAACAGCTGGCTCGAAGTGGTGAGAGTTGTGAGTGCCCTTTGTGACATCAAAAGAGGCTGATTTTTTTTTTTTGAAAGCATACATGATTGAAGAAAATGGATGGATGGATCTTCGGGATTCGGAAAGTGAATTGAACCACCTGAATCTGCAAAAGGCCAAAAAATCTCCAGCAAAATATTCAGAGGATGTGAAACAAACATCAGGATGGTGCAAAAATAACGGCAGGGATATAAAACAGTCGCGGCAACAAAACGCTGAAGGCACAGAACAACCACAAACGCCACTGCTGAGCCCTGCGGAGATGCATCAACGTGCAGAAGCAAAAGGAGGAAGAAGAAGAAGAAGAGGAAAAGCCACACAGATTGACCCCGGCTCCGCATTTCTATTCCTGACGTGTCGCACTTCTCCCCCGCTCCGGCATCTTCCCCTACTGAACCCTTTTTTTTTTCCTTCCTTTTTCCATCCTGTCGTCCTCCAAACCTGAGCTCGGCGTCGGGGTCGGCGAAGGCGATGTAACACTTTCGCTTCCTTGCGTCAAAACGAGGCCAGTCCTTGAGTGAGCGCGCAGCCGTCTGCGCCTTGTTGCCGTCTCTCCAGGGAGCCCAGACTCATGCATAATTAAAGCTGCTCCTCACGTGCATCCCGTCTCCTCCTGCCCCGACGCTTACGAAACGGCGCTGCGGCACATACGGCCTGTCGGAGGAGGAAGAAGAGGAGGAGGAAGGGGTGGAGACGGGGAGCGAATCGCAGAAATGTCACAGATGTAGCAGGTTTTCACTTCAGGAGGAAGACACGTCGCCTCCTTGTCAGTTCTCTCCCGTCTGACTGCTAAGCAGATCATTAAAATGTGGACATGTTGGTTCCACTGTGTGTGTGTTTTCCCCCCCTCCAGGCATTCATAACTGATAAATGTCTCTGAAGGGGGAATGTGAGTGAAGTTGCCATGCTTGGTTTTTTTTTTCCCCCTCTATGCCCATCTGCTTTGCCAAAGAGTCTTTTGGCTCAAAGTGCTGCTGGGCCCTTTTCACATGGTTGGCACACAAACACGCACACAAAAACACACACACACAAACACACACACACACACGCACACACACATGCTCACACGTCTATTGGCATGCTGCTGGGGACGGTTAACACAATGGAAGGAGAGAGGGAGTGCTTGACCGGCAGCTCTACCAGGGGAGAGAGAGTGAGAGGGGGAGGGAGAGAGAGAGAGAGAGAGAGAGAGAGAGAGAGTGCGAGAGAGAGAGAGGGAGTGAGAGAGAGAGAGAGTGCGAGAGAGGGAGTGAGAGAGAGAGAGAGAGAGATGGAGAGAGAGAGGGAGAGAGAGATGGAGAGAGAGAGAGGGAGTGAGAGAGAGAGAGAGAGAGAGATGGAGAGAGAGAGAGAGGGAGAGATGGAGAGAGAGAGGGAGAGAGAGATGGAGAGAGAGAGAGGGAGTGAGTGAGAGAGAGAGAGGGAGAGAGAGATGGAGTGAGTGAGGGAGGGAGAGAGAGTGCAAGGGTATTTAAATGAAATCTTTTTTTATCATTATTAAAAAAAAAAAACTTTTTTTTGGAAAGTTTCAGTGAGTCATAAAATAAATGCTTTTACGAATTTATACACATTTGACATCAATGTTGTGCTGAATGATGAAATGCAATGTACATAATAGAAGATGCCACTGTGCTGAAGGCTGATGATTGAAAACACGTCGAGTGAGTTGTAAATACGTGGTCTTTTTGCAGGGTTGCTTCCTCGGCCGTCTGAGACACTTCGTTGACATCATCGACCCCAGCACCCTGTTTGTGTCCGAGGTAAACCCCTCCCACTGCGACACTGTGCGCGCGTGTCGCTCAGAGATGCGCGGACCCTGAAGGTTGTTTGTGTTGCTGCGCACGTGCGAGCGCATAACTTCACATGGTCGAATTCCAGTTTGGCAAATATCATTTGATCATATCTAGTCCTGCTTTCCTAAACATCTACCAATGGATGGATTATTTTCAGCCAACAGTGCAAAAGTCAGAATTTTAATTTTAATCATTTAAAATATTTGATCAGCAAAGATTTTAACGGTTCCTTGAAGAAATGCGCTTATACCATTCATTTATTCATTCATTCATTCATTCATTCATTCTTTGTAACAAGTTGTCACAAAGACTGTTTCTAATTAATTTGTGTTTCTTTTCTAAAGATCCACGTACATTTTTCTTAAGATAATTAGAATGATTGTTTTTTATTTCATAAAAGACAATTTCTCCTCTCCACTCCACTTTCTTACAGACAGAGTTGAAAGCGAGCATCAAGCTGCTGGATGATTACAAAGATGGGAAGCTCCCACCCGGAGTCTCAGACCATCAGGTGAGTCCCCCCTGGTGACGGAGAGAACTGAGGTCATTTGGAAAAAGTCGCTAAAAGCGTTTCTCTGCCCGTGCAGCTGTGGAAAGCCCAGAAGATCAAGCAGGTAAGTGGTTGGCCGCGGCATTTCTGCCGGGGTTCTAATTACACCTGCAGCCTGTGGCCTCCTGACATCATGGGGATGATGTCACGCTCTGTGCACACAGGCCATCATTCACCCCGACACAGGAGAGAAGATCTTCATGCCATTTCGAATGTCAGGTACGAGCTCAGATGAAGATCTTTGCGGCTGAAAATTCCGCTTTTCTCTCAGTTTGATTTTTTATCCCCCCCCATCAGTCGTTCTGTCCTTTCTGCATTTAACCACCATCTCTTGGCTCGTGCAGGTTATGTACCATTTGGAACTCCGATTGTAAGTTTCATATGGAGATCATGCATCGTTCTTGCCACACATTTCACTGGGCTTTAGCCGGATGTGTAGACGTCCCTTTTTTTTTACACATTGTATTTGGGGGCGGATGAAATGAGACTTTGACTTATTTTGAGCCAAAATAAGTTCCTATTCCCTGGTCTCATTTAGGTCATCGGCCTCCTCCTCCCAAATCAGACAGTGGTGTCTACCATTATATGGCAGGTACAGTATGGCCACTCATTGTTAAACCATTGCATTTTTCTGTACATTGTGGCCTTACAGAGAGCAGATCTTGACATGAACAGAAAACTGGTTTCTGCCTTGTTCACACTCCCCGCCTCTCTCACTCCTACCCCCTCACACATCCTCTCCTCTGTTGCTATTTCTTCAACAATTTATTCCTTCCCCATTTCTTCTTCTCGGCAGTGGCTGAACCAGAGTCATAATGCCTGTGTGAATTACGCAAACCGCAATGCCACAAAGGTAAATGAGCTTCACACTGGGAAGATTTTTGCAGGCTTTGTTCGAGCTTTATTCAATCCACATCCAGACTGTTGTTTTGTTTTTTTCAGTTTAGTTTTTTTGGTTGATTTTGCAGAAATTGTATTTTTGGTTGGCTGGTACAAAATTTGATGGGCCGTCTTTTCCCAGGAAACGGAATTAATAGTAGAATAACTTGAAGGAGAAACAAACTGACAGACTGTGGAAATCTGCCCTTTCACTATTAGATTCTGCATGACAAGGACACTAGCAGCAGAACACTGCCGGTACAACTTGTTCCATTGGCAGAGCTCAGTTCAGGCTGTGCTCAACAGTGAAAAAGCAAAGGTTTCTATTGGCTTCCAGTTCCAATCGTTTTAATTAGATTAAACTCTCATAACAGGCAAACAGTAGATGAGTTTAGTATTCATTTCTTCTTTAAAAAAAAAAAAAAAAAAGTGCTGATGAAAATATATATTTGCTGAAACATGAATGAGCGAGACAGTTACTAGTGTGGATGGCACTGATCAGTCCAGGTCCATCACTGGCTGCACGCCCAGGTCAGCATTTATTTGGAAAACTCTGATAATGTGAAGTAAAATCAGAATGTTTTGTATTTGGGCTGACATGTTGAGTTTTCCATTATGAACTTTTCTCCCGGCTCAGCCGACGCCAACGTCCAAGTTTCTGCAGGGCTACGTCGGAGCTGTGACCAGCGCCGTGTCACTTGCAGTGAGTATGTTTGTCATTCAGCAACATCAGCGCGTTTTATTTCAACTTCACTCAATTTTCATTGCAACGTTTTCAGAAAAGGGAGCAGAGCTAGTACATTTAAGATGCTGTGTTTCCTTTTTTGGCCTTCACGCAGAAAAACGGAGGCTTTCTCAATAATTGAATGTGCCTTGCTTCTAGGTTGGGCTGAATCTGCTCATTCAGAAGGCCAACAAGCTGAGTCCTGCCACCAGAATGATAATACAGAGATTCGTCCCCTTCCCAGCTGTAGGTAGGTTTTCAAAGGAGTCAGTGTGATGGTGCTGTCTTTGGTAAATATTTATGCACTCAGAAATAAGGGCCCGTTTACACGAAGATAGGTTTATCTGAAAACGCAGCAATATTGAGTCGGTACGGCCTTGCGTTTACACAAAGCCACCATTTTCACTGAAACTGCACTTCTTTTTTTTTTCCGAAAAACTCTCCTCAGTCGTCTGTTTCAAAAAAATCTGCCCCTAAGTTGCCTGGAAATACACTCTTGTCTTCCATGGCAGATTTTCTCCTCTTTTTTTCTGTGAAGATGTATCAAATTGTAGAAGCCGCTTGTTTTTATTCTTAAAGCCACAGCAAACATCTGTAACGTGGGCTTGATGAGACACACGGAGCTGTCCGAGGGCATCGACGTGTTGGACGACGACGGGAATGTGGTGGGATCCTCCAAAATCGCTGCAAGACACGTGAGTAGCCTCCCACGTGTGGTTGCTAAGTGCTCTCACACCCGCCGCTGAAGTTTTTCATTTATAACTGTTGTTTTGAAAACATATTTATTTCATGCTCGGCTCCTGTAAAACTGACATCCGTCTGACCTGGTGACAGAGAAAGTGAAGTGAGACTTACTGCTGTGCTGGAGGTGAAGTGTGTGCACAATGTTTCCCCAGGCCATCACGGAGACGGCCTTCACACGCGTCATTCTGCCCATGCCCATCTTTGTGCTGCCCCCCATCATCATGTCCTACCTGGAGAGGTCAGTACAGAAATACGCTGGTGCCTGCAAGTGACAATGACTTCTACCAGCTGCGTTTCCATGACAGTTTGTTTTTTCGCAAAATAAAAGCGACATTTCTAAAATTTCGACAAAGTGCAATTGCGATTTGCAGGCGTTTCCATTGAATGGTGTGAAGCGCATAAGCCGTCGTTTGTTTGCTGTCAAGAATGGTTGCCATGAGGGACATATTTTGAATGAAATGTAAATTAAAGTGACGCTAGCCGGTCAGTCTAACAATCATGCAACTAGCAGCTTTACTAGAGTCCACAATGAAAATACAAGTTCTAGGTATAAGTTGTATGCAAAAATAACATGAAAAAAGTAACTTGAAATAATGAATATTGAAAATGGAATATTGTAGATTTATCGACACCCTTACAAAATAATGGCATCCTTCATTTTTTTTTTTAAGTCTTCCTTATTAAACACAAAGAACAAAACTCAATTTGTCAAAAATGACTTGGACTATTAAGCCAGGAAGTTGATAATGTGTTTTTACAGACTAATCAGTATCATTGTGTTTGCTGCACGACAGCAGAAAGCATCAAACCCTGATCACAGATTCAGGATGATTCTCTGAACCTGCTAAAAAAAAACAAAAAAAAACCCCCAACTGCTACCTCTCCAAATCCAAACACGTTTCCTCTGCCTCCAGCTCCAAAAATAACTCGCACCAGTCACCGGGGACGCGTCCACACACAAAGCTGACGTCTCCCCTTTTATCCCTCTCTCGACTGGCGCAGGCTGCAGTTCCTGCGGAGCAACCGCAGACTGATGCTGCCCATCCACAGCACCGTGTGCCTGGCCACCTTCGCCCTCTCGCTGCCTGTGGCCATCAGCCTCTTCCCCCAGATGTCTCAGGTACAGTGCGGCTTCGCTCCGGCTGACCTCCCAACGCTGCCGATTTGCACAGCAGATGGCGCGGGGAGCAGCTGGGAAAGATGAATCGCATTACTTATACACCAGTTACACAGCCTTTCCGCGCATGTGCTCACGTTGTGCCTTTTCGAAATTAGTCTTCTCTCCCGTGCCATTCAAATTTGTTTCTAGCCTGACATGGCCCATGTTACACACATATGCACACATTTTCAGAGCTCTAGTTGCAAACACAGGCATCGAGGGAGGAGCCTCACCTGATCAGCTATTCTAAAAAAAAAAAAACAACTTTATGCATGTGTTGTAGGGACCTTTCTCTGTGTGGAAGGAGACTAAAACAAGGTTGTTTCAGAGGGTAGAGCCAACATCTGGCTGGGGGTGGTCACTACCATGGGAGGGTGTCAGTATGACATCACAAAGGCTGAGCACTGAAGTAAAAGATAGACTTCTATTGCACTGCTTACAGATGCATTATTTTGGGTAGTTTGTGCCCTTTATGACAAATGACAGATTTACAGTGCAGCATTTTCAGCACACAAGTGCAGACAATAAAATGTATTTTTCAACTCCTAAGGTGTTCACTTACAGGATGGGAGACACAGACAATGCACGGACGCAGTGAATTTTAATATCAGTTTTAATATGGCACCTCTAATGACCTCACAGACAAGTCGAGATAAAATTTTATTTTCACTCTTTTCTACTTTTTTCCCTCCAGATTGAGGTTTCTCTCTTGGAGCCGGAGATCGCCATGGCAACAGGATGCAAGGTGGTGACCTACAACAAGGGCTTATGATTAATGTTGGTGGCATGAAAAAAGGAGCCAAAAGGACAGAGAGGAGTGTCCTGGAAATAGACTTCAGGTAGAAACCACAGGGGGCATCACAGCACAGCCTGTAGGATGTCATCCACTAATGCAGGGTATCTAAACCTTTTTCTAGATTATATACATTGACAGACACAAGTATCTACCGCGGACTACTGAGTCTTCAACATTATTTTGTTCCTGCTTTTAAGGGAACTATAAGACGGTGTTGCCGAAAAACAGTAATTATTAAATAACTACGAAATGTGAATCTTTGAAACTACTCATTTTATTTTCCTGTTTAACATGTATTTAAACATGTAAGACATTACTGTGTGGCATTCTCTCACAACTGACATCTGCTGCACTTGACCAAATGCCAAAGGTGTAGAAACACATGTCACGTAAACAAGCAATACAACTGGGAATACATCACTATAATAATCCCTTTTAACGTCATGCACCTTTTTAGTACAGGTTACATGTGGCATTGTTTTTACTGTAGTTGCAAACTGTGACGCTGATATTCATACCTAACACATAAAAACACAAAAATATCAGGCAGAATGTCTCAAAATAAGCTATTGAGAGTTTTTGTTAATGTGATTACCATGTTAAAATGAACATCATGTCAACAGTGAAGGTTTTTTTTAATGCCCCCTTGTGCTCAAACAAAGTAATACACTCGTAGTAATGCTTCAGCCTCAGAAGTGTTCTCATCAAGCACAGGTGATGTTGGCGCCAATGCAACGTTTTGTGCAAAACCGTCCAGTTAATTGTAATGTTCAACTGCTGCAGTGAGCCTGTTAAATCCTATGGTGCTGGTTTTTCTTGAAGGAATATGACAACACTGGATTTTGCAGTTGTGTTTGTGCAGAGATCCGTAGGCCAGATCAGTTTTGCATGCCAAGACTTTCGCCATAATTATGTGAAGCCACATGGTTCGTAGCGTTTTACTGATCTACTGACAGTTTCTTAACCACTGTTTTATGTTTGGTGATTCTTTGTACTTTATAAAGTAAAAACCCTTAAATATGACTGTAACTGATATGCATTATAACTTGTAATACCAGTATTTCAAATGTATTTCTAATAATTTGTACAGTCTCCTTATATGAAATGATTCAATGTTTACCAGTACGTGATACATTGAACTGTATCATCTGAAGACATTAACATATAATAAATACATTTTCCGTGATCAATGTTGTGAGGCCTTGGTAGGTATGTGAGTTATTGGTGTCTGTGGTTCAAATTCCGCCTTTGACCAAGCGGCAAGAGCGCGTCAGCAGCTCCCACATTGTGCGAGGACTTTGCTGTGTATTTACTGTAAGCTTAAACAGCAAAAAATAAATAGATTATTCAATATTTCTATTCACGTTTTCATCACAAAAACAAATAATGAATGAATGATTTATTTTTTCTTATTTTTTCAGTATATGAAATTATTTCAAGGTTCTCTATAAACTAACTAACTAATGAGATGGCTTATTCGATGCTTGCAGAAAAGAAAAAAAAAACATTTTAATTTGATATTTAAAAAAAATAAAATAATAATAATCAAAAAGCTGAAACCTGTTGTGACCTTGTTCCAGTTCCTGAGTCGCTTCTTCCTCTTTTTTTTGAAACGGCCACTTCGCCTGAGCTTTTTCGGCTGTGTTTTTACAATAACGCCGGTTCATGCACCATCGCTGATTGGCTCTTTTCCATTGCCTCTCATCCCTCTCCATAACCTCTAAACCAATCAGAAGCAAGTAGAGGCGGGTCTTTCGTAAACTCTCAACTACAACCATAACCGTCCCCCAAAGGCGTTTTCTCGTCATCATAAGTATGACATAACTATATGATTACTTTCGGGTTCCAAGAGACTCTCCAAGAGATTCCCCCCGACTGTTGTCACCGTTTGCATCAGTGAATGGGCGATACACTTCACAACTCCTCCACTAGAGGCCACTGCAGGCTACACCTACAGATAAACTCCGTCAGGGTCCGAGTTGAAAGGGGAAAGGCCGTCTGGGAAACATGGCGGCCCACCTGGATGACATGTTTTCCTTCTGCGTGGAACCCGGCAAAGTTTCCGCCAGCGTCGAAGTCCGTTTCATAGACAACATCAAGGTATTTTTTTTTTTTACACTATCTAGTTCCGATAGAGCTGTGGTTTAAGAGCTTGGAAGAAGCGAAGAAGAGGCAAGGCGGCGAAGAAGCGACATGCCGGCGTGTAGGCTCCCACAGCAGGAGCTGTGGCGAGGAAAGTGGATGGGTTGCACCAGCATCGCCAAAGCGTTTAAATGACAAGGACCGAGATGCTTTTTTTTTTTTTTTTTTTAGACGAAACGGGAGCAGGCAAGGCTAAAACCTGCAGCAAACGTGGAGCCGGTGACCGGGTTTGACAGCTAGCTGTCGTCAGCAGTCTGCAGCTAATGCAGTCCAGCATCAATCAGTGCTTTTGCTTTGAACCACGGCTATGTGTTATTTATTTATTTTTGCTTCATCTGGAAGCTTCTGAAGAGATGTGTGCTGCTCTGCAGGGACAAGATGAGCATGGATAAGAGATTCTGACAGTGGTGCGTTTGCTGTTTCTCTCAGGGTAAAGGTCTGTTTGCCAGAAGGAGCATCAGGAAAGGAGAAACAGTTTTCTTCGAGCGTCCTGTGGTTTCGGCCCAGTTCCTGTGGAATTCACTGTATAAATACAAAGGTAGGAGGATATCTTAGGTTTGGGATGTGCATATTTTGCTTAAAGACTGCTGCTTCTTGGTGTTATTTCACGCTAGTACTAAACATGAAGTAGTTATGTGTCTCGTCTCCCTATTATAGTTTATATTCAATAAGTGTTTTGCCTTTGACAGAAGGCTGACTTCAAGCAATACTCAAAACGCAGAGGTCTCCGGTGGCTTTTCTCTTTACCGCTTCTCCTTTAATTCGACGCCTATAGCCTGTGAGTACTGTCTGCGCGCTCTGGAGACTGCGGAGGAGAATGCCAGGAGACTCAGCGGCATCCCCGCCCTCAGCCTCCCACACCAGGAGCTGTGCCGAGTCCGACCAGAGCTGCACCAGGCCTGCCCGCAGTGCCAGGTCGGGAAGACGGTTGATTGGGAGCGGAAGCGTTTGGAAAAGTGTTCAGATTGATGAATGAATGAATGAGTATATATACTGAGCTCTACTGAGCTCATGATCGTCTCTGTCTCTCCCCCGCAGGTGATGTACTGCAGCAGTGAGTGCCGGCAGGCTGCAGCCGACCAGTATCACCGGGTTCTGTGTTTAGGTCAGTCTCAGGAAGATCCAGACCATCCCATCAACAAACTCAAAGATGCCTGGAGGTAAGATGTCATTTCGGCTCGATTCGGCCAGCGCTGGTAAATGTGCACCATGCTTACTTCTCAAAATATTTCAACTTAAATGAAGATTACATGTCTTCTCTGCAGAAGTATGCATTACCCCCCCGAGACCTCCAGTATTATGCTAATGGCCAAAATGGTGGCTTTAGTCAAGCAGGTGAGTTCAGCTTGGTAGTGACAGCCCAAGGCTCTGACGATGGGCAACATTGAACCTGGTGGCAAGTCGCAGTGCTTTGGTGCTGGCCTGAACCAAAGAAAATGAAGCTGAAAAAGTGAAACTCTGAAAATGCCACTTAGTTCTGAGAAAACCTCCACTTCTCCAACATCCACAGTATTTTCTTTAGCAGCAGCTTGGCTCACTTTTGCTGGCTTTTTGAGCGTTTGAAGGCACCGTGCAGCTGCCACGTCCTCGTTTTGCAGTAACTGAAAGGGAGCTCATTGGTTATAGAATGCTAAAAGTGAAAAAAACCTAAAAAAGTAGCACGTTGGCAAAGTAGTTTTGTGATGTTGTGTACATGAACTGTGTTTTCATCGTGTACTCCAGTCCAAAGACAAAGCACGCTGGCAGAAGCTGTTCTCGCACTTCTGCAGCCGGGCAGCCAATGAGGAGGAGGAGATCGCCCATAAGCTCCTGGGAGAACAGTTCAGAGTGAGTCTCCACCGTGTAGTTCAAGTGTGAAATGGAGCTGATGCAAACTAGTGCTCGCCACAGCTGTTCCAGTAGAACTCGCCAGCGTGACGATGTTGTTCCTCTTGGACTCAGGTTCTAATTCCTGCTGCGCTGTTTGTATCTGTCCACTGTCGTTTCCCTGCAGGGACAGTTGGCCCTGTTACACAACCTTTTCAAAGCAGCACTTTACGACGAGGATCTCAGTCGGGTAAGAGACACCCGCCTGCATCCCCCTTTAATGTATTGCAGTGTTTTTAAACAATACACTCGTTATTCTGTGCTTTAAGTATAAGTAGTTTAATGGAAGCAAGAGGAAATCTGCTCTGCTGTTTTATTGGCATTAGTTGAAATGACAGCTTGTCCACCAGATGGCAGCATTGGCTCAGTTCAAAAGTGTGGCCTTGTTGGAAGGAGGGAAAAGTCACAGTTTCGGCCGAATTAATGTAAAATCAAGTGTAAAAAAACATGAATTTTCACTCTATCCACAGGTATTCAACAAATCATTTATTATTTAAAGCAGTTTCTTTTTCAATATGAACACTTTTGCACCAGTCAGTTGGTATTTCAGTGACTTTTCAAAGCTGCAGCTGTTTTTCAGAAGATTACTTGATGGCAAGTTTTGGCTCAAGACATCTAGAAATTCCATTTAGGAGCAAATGTCTACACAGCACTTAAACAAAGTGATCTGCATACCCCCTCTCTGAGAAGCGCTGCTAAGGTCAAAGGTCGCAGACAATACACCCCTGTTATATTAAGCGTACTGTGCCGGGCGGCTCCTTGGCAAGGAGCTCTCATTTCCTATTGCCTTTGCTGGTTGCGTGGCAACCTCCCACTGATGGCAAGCATCCAGGAAGTCGCCGAGCGCACTTAAGCAAAAGTCACACACGCGTTGTAAACCGCTTCTAATGACTCCATCCTGGTGGATGATAGACAAGTTCCTACTGCTGGACAGATGCGTATTGTTAACCGGCCTCACTCTGCAGGATGCTAGGCTAACAGCCTGCGCGCTGCTACCGTGACCTGTGTCTTTTCTTTTCAGCAAATAATAAACCGTCCAAAAGGTTCTGATTGAAATGACAAAAAAAGACAAATAGTAGATGGTTTTACAATTAAAAGACCTTAACGCTAAAGATCTTTTTTTTTTTTTTTTTGCTCTGCCGAATTTTAATAGGAATAATATCCCCCGATTCTTCCTGTTTTATCTTAACTTTTTCAGAAATAGCTTTTTCAAAGGTTCACCTCTGATCAGCATCCACCACTCTGCACCTCTTCCAGTAAATCTAGAGAGTCGTTCTTCCGACAGTGAATTCATTCCAGCCGTAGAGATGCTGCATAGTGACCCTGACCTCGCCGTGATGGAGTCCATATGAAACATATACTCCTCTGGCAGGGATCGATAAGTAGAGATATGATTGTGTTGCAGTGGTTTGTGCCCGAGGGTTTCCTGTCCCTGTTCGCTCTGGTGGGAACCAACGGTCAAGGCATCGGTACGAGGTAAACTTTCTCCTCCTGGTCTTCAAAGTTTGATTATTTTTTTTTTAATTTTAATTTTTTAAATGGTCTGAGCTGTGGATGTCTGTCGTTGCCGTGTGTGGTTTCCAGTTCTCTGAGTCAGTGGGTGCACGCCTGCGACGCGCTCGAGCTTCCTGGCCAGCAGAGGGAGCATCTGGACTCGTTCATTGACCAACTGTACAAGGACGTCGACAAAGGTCAGCGCTTTATCTCGGCGGCGCAGCGTCGTCGCGAGCAAATTATTCCTGTCACCGCCGGGCTGATTTGCATGGGTCGCATTGTGCGAGCGAGCGTCCCTCATTGTGCGCGTTTGTCGCGCCGAAGCCAGACGCGCGCCACTTTAACCGTTACGTAAAAAACAGAAGAAGACAGGCGCAATGTATCCTGTGTGTTTGTCCTTGCAGAGACGGGAGACTTCCTGAACTGCGAGGGCTCGGGACTCTTTCTGCTCCAGAGCTCGTGTGAGTGCACGTGACGCCGCCGTCCCGGCCGCTTGTCGCCGCCAATCAGAGCCCGCCTTGACGTGTTGTTGTTCCGAACCCACAGGTAACCACAGCTGCACGCCCAACGCCGAGGTGTCCTTCCCGGACAACAACTTCCTGCTGCAGCTCGCCGCCCTCGGTGACATCAGCGCAGGAGAGGTCAGCTGACACGCCTGGGTTGTGAGTGATAAACAAGAGCGCAGTTGGAGGAGGAGGGGGGGGGGGGCGAGAGGGGGGAGGAGTCGACGGGACAGAACATCCCACTCGAGCCCCCCCCTTTTTTTTTTTTTTGGTTGCGCGCTCCCTTGTCAGGCGGCATTAGACGGCGGAGACTCGGAGGGTTGCAGTGGGTTCGTCAAGCTGTCACAAAGATTGAGAAGCCTCGCGTCCGCGCGGCACAGTAATGTCACAGCAGCTGCACTAGTTTCACTGCACAGCTCCGCTGCCAGTGCGCTTCTGAGGATGGGGGTGGGACGGTGGTCCACGGAGGGGAGGGCGGGGGGTCGCACAGAGTCCAGTGGATGTTCACTGGTGGAAAAATGGAAGCAGCCACAGATCAGGAAGTGATGGGCTGCCGGCCGCGGAGGAATGTGGGCAAATGCCACAACACAAGATGATGCAGCCGAGGGGGCGGCGGCGGCAATGCTTTTGGCCGTCCTGCGTTTCATTTCATTTAAAGATTGGGTCGTAGGAGCGAGGTGAATGTACACATAAAATGGAGTGGGGAAGGAGAAAGAGACGGGCGGGAGAGAAATAAAGTTTTTATTGGCTGAAGGTAAAAAAAAAAAAAAAAAAGATGTGAGAAAACGTCAGATTTATTCTTGAAGAAATAAAGTGTGCGTCCGATTGGTCGCTTGCTGGTTGGCTGGCTGGTTGGCTGGCTGGCTGGCTGGCTGGCTGGCTGGATGTGAGAGTGTTCAGGCATCCTGCGAGCTTCCAGCCTGCAGAGAGACAAACGTGACAAATGAAGTTACCCATCAGTCACTCTGCCTTCTGGCTATAAATTCACCGAGCTAGCTATAAAGTGACCAGCAAGTTAACGGGATTAGCACTTTCAAGGCCAAACTGTTAGCACGGTGGCGGCAGTGAGAGTGATCGGTTAGGACGTGGAGGAGGCGACCTTGGCCGGCAGAGGAAGTAGGAAGCGCCGCCAAAGTTCACTGCGGATCGGAACCCAACCTTTTATTTTTTAAAGTGATGCTTGGTGAAAGTCAGTTAAGGTTGTCACTTTATCCACTAGGGGATTCATTTGTGCTTGGTTCTTAAGTTTTGACTTTATTCCCAAAATGAGGGAACTTTACTATTGTTTTCAGTGAAGGTTGGTGAAAGTGGGGTTCTCACTTCATTAATCCCAGTGGATTTGTCTTTGTTTGGTCAGGAAGACTGTAAAGGTTGCCACTGTACTAAACCCAAGGAGAATTTACAGCATCTTTCAGTTGCACTTCATTCCCAATAGGGAACTTTGTTTGCTATTTTTCTTTAAAAATAAAGATAAATTATTTGAAATAATTCATTCCATTGTCTTGTAGTTTTGCAAAAAAAAAAAAAATCGAAATTGAAAATCGAGTTTTCAAAGAAAAAAAAAAAAAGGTATTTTATTTTTGTCCAGAATCACCCAGACTTACTGTAGAAGTGGGCTCATTCAGGTTTGTCGCAGCCACAGCGCCGACCACCGCATCGGTGCAAATCTCCTTAGCGACTCGGGATGAACTTCACTGTCACTGCACGTTCGTCGGGGTGACGTCGGCCGCTTCTTCTCTTGGATTTCAGGAGATCTGCATCAGCTACCTGGACTGCTGTCAGCGGAACCGCAGCCGTCACAGCAGGCACAAAATCCTTAGGTGAGCCATCGCTGATGCACTGAGTGAACCTCACGGTGTACATTCATATATTTATACACTGTACATATAAATTGGACGCGGGGTCGATGGAAAGCCTTCCAGGCAGTATTAAGCCGTAGTGATGAGCTGCTCTGCATCTGATCACCGCCACCGTGTTGACATTCATTGATCCGCATGACGTCAATCCCAGTAGGAGGAAATCAACTTCTTGTTGTTTTTTATGTAACGTGACATCTTCGTGTGTGTGTGTGTGCGCGCGTCCACCCAGGGAGAACTACCTGTTTGTCTGCTCCTGCCTGAAGTGCGCCTCTCAGTCGGACGAGCTCGACGTGACATCGGAGGAGGAGGAGGACGAGGAGGAGGAGGAGGAGGAGGAGGGCGAGACGGAGGGGGACGAGATGGAGGACGAGATGACGGATGTCTGATGAAAGACTCGGCCGCATTGTTCTCAACCTCTCTCCCACCCCCCCCACCCCCCGCGGCCGAGCGGAAGCCCGGAGGAATAATAATAAAAAAAAAAAAGCACTTCAAATGAGCCTCGCAAGGCTCCCCCCCCCCGAATATAGGACGGCGTGTGCGTTTTTAATATGCGTGTTGAACCAAAACAACCCGTCAGCGGTATGGCTAGGTAGAAGAGACTCTCCCCTCCCTTAACTACACACCGTAACGTGAATGACAGGTGTAGTGAAACGTTGCATTTCAGGTTGCGCGCCGCAGTTAACAGTACACCCAGGTTGTTGTTGTTTACATCCGTCATCAACTTTTTACTGTTAAAAAGCATCTGTATGGAAACATGGAGCTGAGCAAACAAATGTTGACAGTGCTGAGAATAAAAGGCAATACGCTGATTCATTTTACTTGAACATGACGTTGACGTGTCGCGTGCAGTTGTGTTGTGGGCGGCCCAGGTTCGATTCTTGCTCCAGGCGACTGAACCTTACCTTTAAAAAGAAAGTCCAATTTGTTTTTTATATATCTAGAGATACTTGTGTATAGCTCTACCCTCTACTTTGCAGCAGACAGGATAGCTCATTGTGTTAACCTGCTGCTTGTCGTGTGGGAGACCTGGGTTCACTTCCTGGTTGAGGCAACTGGTTGAGACTTTTTTTTTTTTTTTTACTCATCTACTCATGGTAAGACGTTCTCCTACCTCTGCAGTCCAGTGTCAAGACTGACTGTAATGTGGGAGACCCAGGTGCGATTCCTAAACCCTTCACAGTGAAGCAGACAGGACAGCTGACTGGTTTAGACTGCTGACTGTGGTGCGGGAGACCTGGGTTCACGTCCTGGTTGAGGCAACTGATATTTATCCAAGATTTTATCACCATCTATGTATGCTGGATGTACTTAAATACCTCTGCAGTCATCTGACAAGCGGAGTGCATAGCCCAGTGGAGTGAACCACTGACTGTCATGTGGGCGGCCCAGATTTGATTCCTGCCCCAGGCAACTTCCTGTGTGTTTGGGGCTCCTGTGGGACCCAAAGCAAAGTCAGTGTATAGTATCACTTTTTCCAGCAGCCAGGGTTCTTTGGGCTCTAAAAGTCCCTGTTTGTTTCTTCTACTTTCTTCTCATTTCATTATAAAGTCTCATAGAAAGTCCATGGGATTCATTGAACCCATGCACTTGGGTATCGCACCCCGTTGTTTTGTCCACTGAGCTACGCACCGTGCTTCACTTGGGGCTCCAAAGGTTATAGGTAACTCTGTTTAATCCTAACCCTGTTTCACTTAGGTCTATGCTGGTATCTAAGCAACCCCTGGTGTTATCATTAATCATGGGTCAGTCATGAAAAAATTTGAGTCATATTTGAATCTTTCACATTGTTGACCCTTGAACAAAAAACAAAAAAAACAAACAACCCCCCCCCCCCTCCTCTCCCGGCCGACAGTGTATAGTATATTTCCTCCCAATTTTCAGACATGTTGAAATACTGTATACTTGTTTATTGGTTTACTTTACAGAACCTCAAATGATAATTTTAATAAAAGCAAAAAATAGCCCCATCACAGCAGCTACCGAATGATATTCTGCAGTCAGACTGGTGGGATGAATGAATGAGCCATCCTGCAGGAGGCAGCGTCACTGGATTTCCTGCTCCGGTCCCACATGAATCAATAGTGCAAGAATCCCTGTAATCACAAATCCCAGTTTTTATCTTTCTCTGCGGCAAGGCAGACGAAAGGGAAATATCGAATGCGTCAACGCAATCCTCAGTGTGACACAAGGGGAGGACGATGGTCGCCCTCACTTCGGCAAACCACAGCCAGAAAGACTTTTCACTGCGTTGGCATAAACCAGTGAAAGCGGACGGCTGTACCATGGGGCTTCCCACAGCTCCTGCTCTTGCGATGTGAGATGCTGGTGTAATACTTGTTCAGCCATTGCATTTTATTCGCAAACTCAAATTGTCTTCCTCATGGGGAGTTTGGGCCTGAATTTTTTTTTTTTTTAATTTACTTTTTTTTTTACAGTTCCTATACTCAATAGCTTTTGCTTTTGCTTTTGCTTTGCAAATGCAGTAATAGAGGCCTGTTGCTGCATGTGAGTGGTTGAAAACCTCTGTTGCCAATGCCAGCCACTGAGTCACAGCTGCCAATGCCAGCAGACACTGAGTGAGAATTGTGTATAAGTGATGACGCCTTTAGAGTTGAAGCACAATGCCAACGCGTTTCCATTGTACCTTTCTCGGTGCACTCTCCTCTCTGGAAATAGCTGCACTTATACTCATTCTCCCTGGAACCAAAGAGAAACGTGAGGCAGGGGAATTGAAGACTGTACCCGGTCAAGGTAAAAAGAAAGAAAAAAGTAGACGCATGCGACCTGGCAGTGCGGCGGCAGGCTGGAACAACTCCCCCCTGACGTCATTGGACGTCTACTGAAGCTGAGCCAGAATGGCTGCGGGAGGAGCACCGTCACTTTGCCTTGAGCCGTCGCACCAAAGTTCAAGTTCCAAAGGCTTTTCATCCGGTGGAAGCAACAGAGTGAAGACAGCGGCCGGAGGCATGAGGGTGGATTCCTTTCAGGAGGTAGAGAGGATTAAAAAGGGGGAGGGGGCGATGGAGCAGAGGAGGGGCCTGCCAGACTAAAGACAACATGCCAAATGTTAGCTGAACTAGCTAACCTAGCTTCCACGTAGCCACCTGAAATCCTTTGGTTTGTTGTCCTGTATCAATCTGATCATGCGCTCAAAGAAAACACTTCTGAAGCCACTGCGGTTGCCCTGGTGTTTTAGTCTTGGAGTTTTGGTCAATGCACACAGGGGTGTGGCTAGCAGTTTTGGGCCTAAATCCTGTGCATAGCTTATTAATAATGGTATTCTCTCGGGGCCCCAAAGACTGCTGTTTTCCTCCTCAACGGCGCCCCTGCACGCACAACAAATCCAGATGTCAAGTCGGTGTATCCCACTCATTTTCTGCGGAAAAGGACCTGCACCGCTTACTGGATACGGGCACGTCGAGTCGATGGACCAGCCGCCTTGTGAAATGAAAATTTGCATAATCACTACTGCATCTCAACATTATGCAGTAGTAGTTCCACCCAACATTGCAAAAGAACAAAAAAAAAAACAAAACACTAAACATTGACCAAAGTGTCAAACATGTTTTGAGTGTTTATCTGTTTGAGTCAGTTGCTACGTTGGTAACAGCAGAAGCAGAAGCCTGAGTATTCCAGACTATCGCACAGCTCACACCGCATCTGTAAAGTGAACGCGTGATAGCTGATGTTGTTGGCTGCTTTTACTCTGAAAAATGTCTAATTATGCCCGGAAAACACAAGCATCAACATCAGCGAGCTCTTCACCACATTTAAAGTGGGCTGTGTGTTTTTCCAATAAGTCATTGTCAGTTCATTCTAGTTCATTTGAGGAGCCAGAATTGTGCCATTTAAAGGGTGGATGCACATAACCTTACCCAAATTAAAAAAAAACCAACAGCAAACAAAAAAACAACAACTTTAAAGGCATAGATGCTGACGCAGCATTTTTTTCTCAAATAATTAAAAATTGGAAAATCGGGGTTAGGGATGAGAATGAGGTAATTAACAAAGCAACCATGGACTGATTAAGTTGGAGAGACCACCCGAGGAACAAATTTTTTTTTAAGTTGAGCTGAGAAAAAGTTTGTTACCAGATAAGACAGACAAGCTAAAGTTATCCGGCCAAATAATGACCTGCCATAAATGGCAGTTATATAACTGAAGAAGTTCTCATTTTGCCAAACGAGTTAGGGATTAAAATGCAAAAAAAAAAAAGTAAAAGAAATAAAGTTTTTTGGTTTTGTGTTCATTTTGTGTAAATCTAAAATACTGGCTACAGTGAAAACTGAAACATGAACACAAACTACTCAAGGACGAATCATGGACTTTGATTTTGACTTTTGTGGGACTGTGGGACTCTTCATGACTTGACTGTCCATCACTTTGAGTGATACTTGAGGTTTTTCTGGCAGACTTGTGTTGATTTATCTCCGTAGGTCAAAGGTGCAGCACCATGTTGTGACTTCGGGTGCTAAAAGTTGTCCAACTTTGTCATGCGGAACGATCCCAGTGTGTGTGTAAACTACGAATTGGAGACAGTTTTCTTTTTCTCCCCCCTCTCTGGTACCCAAGTGAACGACTCTCGGTTAGAAACAGGTCCCCATATGGAAACAATCTCCCGCCTCCATTAACGCTGTTCAGGTTGGTTAGCCCAACGAACACCATGGCTACCTCGAGGGGGACACCGGGTGATGAATGACCGGCTCACGTGAAATCAGCCGAGCTGACGTCAGGAGCTTTTGGGCTTCACCTTCGAGCCCAAACGTCGCAAAAATAAACAGTGAAGAGAAATACTGTTCAAGGAGCACAAACGTGGCTGCTGAGTGACCCGCTGCTCTTGATCAACGGCTGACATCTCCACGTCTGCGCTTCAGTTCTGCTGGAATTATTTGTCCAGAGTGGACTTTTTTTTTTTTTCAGACAGTGAAAAGGTGCTCCACAAATCTGCTTCGCTTAGATCAACACTTCCAAATAGTCTGGAGGAACTGAGCCGCTGCTGAAAGCCCGTCGCCGGTCACCGCTCGTCTCAAGAGGAAATCTCATGATTAGTTCCTCAGAACAACTGAGGTTGGAAGTTGAAGGATTTTGTGTGAATTCTTCTTCCTGATGTGGCAGAGATTCATTGTGTTCCCCAATACTTGGATTTCTGTGCCTCTGTTCTTGTCTCACTATATTTAAGACCTCGGGGCCGTGTGTAATTTCTTCTTCTCCCCCCCCCCCTCTCTCTCCTCACCCGAACCATCTCGTTTGCGCCTCGGCTATTCAAAATAAACCATTGTTCTACATGTGAAAGAGGTCAGCTGTGATCCGCCGCGGCCGCCTGGATGAATTCCTCCTCTAAGGTCAGGCCACACATTCCCACCGAGACCAAACATGGTCTGACTCATGTAGTGCAAATGAGGCATTTGGAACACTTTGGCTATTCATCTTTATCTGGCGTTATCTCGTTGCACATCTCCCTCGTCGGACATCGGAGGCATCCGCGGCTGAAGAGGCTGAGGCTTCCTCTTTTGGCATTTCCCCCTCATGGGGATGCGAGAGGAGCAACAGCCATCCAATTATGTTCCACTTATTCTCGCCAGTCAGACTCAGGAGCGGGGTAATAAGATTGCATTGCTGGAAAAGACACTTCTCATTATTGAGAGCCGCACGCTCATCCGGTTGCCAGCTGAACTATTTACGATGGGAATCTGACATTAATAATAATAAAAAAATTTGTATGCTGAACATAAAGTGCATTTATGCATTGCTTTTATTGCTCGTTGATAGTCTGTCTGCAAACACCCCATCTCAAGGAGCGCATCCTTACATTTGGACAGCAGAAGGCATGGTCTGATTCCACAGATTGACCAAATGTCTTTTGTTTAAAAATAAGAATAATAAAAAAAAACAAAATCAGAAAAATTTCTCCCACCATCGTCTAACAATCTAACAGTTTCATACTTTGCAACTCACCGCTGCACATTTTATTGTTGCAATACTCACAGAACACTTTGGTGCAGGCCTTGGCTTTCACCTGTGGTTAATTCAGGAACTGGTCTCCAGCCTTTCTATGGTCTCCAACCAGTCTGCCCAATTCTGACTTCTGATGGATTTTCTGTCACACAACTGCTGCTTACTGGATATTTTTCCAGTTGTTCTTTTGTGAAATAACCAAATCAGTCCAAATTAAACCAGAAATTAAGCATTTACATTATGAGATGTGGGAAATCAGTTATCAAACAATGTGGAATAGACTCAATAATTCAACTTAAAGCAGCTTAAGTGCATGCACATGGTTTGTCAGTGTGTACGGCAGCACTGAGCCAACTAGTGCAGCTGCTTTGGTAGACTCACCACACAGGGCCCAGGTGTGCTGAGTCACTCATTAGGGCTCCTGCAGTCACTCATTCAGACACCTGTGGGAAGGAGGAGGAAGCCACGCCCACTGGGACCATCTTCTGCAAACCTGAGAGGTGCTTAGTGTAGAAAAGCCCAGCAGATCAGCAGTTTGTGAAGTGCTCAGACCAGCAGCACCAACCTTATTGTGACGGTTTAATATTTGGCTGCCCCTGGTGTGAATGTCAACTTTGTTTTAAAGTATATATAATGAGAATTATTGTTAGTTAATTAAACCTGATAAACTAAAATTATAGTATTAGAATAAAAACAAATTTGCTTCACATATATAAAAAATGCTCTTCCATATGAATGCCAGGAAACAACTGCTTCACACATTTTATTTTAATTCCGGTGGCACCATGTTGATTTTTTTTTTCTTTTTAAATTAACCTCAGCCAACAAATGAAGAATTAAAGAGAAGAAAAACGAGGACTCCTCAAACATTCAGCAAAATCACTGCGAAGCCGATGTTTGCTGGTGTCCCTTAACAAATGGAAATGGAAATGGAATAACCGCAGCGTCGCCAGTTATTGTGCTCCACTATTGATAAATTATCCAGCTATTCATCTCTAATTGGATAGTCGGTGTAAATTTAGCTTTACCATATTGATCGCTGCTGCGGGCCCCTGCTTTGTGGGCCCCGTGAGACCCGGGGCTTCCCATCAGCCTGTGATGAAAACGCCTGCAGGCCCGTTGGTTCCTCTCAGTAGTGGGAACCTCGCAGGACGCCGCCTGGACCCCATTCGTTATTTGCGTTCAAAAGAAAAACGGCCCGTCATCTGTGAATTTCACCGCAGAGTCCCAGATGACGCAGGCTGTGCGTGTGAAACCCGAGCCTCCGGCCTTTCAGCGCCGCGGCCGCAGACCCCCGGGAGTCGCCTCCACCAGTGACTTCATGAGCAGTGAATTTCTTCAGTGTCGGGCTTTGTCAAGTTTTCAGTTTGTCACCGTTTCCATTCACGCGTGTGAAAAGATCGGCCGAACAGGCCTCGCTCTGCCAGGGACCCTTCATCATGCATTCGGCAGATATTCTATAGACGTGCGTCTTCACAAACTGCATTTAGCCCTGTGGTTTACAGCCTGCTGCAGCAAAAAACAACAACAACCCAGATTTAGATTCTTGTTAAAACTGATGTCTAGTTGGACCGTCCACATCTTTAGAAAGGGACAAAAACAAGGAGGAGTCAGAGGGCGGAGTCAGTGCATGGCTGAGGGACATCGCTGAGGACTCATTTTCTGAACTGTCTATGAAAGAAAAAAAGAAAAATTGTGTGTGTTTTTTTTTTCCATTTGTTTTACACCATTGCATCATATCATTTTGGGAAAACAATGGCAAAGCAAATCCTGAATTATCCAGGAACCCTCAAAATGATCGTAAAAGGACAGTTAATTACTGTTATCGCGTTTATCTTTGCTTAAGACAGAATTGCATGATCTCAGCATCCTCACACGCTTTTCTTCTCATGTTTATAAAATGAAAATCTCAATTTATCACAAAAGCTCAAAAATATTCTCATTACAATTAAGTTATTACCACCTGAGGATACAATCTAATTACATAACATGTTGGCTGGGTAAAAAAATTGGCAAACAATAATCATCCAGCACCAGCTTCCTTCTTTCATCCAGTGTCTGTTCATGGAACTAAAAGGATAAAAAACACTTTGAAATTGGAGCGTTTTCACGGCGCAGATCACACGCTGCCGAGTGTCACAACTATTTTCAACTTCACAGATGACGCTTGCTTCAGAATCCCCCTCGAAGGCGTCCCGGCCCAGATGAATCACCACATCAGGTGCTTCTGTCTATACCATGACACGCTGAGCACTCCGGAAGCCCCTTCAGAAGGCCGTCATCGACTGAAGGGGAACGTTCAACTCAGAAAGTTCCATGATGGAGCGCAGAAAAAACTAAAAACTAAAAACTAAACAGGCCAAAGCCCACCAGAACAGAAAGTTGGACCCTAGAACAAGCTGGGAATGTGATTAAGGCCTGAACCGGGTCGGGGTCCAGCCGACAGATCCCTCACCCAACACCTTAATTCTCTCGCGGTTCCTCAGGAGACACTTGGCATTTTGTGAACATAAACCTGTTTAGTGTGACATGGGATGAAGGCCCCTGGAGTGACAGATGTTTCTCTTTAATGTGATTTAAAGCAATTTATTTATTTATTTATTTTAAAGGAACTCTGAGGAGCTGATGCTCAAGATCCTCCGGGCTGTTTTGTTTGAAATCGTGGGCTGGTATTTTTTTTTTTTTTTTTTTTCTGTCTCATGCAGAAAGGTGATGAAACGGAGAACTCCTCCTCTGGTGTTGGAGTTTTTTATTTTTTATTTTGTTTTATAATAACAGAAACCACAAGTTATGATAAAATGGTCTTGGGGTTTGGAATTGGATGCAGAAACCAAATATGTGATCTCTGATGCACCAGTCGATGTTTATGAGTTTCAAAAAGAAGAACATTAAAATACAACAACCCTTAAGAACTTAGAAGTTGCTCATAAACTTCAGACATTGTGGAGTTGACCATCAAAAAAGGACAAAAATAAAAATAAATGAAACATATATAAATGTGTCGAACATTCTGCGTGGGTTGTCTTCGCCTTTTTCCCACAGTCCAAAAACGCCCTGCTATGAACTGGCGACTTGTCCAGGGTGTCACCCTGCCTTCACCCTATGACAGCTGGGAGAGGCTCCAGTAGACCCCTGTGACCCTGAGTGAAAGTTGAAGAGGGTATTGAAAATGGATGAATGGATGGATGGATGGATATAATATGGAACATCACAAAATTGCTCATTGAAATTGTAAAATTCTGTTTCCCTGGGTAAAAATATTCAATTTTCTTATAGAACATATCCAGGCAAGGGGATTGTGAATACATGGGACACCCAGTGTGTCAATCTTGCCCCTCCCCAAACAACTGAAGCATTTCAAGGAGACCACCTGCGAAGCCGGCAAAGTTGGCAAAACTGCTAAGCCTGTTATTCAGCTCTTTATTGATCTTGTTACGTGGCACAAAGCCAAACTGAACAACTTTTTAAACGTCAGGTGATTTACCAAAATTGTGCCCATGTGGCGTCGACAGGAAATGTGTGACGTGCAGCGACCACCTGCTAGAAATAGTGTACATTGGTGAAGTGTACGGCACACAGTAGTGGGCAAAACATTCAAACAGAACCGATTTCGAGGAAAATAGAATGAAAAAAATGGAATTTGAGGAAAAACAAAAGAAGATTTTGACAGACATTTCAGTCGATGGTCCTTCATCTTCCCAGCAACTGCATCAACTTCGCCACCGCTGCCTCTGCAACAGTGCACTGCTTGTTCAACTGCAGAAAAAAAGGGACGTCTTGACGAGCGCAGAGGAAGAGAACGGAGGAACAAAGAGAGGCTTTCATGCCGTCGGCTCTGTGTTTGTGTGGTTCGTTGAAGAGTCTCGAGACACCAGAGGGAAATCCAACAGACCTTCAAAGGGACGGCGCAGTGGGGAGTGTTGGCACGCCGCTGGTTTGGACAGCTTGCATACCTTCTAACACAACCCCGTTTAACAGTCCGCCGCAAAGCAACAGAAGCTTCTACCGCCACGAGCAAAACGCAGACTGGGCGCCCTGCAGCAGGGAAGTCACACTCGAGGGTTTGCCGCACATTTAGAATCTGACAAGTGACATGTGAATTTTAACGATGTCCCCCCAGCCGGACCGGACACCATCGTAGCACTGAGACATCCGGTCTGACGTTGTTGTCCGACAAGTCGCTAACTCACAACCAACATGGTTGGCGTAGTTTACTTTTGGAGGTGAAATACGACAGCATTTCTTTTCTAGTTCTGCATTATTTTGCCTTTTTCTAGCAGTTGGATTCATCAGATTTTCTATTTCAAGAATTTTAACGGGATAAGGAGAAGAAGGAGCAGAAGGATTATTTCCAATACAAAACATACAATGAAACATTTTAAATGTTTTCAGCAACAATCTTATTTGTATAAATATATTTAAAAGGAAGTAATAAGTGTATATAAAAAAATGCAATGAATCCTCTGAACTTGACAAAAGAACAAAGGACAAAAGAGAAAATAATTACTGAGATCTGTTGCTGTTAAGTTGCTGGAGCAGCAAAAACAATAGTCTTGTTGTTTAGGTGGGGGCTATGAAATGTAACAACATAACGGTGCAGTGGAAGTCCAGGACCTAATCTGTTTTTCAGACCTTCTATTTTCTAAATGCAGCTACTTTCACGCATTTAGTTTGCTCGTCGGTGTCAAGCAATTTCTGATTCTCTCTCGTAACTGCTTGTAACTGATTTTATTGCATGCGTGATGCCGCATGAAAACAGAAGCGGCATGGAGGCTTTGCAGCAAACACTTTGCAGGCCTCTCGCTGTCGCTGCCGTCACCGACGGCTTATTACAATCGAGGGCGTAGAGGACCGCGGGCTGCGAAAACGAGGAAAGTTGCCAGAGTGTCTCAAATGACCACGGCGTTATATAACACACACACACGCACGCACCCACGCACACGCACCCACACACAGGAAGCCACTGAATTATAAATGCAGAAACAGGAAATTCCTCCCCCACCCGCTGTCACTCAGACTCTGACCTTGCACTAAATCAATTAGCAGCGCTGCAGGCAATCAGCGGACCCTCTCCGTGGAGATCCTGTGAATGCACGGCCTCAGTCCTGGTGGGCCTCCGGCTCGGCTCTGCGCGCCGCCGCTACCTGATGGGTGGCCGCCGCTCCCGTCCGTGCCAACAGGGCAGCCATTTCACGCTGTGCAAATCAAAGAACAGCGGGGGTGACATCATGTTTCCACGCAGGCCGGCCCAGAAGAGGCTCTTGTGCTGCTCCTGTGTGGTCAGGAAGGTCTCGCTCCACTCGATGACCACCCGGAGCAGGTCCCGCACTGTCCTCTGTTGTTTGTTCCCCTCTCTTGACTTATTTGGAGCAGCTTTAGGCAGACGGCAGGTTTGGCTTTCACCACGCGGCAAGTATGAGTCATCGCCGAGGCCTGAAAATGGTATTAAAGACAAAGTCTTAGTGAGTTTGATATTTCCCCTCCCCTGCTTTTCATCTGTGAAGAAGATTCAAAACAGGAGGTAATGGAAAGCAAGTACGAAAAAAAAAACAAAAAAAACAAAAGCCGTTATTAAATTGTGACTCAGTTCTTGTCTTTCTACAATTTAAACATAGTTTAATTTCCTCTTTTTTTTCACTCAATGCCAGTTCCCCCCCCCCCCCCCCATTCTTAATCACAATCAAAATGTTGAACCATTGTTCTGAATTTTTTTTCTAAATTTTTAAGTCAAATGCTGGGTAATTATATGAAATAAAGTAACTACTATTACGACTACTACTACTACTACTGCCAATATATTCTATTGCATTGAATGTTATATTTTTTCACTTGAAAAACAATACACATCGCCATTAGAAATGCATTTAGGACACTGGTGGACACTCATGTCAACTTCAGTTTAGTCAACTCCAGGTGATTTCATCGGTTTTCATGGCAAGTCTGTCGTTCCCATTCAGGTAACCTGATGCGACTGTCCAGACATTCGGTATTTAGCTGCAGAATCAATGCAGCATCTGTGTCCTTACACCCCCGAGACTGTGACACAGGCGATCCTGCCTCCGTCTTCCCAGCCGGTCGCTCCCCAGAGGGTGTACGAGTCCTGTCTCTATACAGTGCGAGTCATTGTTCCATAAAGATGCACGTGGCTCGTGTTACTGTGACGTATCAGCGGATGAAACTCTGATACCAAAGGACATCGCATTTGATGAGCCTACAGCCTTCACGCGGCTTTTTATACTTGTGGGTTACAAAGCAGAACTATCCATGGCGAGTTGTGATTTTCTTGGTTTAATGAGGTTTCATCAGGGCCCAGAACTGCTTCCCTCCCCTTTGTAGTTCCCTGTCTGCTGTGGGGAATCAGTCAGATTAAAAGTGTCTAGAAATTTTCCTCGGTCTCAAAGTAAAATGCAGAATTGTACTGTTTTACTCAACAATTGTTACTTTTAATTTATTTATTTCAAATATTTTTACTGTCTATAACAGAACATACTTTCTTTTTTACTTTCATATTTTTTTGTTTTGATTCTGCACAATTTTGTAGTTATTTAATTTAATTTTGTGAATTTAGAATTAAATTTTTTCATAAAACATATTATCATGTGTTATTTGTGTTTCTGATATTTAGCTTGTTTTTAAGAAAGTGTTTTTTGTAACTTGTAACATAAATTGTATATTTTTAGTTAAATATTTGTTTTCATCTGCTTGAACGCATTTCTGTTTTACTCTTTGCATTTCAATTTTCTATTTTAGGTTTACTTCCTACCAATGTACCGGATGACCTCACCAAACTCTAATGCTTTACACTTGTTCTCTGTTGTGTCGTCCGCTCCGTCTCCTCTGTCGGCCTCCGTTTTCCTTCCCTTCTGATCTTCACTCTTACTTCCTCTTTTCCCTCTTGCTTTAATCAGTTACATTTATTTCCGCCTCTAGCCTCCCGTATTGGAGACCTTTCACCTGCCTCACTGATCTCCTGTGTGCCAACCTGTTACTGATTAAATCTGTTTTAGTGTCTGCTCTTTAAGCTCACTCTTAGTTAGACTCAAGGCAAAAGGCTGCAGATAAAAGAAAATAAGCTTTTCAGGAAATCACTGTAAATATTACACAGGGAAAGAGTCTATTTTCAAAGGCAGCAGTTTTCCAGTCTTGTTCCTCTCAACAGCGTAATTAGATGATTTTCACCCAAAACTAATGAGTGTTACACAATTGTTTCAATTAGCTTCCACTGTTTCTCCACTTTATCTGCACTTCTGTGAAATCTTTGTTGTTTACCAAGTTGAAGGTGAAGTGAAAATCTGAGAAAACACAAAAGAATATTTGGTCTCAAACCCAACCGATTTAGAAAAAAAAAAAAAAAAAGAAAAATCTGGTGCCATCATCTGAATTCGAGCCCTTTCCAGGTAAACTTGGAAAAAAAAATATTGAAAAAAATAGTGTCCAAACTCAAATCATGAAAGCTGACCCGTGGAAACTTTTCATGGAATAATAAGGGACAATAAGCTCAGGCATTAAAATGAATTGGTTATGCTGAGCCATTCGTCCCACTTCCTGTGTGGGAACGTTTGGCTCTTAAAATAATGAGAAAACCTGATGCAGATGGTGTTAAATGAAACGTGATGAGCTCAGAGAGGAAAAAAAAGTGATTGGAAATAATAATTCTACATGGACAAAACTGGATGAGATCACAGTGTTGGAGAATTCACCCCGAGGGGAAACTTCGAGTGGAAAACATTCGGCTTTGCACAATCTCATCTGACAATGTTGACAAGGCATCCTAACCAGAACTAGGATGTCACCAAGGATGCATTTACACCACTGGTCTACATGCCCAGTTTCAATTTGTCACCTGTATTTGATCTGATGACCCATATCTGATATCTGCCTTGACACCTGCTTCAACTTTGCTTACACTGGGAACAACCTGCAGACGTAGATGCGATTTTGGCCGCCAACATGGGAAAGAAAATAAGCCACATTGCTCAACATCCAAGGTAAACATAATTTTGCAGCGGATGCGAGTATCATCCAGCTGCAGGCCAAGAGCTGTCCGCTGGAAAGGAATCAGTGAAGATCATAATTAAAGCTTTAGCACGAGCGCCATGGATGAAATGGCTATCATGTGTAATTTGTTGAATTTTCAGTGCACAATGCCAGAGAAAGCAGCAATTGAGCACGTAATTGGGTGGGATAGTCAATTGCTTGTGAACAAAAATAGCTAAGTAGCCAATCACATTGCAGCAACTCAGTGCACTCAGGCGTGGAGATGTGGGGAAGCTGGCCTGCAGGAATGCAAAGCGAGCAGGAGAATGGGGAAGGAAGGAGAGACTCTGAATATGGTGAACACGGTCGATGGATGTTGGATTTTCACTACACAATAAGCAGCTCTACGGATAATGGTACTTAAAGGAGAAAATATCCATTGAACAGCAGTTGACTGGAGGTTAATACTTTGTTGAAAGGCAACAGAATGGAGAGGCCACAGTATTTTGCTCAAACATTTTCAATGTCAAATTGTCAATTCAAATGCAAGTTCTCCTGGTTCGACCTGGAGGATCACACTTGCGATATTAACTTCCAGGTTCCCTGAGTCTGGTCTTGACAAGCTGCATGTTGAAAAACAGCCTCATGCAAGTTGGAAAATGAGTGAAGAAACAAAATGACGGGCTGAGAGTGAGGTAGCTACTCACTCGCTGCTAATAGTTACCTTGTTTGCAACGAGGGACATTCTGTAGCGGCTTTGATGAGCTTCCATTCAGTGAGTCAGAAGAAGGTGTGAAGGATTTATTTTTCTCACTGAGAGGCGATAACACCCGTTATTTTCTTATTTTTTCACAACTGTTAAGAATTTCCGATGAGGCACTTCTGAATTTGATGTTACCTGTTTCCACACCAGCATTTGGTCATATGCTTTTTTTCAAAGAAACACTGGTTTCATCATGACTTGAAAGCGGCGGTGTAATCCAGAGATATCGCTGCTTCTCTACGGTTCCACCTCAACTTGTCCATGATGAAATCTCCCGGAGCTCTTCTCAACTGCTGCTCCGCACATCAGAAGCGTTAAATTGTAGATTCACATGAAAAACAAAATGTGCAACGGCTGAACATCCAGTGTCCGAAAAATCTCGCCCGGCCCCGGTAATGAATTCCGTTCACGGGGCAGACAGAGTGGAGAAAAAGTCCGACCGCCACGTGGTCTGAGCGGGGGAAACAAAGACCAGAGTTGGCAGTGAACTTCAGCTTAATTATCAAGTACGAGCGCCCACAGATCCTGGGCCCCGTATTCGGGGACGTTATTTATTAAAGTAGGAGGCAATGACACCTACAGCAGATTGCCTTATTATTTATAATGCTCAGCGCCGGATGTGTGAGGTGGTTCACAATGGCAGCCTAGGAGAGCGCTTGCTGGAAAGAAAGTGGAGCTAAAACCATGATGCAGCCTCTCCGGTGCCCGAGGACATTTATTTAGCGGCTCTTTTCAACGTTTTAAAAGGTGACTTGGATGTATTAGTTATTGTATGCTCGTGAAAACTTGGGTTGCTTGTGAATTGCACATGCTCAAGGTTCTATTTTCTTTACTAAAGACTGATTACATTTATTTGCAATTCCACTGGCTTGCTGAGAAGTCTGCAGTCTCGCTTGCACGCCTTGAAAAGTTTGAAAATGGTATTAGGTGGAATAATTGTTTTTTGTAGCGCCCGAGACAGGTCTTCAGACTATTTTTACACGACCTCGACGCTCCTTGGTCTGGGTCTTGTCTTGGTCTCGGACATAACGATCTCCAGGGCATTTCCAAAACAAGGAAAACTGGTCCTGCTAATAATCATATTTGATTTATACATTTATCGTCAATCTTTTTCAAATACAACCAACAAGATGCATCTATTTTAGAAACAGGTTGAAACAACAGTGTATATTTAGTCTCAATTGCTTCATCTCCTCTCCTCTTGATCAGGTCTTTGTTGGTCTTGGTCTCAGTTATATCACTGGAATAATCATTCAGTGAGCTGGATGTTATTGGGGGAAAAAGCAAACGAAGATGAAGACAACAGAAGACAGTTGATGCTGAAGAGATTAGCATGGATGCTATAGTGGGGGTTGTTTTTGTTGCAGTGCGTTGCATTTTTACTTATAAAAACAAAGATTGATAAGGAAGATGTTTTTGTTTCAATTTTGTTTCAGTGGTGATACGCAGAAAAAAACAACAAAAGTTGGGAAGAGAGCAACACATTAAGTGGCAACACAGAACACCTGGAACACATGTTTGCCACAGTGGAACAGAAACACTGCACAGACGTGCTTTGAGAACAAGATCCCCCCAGCAGGTAGAGCCAAACTGAATCAGGGTAGCGACTTTTTGCCTCTGGGCCAAAAAATGGAGAATTACCGGCGGACGGCACCTGGTTCAAATTATGGAAAAATTAATAATCGCATATGGAAGCTGTCAAATAATCAACACGTTCTACATCCGTCACCCCCCTGAATTCCCCTCGGTAAACCCTTTCACGCCTCCTCTTGGGTCGCAAGACAAGCAGCTGATGCTCAATCGGTCGCCGCAGCAACACACAAGCGTGTTTATCTTGCAGAGGAGCGACGGCAACGACTTTGCAGACCAATTTCCACAGTCACGCCAACCGCGGTGTGAAACTGCGAGTGTAATTCCTTGAATACTGGGATGGAGGGGGGTTGAAGGGGAGCGCTTTATGGAAAAAATTGCTCATTTATTTCCTGGCTGTTGTCGAGCAGCCCGCCTTCACCGCGTGCCTAAGATTATTAAATGGAGACGCAGGCTAAAGGGAAGAGAGCGGCAGCGGCGTCAAAGAGCCGGGAAAAGGACACGGTGAAAAGCAGAGTCCGGAGCGGAAACGCTCGCTTTGCTTCTGCCTTTGACAAGCGAGGACCAAAGCCAGGAAATAAAAACTCAAGCACCTGTGTGAGATAACAACCGTCTTTCACTTGAGCAATCAGGCTGTTTTTGCTGAGCTGTTTGTTCTGGGGGGCTGCCGTGGGGAACAGCAGCGGTTTTGCCCTTTGACCTCTGCCTTCACCAGATTTGGCCGTCTAATTTGGTTAATAGTTTTCTCCACTCCCCCTTCCCCCTCCAATCCCCCCCTCCCCACCACCCCGGGGACACGTTTTGGTATGGACAACATCAGCCAGCGGGCTGTTCGGGTCAGGTCGGCCCTTTAAACCACGGTTCATTACAAGGACAGGCCAGGAAAATGCATCTCCATTTGTCACCTCCAGAGCGTCACCGCTATTATCGAGGCCGCATTGTTGAGCGGGACCTGCTCAGTTTTGGCTGTCAGCAAAGATTTAGGGCGCTCCATCCATCAGCTCGCGGCCCTTCTCCCGACCTAAAACATCCACATCACCAGAAATTAACTGTCTCCAGCCTGTCCATGAACGCACCAGAAGAGAGGGAAAAATCCATCCTTCACTTCCTTCGCCTGTCAGAAAGTGTGTGATGAAATAGCCAGATCTGGACTCCCCCACTGTGATGTCACAGAGGGCGCTGACACCTCTTCCAGGTGCTGCCTCCGCCCCCTGAGAGCACTTTGTTTTTGCAACCCCTCTAAACATCTGGGAGGCGCAAGCAAGCAACAGCTTCAGTGGGAAGCTGCTCTGTTGGACCAAGTCAAGATATAAAATCAAATTTCTTGTTAAATTACATTGTGAGTCAAAACTTCAAGGATTAGAGATTTATGGATGAACGTGTGTGAATGAAGATAATGAAACCTCCTTGGTCAGGGCTGGCTGGGTTGTCACTGTTTGACTGACCAGACAGCATTTCGGCAAACATATTCCTGCTAAGTCTCCTCCGGCTGAAAAAACACAAAAACAAACACTGGGCATTTGCGCAAACATTTAAAAAAATCTCTGCATTATTCATCTCTCTTCAACTGAATTGCACTAATTTCCCCAGCACAAAATGAATATTCATTCATTTGCAAACAAATTCTGGCAAGTGTTTCCGGCAGCGGAACAAACAATAATGCCAACTCCTTAAAGTAAAGCGCGGCGGCAGAACCAACTTCAAAGTGCTTGTGTGAAGCAGCCCAGCTTCCCACGAACATCTGCTGAGTCGACGTTAACAAGAACAACAAAAAAAGAAGAACGATGGAAGGAAGTGCGCATTGAGGAGATTCTCCTGGACGGGTGACAGAAGAAGACAAAATGGACAGTGATGAATGTACACTGTGCTGTACTCTAAGACTGTTTGTGTGTGTCAGTGTGTGCACAAGTTCACTGTTGATCCAGGTGCCATCTGATTATTTTTGGTCACCAGGAGTGTCAGGAAGCCAGTGACGGATGTTCCTGGATAACCTTCTCACCCCTCTAAAAACCTTCCACAGAGACTCGTCTCCCCTGCCGGCCACGAAAAAGAAGGAGGAGAAGCGCCGTAAATTTAACATCTGTCACGGCCGGAAACCTGATCCAGGCGCTGCTGCTGCTGCTGCTGCTGCTGCCGCTGCTGCTGCCGCTGCTGCTCCTCCAACCTCCTTCTAACTTTCCAACTAATTGCTGCGGCGACAACAGCTGAACCCTGAAGGCTGGCCGGAAGGAAAGAGATGTGGCTGGACACGTTCTTTTCCCCCTTCAAGACAGTTTGACGAGTGTGATTGTCCGTCTGGGACGGTCAGCTGACCTCAGTCTGGACAGGAAGAATCGTGGCGGGACATTTGTCCTGACTTTTGACACTTTGTCCGCGGTTTACAAGCTCAGACTCCCCATCAGCTCGCCGCCGTTCCTCTTCCTCACCAACCGCCCGTCACAAAAGCCCACCTGTTCTCTTTCTTTGGTCGACCACCCTCGCTGCTGAATGAACACATTGGCATAGTTGACTAAACATGGAGACCCGCTTGGCGCTGTGTACCTAATAAGGTTGCCGCTGAGTGTATTTCCGCACATGCACTGCTGCCGAGCTGGAGGTCTTGGTAGTTTTTCCACTATTCCGGTCGCCCCTGGTTGTTGTTGTTGGTTATTTGAAGCGTTTTAATCAGTCTGCCCATTCTGACCTCTGACCCCCAGCAGCGATGAGGCATTGTCGTGCACACAATTGTAACTGGCTGGAAATTGGCCAGCGCGGAACCTCACAAGTGGTCTTGACCTCATCTCGAGGGTTAAATGCACCCAGGTGACATAAACCAATACTTCTTTTATTGTCATAAACTCACTTTTTCTACCTAAACGGTTTTAAGTGCTACTTACAGTTTTTCAGTGTCAGTCCAGCACCAACCCAACATATTGCCTGTTTGCGTGTTTGGCGGACGTGCCCGTCTGCAACGCCGCGAGCACAATTAGATTTAAGTAAGCAGAAAGAAAGACAGAAACACAACCTTGCGCCCAGTGTGGATGAAATGCACCATCTGTTCTGGTGGGACGCAACGGAGAGGCCGTCTGTGCACGTGTCCGCCGGGTAGCCTGGCGTAGACTCGCTCTCTGGCTGTGAAACACCCGTCCCTGTTTGCGCGACAAACCGTAACGACAAATCAGGGACAATCCCGGGAGGCGGGCGAGGTAGATTTCTTCGCTCGCCGGACGTGACCCCTTGATTCGAGCCACACTTAAAGGCCTCTTCAGATTCTCCAGAAGGGACACAATGAAAGTCTGTGTCGACGAGGCGTTTTTGGCTTTTTCTTTGTTCCTCTTCTTTTTTTTTGCAGACTTTGTTTCATGTTTGTCCCGCAGTGACCCGTGTAGCCGCTACAGAAGGGAAGAAAGAGGAAGCGGAGGCGTCCCAGTGGGGCGGCGGTGGGCGGAGTTCACATGGAACAACCGCTCGTCTGTTTGCAGCCCGACGTTTTTCGCTGCCATCTTTGGGACCGTTTGAAGGTGTGTGGGGGGGAAAAAAGGAATAAAAGCCAGGAAACACAGGACACTGGACTCGTTAATGCTGGTCACAGCAACACCATGTCTCGTCTTAGGGTAACACCATCCAAGGAATTTGTGTCTGCTGGTATTTCGCACACCTCGGACATAACAACACCACAGAATGTTTTTTTTGCCTCCCATTTTTCCTTTTACCCGCTTCCCACAGCGAACGTCAGAGGATTGGCAGCTGTTATATAATTTGCATGTATCCTATTACCAACCTGTCACCACTGCACCAAGCTGAGTTGCATGTTTACAGGACTGTCCAGCTTCTGGGAAAAAAGGCTGGAACACGTTGCAGCGGTAGGATTGACAGGAAAACATACGACTGCCTGTCAAATCAGCTGGATGTTTATCTGGGCTCAAACTGATGTCTGATATCTGTGCAAACCTAAAATAAGAACAAAATCTATCGATCAACTGTGGTTCAATTTGTCTGCATCAAGCCAGTGTGTGAATTTGCTTGAGTTAAAAATTGAAGTAAATTGTTGACTCACTTCATTTGCCTGATTTTGACAATTAAACAACTTCATTTTTATCGTTTTGTTTTTTTTAATTGTAAAACATCACACTTGACATTACTCCATCCTCCCTTCTTCCATCGTCCTCTGTGTTCACTCGTTGTGTCTGCACTTGGAAACACTTCAACTTTGATTACCTTTACACTCTCACATTAAGCCAGAGAGGAAGCATCCGGCAGTCATGCGGGAGACACGTCATGGGTGCATGAAGCAAGAAAAATCTCCACACAAGCTGAATATTCATGTCAGTGAAAGGATTCCCGCAAGCGTCTCGTGGGCTCAGACCTATGGCCAGTGCTGGAACACACTCATGTTTGTGGGTCTTTCGCTACGAGCCCACACGGAAAGAATTTCCTCTCTGTTGATTTTGAAAGATGTTTTATTTGGAAAAAAATGGCCAGATTCTCTCCTGATCCCAACCTATGAGCTAGTTGCAGGGAACATAATAATAATACTGATGATAATATTCAAACTCTTCCAGTAAAAAAAAGCTCTTGTGTGGACAGAGATTAGCAAGGCATCAAATGGGACAGGCCACTTTGAAGCAGAGGGAAATGAGGCCACATATGTTTTGTCAGGCAGAAGTTGGAATCTTGGCAGCGCTAAACGTTAAACGGCTCCAACAAGATATTAACAAAGCGACTAATCATCATCACCATCATCATCATCGTCATTGTCATCGCTCAGTTTGACTGCTTTGACATAGAAAATCATAATGGGATGTAATAACCCACTAATTCCTCATTAGTAGTTGGGTCTGTGCTGATTGTCAGCTGATAGAAAATTAATGTAGCTCCGCCTGCAGCAGCAGGAGGTGGCAGCTGCCCGTCTCTCAAGTCAGAGAGCATCAGATCCCCACAGGAGGTTTGTGGGAAAATTCAGTCATCCTGGACTTACCAGCATTTTAATATTTCAAGGACAAAACTAGTAATCACATGCACTACACATAGTCTTGGTATTAATGTGCTTTTTTATTAGGTTCTTATGGATACGCCAAATTTTCATTTTGAGGGAATGTGCAAGACATGTATTTATATGTCACGCGCATGTTGATTATTGGTCCAAATTTTTATTTTTTTACTTTAACTGGGATGAGCAGCTCGTTCTGGTGTCCAAGAGAAATTTCCCCCCTGGCGGCCAAAGAACTGCTAACATATACAACATATTTGCTAACAACTCTGAAATCTTGTCCACATATGCAGTATGGATATTTAGGCCTGCATTAGTTTAGCTACTTCCACCCTTCATTCCCAGTAGGCAGCAGTGGGCTATAGCCACTACAGCCAGTGGGCTAAGTTGGCAGCAACAAATCTGACTGGTCCTCTTGAATGTGATGATGTCCAATCAGGTTCCAAGTTTTGCCCGTAGGCCTTTTCACTGCCATGTTACCAGGGCCAGCTCCGAGGATGTGCGCAGGACTGGACCCAGGCTGGGCAGTTACATACATATGGAACTCGCTGTTTTTGCATAATTGTAGAGTAACCTCAGCAGGTATTTCAGAAAGAGTGAGAGGATGATCTACATTTTTGTAAATTTTATTTCACATTGCTCTTGTAGCAATTCAGATCACGTTAGGCTCTTGTTTGGCAATAGGGTGTAAGAAAAAGAAGAAGAAGAAGAAGAAAAAGCCTCCATACACAATCCGCTGGGACGAAGTGTAAGAATTTAATAGTTTAGAAGAAAATAAACATTTCCTCTTTAATTTTCCACAAAGTGTTGATGGGGCATTTTCAGTCTGACATAAAAAAAATGGCAACGTTCATTGGAATTACAAATGGTGATGCACATTGCAAATATGTACTTTAGCAAATAGATCCCTGTGGCACTGAGTCGCTCTTTAAAGATTCATAAGGCATCCGCCCGCCTGAGCAACATCTCCCCACGCTGAAGTGCTCCAGCTCCCAACAGAGATGGAAATGTGTTGCTCAAAAAAAAAAATTCTCAATGTGCTCTAGTTAGCGAGTTAAAATTACAATCGCTGAGGCGTAAAAAGGCATTTTACAGTAACAGTCTTTTCAATCTGACAATAAAACATAAACTTAAAAGGACTGCGACTCCAGAACAAAAAAAATGGGGCCTTGAATTGCCGGTGGTGGTGGTGGTGGTGGTGGTGGTGGTGGTGACAGAAACATGAAGTTGCAGTGACGCAGAACGATGGCGAATGGCGGTAAAGATAACAGCAGCGGGCCCCTGAGAGGTCTTCATTCTGTCTTGGACGCGCAGCTGGATCATCCTCTTGGACCTCCGACGTGCTCTGCAGGGGCTCACATGCGCCGACGCCAGCGTGCCCACGCTGAGTTGGGCTTTGTGCGACATGGAGACTCTTTGTTATCTGCTCCTTGTCAGCTTTGTTTGCTTGGATCATCTGGAAACGACATTTTGTTGAGGCCACTTTCGAGACGCAGGAAGGGGTTCAGGCTGGCCGGCGCTGCGGCAAAACGAAATAAAAGGGGGGGGGGGGGGTCACTTTCTGAACCATTGAGTGAACAAATGGTGTGAAAGCTGAATTCGTAACACTGAAGAATCAATAACTGTCTGTTTCAAAACAGTGAGTCGCTTTGAAGGAAGGGACCGTTCAGCCGAGGCGGCGACCAAGATCAACCTCCCTGCAGAGGACAAGTGTGTTTTTAATTGTTTTTTCCTTGGCGTCATGATGCTAAAACCCAAAAACTTTTCAAGGGGCTGTAAACAAAAGGCTAAATATGCTAAATAAGTGTGTTTTTTTTTTTGGGGGGGGGGGGGGGGGGTAGTCAAATGCATGGGGCTGCTCCACCGGAGTCCCGGGCGATAAATAAAGATTGTTAATGGGCAGAATGCGGCGCCTTTGGCATTAACAACAACATTAACGTTTATTTGGGGGCCGTTTGGGGTAAAAAGGGCCAATTTCATGGCTCGACACCTAAAGCTAAGGACTTTGGTGGGAATCCACAAGAGGGGCCCGCCTGTCTCTCCGTATTTTATTTTCTAACCAATTATGGGAGGGCTGTCCACACGAATTTGGTGTCTGAGCACTCAGACTTTGTGGCGAAGAAAAGCTGAAATGAAATAGGTTTCTGGCTGACAGTGCCCCAAATCTGCCTGTGTGCCGAGCGCCCGGCGCCGTCCCCTATCGATATTAATCTTTTGTTTAATTTTCCCGGGGTAACACTGAGACCTCCATCAACACAAAGTCAGCCATCCCCCCGTACACTGATCTTAAACACACCTTCAACATGCGTCAGATCTGGAGCAGGTTTGGATTGATGTGACCTGAGTCACAGTGACAATACAGAACCCTGAAAGAGAAAAAGAACAAGGCCAGGCGTCGCAGCACTTACACCCGTTTATCTGGATATTGTGGGGGAATGAGATCAGGTAGAGGTTTCAAACAGCCACTCTCAGTCTTTATTTTTAGCTTTAGTCTTTGAAATCGCATCAACCCAATGGATCTTTATAAAAGAAAATGTTTCTTATTCTGAAGGCAAATGATTGGCCATTTATGAACATTAATGCGACAGTTAAAGGTCACATCTTAGACTGATTTGGAGATCTTGTTAAAATAAAAAGTTTCCTCCAGTCTCGGAGGCCACGGTGGAAACGTCACCATTCTGAGACGAACTGGACAGCTGAGTCTTGAGGCCTTACTGTGGACAACACATGAGCAGCTGTTGGTGCGCTGTTGGAGAACACGGCAACAACACGGCGACTTCCAGCGGGTGGAATTCTTTGCCTCTTTGAAACTCCAGAAAGGCTAGATGGAATAATAATAATAATAATAATAATAATGATAAAATAAAAACAATCTCATTAGAGCCTTCACCGCCATGAGGTGAGCATGATGATGATGGGTGAAATATACAATTTTGCCTGAACTGCCTCTGTGAGAATGACCAACAATCTACTTTTATTAACAGCTGACGACAACTTTAGTGATGGAACTAAATACATAAGCCCATCTCCACCAAGGTGAATATCAATGTAGCTGGCAGGACAGGCTGTACCTCTTTGTGAGAATTTTGTCCAAACATCTGGTCAGTCACAGGATTCAATAAGCAGTGACTAAATACTGATACACGGCAAACAATGCTTCCCTCCATAACAGTGAAGTGGATACAAAAAAAAGTTTCCAGAGCCTCCATGGACGAGATGAGTTTAATTTTAATTTTGAGAGAACTATCAATTTTTATTACATTTGGGTGTTTAATAAAGTGGCCAGGGTCGTATAATCAAAACACCCTAACCCTTAAACACCGCGGTAGAAAAAAAAAAAAAAAAAAAAAAAAAAATGATTATAGCGCGTGAACATAAACGTTAAAACAACAACAGAACAGGTGGAGGGAGACTATTAACGCTCTTCCGTTTGCGCAGCAGAACGATCTTTAATTTCATCCATTATTAACGCCGCAAACGTTCCGGCAGCGGAGCCCGGCTGGTTAATGTCCAGCTCCCTCCCCCTCCACGTGCCCCCCCCCCCCCCCCCCCTCCTTCCCGGCCGTGCGGTTTCAGCATCTCCACCGGAGTGGACTCGTGCGGGCAACCACGACGCGCAGCGGACGCGTTCGGCGCGCAGGGTTCAACTTTCACGCACATCACTGCGCGCAACTTTGCCACTATGACTGCGAGTCGGCAGAAGAAGCAGGTGGGATTATAAGGCAGTGGAAAAAAGAAGGATTTCTTTACCTCCCCTCCTCCCTCCCTTCTCTTCCTCCTCGTCCCGCCCGCATGTCCTGCGTTTCCCCGCACTGATCTCCACATGCCAGGCAGGAATTTATCTTCACGCCGCGTAATTGTGAAGCTGTACTGACCCTGACGGAGCCTCGCCCGCTGTCGTTATCCCGCCTAGAGATGGATCTGTGGGGAGTTTACCTGCTTCAGCTCACAAGTTTTGGTAAGCGAAGCGATATATTTTGTTTGATATGTCCATTCATTGCATTTCACTCATTTCGGAAAAAAAAAAAAAAAAAAAAAAAAAAAATGTCGCCGGCGCTTCAGACCAGGTTGACAGACCTGATCTGAGCATCTTCACCAGCGGTGAAACCATTCATGCTTTTTGTGCGTCTTCTTTTTCCATAACACCTGCGCACACCGTGGCGGATGTAAAACACCCGAACCTTGAAATTTTAAAGCACCCAAGTCTCGAAAGTCACTTTCCTCCTCTCCGCCCTGACGGTGAGACATCGGATGGTTCACGGGAATCTGTGCAGTCAACATTCTGTGCGCGCTCGCCGCTGCCTTTGACCGCGTGCGCCTGGTCCGCGTGCGTTTATGTCAACGTGCTTGTTCATGGGCGCAGGGAACATCTGCACATGAGCGCGTTCTTCTCCCCGCTGTTTTTTCTTTTCTTTTCTTTTTTTTTTTGGCGTCCTGGTTACAAAAAAAAAAAAAAAAAAAGAAAGAAAGACGTAAAGGGTCAAAACAAGAGCAGCAGGACGGCGTTTGTTGTTGTGAGCCAAATAGCATTTATTACGCAGCAAATACGGGTTCGATTTCTGTATTTAGCCCAGCAACAGTGTCTCTATAAAGTCGGTGAAAGTTTTTTATTGGGGGGTTTGCTGCATTGATTGTTGTGCTACAACCTCCAGGAATGACCATCCTCCAGCAAACATCAGTCACCGGAGCTGCCCGCTCTCCATGTAATAGAACCAGGACGGAATATTGATTTTTCTCTTTCTTTTGAAAAAAAAAAAAAAAAAAGGAAAAGAAAAAAAAAAATCTTCTGCAGTCCTCCTCAGGGGAGAGATAAAAAAAAAAAAAGAACTGCGTGTGGTTCCCCCACAGTGTCCCCTTGTCACCACACACACACACACACACACACACACACACACACACGCACACACACGCACACACACATGCACACGCGCACAGCCAGTCAGTCCTACTGCCACAGTGCTGAGTGACTAATGTCATTTTCACAGCTGATGACCAAAGATAATGATCCTCGTTTTAATTGGCACCAGCCCCCCAACAAATGCCTGCACATTAGTTCTGTAACCCTTCACTTATTTCATTATTAATGTCCTATCTGAAGGCCTTCAACAGAGGGAAGCGTGCAGCAGGGAGAAACGCTGAAAGGAAAAAAGGAGCGCAAATAGATTTTTAAATCGCTCTTCTTTTTCTCTTTCATCCCATGGCCACCCATTTATACTGCATAATCCGCCTTCTAATAGAACTATTAGACACGTATACGGACGTTTGAGTTATGTTTCTTTTCGAACCCCCTCCGCCACCTTTTCATGTCAGTGCGTTCAATGTTTTATGCAATGAAAAATATTTTTAAATGGAGTTGGAGGACAGAAAATTACATTTCATCTCCTCGGAGACTACGACGATGCTTGTTGTCGCGCGACAGGCCATATGACCGAATCAATTAGCCAAGACTGAGGCTGCAAAAAGGTCAGGAAAGGATGCGTCTGTTTGGATGAGTCAGTCTAATTCTGCGGCGTTTCGGAGATTCCAGCAGCAGCAGCAGCAGCAGCAGCAGCAGCGGAGTGCTGAGCTCCCACATTATTCTTCTGCCTTTCTCACTGCCGCAGATACCTGCGAGCGAACACGGAGCCAGTTCAGAGGAGGCGCTGCAATTTTCCAGAGAGAGCGCTCTTAAAACAAACATCAGGCTCAGTGTTTTTCTGCCTTTTTCTTTTTTTTTTCTTTTTTCTTCTGCTGCCAGTCTTTGGCCGGCGGAGATCTCGGTGCAGAATTTTCGGGGCCCAACTTTTATAGCTGCTGTTGACTTTTCAATCGCAGAGCCGGGCCAATTACAAAAGTTTTGTTTTGAGGGAATTAAAGTAAATATGGTTTGGGGCCGGGTGGGGTGGTGTTGGCGGCTGGGGAGCGGGGAGGAGGAGGGGTTGGGGTCAAAGGGAGGAGGAGGGTCATGGGTAGGTAGTAGGTGATTAACCTGTTATTTGACTAAAAGCAAAATAAAGAAATAAAATAACACATACACGATATTCCATATACTTTCCATTTTGATAAAGGGATTTTTTTCTCTCTTTATTATTGTTGGGCTATTCAAAGTCATATGACATCAGAATGTATGTCTGACTCCAAAATAGTAGGGAATAATAGTTCTGGATGAGAGTTGAACACAGCCAATATTACCACAGCAGGGGCTCGACTGTGTGCTTGTTGGGTGTTTGGGTCCAATTTTAGGCTCTGGAGCTGTGACGTCTTGGTTGTGATTTCTCTGAAGTGCTCGAGCCTCATGTTGCTTCTGCCACGCCTGGAGCCCACCAGTCTCAACTTAGCGGCATCTCTTCTCTGCCTTGTTTGTAAACACACAGCGCCAATCAGGCACCGGAGTTAATTCCGCTTCTCCTTTCAGAGGCAAGAAATCACTTTTATTAAAAAAAATTTTTTGTGACAAATGAAAACGACTTCTGGGAAAAGCGGCCGAGCGTCCGACCTTTGATCTTATCTGCATGACAAATGTGTGGCGGCGCTCGGTGTGACACATCCGCACGGGGGGCTCAAAATTTTCCGTCGAAATAAAGTGCAACAGCGCGGCGCAGGACCTTCCAAAGGTCAGGCAGCGTTCCAAATCCGGCGACTCACTCCGAGCGGCGGCGCCATCCCTCATTGTTCTGGGCGGCGGCGAGAGCGGCGGCTGAGTAGAACGAGCTTTCGTCAGTGCGACAATATCTTTTAACGTTTGTCCTCCTCAGTTGAGCGAGGGCCTCCGTTTTCTCTCTCTTCGTTTTCAGCCGCCTTTTTTTGTGTGCGAAAGGCGCCGGCCTCCGCCAACCGGCGCGCTACTTTTTTTTGGGGGGGGGGGGATATAATGGTTTTGACATTGTGGGATATGACCCGTGTCTTTAATGGAGACAGATAAGTACTGCCAAGCATGCTATTACCTGGCATATTGGCTGGCCCCCTTGTCGAGGATTTGTCATGAATCTCATTTGGAGTGAGGAGCACCCCTGGCGGACCCGCGGCCCGTCCCGAGCTCCGGCTTCCTCGGACTCGGGACAGATAAGAACAACGACGCCGCGTCAAGCGCCGGCGAATGTTAATGCAGCCCGAGCGACGAGTGTTTGCACTTCGGGGCTCGGAGCGTCGCGCTGTTTTTCTCTTGCTTACTTGTTTACGCGAACGCAAACGCCGCCGGTGAACCGTATACACGCTTATCGCACCTTTTGTGCAAGTGCATGTGGCTGAAGTGCGCTGCACTGGGAAACAGGACAGTGAGCCTTTATTATTTCTGTTCGAAACAGGATTTGGAGGCTTTTCATTAATTCTCTTTGCTGCCTAATGAAAAGTTAAACAGGCAATAGAAAAAAAAATATAACCTATTAAACTTTAAACTTTAACTTAAATTTTTAATGCAGCTCAGGTCCAAAGCGCGAAAAAAGACCCATATGAGGTTTGTTGACATTGGAAAACTCACGTCATTATAGTTTCATGACGACCATGTCATTGAAGGTCACATATCCCAACATTTTCTCCCAATAAGCCGTGTCCCAAGCCACTCAACTATCATTTATTGCTCTTGCTTGCTCCGATTTTCACAAAACCGAATGCTAAAACGAGCCGTTCGTGAACTCAGCCCATTGTGATGTCACAGAGGGGTAGTGAGTGACTTCTCGAGAGATTCCCAAGCTCGTTTTACAGCAGTAAAAGGGATTCGATTGGGCAAAAAGCGCTAGCTAGCTGAAACAAAAGGTCAGGAACATGAGGTGAAAGTATAAAGTGAAGTTTTCAGTCTTTCTCCTCTAAAATGCTCTTTTCTGTTGTTGCATTGAGCTTTGCCTGCTTTTTTTCTCCGGTGTTTGCTTGTGGCCTTCAAGTCACCCTTCCTCCCTGAAACCAGCCAGCGTGTGACCGAATCAGAGCAGCAGCCACTGACGACAAAAAAAAAAATAAAAAAAAATAAAAAAATAACAACACCCAGCGGCCCTCTTAATGAATTTCCCCAGGGTGCACTGCTGCACAGACACATTTTAGACCTCGGTCTTTCCCCCCCCGGGTGTAGAATGCCTCTTGCCGCACTTATTTTTGTGTCCAATAAACTTAAAGCCTCACCTCCATCCGAGGGAATCTGGAATAATTTAGCAAAACCAGCATGTTTTCAGCTGTTTTTGGGGTGTCTCAGTGGATTCACCGCAGCGACGTCGCACTTGGTTATGTAACGCTAGTAAGACCTCATGTGGCAAATTTAGGAGGCAGAGAGGCGAGAGTAACATCGAGCAGTAAAATAGTAAGATATATTTAAGTCATGTATTTCCCCCCCCCCCCCGTTCCCCTCAAAATGAAGTTATAAATAAAAAACAACTCTTTGGAAGTGTAGTCGTGTGCCTTCTCTAAAGTGTGGCACTAGAGATGGCAAACAGGCTGACAGACAGTCGGCTCTAGTACAGGTGGTATAGCAGCTGCTTACACAAAATTATTTAATACAGTTTTCCACTGCAAACAGCAGCCAATCTGTCCTATATTGGATGCATTTATTTATTATTTTTTTTAAATGTGAAATACACCTAGAGCACGCTTTGGAGGAAATGAAACTCATGAAGGGATGGTTGGTGCAAACCTTGTGGACTAATTTCTTTCTTCTTTGGAAGACGCTTTTCGGCAGATCTACGAGTTAAAAGCTTCACAGATTGAAAAGGCTGCCGCTCGGTGTTCTCCGGCCATTGTCAAAGCCTTTAGAATTTCCTTTGTGTAATAAAAAAGTCGGGCTTTAAAGTCGGCTGTTGAGCTGCCACCTTGCTATTCACCTGGTGCCAGTCAGCCTGATGACTCTGACCTTTAGCAGCGTCAGTGTTCAATTGCCGACGTGATAATTTGCCCATAACATTTTACTTTAATTGCCTCAAATGGTTGAAGGTTTTGGATAAAAGCTGAAGTCGGGAAACAGTCCTACTGTTGCGCCATTATTCAGTCACCGCATTGTGACTCCCGTGAATTCAGTCATGTTGTGTGGATTGCACCATAGGTTGACTTTCATTGGTTTTGTGTCCTCCAACCAACCACATTTAAGTTAAGGGGAAAAAATAGAAACCCATAAAACATGTTTGTCAAACCTGACCAAATCTTTTTATGTTCAACGTTTTATGTTTAAAGTCAATGACTTTAAACAAAGTACAAATGTCTTGCGGGAGTCCTTCAACGTATTATTTTTTATGGTCACGTGTTCTGACAAATATAATCAGTTATGATTCATGACATCAATTGCAGAGCATTGGCGTGGAAACTAGATGATGATCATTAGACGTCCTTTATGATTCTTTATGTTTCATTTGGTGCAAAGTAATTGTGTAATGTGGGTAATAAAAAGAAAATCAATAGATATCACGCGGTGGAGGAGGTGTTGCAGCAGACCGGTGTGGCGCAGTGGAAGCCCTGGTGGAAAGCAGAGATCTTAATCTGCCAGCTGGTTTAATTTCGAGCTTTCACCTACAAGCACGAGCTCTGGGTGCTGACGGAGAGAGCGGCATCACAGATGCAAGCTGCTGGAATCTGTTTCATCTCCACAGGGTGGCTCCTGGAGGTAGAGCAAGGAGTTCATTTATTCCCAAAGAGCATGTCGGTGTTGAACGCAGCCAGTCGAGAGGGTTCAGGCATCTGTCCTGGAAGCCCTCTGAGGACCTCCCCCCACTTTGCACCTGGAAGAGGAAACCCAGCAGGGACAGCAGCGTGTGTTCTTTGACCTGACCGCAGATGACATGGCAGAAATTAATTGATGGATAAAGGGACGGATCAATGAATCTGTAATTAAAGTCATTAATCAATAAGAGAGGCTGTGAGATGAATTGATAGCAAAGTGTTAAACGTGTAACCTTGCAAGGCAGCAGGATCTCACAGATTCCAATCCTGAGCTCTCGCTCATCCATCTTGGCAGCCTCCCACAGAAAGTGTTTTTTTTTTTTTTTTTTTAATTCAGCCTTAGAATTTGCTTTGTAATCAACTTTAAGTTGCGATTGAAAAAAGGAGGCATCAACTGTAAGGTGCCCTCTAAACTCCCTGGAAGAAGAAAAGTAAATTAAAAAAAAAATACAGGAAGTGAATGCATGTCTAGCTAGCGCTAGAGAGACTTAGCTGTGTTGCAGGCGCAGCATTTTAAGAGAAAAAAAGATTGTTTTTTGGGGGGGTTTGTGTCATAGTTGGTTTCTGAAATCACATTTTGACTCATATTTCAAATTAACAGGGAAGCCAAGACACCCAAGCACTTGGAGGGCCATTTCTTGATTTTCTTGATTTCAAGTAGCTTTGAAAATTTTGCTCAAAAGTTGCTTCACATTTTATGGAACTATGGACTAGAAATATATTTCTAGTATGAATCAAGGATGGAGTGCACAAGGTGTAAAAAGAACCTGATACAATGCAAGTTGCACACAATTGAAGAGCAGAAAACAGTTCTCAGCAAGTAATGCAAGAAATGGATGGGATCATAAGTCACCTTTTAATGCTGACAGATAAACTGGTTTGAGTGAATACCTGAAGGTTTTTCAGACGAACATCTTCCTCTAGCTTCGCTCCCTTTTATATGTTTCAAGTCTGAAGAGACCTTCTTACAGTGAAAACACTGACAAGCTTTTCAGTGAGACGGCACTTCTGTGGTTTGCGCCGGAGAGACAATCTGGCTCAAGGCTACGTGCTTTATTATTCCAGGAGAATCCTGTCATTTTGTGGTTTTGAATCAATGTTCCAGATCGCGCGGCTTGTTTTGTTTGAATTCGATGCTGTTCTTGCAAACCGCTGAGCAGGCAGCTTAGTTTCCAGTGGCGACCAGCGGCGGCGGCGGCGTTGTTATTAAACGCCGGGGCTCCCGTGAAATACTGCACACTGCAAAGTGACTGCGATGAAAAATGATGCTGCTTGGTTCCTGGGAGACGCTTCAAGAGGAGGTGGGATTCACACTGAGCTGCGCGGTGAGATGTTCTCAGTTAGACAGTATCTCGCTCGCAGCCGAGGACCCCTGTTCCCTTCGCTGACACAACATCACTCTCATTAATTATCCTTCAGCTCGCTGCCTGAGATTTCATCTCCTCTTCCGCTACATTTGAGAGGACAACCTCTATTACAATATTGGTAGTGTTAGAAAAAAAACAAAATGAAAACGAGATGGAGAGCGAGCACACGTCCCTCTCTCAGGTGTTTTTTCTGGGCTTGCTTTTTGGTCTACACGGCATGTATATTAAAAATTGGACGTTTTGGTGATTCAAAGAGGAAATGGCGGAGCAAGAGTCGGAGCGCTGCAAGGATTAGTCCTGAGCTCTTCATAAATAGACGAGCAGCATATTGAGAAAAGGGCTGTGAGGTCGCACGGCCGTGCACTGACCTCTGAGGGCCAAACAGTGGCTCATTAACTCAAAGTCTGGTGGAAAAAAAGTCCCAGTCACGTCGCAGATGGAGCTCTTAAGCCCCACATTTGGTTTACTTATCTGATTTTTAATTAATTTATTTTTTTTGCAATGGGACTTCAGTGAGTCAGGGAGGGTGGATATGAGCTTGTAAAAAAAAACAAAAAAACAAAAATCCAAGGATGGCTATTTTTTAACTATTCTGGACACTTGTAGGAGAACAGGGAAGTTACCTGCACAGCAACCCTAAAACCAAATCACTATTTATTAACCTAATAACAACATATCAATCTGTAGCTCGTCATCAAGTTCCAACAACAACCACAAAACAAACCTAAACATGCATTGAGTTGTTGCTATTTGATTGCCTGTTTTGTGTTAACAATCAATTGTACATTGTACCTAATGAAGTGGCTGGCGATCGTGCAAATGAATTATCTTATTGTCACTGTCGTTATACACACTAAAATAATTTATTTCAGTGTGGTAATATTGTGCTGGTAATATTGGTAGTGGTCATACTTAATACAATATTTCAATTAATAGTGAGAATAATAATAATAATAATAAAATACACTCCAAACCAGAAGAGTAAGCAAACTGCAATCAGACTGTGACACACGCAAGCACACACACGCACAGACACAACAAGTACAGACAAGATACGAAACAGGAGCTGAGTGACTGGGACTACAGTGATGCATGCAACTGAGCATATTTACTGTATGCTAGATCATCACAGTACTTTAAGTGCAGCCTCAGACCGAGTATTTAATTACTGTTTTCGTGTTTGTTTACCCTCACAGGCAAGTGAATTACGCTGCAGTTGAACCAGGAAATGGAATAGTTTCTTATCAGCGTGCCCAGACACCGACCGTATATACCAGCTTAGCTATGGCACCAAACACTCATTCAATGCAATTTATTTGGTATATTTATGCCTGGGAGGAGCTCTTCAGTAAATCAAATCAGCCAAATCAGTTTGTGGCCTCATTGTAGCGACAATAAAAAGGAATGACTGGAATTGCATCTTTGCGGAACACAAACTGAGTTATTGTCTACACTGGGAAATATAAGATACAGGAAGCGATGGCGTGGAGGGGCAGTCACCAAGTACAGACTACCTCCGCCGTTCTCGCGCCACACGTTCCAAAAGTAGCCGTAGGCTAATGTTAAAGGAGCTATGTATAAAATTCAGCTTGTTAAATTTCAGGAATGTCAAACGTCCCGAACTAGCAAGGGTCATGACACCTTGGGTAGAAAGTGACGACACAGCGCCCCCTACGTGTGCTGTTGGTTGCGCTATCGCGTTTTGTGAGTGAGAATTTCCACTCTGCTTTTGGATTTGTTGATTCTGAATTTGTGCAGCAGCTCTTCAAGTCAGGTTGATATTTTATATCCCTGCGCTGGCTACACATCACCTCCTCTGGTGATGTGTGTGGGAAGAAATGTGTTGTTTGTTCTTTGCTTGTTTTGTTTATGTAAAGTCTGGACGGTAGAAAGCGGATTGTCCTCCAGGGATGAAGAATTCTTTCTGACCCGAAACGAACTGAATAAATAGCGATAGAACAGACACTCCGCAACGCTAAAGTGGTAGCCTACATTGTCATTTACATAAAAACAAATAAAAACAATGCAGACCAAGCAGTGACGGACCTCCTCTGGCTGCAGTATTACTTTGCAACTTGACATTGTCCACAAAGCAGTGATGTACCCTTGATATCCTTATTTACTCAGCGGAGATTCAGTGATCATTCCGCTGGTTTGTGTTGTACACGCGGCACAAAACTGGCGGTGAAATTATTCAAGAGGGATCTTTATTTATTTATTTTTTTGCTCAGTAAAACTTATAGCCAATACCAAGACTTTATAAAAACCATTCACCAGTACACCAATAACCACTGTAATCAATTAATCACTCAAAGAAAGTCACTCCACCTACTCACGTGTATTCAACTCTATTTTAGCTATTACTAAGATTGACACTAATGGGAATAGAATTTCAGCCAATTGTGTTCAGCAGAATAGCCTGAATAGATGGCTTTACACAAAAGTTTGAACATCTTTTATATTTGTAAAATACTTGCATTTCTCAAAAAAGGTAGGCTGCCTTACTTAATGTGTCTTATTTATACACATGAAGCCAAAAACTCATTGGGGATGCTGTCCACAAATTCTTTTTTTTTTTTTTTTAATATAATTTCACTGAAGCTCACTTGTCATGTTTCTCTGTAACAAATGTCTCTGGCTTCTTCCTGAAATCCCCTGAAATGAGAAATATCCAGCTCCCTCTTGCAGGAAATGTGTCCAGGATGGCTGGGTTGATTACTACTCAGGTTAATAAGAACCTGCCCAGCTCTCCAGCTAATTGGTTCTAATTTTGAGACCGCCTTCTTTTTGTCCTACTATGCAATATTCGTGTGGTAAAATCTAACATTTTTGCAAGATGCTGTAACCAGAGTGCTAAAATAGGTTTTTAGGTTTTTAACATATCAGCAATACATATATAAGTAGTTCAGTTGTTAGTTAACTCCTTACATAGAAACACTGATTGCTTTTTGGATGAGACTTAAAGTGAAGGGTATGGTATACAATGAGATTGCCTCACTGCAAAGCATAAAAATAATTTTCCCTTACTGCGCTGCACAGTAGGGACTTTCTATCTGATTTTGTGAGAAAAACATCAGAGGAATTTGTACTCCACTGAGCGTTGGAATGCAGCCACCGTTCAGCGTAGCATCTCCGCCACTGACCTTGCAGCGTTCGGAGACGGTGGTGGTGGTGGCGGTCGGACTGGATCGGTGCCATTATGGAGGCAGCAGACAGAAACAGCTGGAAGGCAGCTGCCTGTGTGAGCGGCACTGGAATTATCACATCTGCTGCAAGCAGGAGAGGAGGCCACCTCCAGCCACCAGCGCTTGATTAATTAAATTTAGGTGTAGGGATGGAGGCTGGCTCGGAGGAAGAGAAGCGGTGTCGCACCTCGAGCACAATTGTTTGACGTCCTGGGTGGGAACGTTGGACTCTGTGGTTTTCATGTGTATGTTTAGGAAACCCCCAGACATTTTGGTAGAAAGACTGAAAAAAATGTGAGAGGATTTATGACAGGCTTTTTGGTTGATGGCGGTGGATGTAGATGACGGAATGTAATAGAATCACATGGCAGCCACTCATTGCGTTCAGACATCGAGATGTGGTGAAAGCGTGGTGAAGGTGGAGAAAGAAAGGGGCAATGGTATTATTGTTTGTGACGTTTAATTTAAAAATAATAACGATCCATTGATCACTCCAAGCAATATTTTGTTCCTCTCATTAGTTGGCTTGTAGGTTTTGTTGATATTCTTGCTACCAGCCATATTATTGATGTTTATGGGGACACTAAGTACCCTCATCTCATCAGTTCAGTGTTTGTCACTTCACAATTTACTCTGCAAACACACTGCAAATCTCAATTTTGTGCATTTACATGTCTTGCAAATTATATCGTTTGTCAGCTGAGTCGCTCTTTCCGCTTTTCTTTTCCCGCGTGGCACTTGCAAGCATGCATAAAAGCAAGAAGATGCAAACCAGACCTGCAGAACGTCCTGAAGGACACTGGCAGGTCTTTGTTGGTGGTTGGTGGTCTCATTGCGATCTCGAACCCAGCGCTTCCCTTTGGGACTCAGCAGGGTTTCTAATGGGCCGTGTGGGATGAGATTGCTGTGTTGTTAGTGGAGGCCTTTGACACCACCGCCAGCCCGTACATCCTAATCCCCGTTCTCTCCATGGCTTGTTAGGCATTAATTAATTGGATCAAGAGAAAGCCACAAAGCGTTTGACAGCTTTCCCTGAGTGATAACTGTGAAAGCAGAGCCATGGTCCCGTGGGTTTGCCTCTGGAGGGGAAACACCCCCACATCGGGTCCATTGACTGTCTGCCATCCACATCCTGTGGGAATCGACGCTGCTGTGGGGATAAAAATAAGCGCATATATCAAGGAACTGGCGGGCTGCTGTTGGGTTTGAAGCTATCTTCACCAAGATAAACCATTCATCAACCAAGATAAAAATTCTTCATTATTTATTAAGAAATCAAATGGCTTTTGAAATAAAAAAGAAACAGCTTACGAACTGAGGATGTTTTGTTTTATTTAAAACCAGTACAATTGAGGGGAGTTAAACGGAATTGGCAGAATCAGCTGAATCAACCAGCGCGCACAAAGGATTGTGTCGCAGCATATACTTCGATTTAAAAGTGAACTTTAGCGGAATTGTACGATTGTTACACGGAAATTAATGTGATACCAAGTTACTAAAGCCACCACTGCATTGTTTTTCAGATATGTTGGAGTCGGTGTACAACTGTAGTCATCCATTGGATGGAATTATTTACCTTTTGTGAAACTCCACAATGGTTAGGCACAATAGAAAATATCAACAGAGCCTCTATGGATTAAATGTTCTGGTGAGTAAACCCTTTAAAGGTTTTTCACAGAAAGGAAAAATCTTTCTGAGTTCACCGAGGAGGATCCCTTAAAGTCGGCTTGGGAACGTGGATAAAGGAGTTGTTGTCAGAGCTCAAAGATCACGGTCAGCCTGATTCTCTCCAATGTTGTCAATGTTGTCATTCACATTGACCGGAAAAAGATTTGACAAAATGTTCATGCAGCGAAGGTCCATTTAACTGTGAAAATGTTGTTTGCTGCACTGGTCTAAACCCAGAGTGCAGGGGTGGATATTTGATGAACACTTGACTTTGTTGATCCCAGGATACAGACTTGACAACTGGGTCCTTACCACTCAGAGAAAAGTGTTCTGTCCTGTTGTGGTCCCTCTTTTAGTGCAAAATTTGCATCCTAATTCTGAATTTGATTGGATCTCTTTAAAATGAACTGTTCCAAACAGCTTTCGCTACCTTTGCTCCTGCTTTTGCCACAGCTGAAATCGAAGCCTTCCAAGCTGTTTTTCAAGGTTAGAATCCCCCAACTCCACATAAGTTCCCAAAGGTTAAAATTCAGATTTTCTTTGCAGCAACATTAATAATTGAAGCTCTGAGGCTTGTTGTTTGTGTTGACATTGAGCTGCAGGTGCTCGTTGCTGCTCAAGCAGCTGAAGAAAAAAGAAACGACGAAACACCAACAACTCATCAGTCACACAGGGATGTAAATGAATGGTTTGCGAACATTCACAACAGCATTTTTACTTGTTTAAGCAGCGAAGGCCCGTTATTGGCCTCTGGCTTCACAGCCTACTGAGTTAAGCACAGAGCCTCAGTTGGTAGTAATGGAACCACTGTGGAAAAAGCAAACACATCAGTTTGAAACACACTACTCAAAAAGAAGCTGAAGAGTCTCTTTTTTGGGGGGGAGCGTTATCGCTTTCTGAGGGCTGATTCATTGTTGCTGCACTTCTGCGAGTCTGCATGCTAATGAGGCTGAAACTCCTTGCAGGAAAACACGGTGCGCTTAGTAGAAACTAAACATTTGCACTTGCGGTGGTGATTTATATATTTAAAAATACACCTGCAACCTGGCAGCCAGATGTTTTTTAAGGGCTGTAAAAACAGAGTTTTTGGGAGAACAACGGGTCCTTTCCTTGGATTGTTGGGTTGGATTGTTATGTCTGCAGGACGAATGCCTTTTCTCTCCAGGTTCTTGCTGAATAATGAAAAAAAAAACCTCAGATTGGTCCCATTGGCTGCTGTTCGTTCTGTTGCTTGGCTGATAGAAAAACCATAAAACCAATCTCACACTTTTATCCACAGCGAGAGTTGCCCTGAATATTACGTTTTGATTGAACGTTTGTCTTTATTATATATTCCTTAGCTTTGTTTCTTCATTTTGAATGACGTTGCAATCAAACACGGATCACAACGGGATAAATTCAGACAGGCGTGAAAAAAATAAAACCCTGGAGAAAAACTATATGTATCGGTCACATGCCATGTGGCAGTGTTGAAGAAAATGTTTTGTCGTCGAACTCTTCGCAGGTACCACCGGTAAAGACTTTTCTGTACTTCTTTTTTTTTTTTTTTTAATCTTTATTCCATTTCATTGGCGGGTTCGATTCACAGGCGTCTGCCCCAGTTTTTCAGAGATCACACAATGTCGTCGTTATTTACTTTTTCATACTCCCCTTTTCTTGAATTGTTGGAAGCTGTGTGAGTCCTGTCTGTTTGTGTCTCAGAGCAATTTGGGCAGAAACAGAAAACGCGTGAAAGCCACTGTGCAGTGAAGTGGGGACAAAATGTTGATTACAGTCCCCCGTCAGGATGGCAAAACTTGGAAATAAAAGGCCTCTATATGAAAGCATCCATCTCACATTTGTCACATTTTTCAGAGAGGATTTCACACGGCCTGTCGCATCCATTTTGATTTGACAAACCCACACCTCATTAGTCAGTCCGTGACCACCGTTTAAAGATTCCTTACCATTGTTTTTACGTAAACACAGGAAAATGTGTTTAATGAAGCCACTTATTTTGCTCCAATCGTGTCTCCCTGCCAGCCATAATCCAGGCAGTCTGTTTGACTTGGAGATGAATTTCTGCGCTAAAATTAATTAGGACACTTGCGGTTTTGTTGCCAGTGGAAGTGAAATCGAAATGACTGCAAAGAGAAAGAAAACATAATGGTTTCAAAGGCTCAGTGTTGCTTTTGTTGCACAAACAGTGACTAGAATGTCTCAAGGCTTTTATTGGTGCGACTTATGGAGGGAGTTGGCAATAAAAAGTGAAATTAATTAAAGCAAACAGGATGTAAATTGAATAAAAAATGTCATGGAGCTTCTCCATAATTGTTGGCATGAAAAGGCCAAATGGTCAACCTTGGTGAACTCTGAGTGTTTATTTGCACTTTAGCATCTGACTCATTCGCTCAAACATTTCCGGTGTTTTCAAGAATGACTGACAGCATGAAGATGACAAACTGGCTCCAGGGAAGACTTCCCTGTATCTTCTGCGCCTTATTTAGGCATCAACTGCTTACATATGCCCTGATTGGCATAGAAAAACAGACATTCGAAGAATTGTACACCTGTGGTCAGTGTCAACAAGAAATAAACCCCATCCAATCTCAACGCAGGTTGGCCCTTCTTAGCTAAGCATCACGTTTCTTGGAATATCTAATATCTGTTTCTTTTGATGATCGACCATCTAGGTTTTTAAAACAGTGAGTCATAAAGGAGCAGCGCAGTGAGCAGCAACAGAGCTCTATTGCGGTCCCACAGGTCGTGCCTGATTGACAAAGTCCTCTGCTGTGTAGTCCACCTTCTTTCAAGATAACATCTGCTCCTGCTGGCCTTCACTTCTCCCTTTGTCATTTTAATGTTAGCGCAGGGTAAATGGTGCAGGAACAGCAGTGAAGGAAAGAAAAAAACATTGGTGGAGGGATGTAACGGTATAGTCAATTTCGCAGTATTGCAACGTGTCTCAATGTCATCAGGGACGTGCAGTCGGTTTAAACTGCTGGGCATCTGGGCAAGAAGTGTATTTTCCTTCTTCTTTATGATACAGGTCTAACAATATAGTGAAAGTGGTTTTCCACTCCTTCACTCGACAAGTGGCACTGGAGAAGTTTGTAAATGACAGAAAGTTTTGGATGTGAAGTGGGGAAATATATTGGTTTTCCCTTGTCAAAACATGAGAAAAGAAATAACATACAACCAATAAAGGGATGCACACTGTAATGCTGTTGTGATACTCATGGAAAAACAAGCATGCAATTAATAGTTTAGTTCTAAGTCTGTATCATTCTTTTCATAAATATACTGTGCAGCTGATGATCTCTGTACCGCAGATGTGCAACCCTTGGTTCGGATGAGTGAGTCTGGTTCGTTCAGCAGCTCCTGCTGGACGTGCTGCACACTGCTGAACTGACCAGCGAAGTTTCCACGTCGATTTAAGGATACAAACAATACTGTGACATATAAAACTACAGCGTACATTAAGAATCAACGGAAGCTGAATTTTCTCTGGTGGACTGGAGCTATGACTTGGCACCTGGTCAGCTGGGGTTCACCCTGGTGTGATGGTGCAGAGAGATTCTTATGGTGTGACACCACCAAAAAAAAGAAAACTCAAACAGGAACTGCAGTTTAGCATGGTCCCCACGTAACATATGAAAGTTCTCATCAGCAGGGTCTGACTTTGCGTCGCCTTCATTTTTATTGCCTTTAAAGGTAATACGGAAAGAGCGCGGTGGCGCGGCGAGTGGAGCTAATCAGCTGAAAAGACCGCTCTCAAGTGCGAGCTGCTCTCGTTGCTGCCGCCTCTGCTTTATTACAGCGGGCATGACAGACAGGTCTCAAGGGGCCAGAGGCATGCTGGGAGTCTGCCTCACGGCGGGGTCCTGCCTGTTGAGAGTTTCATCAGTAAAAGTGCCCATCAATCAACGCATTGGAATGTGAGGCCCCTCCCCCCCCTCCCGCAATGACTATTGAGTGACAGCCGCAGCTGGCAGGTATTATGGCTGTGGCACAACATCAGGGCTGACCGGAGGTTAACATTTAATCACTTTGTCAAGACAGCAGCGTCGCCGCCGACGCTCCGTAAACATTTGCCCTCTCACCTCGGTCAGTGGCGAGCAGGGGCCGCTCCTGAACACGATTAAAAAGCTAAAATCGCTCATGACGGAAACGTCTGTGACGTACAACTCCGCTGGGACTTTTTAAGCACGTCCAAGTTGAGGATCCTTCAAAAGGTTCCGCTTTCCAGCAACCATATACCTGCCGCAGTCGTGTTTCTGTACTTCATGTTGCTCACGCTCACCCCTAAAATCCCACCAGCTCTGGGGTGGAAGATATGCAGGACTTGTGTTCCTGAAGAATAGCAGAGCTCAATGTATCAGATCAGTGTTTAACAGATCACGTGGGGCAGTTTGTGCTTGTGCATATATAAATCACGCCATGTTGTATCAGACAGTCTTATGCAAATTCTATAAGCTCAGCGGGGGCTTGCTAGTCCGCCTTCTTCTTGCACCAAGACGCTGCAGGACAGATTGACAGAGCACCACTGCAATACATTCATTGTGATCCTGGTGATCACTCACAAACCAAAGCAAGCAGGGCCACTTGGTACAAATAACCCTTCCTACTGCAGGAATAAAGCAACTTGCATGATCAACTGTCTCTCTCCTCATGATCTGAAAAACACAGTGAGGTAAATGCAAGGCATCACGATTCAGCATGAAAACTATTATTCAACCTGCCTCTGATAACATGCTGCAATTCTTTTCACTTAGGGGAAGAGTGAGGCCATTGTGTGGTGAGTGGCTTCGAGAAAACGATTAACTTCCCTTTAAAGTCTCAGTGAGTGTTTGTTGTCAAGAGCCTCTTCACATCCACTTATTTTCTTGCTCTCCTTCCTCCTCCCACACTTTTGCGTCTTCAGCCCGGTTCAAATCTAACAATCGCCATGCTCAGGTTCTCATTGTTCAAGCTTTAGTGACTGGAAAATGAATTCTTCTGTTTATCAAACAAACAAAAAAAAAATTGCACTCGGCTTGTCTTCGAAAGCTAACGACTCAACAACAAGAGCCGTTCCCTAACAAGGGTGACGACTTCAGAATACCAGTAAATCTGGCCAACAGGGGTGATGAAAAGCTGCACCGAGCTTTTCTTCTAAGCCAATTAAATCCCTGGAGAAGATCAACCTGTGCTGTGTTTTCTGCCTCGGAGTCTGACTCAGCCATCGGCATGCTCTCCTTTATATCCCCCCACGCCCCTCTGGAATTGGAATTTATAAATATGAGCATGACCGTGAAAAAGGTTTTAATTATGTATTATAAGGTGGCCTCCAAAGTTAAACACCACCTCCGAGTGCAGACAACATCAAGAGAGACTCATGGGACGGTTGGGCTCAATAACATGCCTGCTGTAAATATGTGAGAATGCGAAGAGCCGGACTTGACACACACTTTAAACTCTGGCAGGTAAATAATTTGACTAGAATGTGTTGGAATAAAATAAAATGTGAAAAATATGAAATAATTACAAAGGCTCAATACACACCGGTGCCGTATCTGCTTTCTTCTCCACCACTGACTCCACTGCCCGTATTTCAGACTGACTATCATTTGTGTGCCCTGTTTGGCCCGAGGCGCGCTCAGAGCGGCAGTCAGGACTTTCAGACCGAGACAACACTATGAAAGTAGTATCTCCTGCGCCGAAGGCCAAGGATGATGGGCAGGAGAGGTTAATTGCACCTGTTACACAGCGATTGACAATGAACTCAGCGCTGAGCCTTCACCTTTTCTTTAATCTAGCAGCTGCCTTATAATAATGACAACCTGAACGTTACCTCAAGGAGAATTAATTCATCGGAACTTTTTATTAGAGTTCCGGCCTGAGAGAAAATGTTCTGCGTCTCTAAAGACAAGTTTTCATCATAACCTGTCGAAAGCCAAAGTCATCATCAATTAGCATCTCCTCCGTTTGGAGCGCGTATATATGCAAGGACTCCTCATGTTTTATCCTCAATGATTGCGTCCTTTAAAACACACAGGCTTCCCTTCCTCACATCTTGCATCAAAGCACTTTGCCATTTGTTATTTCACCAAACATAAATGAAAAAAATATATTTATAAACCCAACAGGACGTCTCCGCGGACAAACTGGCATAAGACGCCGATGCATCTCTTCTCTCCATCTGTCTTGTTTATGCCAAGACACTGTTTCTGACACCTGATATATGAGCCCTTTAGAACTGTGAATTAGCCTCGGATAAACCCAGAGACCCAATCTTTTTGGTGCGGACAAAAAGGAAAGAGCTTTGGGAAATGGGGACTTTCTGCTGAGAGGAACGTCTGCTGAATAGTGTAAAATCCAGACAACGCGATAAAAGTGCCTCGGCGTTGCGCATTAGCCGGTCTTTGATGCCTCCCGAATGGAGCGGAGAGGGCAAATTTAAAATGAATTCAATCGGCCATAGGCGTAATTAATTATAGCTGGTTATGTGAGTCATTTTAGAGACGGAAATCACCAAACACATTTGAACTTTTTTGTATTTAAAGACAGTCAACACGCTGTTGTTCACGCTCTGTAAACTGTTAAGCTGATCATTCAATTGGTTCACCTGCAGCGCTTCTTCCAACACTTTCAACAGCGCCGTCCCGCAGCGTCCACGCTGTCTTGCTGAGACACAGAGCTGTTCATGTTATTGTGGAGGATCTGCTAACAGTGTGCTACCATTGCTCTGGGTAGCGGTGCGTGCCGGCAGGGAGAATCTTCCCTGCTGCAGTCTTTCTTTTTGCCCCGCTCAAAGAAAGGAAAGTATATGGCGTGTTCTTAGCACAGGCGAATCGATGCGTCGGCAGGCGGGGGGGGGGGGTAGTGCTTGTCAGAATTTTGGCAAACACGACCCGCAGCCTTCCAACACTTTGAGCTCAGCGGCGATACAAAGCCCAGGTGGCTCAAAATAACTTTTTTGAAGTCACCGGGGGACTAGCGGCTAACGGAGCCACTCAACTGCAGAGCATCTCGCCGTTGTCTCACCTGAGCGACGAGAGCTATAGCACTTTGAACAAACACCTTTTCAGGTTAGGCTGGACAAGCAACCACTCTTTTATCAAGTGCTTGTCTGTAAAAGCTGTTGCTTTTCGCTCAGCCAAGTGCTGATTTTTTCAGAGTTTGTTCAGGAATATGATTTTTAGCCCAGCGGTTGTCTGATTCGTTCAGCTCTAGGAACACGAGCCCACTCGGACAAAAATAAGCTCTTCCTATTTATTGTCGACACAGTGTCAGATGTAATGTTTCAGATATTCAGAGGACATATTTCACATTCGTATGAAACTGGCCCATAGACAACTAAAGTAGCTGGGACTTTGGATCATATGGGTGAATGTTTTGACTGGTTTTTCAGTTTGCTGGACAAAAAGCTGTCAAATGGTTTCTCATGTTGGTGACAGTTTTAAACGCAGCCCCATGGTGCCACCTCTTTTTTCTTTTTTTTTGTCTGTAAAACAAAAACTGTGATTAGGACAGCTGTATGATGAACAGCGTAAAAAAAAACAACCTGATGAGAGATTTTCAAAAAGTGCCTGACAGAGAGAGTCCTGTTTAGGCTTCAGTCCAACAATCCTCTTAGTTGCTAAAATTAGAAGAAAAAAAAATCTATACTAATCTAAGATAAAGTACTGTAGCAGCTCTTCATCATCAGTCATTATCGCCTAACTGGTAATAGAGACAGATTTTGCGACATTCAGGTTGAAATGAGTGTACAGAGATGTCGGCAAATACTGCAGACAATAAGATGTGTTAAAAAAAAAACCCTCCACAAAACAGTATTCAGCTTACTTAGTGAACTGCACAAGTGGGAAAAACACAGGAGAGTTTCAATAAATTGGGATGAATTTATTTACAACTGAAGCCAAATCAAACAAAGCTAAAACAACTCATTAGGCTGCCAGCTGCTGGAAGGAAGAGGACACTGGTTATAGCCTCCGAGGTCCAGATCGGCTCAGTGAGCTGACGTCCAACCAGTACCCACCAATTACCTGTGAGGCCCCTGGACAACTGAGCGGCCTCGACACTGCCTGAATGAAATAGTTTCAAAAGCAATTTGTGTTGCTCAGATGGTGGTATATATATATATATATATATGTATATATATATATGTATGTGTATATATATATATATATATATATTGAAGTTTTTAAAATCCATCCTTGAAATGTCTGTGTCTCCTGCCTGGCAGCTGATATTTGTGAGAAAAACACGAACGTTAACATTGAATTGGGTACCGGAGCTGGAGAACTACTTGCAGATGCATCAAGATAAAATGTCTGTAAAGGAGGTCTTTGTGTGAGGAGACTGTTGGGAAGAATTTTCAAGAAATTCACTCTCTGCTGTGGCTTTCTAATGGCAGCTTTCGTGTTCATACACCTAAGTTAAAGCCCAAGAACCAAAAGACGGTAGATTTTATTTTTTTCATTACAGCTTGTGGAAGCTGGAGAAACCAGAGAGAAACCTGCTCGGACGCAGGGAGAACATGCAAATTCCATACTGAGAGGTGCAAGGTTGGAATCAAACCCACAACCATTCGACTGTGAGGTGACTGTGCGAACTCCAGCACCATGTGCTAAATACACCCTTGACCTTTCTCCAAATCTTTACTCTGCCCCCGTGGCAAAGACGACAAGACGGAATCCTGATATGATCTCATGTGACTTTTACTGGACGCCACTGCCCAAGTCCTGCCAGAGTCGCTGCTGATTGAGTCTGACTGATGTCAGGAATCAGTTGCTGCTCGCTGCTCCAGATAGCACATCCCTTGACCACATGTTGCCCTGACCGAAGTAAAACTCAAAGTTGGAGCAGCTTTGCATGAACACACAACTTCTCGGTTTGCTTCCGTGCTTCTGAATGTGATTCTGCCGGGACCACCGCAGCTTTGCCAGCCAGTCGTTTAGCTGCTGGATCAAACTGACGCAGGCGCTCCGGGGGAAAGCGGCATCTTCCGCGATTCAGATATAATCTTTTTGTTTACAATTTGCTCCCATGGCACAGCTGCTCTTGCATTATGGGATCAATTTGTAATCTTTCTTTTTTTTCCCTTTTCTTCCAATAACTGCACAGTTGAATTTCAGAGAGTGGAAAGTAATCTTGGAAAGGGATGAAAGCCCCACAGGAAATAGTCAAATGTTAAGACAAAACCGTGGCAGCATGAAAATTGCAGCATCAAGGTCTCCGGCAACACGGAAATGTATGCTTCTTATTCATTCCAAGTCTCGATCCGTGGTGTTTGTGCTCATGATTCGGGGCTCTTCCTTCTATCAACTGGAGCATTGTGTCCCCTCCGAGGGAGAGCGTCTAGTGGAGGAGAGGATGGTGGTGTTGGTGCAGGGAGGAGAGATGGTTATCGTGGAAACGAGCGGTTTCTATTTGGGATCTGATGCTATCTGAGGGATATGAGACGTCACTGAGGGGAACCAAGGTTTCCAGTGCTCTTACAAGACCTTGCAGTCAAATGTGTATGTGTCCTGTTTGGTGCGTCGCTGTAAAAAAAAAAAAAAAAAAAAAAGACGTATATTGCAGTGTTTTGCACCAAGACGTTTTAAAGAAAGAGACAAAAAAAAAAAACCAACAACAACAAATATGTGAACTCTTACTGCAGCTCTGTCAACATAACACAAATGACAGATTTCATACTTACTCTTAATTTAGTCATTTGCCTTAAGCATCTCTTCATTTTTTTTAATTGGTAAAAATAAGACTTCTTGGAATACAATTAACTGAAGTTTTTTTTTTCCCATGGAAAAAATGTTGTGACTTTTACATGTAATTGCGTTATGATTCAAATTTGAGCATGCTTTGAAGCTCGATTACATTGTTTTTTTTGGGGTTGTCATGTGCTGTTCGTTTGATGTCTTCCATGGAAAGCTAGCGGCGCCGACACAGATCCATTTTGACCGCTGATGGAAATGTATTCACCCCGTTTCTTTTTTTCTTCCCTTTTTGCCGATTTCAATCTGCACCGCTTTGATGTCTGAAATTGCTAATTTATTTGGCTGTGGGAGTGAATAATGTTGTCATAATCAGTGTATCAAACAGGAACGACTTCATCTGTGCACACAATATCTGCACAGAAGTGTTTTCTATTTACTCCCTAACTCCATAACAAGCAAGGTGAGTTTCAAGAATTTTTCAGAAATACGGAAAATATGCAATAGCCTCCTTTAACCTCATATGACAAAAGTCGCAGTTGCAGTATGAAGCAACAAACTGGAAATGATGTTTTTTTTTGTAAATTGCCTCCTGTTGTTAGATGATATCAGCTTTACAATTTGAGCAAAGCAGAATGGAAAGGTTTGACATTTTTGAAGTGAGTTGACCAAAATAGAGCAACAATATCAGTGCTATGGTTCAGCTAATAAATGTGGTGGAACTGGTTTCTTATTGGCTGAACTTTAGAAGAATGCTGTATGTTAAAAAAAAAAAAAAAAAAAAAAAAAAAAAAGCATTTGAAAGGAGCCTTCTGTGGATGCTGCAACTTGACTGATCCTCAGCCGGTCAGGGTATGATTGTCTTTTGACACAATAGAACCTTTCTGTCTGGTTAGGACATTTTCCCTCCCATTCAGACAGCCTGTTGCCTGTGGGGTCCCCCAGGGCTCAAATCTTGGCCTATTTCTGTTCTCACTTTGATTCCATTGCAGAACACCTGAGAAGCTTCATTCAAGAAGTAATTTCAATTTCAATGACAAATACTTGGCGTTTACTTATTTCTGCTGAACCTCCCACAACCTTCCTGGAAGCCTTGTTAGATTTTTTGAAAGGTATTTAAAAAGCTGGATGACTAAAAAGAAAAAAGGAAAAGAAAAAAATCTCAAAAGTGATCACAGACTGGACGGCCCTGTGTTTTGACCCCTTGGTCTCGGCTCATGGGGAAAACTCACCTGCTTGGCTAAGCATAACAATCACTTTGTTTAAAAAACCTTGGTGCTACCCTTGACAACCATCCAACACAAGAGAAAAAGATTGACGCTGTTGTCAGCGTTAGCTGTTTCCCACTAAGGGTCCTCGCTAAGCCGATGCCCTTCCTGTCTTCCTGAATCTTTTGTCAGAGTGAGTCACGTCTGTGTCTGCCGCCGACCGTAACAGCAGCATCGAGCTGGTGTGTGTTGGGAGCGAGGACGTGTCTTGCCACATTTCACTTGTTACTTTCTTCCACTTCGTTGCACTGGTTGCATTCATTCTTGTAGTCGACTTTCCAAACTTTTTAATCAGTCTGTTTTTAGAGCACCTTCCTCCACCTATCGACTCTCTTGACCCTGCACATCTGCACGTTGCCCCGAATATACTGCAGCCCAGATGCTTCGAGATGTTGTGAGGTCTGGACTCGGGCAGGCAAGGCCATGCAGCCTTTTACTGGACATAAGGACTTTGCCTACACTTGACTTTTTTAAATCCTATTTAAAAACCAGCTTTTACTCCTTGGCCTTTCTAACCAATTCACTAATCAACCTTTGTGTCAACATTGTGTAATTTCTGTTAACGTTCTCCACTGCTATTGCTGCTCGTGCTGTACCTGCTTTTCAGTTCTACAACACTCGAGTGAACATCTGCTGTTTTTATACTTGCTCATAAGTTAACCGACTTGAATTGTAACTCCACATGCTCTTTTTACGGGCTCACCCTTCCACACAGCACTGTCTGATATGCCCTTTTCCAGAGTGCGCGATGTGAAATATATCCTTTGCATACGTAAACCGAACGTCTAGTGTTTAAGGTGAGCTCACTTCAGCCCATTAAGACAATTTGCAAAGTGCTCATTCGGTGCATTAACACGTAGCGATGCCTCCTCCCGTGGCTTCACTCCGTCGTAGGTGTACAGGAAGTGGAGCTTACATTCCAGCAGACTTCATTAAGTTTCATTTTCCATTTTATCTCTCGTGAAGTGGACCATTAAGCCGGCGTACAAGGGGTAACTGATCAGCCAATCTGCTGGTGATTTATGTGGCGGGGAAGCTGAGGACTCAACCGAGCCTCCCAACACATTGATTACTGACATGGTTAATTGGCTAAACCCACTGGTACATTGAGACGAGCTTATTGGAAATGTCAAATCAAGCGGCTCATTTGCATTCATGATGTATGGCGTCTATTCCGGCTCCTGGCCAGGCAGCACAAACTGACTCGCACAGGAAGAGGAGGAAAAGGAGGAGGTGGAGCAGGAGGAGGAGGAAAAGGAGGAGGTGGAGCAGGAGGAGGAGGAGGAGCAAGAGGACGAAGCTCGACATCTGGGCCCATCTGGACTTCCCTGGTGTTGGAGTTAGTGTTGCTCTTGGTAGCATTTTTAATTTTTTTTCTACACAACCCAGTGCAATTATTGAATGCTCTTGGCTGACAAGCTGAATATGAGAGTATGAGAGCTTAGATAACGGAGGTGACGGCTCAGCGGTTCACCTGTGGGGAATGGGGCGATGATGCAGCTCTCAAGTTGGCCTGAAAATTCAAACGCGGCCCATCGGTTGGAGGTTGACAGATGCAAAACACCTGAGTGCGTCGCTATCTCTGGGTCCTTGTGTCAGACTGAGATCAAGTTATCTTCAAGATACCGCAGGAATAAGCAGAGAAAGGCTGCATGAAATTGTTTTTCCCCCCAATATATATATTTTCAGATGTGGTGACAGACTCGGGAGAAAACAGAGCCGGTATGAATTTAGACAGTTTGAAAAATGAGACAGTCTTGACTTACTGTTTTGGTGCTGCTCAGAAATGTTTCATAAGAGTTTTTTTTTTTTCTTGGTTTGTTTTTGTTTGAAGTTTGCAGCTGCATTCGCTTTTGCTCAGCCTTTGTGTATGTTTAGTTTACCAGCCTTGTGTTTGCCTTTGCCACTATTGTTGCTTATAAAAGTCAAAACTGTGTACAGCCCCGTGTTATGATGGTCACTCGACTGTCTCCAGCTTGCACACTCGTAAACATGGTCAACTGAACAGGTGCATTTACCAGAACCATCTGTGAATGTTTTGCCCGATCAGACCAGAGACTCTCAGCCCCCTGGCTCCCATTACTGGCTCCCATTACGATTTCAATCACCAATAAAACATTTTTTTTTAAAAAAGCCTGTCCAGATGATTTCACTGAATGACTTTGCAACATATTTGTTTTTTAAGCAATGCTTTCTATCATGCTGAAAAGAAAAATCAATTGCTCTCTATTTGTGTTGTCCAACAGCCCTGCTGGAGGTCACTCTGGCCAGCAGGGACTGCCTCGTGGCCGGGGACTTGTGCTCGAGCGACGAGACGTGCAGCCCACGTCTGCGGACTCTGCGCCAGTGCGTGGCCGGCAACGGCAGCATGAAGCTGGGCCCCGGCGCCCGGAGCCAGTGCGCCAACGCCATGTCGGCGCTGCTGTCCAGCCCCCTGAATGGCTGCCAGTGCAAGCGGGGCATGAAGAGAGAGAAGAACTGCCTGAGCATCTACTGGAGCCTCCATCAGTCCATCATCCACGGTCAGCCGTCGGAGGGACGGAGGTCTGAGTGATGCGTTTCCACGGCGTCAGACTCAACGTTTCCACTTGTGTCATTTTCAGGACTCAAGCTGGTGGAGGGTTTCCCCTACGAGACGGTACAGAGGGATTACGACTACGTCCGCCTGGCCTCCATCACAGCCGGTAAGTTTGCTCGACCTTCATTAACTTTCACCTCATTTTCCTGCAATTTTACCCTCTCTGAAGATGTTTTGTTCTCCCAAAACTCAACTCCAGTGAACTCTCCCTGGAAGCGTGCCCAAGGCTAGCGCAGGAACCGTCTGTTCCCCTTGTCAACTCAGTTGCATAACTTTTCCTCCAGCATCCACAATGAAATGTTTTAACTTTTCTCACTGAACTGATTGAAGTGACTGATGGCATCAAACATGATTTAAAAAAGGAATCAAAAGGATGATGGACCAGATTAAGTTTGAAATTGGCGTAATTGTTTTTAGAATGGCAAATCTGTTCTATTTCCGCATTTAGCGCCTGTGGTAATGCCGTGAACAGTGGAGATAATCTGTTTGTAGAAGCTAAAAGCAAACATTTTATTGGTTAACAGTGATAGTGTCTCAATTGGGTATGAGACACTTGATAAAATAGAGTAGAACTCAACATGGCAGCGCTCAGGTAGGTTGGAGTCCCTGCTATAAACAACAGCAGAGTGTTATGAGTTGCTGAGTTGCTGAGTTATGAGTTCTGTTCTTTTTGAAGAAAACACACCGGAGCTCTTTCAGCCTCCCTTTGTTCTACTGGTCCACAGGAAAATAAGAGCCTGCTGTTTATTTACCCAAAGGTTCCACCTCAGAGCAGAACTTTGATTCATAAGTATCCAGCCTTCTTCAAATTGTTCAACCTTTAACAAGGCGAGATTAAATCTCAGCATCCCAGAAAAATAAACACAGCACAGACCACACACACACACACACACACACACACACACACACACACACACACACACACACACACACGTTACTTTTATTACTATGAGCGCTGTTATGGCACAAAGCCTTTGCGCTGGATGCTATTATTTCTATCCTCTGCTAATACGTACCTTTGCTTGACCTTCCTCCGAACAGACTCCGACGTCGGCATGACAACAGTAAACCGCTGCCTGGATGCAGCCAAGGCCTGCAACGTGGATGACCTGTGCCAGAAGCTCCGTACGGAATACGTCTCGGCGTGCATCAAGCCCACCGCCAAGTCGGGCCTGTGCAACCGGCCAAAGTGCAACAAGGCGCTGCGCCGCTTCTTCGACCGGGTGCCCGCCGACTACACGCACGAGCTGCTCTTCTGCCCGTGCACGGACACGGCGTGCGCCGAGCGCCGCCGGCAGACCATTGTGCCCAGTTGTTCGTACGAAGGCGGCGAGAAGCCCAGCTGCATCGCGCAGATGAGGGTCTGCAACACCGACTACGTGTGCAGGTCAGAGCACAGAGAGAGAGCGGCTACGTGTTGTTAGCCTCCTCGCATCGGCGCAAGATATTAAAGTGATTCCTCATGCAGCGGTGGTCTCGTTTGGAAACCGTAGCAGGTTGCCAGATTATTGCGCTTTCCAGTTTGGTAATTTTTTCAGGAAATCATTCCTTCTTTTCATGAGTTAAACCCAAGAAGCAAAGCTTTTTTGTCATTCTGAGAATTTTTTTTTAAACTCCCCCGTCCATTATTTGGCCCGGTGTGCTTCTCTGCATTACGGCGCTTTGAAACCAAATAAACAGCCATTCAATCAAGCAAAGGGCCCGCTGCTTTACCCCGAAGCTCTCCACGACGCCGACGGTTAGAACACCCTGGAGAGCCTGTTGGAATAACACATTAAATATTTAGCGCAGATAAAGAGCCAGATGGATCAGAGTTATCGCTCATTGCTATCTCTGGCCATGGCCATTATTTCTCACAGCCCCATTACACACAGAGGGCTTTACTAATGATCCCAGGGATGGAAGGTGGGGGCGAAAAATATTACTCTTTCTATCACTTTCACGTCACAGTCCGGCGCTTTGTAGTCGCCGCCGTGGCCTTTTTTAGAAACTTAATTAACGCTGCAAAGTTTTTAGCATAATAAAACGACAGGGGTCGTTTTTTGTTGTTTTTTTGTCCGCAGGTCCCGTCTGGCTCAGTTCCAGTATGACTGCGAACCCTCCGCATCGTCTGCCAGCGGGTGCAAGCAAGGGAACTATGGCGCCTGCCTCCTCGCCTACACGGGTCTCATCGGTAGGTAGAGAACCGAGCGAGGGATGCGCGCGCTCGTGCGCGCATGCAGCGGATAAGTGAGAATTGGTAAATGAGCACGAGCACCGCCAAGGCGCGAGTGGGAGAACGAGAGAGGAGAAGACGTTGGACGTTGGACCTGGTTTGGATGCGCGGGCCGTCCGCCAGAACAACAGCCTCCTAGCGGAATATCCAATTCGCCTGATTAGCATAATAAAATATTCTATTAACTTGAAATTCTGCAAATGAGGAGGAACTGCGCCGGCTTTCTCGCCCCCTCACTGGAGATAAAGAGGGAGAGATCTAGTGCATTTCAAGGAGCCCCGTCGGCTCCTCGCAGCGCCTAAAGACACACACTTGGCACTTTTGGCACCGTCACGCTCGCTGGAGATCCGGCGATCCCAGAGAAATATAACACAGCCGTCCACGGGGAACAAAAATCAATGACGGGTTTAGTGGCCTAAGAAGGAGATAATTTGAGTTTGATATGATTTTTTTTTTTCCCCTCACAAGGCCAGTTGGCCTAGAATAGTGCAGTGCAGTACAGTCACGCTGCTGTACGTATACGGGAAGCACTGCGTTCCATTAACCTTTCAGATAACGCAAGCACTACGCACGCGGATGAATATTTAATACCGATGCCTTTCTCCGGACAGGAAGCACAATAACACCCAACTATGTGGACAACTCCACGTCCACCGTGGCGCCGTGGTGCTCGTGCACGTCCAGCGGCAGCCGCAGAGAGGAGTGCGACGCCTTCCTGGATTCCTTCACCCACAACATCTGCCTGCGTGAGTCTCTCTCTGCCTGCATCAGCCACAGCCTTATAAAAGGCGGGCAAGGTATTTTTTATTTTTTTTGGGTGGGGAGGGAAGGAAGGAAGGTACGAGGAGCCTCAATGACACAACAGACATCGTCGCGCTCTATCAGTTGACGGAGATTTAAAGAGTCTTTATTTAATAGGGCTCGAAGAATGCGAGCGGGCTTGGGATCAATAAAGATGTGCAGTACGGAAGTGCAGTGTGACACATCTGAAGCAAAAAAAAAAGTTTGACTCGTCTCGCTGATAGGTGAGGCAATCGATAGTTTGTGCTTGACTGAGCTTGAAAAATGGAAATGGGAGGAAACGGTGGCGAGGGGAGAGAGAGAAAAACGACCGCTGCCGGGTCTTTGTTTTTTGTTTTTTTTTTATAACTTACTAATTAACACAACATACCTTTAATGACTGTTAACCCACCTGGCAAAGAGTCTTGGAAGGGGAGAGTGGGTGGTCAAGGAGGATTCGATTGGATAAAACCATCAGTCTGTCACATTGAGGTGAACAAATTTGTCGGCAGTTTAAAAAAGGCAGCTGGTGCTTATTGGTGTTTTCCCATTTATCCCTTAGAATTCCAAGCCGGAAACAAAATTGTTTCTATCCATTCACTTTCTGCCATCAGTTATCACCCTGCAGCCATGGTTACATAATCCCAGTCACCAGTTCATCACAGGGCCACATAAAGAGACCAACATCCGCACTCACACCCACACAATTTCAGTATTTATTTGATGGTAGGAAGCTGGAGTACCACACAGACACAGGGACAACATGCAAACTCCACACACGAAGGCCACGGGTGGGACTTGGACCCGCAACCTTCCTGCTGTGACCCACTCGAACCCACCGAGTGAACTTGAAGAACAAAACTGGAAAATCTACAATAGGAATATTTGCTATGAATCGCGTTTCAGGTCACAGTCATCCTGTCAGCTGTTTTATAGGCTTTTTTTTTTCTTTTTTTCTTTTTTTTCTTTGCTGCAGTACCTCGAGAAAAATAATTGCCACCATATTGCCAGTCCGGTATCCAGTTCTTATAATACACCCATGGAGCCACTGCACCGACATCTTTGAGTTTAGGTTAAACTGACTTGGTCACACACTGAAATGAAAGTCGTCTATTCGAAAAAAAAAACAAACTCATAACGTCTGTGCAATACTACCTACCTCTCGTGCTCAGACACTATGATTTCATTATAAAGGGTTTCCAAAAAAAAAAAACATGGTGACGCCTAATTAGAGTAATTTACATAGAAAACCCACATTGTGGAACATTTAAATAGACTTGACGTGAAAAACTGTTTTGGGGGGTAAACAGAAAAAGCTTTTCTCATTGAAAGTGGAAAGTGACAGGTCGGAGCTGCTGCAGGGGCGAGGCAGCTGTTGCCCAGCATGCTCAAACAGCAGCAGCAGCTTTTTCATTTAAATCACAGGTCCTGTTCTTTTCTTTTTATTTAAATGTAGAATTATGCTCAATATTCAAACAGTTTGCAGACTCACTCGCTCGCTTCATCCTCCAGTTCACTTGATTTCCTCCTGCTATTAATTGTCCCCACCATGCTGTTTCCTTGGCAATTTCAACTGAGCAGTCCGTCACTTGTTAGTGAAGTACAAGTGAGCCAGCCTTGTTATTGTTAGACAATTGGATATTTATTAGATTTTCCTCTCAAACACCTGATGTGATTTATTTTCATTGTTTTCTTGGAAAAGTTGGAGAATGAACAGAAGAAAACTTTCTTCAGAAGACTTGTTTTCTTTGATGTCGTGGTAAACATTCCATTACTGGCAAGACATTGATACTAATCGAGATCATATTGTTGGCAAGTTATGAACTGAACAAGCGCTAACGTCGACTCCTCTCTTGTGGCATATTATCGCTGCTCACAACTGTTTGACAAAAACGTGGTTCTAGAGGGGGGCAAAAACATGGAAGTTGATTGAGACTGAACATCTTGTTCGAGACATGCAAGTGGAAGAAACAGACATCAAGGCTGGCGGCTAACTGTTGGTGTGAGAGATGTAATCATTGGGGTGTCATCACTTTCTACTGCTGCCTTGTTCAACTGAAGGCTTCCAAAGCTGCTTAGACTGAAGTGAAAACACGCACTGTCCACTGAGAAAAAGCCTTCAGCGCCATTTTTCTTCGTCTTTCAGTTAGAAAATGCTTCCACTCTTCTCTCTTTAGCCACGACTTTAAAGCGCGCTCTTTCCTGTTTGTGAAAGGACTTTCACATCCTTTAAATTAGAAGGAACTTTTCCAATCAAAACACGTCTTCTTAACAGATCTCAATGAGACGGATGAGCCAAATTCCAGAGCTGGAATCGAAGGCGTCTCATCTGCCGTGCTGGGTTACACCCAATTTGTTTAATGAATAAAAGTAATTGTAAGCGCCTCAGATTTCACAAGGGGGCAGCTTGCAGGGGTGTGTCGTAAATTCTCGCAACGCCTCTGTTGGCCTAATTCTAATTACAGGCTTAACCCCCCGCTGCCCTCTTGTTCATGACCTTTGATCTGCCCTTTGCTAAGTTAATGGGCCCTATTACTGACCTGGGGCAGTGTATATCTATCATCGAGCATGTGCATGAAATGAGCATCTTTGCCGTGTTTGTGTCTTTGTTTGTGTGTGTGTGTGTGTGTGTGCTGAGGTGGATCTCTGGACGGTCATTCCTCGGGCCTCCTGCCTGCAGAAGATACAGAGGGAGGCCTCAGAGTTGTTTGGCCAGTGTAAATGGTCCATGAGTTAATGAGGTCGATGTGGAGAGCCAGGTGCAGTTTGGATACTTGAAGAGAATACTGAGTATTTTCTGTTTTCTCTCTCTTTCACACACACAGGCATGCACATGCACAGTCTCTCTCTCTCTCACACACACACACACACACACACACACACACACACACACACACACACACACACACACACACACACACACACACACACACACACACACACACACACACACACACACATTCCACTTGCCTCATGCTGACCAAATACAAACTAGCCCTGGCCTCAGCTGAAGCTCTCACGCAACATTAAAATCTAAAACTCAGGCAGGCATCAGGATGTCGTGTTGGACTGAGAGACATGAAAGTAATGTGGAGGAGATGGAGGCCGATCGGATCTTGAGTAGCTCTCACTTCCGCGGCTCAGTAAATCACTCACGGGCTCGCTGTTGACTGTGCCGTGTCTCACTCGCCCGCCGTGCTTAATGTTTCAGAGAACGCGCTGACCATGTTTGGGAGTGAGTCAGACGTGCAGCGGACCCTCGGCACGTCCGGCAGTGTGGGCCCCAGCCTCAGCAGCAGGGAGAACAGGAGCACCGCCTCGCCGCAGGACACCGTCAAAACAATGAGGAACTTCCTGGACACAGTAATACCCACACAGGTGCTCACCCTCTTCACAGTTAGTATTTAGAGATGTCAAAATAAATTACAATAAAACGGTTTATTTTGCATTCCGACCTCTGGTGAAACAGAGATTGGAAAGTCGAAAATTTAGCCATCTGCTGCTTTGGGGTTTTTGTTAAAACCGCTGCTCTGCTGGACCTACCAGATGTTACGATGGGAGCAAATGTATTTGATTTCGTTCCCTTTCAAACAAGTGAAAGGTCCAACAAAGCATAGACATGTTAGCTAATATTGCCCCGCACAGTGAAGTTGTGCCATATTAGCATAGCATTGAGCTTAGGAAGCTCTTAACTGGTTGCAGTTCCATTTTGTTGTTTTGTTTTTTGGAGCACAAGCTTCTTGTGTTTGCTTTAATTTTGTTAGTGGGAAGCGGAAACTAAATTCTAGCGTCTTCCTGCATGATTCTGCATACAGAGGGCTAAATATCCTGTTTCCAGGAGATCTAGAGGAAAAGCGTTTTTTTTTTTGTTTTTTTTTACCCATCATGCCACACTGCTGTTTGTCATGATTATACAGATCTGAAAGCAATTATAAAATTGTGCTCTTTGCCCTTCTTCGCTGAACTCTAGCAGTAGCATTTATGGTGAATTGTGGCTAATTTGTTTGGTCTGGACACAAGAGCAGACCACAGAACACACAGACCTCTTGTCGTTGTTGAGATTTGTTTGACAAAGAGGTAAATGAGATGAATGAAACTATCATTTATCACCATTTTACCCTGCATGGAAAACCAAGTATGGGGGTGCGAAAGACGAGGAAAATTGCTACTATTTTCCGGCATTCGGACACTAATGAGAGGATCAGGGAACATATGCTCAAATAGGATGCACGCCCACGTAAAAGGGAATGCATATGTATTTATTGCGGCATTTCCGAGAAGTCAAACGTGCAGATGATTTTATGTTGCCATGCAAGATGGAGGAGGTGTTTGCATTAAAGTTGGCTATGTTTTACATATACAGTACAAGCCAAAAACATAATGTATCCAAAGCAACTGGGAGATAGGCATGCGGCTGCAGAAGAGAAAGAGAAGAGCCATTTCACCCGATTGCTAACTTGTGTTTATGTTGGCTGTAGTTCAGCGTATGTATGAAGTGTTTGAACATTTTCAGGTTGCCAGGTATTTTGTAGACTGGCTGACAATGACTATCCTGCCAGCTGAAAGAAAACAGAGTGTTCCACTTCCTGGTTTAGGACACAGCTGTTTCCCAGGTAGAGCCTTTTTAAAATGCTCCCTGGCACCGCACGCAGGCACAGAACGGGTGAAGGCTTCCTGGATGTCCACGGCGTGGTAACACCCCCGTGCTGTACCCTGGTGGCGTCCCACGGCCTATCGTTAGCACCGCACTTCCCCTGCGATTTTCCCCGTCAACACTTCCCTGTGTCTCCTTCCAGGCGCTGGGAAACGAGTTGCTCGTGGGCCAGTCGACACTGCCAACCAACAGCCTGCCAGCCTCCGCCTCACCTCCCAGCATCATGCTTCAAACTGCCTCCGGCCTTCTGTTGCTGCTCCTCCACCGGCTCAACAACGGACACTAAAAAGCCTGCGGGGGTCTGCGCTGAGGACCCTCAACAGATGGGAGGACCAGCGCAGTTCAGGGCAACAGCAACAAACTAAACAAGAAAGAAAGGAGAGGGTTGTGATGGCTATTTGGCGCTACTCCTCCTAAATATGTACAGTGATCCAGTTTTTTTTTTGTTTTTTTTTTTAAATCCGTGTGTCGACGTGGTCCACTTCCGCCTGCAGTTTCTTTTCACCGCTCGGATTCCGCAAAAGACTCACGGTGGCCGGTGGAGTCAGCGACGTCGAATGGAGCTGAACACCCGGCGCACTCAGCCATACAAAATGTTGTTTTGAAGAGTTATTCGAACAAAAAAAATTAAATATGTGGTGGATATGTATTTTATGTTGTAACCTGTGAAGATTTGCTCTACCGATAAAAACTCTTCTCTGAGACTTGGCCAGGGCCGCAGGGTGGGAGCAAAGTCTGTGAACTTTTTTTGTCGGCTCTCGAGTTCAATGAGCCACTGTTTCCGAACTTTACTGGAAAGCTACGTTGTTGTTTTTTTTTAGGACAATGTGAAAAAAAATATATAATAAAAAATATGGCAAGTCTGGCAGCCTTGATATGGAAAGCACCTGGCAAAGTCCTGGTGCGGAAGACGAACCTTGACCCTGCAGCAGCATCTGGTAGCTGCTCATGAAATGAAGAACGGCCACTTGGTCAGCAGCAAACAAAAACAAAAACAAAAAAAAACAAACACCTTTTTGTCTATAATCTTGAGGAAAACAGTAACCTTTAACCCTTTCTGCTGCTGTAGTGTACGTCTGTGAGTGTAACACCCTTCTATTTGTCGCTGTGTCTGTGAACGTTGCTCCGCAGGGCTCCGAGACAGAAGAGGGAAAAGCTTTGAGTGATGGACTGCTGCCAACACCACGATGGAGCCTCTCTGGGATTAGACAGTTATAAATGACGCAGTGTTTCATTTTACTTTTGTGTTATGGGAACATGCCAGTGCTTTCTGAACGAGGGCAGGGGTGCTGCGAATAAAAGTTCACGGTCTAATGTTGCTCACTCAACTGCGTTATTGAGCCGCTCGATTGTTAATGTACTGTGTCCCGATGTCCTCTGAGGGGACAAGAGCCAACACAGGCGAAACAAGTTCGTCCACACCAACACTCACAGTGTGAAGTATTTCCATGCCAAAGTCGACTTCCTGGTCAGCTCTGCGAAATGTACACAACATAGAGAGGATTGAAATTGTGTTTCTCTCCCATCACAGATGCAACTGAATCCAAAAAGATACAGAAATATGAAAACTCTAGAATGTAAAAACAGAAAACTCTTGAAGTATAAAGTGCAAAATGGAGGAACATTCCGGATGTCTCTCAGATTGTTGTTTTCTGCTAGTCAAAGTTTGAATAATAACTAGCAACTTCATTTAGCTTCCCCGGTTTCTTGACACTAAAAAAAAAAAAAGTCATTTTCAGGGATGTTGACTTTTAAAAGAAAAAAAAGAAGACCGTTAGCAACAAATTCCATCCCTCTCGGCATACTAATATATTAGTTTATAACAAGCAAAACATTTTGGAATCACTTTCCCCCTGCAGCATGCAGACAAGCAGTGGTAGCTCGCAGCCACAGAATACTGACATATTCAGCTCAGATGTGTGTGAGAGTTATTTGAATGCGGTGTAATTAAAAAGAAATAATAACAGTACGGAGAGCAAGTAAATATAAAGCGTTTATTTTAAGATGCACCAGCTGTTTTGCTTTGTGCCGTTAGCCGAATGCATGCATTGGAACGGACAAAAGTGTGTGTTTGAAACACAGACATAACCTTTAATTTTTTTAATTGATGTTAAAATTGGTGGTTGAAAATCATGCTGTGGTAACACACACACACACACACACACACACACACACACACACACACACACACACACACACACACACACACACAAACACACTGCCAAAGAGAGAGTGGATAAAAGTACCAAGAAAACAGCACCTAGTCGAGCAAAATCAAAGTGAAAGTAAGTAAAATGTGTACGTACAACACAGACAAGGACACTGATTTTTCTCTAGTGCATTTTGAGTATCTCAGACAATCATGTGTCACCAGACTGGAAATAAACTGGATTCGCCCCTGGAAATCTTATTGCAGATTTACTTCAAAAATATTTTTTTGCATTTCAATTACAAACCAAACCAAATGAAAATTTCACCTCTTATTGATCGCCATCAAAAGCGAGAAAAAAAAAAAAAAAAAAAAAGTTAGCCAGTCATTACAATTCATCCTGACGGAGGCGCAGTGAGCCGGCACAAACTGTGAAGCTTCCCGACCTCATTTCAGTCTGTGAAGATACTAAAACGGTTTCTCCCTGCAACCAGCCGGCGGCTCTCCACAAATTAGAAAAAACTACCGGAGCTTCTTTCCCCCTCTGACGCTGCCACCTCAGGCTAATTGATGCAGGTTTGGTGCTGTGTCTGCAACCTTGGTTCCACCCCAAGGTCTGACCCGACTCCTGCTGATCCCCACTTCTTATCTGACCCCATCCCCGGCTGCCACCCGCGTTTTTCACCGCCGCTTGGCTGATGTATTTCTGCCCGTGGGAGTTGCTGCGTGCTGGTTGGAGACACACCTTCGGACGCAATTCAATAGATGGAGTATATTTGTGCTGGTGCTTTCATGTGGTCAAGAACTTTTCGATTGCAATCAGATCCCCTCCAGAAGAAAAAAAAAAAGAAAAGAAACACACATGCACTTCAATGCTACTTGGGCCTTTTCCCTAACTACGACTTCTTCTCAAGAGCTCTCTACAGGTTCTGACACACCAAATTTGAATGATGGACTTTTCCCAACATTCTTCAATAATCATATTGGAAGGTTTTAGGGAAACTCAGTGACAGAGAAATGAAAAAAAGTTTTTAGTTTTTCCACACCGGGTTGGACGGTGGAAGCGGAGTGGGCGTTGCATCTGCAGAGAATGTAAAGTGATTTGAGGCAAATTTTATTTGTGAACTTTTTGGCTATACAAATAAAATCTGACTGATTGAGTGATTGACCATCGTGATTTGTTGATACATTTATTTGCAGTGGATGAGTTTGTTGAAACAAACAAACAAACAAACAAACAAACAAACAAACAAACAACTAAATAAATAAAATCAGCCTCATTCCCAAAAGGTTCACTCTTAACTGTTTATTGCAATTTGTTTACCCAAGAAAAGTGAACACATCTGGCACATAAAGTCCTGCCTGATAAGAGATTTTCATTTATTCATTTATTCATGTACAAAACTGTCATTCCAGATCTCACGAGTCAGAATTTATGTCAAAGCACCTCCATATCGGCAGGGCAGTTCCCCCTCAAAGCTGCTGCTGTTGCGTGTGCCCTGTAAACCCCCCAAAGTTCCTCCCCTCACAACAGCCTCGCTGCGCCGACACTCACATCACTGACTTCCAAAAATCACAGCACCACAGGGAGGAACTCTGCTCATTACGCCACAACGTGCAGATGAGGAACACATTGCCGTGATGAATCTAAATGCTCCGGGTATGATGTGCTCCGCTGATTTATACCAACTCATCACTCTGGGACCGATGCTCTTTCATTTGCCGTGTGCAGCGCTCTGGAAAGAAAGAAGAAAAAAAAGAGAGAGACAACAAACAAAAAATAAAAACCCAAAAGCAAACGTACCGTAGTTAAAAATTATTGTGGTTTTGCGCGATGCAGTTTGCCAAAGAGAGAGAAGCTGTGGAGGCTTCTCAGCAAAAAGCTAGCGTGGAACTCAGACACACGCACCAGGCCGGTTTGGTAAAGCTGGGTGGACACGAGTACGATGCTAACCCACCGCACAAACGATGAAAACATTGTTCGTCCATATTTGTGAGAGGTATTGTTGTTGTTTTTCCACTTGAGTTCCTTTTCACAGAACCAGGAAGTGACCCTGGGATTTGATAAAGTGGCGACTTGTCTGAGGTGTGACCCCACCATCATAAAAAAAAAAAATCCAGTATGGATGGATGGAAGATGCTCAATAGCAACAAATTCCATTGTTGCTGCAGCAGACAGGACATTTGTTTCTGCACTCCCCTTCCCAGCCTTGACTCCCCTCCCTAAATACTCTGTATTGGCTTTCCACCACGTGGCTACGCCACATAGTTCACATGAAGGTTAAGCGAAGTTTTCCACTTACGCTGCTGCCCTTGTGTGTTTTGGCCGACTGACGCAGTCAACGGAGGCTCATTAGCTGTGTCAGTTGCACCTGTATCAACAGGCAACTCCTGCCGCTCATCTGCTTAACCTGAACGCTCACGTCTGACGACGGTCAATTTGAAGAAACAATATGAGCTTTTCCTCCTCATTGGTCTCATTTTTGAATCTTTGTTAACCCCGCTGTGGACCCGTGTGCTTAGAGGAAACTTGGAAAGTTTCCTTTGACATTTAAAGTTAAAAATATATGGCACTTGGAACAATAAATGTCAGTGCACTGTGCCTTCAGTATATTTAAGTCGAGGCCAGAAACACAAAGATGCTATTTGTGGAGTTCATTAGACAGAAATACATCCAAGGAAAGAGCTAAGTGACCTTAAGAAATGTTGGACCTGGCTGTTTCTCCTCCACTGATGAATGTTCACAGTTCTATTTTGTCGGTTAGAAGCCTACACTAATAACCACCCCGTTTCGGCTGACATATCAGCAGCAGTACATGCTGAGACTTGAGTTAGTTTGCACTGTGGGCTTATTCAACATTATGCGACTGCAACTGACAGATGTAGCGGGGAACATTTCAATATTCACACCCACAACTTGCGCAGGCTTTAATTTGCTTGCGAGCAATGTTTCACTTCAAATTCGATTCAGGTCTCTTCATTTAGGTCTATTTCACAGGCCAATACAAGTGGCTGACTTCTTCACTTTACATATCCCAAACATTTAGAAATAAATTGTCTTGTTCTATTTCATTTTTGGATTGTAGGAGGAATGTACTATACACTATCTACTAAAAACAAAAATGGAAAATGAGCCCTTTGTGATGTCATAACACTCGTAAAAACATACAGTTCTACCAATTTATGCCCTTTTTATAATTCAGCTTGACGTGGAAGGTCTTACAAAACATCGTTTTTTAGCAGGAGGGTACAAACAAAGGGCTAAAAACACTGCTGTTTTCTTGGGGTAAAGAGAGTTTTGTTTTTTCTTTCTTCCCCCTGAATTGTTTAATAGCTCTTTGCCACTTCCTGCTGGGTCATTTTACCTCCGAAATCGGCAGCTTTCACTGAGCCCTTTCTCCAGAGTCGGTGAGGTTGCTTTGTTTAAAACAATTCCGCCTGTTGCGGAGGTACAACGGAAATGTATTCCTCCCACTAATTGCTGTAAAACAGAAGCATAAAGCCCTGCCAGCGACTGTGGCGTATGAATGCTGATGCACCAACATTTTCAACGATTCCTCTTGAAAATAATGGCTTTGTAATGGCTCCGGTGCGATTAAAAGTCTCTGCTGTCACAAATGCATTAAATATCCCGATTACAATGGCAAGGTTTGAGGTGAGAATCAAATACGCAGCCTGCGAGACATAATAATTAATATATGCAGGCTAACAGGCAGGCGTTTGAACTGATGGCTGAAGCAAAATAAATTAACGTTGAGAGGTCTCTCATTAGCTTGTCACTTATAATCATTTTATTATAAAGATTGTGGCATTTTCTTTCCGTCCTCAGGCAAACATGATGAAATTAGCAACAGTGTTGACAATGCAGCAGGTCTCCCATCCATCCAAATAATAATAAAAAAAAGATACAACTGATTGCAATGACTTGGATTTGTGTCTGCATATTTATTCCTCTGTTTCGAGGCTGTAATCCCTAGAAAGGAGCTTGTTGACTGCGTGTAGCTTTTAATCAGTGTAACTTAGAAAATAATCCGTCTGAAGGTCATCAACAGTCGGATCCTCTTTGTGCCGCCGTCACTCGGAGAAAGTAAATGCAAAGTCATTCATTCATCACCGTGCGACGCGTCCTCTTCTTCGTCCTCTTTTTTTTTATTTATTTTTTTATCTTGGGTGCTTTTTCATGGAAGTCTGACTACTTCATTATCATGAATTAAGATATCGTCTACTTGGAAAGTGTCCCAAAAACCTTTCCGTCTAGACCTTGCTCAGTTATTGAAATCTTCGATTGGTTGCACAAGTGTGCTGCGCAGCTGTGGTGGAAATCAAAGACGGCGAAGCTCTTCGCGAGCCGACAGCACAACCGCACATTTATTTTATTCATTCTTCTTTTTCCCCCCTTTTGTTTTTGGAGATACACTCCTCCAGATGTGTTCGCATCCTCGCCGGCTCGCATCTGTGTTTGGCGGCAAGTCTGTTTGCTCATGCGTACGCAGTGTGTGCAGCACACGTCGGTGCGTGCGTGCGTGCATGTGGGTCAGTGTGTGTGTGTGTGTGTGTGTGGACATCTGCTTTTGTGTCCGTCCATATCAGTGCCTTTGTGAGTTTGCATGAATGCGCAGGAACACGTGTATCTCCTATAAGTGAAGAGGTTTCGTTTTTATTTCTGCTTTGTCTTCTCCTAATGTAGTTTGCTGTTTGCAGAACCAATTCAACTTTTGCGGATCCTAAAAAAATAAAAAAAAGAAAGCACGTGGACATTACCTTTTGGTTTAGAAGTCAGTGTGACAGAATGAGCTTTAATGTGCAACAGAGGGAGCAGCCTGGCTGTATCTAAGGGCCACTATTTACTAATCCAGTGCACTGCATCGGCTGAGGGTCCTTTGGGGTCTGGCTGAGGACTCGTGGGAACTCACTATATTGCGTGATACTTTTGTTCTCCCTTAGAGGCTAATTCTTGGTTCACAGTGTGTTGCAGAATGCATTTTAGATAGATTTTTTTTTCATCTTAGGGACTCATGGTGAATACTATTCATTATTTTCTTCAGGCCCTCAGGCCCTAGCCATTATTCTTAATTCTTGCATTTATTTTGCATTTATATATTTATTTTTATTTCAATACAACTTTTATCACGTCCTTGTAAGCTAAAAATGTTATTGAGAGCCAAGTATTTTCCCATGAAAGCAAGGTTAACGCAGCTGCCCTGTTGGCTATTATGATACAATCGCCATCATATGAAGAAGCTGCATCGTCATGTGTTGTTGCAACAAAGTTCTTTGCAGTGGCAGGGTCATAGCGCCGCTAATAACACTTGACACTGCACGTCTTTGAATAATGAAGCAGGGTAGATCAGAGCCTCAGAGCTCAGCGCTGAGGCAATCAAGACAGAAGTTGAACATTATAGCCAGTATAAAGTGCTGGATGGAAGTTTTAAGCTGCGCTGGATTTTCTGAGGTTAAGCAGCAAATGAGAGCTGTTTATCTTTTTTTATGACTTTAATCAGGATGGTGAGGGAAATGGTATTATAACAGTAGAATTTAAAGGTCCCTACGTAAGTAAACATTCAAAAGTGCATGATTTGCATCCCTAACCTGAGAACAGTCCATCCTTTACTTTGTTTGCCTCGTCTACTTTTCTGTGCTGAGACACAAACTTCTGGAAATCAGCTGTTTGTGATGTCACAAAGGGCACAACACCTCTCCCGGGTTCCCCGGCATCGCCCTTGCGTGTGTTGTCTCTGACACGGCCTGGTTGTCGTCAACCCCCAAACATGTGGAAGGTCCAACTAAAGCCTCTGTTCCACTAAAATTAGCGGGATGACACCATGTTTTTGGACGCGGGACGTCGCGGAAGCGATCGGCATTGAGTTCCGTCTCCACGCACCAAAGCCAGCGGGGTGTCCCCCCCGCCGGCAAGCTGCACCCCCTCTGCTTTCGCCGCTGCGTGTCTGCTGACATCATTGCGCTGAGATCGCATGATGAAGTTCTACAGAATTCAAGAGTCCGGCGGTGGCCAGTGTTCTTAGTTGTTGGCCACTTTTGGCTGGATTGGAACGATGACGTCGTTGCCGCCAGACTTGAAGCGGCGCGCACCTCCGCGGCCGCTTCCCGCTGGTCCATTTTGTGCCCGAGCAGCGGGCGAAACAGCCAGAGGACGATGAACAATTATCGAGCGCTGATGGAACGTGATGGAAAACTTTTGCATCGGTGCTTGATAAACGCCGCGACTGGCGCGATATTATGATTTAGCGCACGTTACGCTCAACGTCACCCCCTGCGGCAGGTAAAAAAGGTGGTGTTGTCCCGGGGTTACAGATTCCACCACAAGCCGATTAGTGCGGAACCGATTGGAGCCGATTTTGACCCGGGTCGTCTGACCCGTTTTGTCCCGCGACAGCGCGGCTCAGTGAGCAGATTCCACCGCCACCAAATGTAGATTATTTTCAAAAAACTCCCAAGTTTTTTGGGCAGTGGAATTGGGGCTAAAGTGTTTTTAGCTTGAAGCCGAAACACAGTGTTTTAACAGGGGACAGCAAACAGTGGGCTAAATGTGCTGTTTTCCCTACATCTCCTGCAAGTTCTTTATTTATAGCTTTACTTTCACAGCGCCGATTGTAAATGAAATCATAAATGAGATAAAAGGTAAAAAATAAAACCCTTCTTTTTCACTGCTGCTGTCTGCTGTGTTAAACTTGGCAATAAAGACAAAAACCTGTTCTCTTATAACCTGGACGTGTGTGTCTGTGTGCGTCTTCTGTCTCCTGCTGCCTTTGGAAGAAAACTAAGAACACTATAATCAAGTTTGGATATGAATATGTTTAACTGCATGATTACTTTTAATTTCCTGCGGATATTGCGCCGCCGTAATAAAGCAGCGAATGAAGTGGATTTCTCACGTAGTTTGAAACTGATGGAATGACTGCTCCAGAGCGTCGGCGCACCCGGGAGACTGAGAGCCTTGAATTATCCACAAGAAGTCGAATGTACATCCAGCGCCTCCCCCCCTTCTGTTGGACACTTTGTAAACACAGATGAGCGTCGCGGCCAGCCCGCTGACAGTGATGCCCAGGTCCTCGACGGTGTCGTCCAACTGGGATACAGAGAAACCAGCTGGCAGGGCTGCACTTCTCAACCCTTCTGACACTTCACAAATGCCACCTGCACTCATCTTTTGGCTAAAAATCACACTCACGAAACCGGAAAGCTGCTGTCTCCCTTTAATGTCGACAGCGCAGCTTCTTTAATTGTCAGGCGTCAACTCACCACGTGTCACTGTAATTCCATCGTTTTTTTAGTCCACTGCATCCTTAAGTGGCAATGTGTAAATGCTAAAACAATAATTACATTATATTTTGGAAGAGAATGGTCAACTTCACAAGGCAGGTGAACCGTTTCACAATTCCATGCATTGACTTCACACTACTGTGTGCGAGTAACGTTGCAAAGCATCTGCAAACCCTCGCCCAGCCTCCTTGCCAAACTCTGGCAGAGAGTTGTTTTCAAGGGTTCCGGAACTGATCAGTTTTCTTAATTTAGCTGGCGGACGATGCATACACCTGTGTACAAAAAAATAAAATTAAATAAAAATCAGGGAACGGGCGTACGTCCTTTCTTTGAGGTGGTTTAATGGCAAGGAACAAAAAAAAGAAAAATGCCTCTTCAAGGGTAATAAAAGTATACATAAAATAAAAAGTACAACCAAAAAAAATACGGCAGTGGCTGGACATTGACAAACACACGAAAAACAAAAAAAAAACACTCAAAATCCCACCACATCATACGACGTAGAAACAAACATATTTTAATCAATAAAAGAAAAGGATTCTCACTGACTGGACTGAAATCACTTGCTGAGATGCTTGAGCCACTCAACACAGGCACCTTTAACTGAAATATTATAAATACTCTGAATGTGTGATATTCAGAATCACGCTTAGCTACCGCGATTAGCCGTTTTAGCATTCATACACGTGGCTAACACTCACTCTCTCTCTCTCTCTCACACACACACACACACACACACACACACACACACACACACACACACACACAGGCATCTGTATATTTAACGTTTCACCCCACCTTGTGGCGGCCGTACTGCCTTTACTTTAAAATGCTCACGACTCGGCAAACACGTGGCACAATTCCGCACGTTCATGACCGAACTCTTTTTCTTGCTCGTGTGCAAAGAAAAACGTAGAAGAAGAACAAAAGAACAAGAAGAACTCCGCGACTCTCACCCTGCGTAACGATAGACTGCCGCCTGGTGGCAGCCGTCCACAACAACATAAGGTATACTGGAGAACCAAATAGGTTTACCACCCGCTTTCAATAATAACTAATAACTTTTTAATAGACTGACATCACACTATTGTCCACACTGGAGCTTTTTGTGGTAAATGTGCAGGAGTCCTCGAACAAAGTCTGCATTGAAAACAGTGGAGGAGACAGGGGAAGCCAACATTGACCGGAGTGTCTGTCTGTATTGGACCTAAACTTCAACCCGTATACACTTTTGCACCCCCCCCACCCCCCAAAAACTTCACGGCAGTAGTACAAAAATGGTGACGCACAACTGTGGAAAAGAGACATTTACAATAGTTCATTTTTCTTTTTCTTACTTTAACGTGATCAAGGATCAATGATTGAGCAACCTTTGTTTGAAACTGAAATAAATTTAATGATTACACCTCTAGGTCTCGTCTCCTTACCGGCTCCGGGCGTCCAGCCGTTATCGCTGGAGTGAAGCCACTGTGTCTGGGCCGTGGCAGCTAATTGTCCAGAGCGCAGTCTGGCAGCCAGAGACTGGCGGCCCCCCTCTGTCTGTTCTCCCTCTTTCTGCCGCAGCAACTTTTTCCACAGGTTTGGACGTAAGACGTGAGTCAACACAACAGCTGCCCAGTGGAGGAACGTCACCCCTGCTGCACAACGTCACAGAGCGACAAAAACAAGGCTGAGTCTTTTTTTTTTTTTTTTTTTTTAAATCCTCTTTCAAAGCAGTGTTTAGGATCCAGCACAGCTTTTGTATAGCGGTATATTTAATTCATACATCATGTTTATTTTGATTTGTTTTGTGTTTTTGGTGGTTGTGATGAATTTTGTAACTTTGCTTTTGAAGAAACAATGTCATATATGTTATGTCATATATATGTCTTATATGGCAAATCTGAAATAAGTGGCATCACCATGGGGAGCTCTTTATCAACAGATTTTATATTTAGCTTTTTTTTTTCGATTTGAACTGAAATTTTTCATCATTGCATGTATAGAGTTATGGATTTTCAAATCATCCGTTGCAAAGGTTAGACTTAATATGACTGGGTCAATTGGATTTAAGGGGAACCTGCTTTAACTCAACCATGCACTCCAGCCTGTCGAAGAGTCCTGCACCCACCTGCACACCCACCAGGTGTATGAAACGTTGTTGTCACACTTTGTGGATTTTCGGCTGATGACTAATGACAGTCATTACAATGTCATTTGACAGGCAAAGAAGATGTAAAACTGGTACAGCGTCTCTCGTCCGCCGTCATAGATTTACACTGCCCCCTGTTGTTTTGATGTGTACATTACAGTGCAACTTTTTTGGGGGGACAGATTTGTTTGAATACAACAGTCAATCAAATACAAACAAAGAAAGACAACGGACAATTCGCCAATAAACATGGCAATACAGTCTAGATGGAGAACAGCTCTCTGCTTTCCAGTGCAGTAGCAAGAGAGAAACTTTTCAAGCGGCTTGAGGGTCATTTGTAATCAGAGTTCCTTGTCTGTTTATTAGTGCTGCCTGGCTGCCTCCCGCCCGCTCAGCTAGAAAATGTGTCATTATGTCTCCATTTCTGCAGCTGAGGTTGCAACCTGACTTCATAGGCTCATAATCCGGTTGAGACCAGAGAGCAGGCCACAGAGTGGTCCCATCCAAACAGCACGGCAGGGTCACTCATTAGCTGATTGTTGCTCATTAACCCCAAGAGCACTGTTAACCCCGACGTACCAGGTTAACAACAGGTACAAAATGGATTTCTAGCTTCAGACAAAAGAAAAGCTGAGGGGAGGTTGTTGTAGTTTGAGGGGTTTGACTGAAAATTGTAATGCTGTTTGAGATTTAATTTAGTTGTTACAACCATGTACAAAAAGATCAGATACAACCTGAAAGAAACTTGACAGATTCTGTCATTGGCATTATTTTTTCTGTTGCCATCGTTGGAACCTATGTGAGACGTTGCCACAACGTCTCACATAGGACGTTCCAGAAGGTTTGCATCGCTTTGTGTTAAATGTTAACAATTTTCTCATTTAAAGTCTCGAGAGAGTGAAATATTGTCTTAAAATGGTCATTGAGATAAATGTTTTTCTACTTCTAAACTGATTTTGGTGCTCTCTGATTCTTCAAAGGGAAAATTTTAACAAAGGGAAATCATTTGCAGTTGAAATAGATTCACTTTGATGCACGCCCGTCTACAGAAGCCGACTCAATAAGTGACGGGTTACACATGAGTGTAGATGATTGTTTTTGTTGACTCCTGTCAGCTGAAGTGTGGAATGTGCTGCATATTGTTTTTTTGTTTCTTTTAATCTTAAATCACATATGTGCCAAAACAAGCAGGCAGCTGCATATTTGTATGCCTGCACTGAAATGTAATGCTCTCGTTTGTTAAAGGTCCCTTATTGTACCTATTATCTGATTTTTCTTTTTCATCCAGGATTACAAAATTATCCCCCCACACAAACAAACAATAACAAAAATATATTAGCTCTCTGTTTCCAACCTCCTGCAAAAAACGCTTTTCACACAAGTCCGGTTTCAATCGAACATAGAAAGACAGACAGACAGACAGACAGAACGTCTGTTGGGGAGTGTTGAACCTGTTGACATCACACACATCTTCTTCTGCTCTTTCTCCTATTTCATGTGTAACTGATTGTCATCTTCTTCAAAACTCAAACTGAGCCTTGTGTCTGAATGCTTCCGCCTGGCAACAAAAGACGAGAAAACACATTTGCATAACTGTTCACCACAGAGTTACTAGCTTTGACCATTTTAAAATATTAAAGGAAGGCCCCGAGACCTTGCTTTCCCTCAAAACCCACCTTCACGTTTTCCACACTACCTTCAGCACACAGTGCAGACTCCGCTGTGATTGGCAGAGAGGTGATTAAGCGGTTATTCATTCCAAGTGGCTTGCTGCAGGGGCACTGCTGCCCAGGAGACACAACTTTTTCCCTGTCGCCTCCGACAGGAGATTTTTAAACGCACATGAAAAGCGAAAATATAGATCTATATATATTTTTAAAAAAATAATATCGCAAATATTTTAAATACGGCGGTGCCAAGATCCCCTGGATGATGAAGACCAAACAAGAAGTGGATGAGATGTCGAGGAATGGCTTTACTGAAGGTAAGAGAGTCTCTCTCACATTCACACATCCACAAAACAGGATCATCTGCACAATGACACAGAATCTTTGAAAGAGTCCCCCCCACCCCCCTACATTTATCCTGCTAATTTTAGTGGCTACAAGATCAAACAGCAGCAACACATTGCCGGTTTCTGCCCCAAGTGTAAGATATACATGTGTTGTACTTGAAAAACTTGTTCCTTTTGAAATTAAGTGCAGGGCTCTTTTAAGGTTTTATAGTGTCTCATCTTTAGAATCTCCTCATCATTTTTTGCAAATGTTTTTCGTTGAGCTTGTTTTCGGAACAGGGGAGTCGGCTGCAGAAGTCGTGACCTTCACAGACCAAAAGGTCTCGGTGTGAACGTGACGGGCGGGAGATCGATGTGGGTGCTCATTTAGAGATGAACGCCGTTAGCGCATAATGTGATTGGAGAGCTTAAAGTCCAGCAGCCGTAATCGAAACAAGGAGAAAATCTATTAGATACGAGGGGCAAAATTATCATTATTGACTGTACAATGAGGAGAACCTTTTCGGTCTTAGTCAAGTTATTGTTTAAAACGTAAAGTTTGACTTGTTGTAGCGCCTCCTGTGCACACCACACGTGCGCATATTTTAATATGCCACAACAAAAAAAATGAGTCGGAGCTGCAGCTGCTCACTCAGTTACAAATGAAAAAGTTTAAATATTCCCAGCAAAATGGATTCACCAGCTGCGTAACATCATCCAGTAGTAGCTACGAAATGACCTTTAATTACAGGAACTGCCTGCAGACTCCTTGAAGATTTCTGACTTATTGTTATGCATCTGTGACTGGGCAAAAAAAGTTCCCTGTGTGTTTTGTCCTGCAGGCACCGACCGGTGCACTTTGATTAATGTTTCACGCTAAACGGTGTTTTGCACTTTCAATGAACCCACTGACCACACACACACACACACACACACACACACACACACACACACACACACACACACACACACACACACACGATATTAATGCACTATGTCTTTGCTCACCTGGCCTCCGTCTTAGCGACGGTGGCGCAGGTCACTGTTTGACTCCTGGTTTTCTCTGCTGATGAAAGTCCATCGCTCCAGTGCTCCTGAGTGTGCAGTGGATGCCATGTGACATGTTTTCACAAATGAGAAATATTTTAATGTTGAAAGGACTGCCATCTTCTATGACAGCCACTCCCCCAGTTTCTATTAAAAACAGTTGTTTGTTGACAGCGTAATACTACTGCTCCTACTCCTACCACTACAATTATTATAAATGAAACAGTTAAAACGTTGCCGGTGAAGGACGGTATATTGTGTTGTTTGTTTCTTTGTCTTATGGCTCTCTGTTGACAACAAAGCTGTTTGTAAAAATCATGAGAAATACACACTGCACAGCTGCTAAAAATGCCTTATTTTATGGACAAAGATCCATTTAAAAAATATTATTTTGATAATTGTATTTAAAAAATACTCAAAATTATCATTGGCTATTTGTCAAATCTTTTGTCCAGCATCGGAGCAATAACATCATGAATCGGTAATTACACAATCATTACCCACGTCTGCCTGTCTGGCATTATTCTGTTTGCCAATACAAGACTGTGCTGCCATCTGATGGTTGGCAAGACAACTGCAACGCCTGTGCTGCTGGGCTTCCTCTTCACTGGGCCTGTCCTAAACCAGCCGCCTTCCTTTAATCCAGACGAACATCAAAAATCATGTCCCTCAGCAATCACGCAGTGGTCTCGAGCTGCCATCAGTATCAACTCAAATGGGCCCATAAAGAAAAAAAGTCCAAGAAAATTAAACATGGCAGTAATCATATCAGGCAACTTACTAATCAAAGCGGAAAGTCGCTGGGACACGCAGTCGGCAGCTTACACCAGGATAATCTGTGATTTTCCTGCAGGAAGTTAATTACTGTTCTGGAGGTCATCGCTGCTTCTGTGGTTTGTTTACCTCATGGTGACAACCCGACATGATGACACACTGATCTTCTTGTTTGACTCTAACCGCAAAAGAACATCCGAAACGCTCTCTACATGTGACCCAGTTAAATGAAACAAGTGGAGTTTGTTGTCTAGCAGTTACCCACCACCCTTGATCCTCCTCCACCACCAAAAAAACCCAAAACTATCTACACATCAGAAAGTAACTGCTTGGCAGGAAACTAAAACCCAGCGTTATAGTTTCCTGCCAAGCGGCAGATGCTCTGTTGGGCCGCCTGCATGTTTGGAAGGCGACAAAAACAAGTTTACCTCAGCACCTGTGTGTTGTCTGCAGTGGCATCAGGTCGGACCGAGTGTAGAGCTGCGGCATGTCGCACACACTTTGCCAGAAGAACAAGTTACAGATGAAAACGATGGACTTCCCTTCTGTCAGGGGAATTCACTGGCAGGATAGAGACACATTTTGCATCACTTTGGACCTTAAACAAAAAAAAAAAAAAACAAAAAACTCATCTGCATTTTCCAGGCCCCAGAAAAAAACAAACTGACACTAAAGAATGAGAGAGAGAATGACTTGGATGGATCGACTCTACCGGTTAAGGTGAGGTGGGGTTTGCACCGTGACTTTCTTTGACTGGACTGTCAGACCTGTTTCTGTCTTTCAGCTTCACTTTAAGCCACCTTTAAGTCATGTCTGGGATTCGCTTCAATTCCAGAATTGTAAAGGGAGACTGAGAAAAAAATGTACTTACTTAAACTAACTTAAAAATAGTTCTCCTGTAAATTGTAGCTGGTGACGTAGTAACACAGTTACAAGGTTTACATAAGCACTATGCAGAATAAGTTCTAAATGTTGCATTTTTTATTTTTTTTTAGCATGAACAAAAGAATGAATGAAACCTATTTTAAAACACTTATGTGCAGACATGCAGCCGCTGTTCTGACGTGTATCTACCTGTCTGGCGAGTTCAGAGGCACAGGGACCCAGCAGAAACTAACCCCCCCCCCCAGGGCCTTTTTTTCCCTTCACACCCTCCCACTTCCTTCCTAGAACCCATGTGCTGCTGCCGTTGGGGGAGGAGGTGTTTTCTTTTTTTTTAACCTCAGCATGCATGTGAGTGTGAGTGTGAGTGTGAGTAAAAGGGACGACATTTAGAGCACTGTTTGGGATCACAGTGATGATAATGATGATGGGTTGACCCCTTCTTTTTGGAGAGCGCGTCAACTTGAAAGAACCAGCAGAACATGGAAGGCCAACGAGTTCTCCATTTTGTGCCATCTGGTAAGTTTCACTGGGTCATTGTGTGTGTGGGGGGTTGGGGAGGTCTGTGGTGGTGAAACCCGAGTCAAATGTTTCAAACACGTGGAGGAAGGCTCCATAGGCCTGTGAGTGTATGAGTGAGTGTTAGAGTGTTGTGGTGTGTGTGCGCATGTGCGTGTGTGTGTGTGTGTGTAGGGAAAGACTGCGGGTGGGTAAAAAAAATAACGTTGTTTGTGTTTTACCTGCACGTGAGCTGCGTGCTTGTGCGTGTTTGTGTGACTTCACTCTGTTGCCATTAGGAGCACAGGATGTGAGCAGCAGTGCAGTGCGCGCCGCCAGCAGGGTCAGAGGCAAAGAATATGGGTCAATATTGACAATTAGGCCATAAATGGTACAAAGGAAGGTTTTGTGACGCAGATGTGGTCAATGCTTGGAAGCATCTGCTGGTGTGATTTGGAGGGGCAGGATCTCAAAATGTCTAGAAAGCAACATGGAATTGGAGGATTCTTGCACGGTTTGGTTGTTGCTGTGGTCTGAAACAAGAGGTAAATGTGGTGGAGAGTGCGTGGGTAGGACCCGTGCTATGACCTTTAATTATTGACTGCAATTTGGGGGAGTTTTCTTGCCTCTTTCATGCTGAGAAGTTGATGTCGCCTGGCTGGAAAAAGCTGCCTGAACAGAAACAATCAGCGGGGTTCTTCAGCGGTGCAAACGGAGAGCTCTGAACTCCGACAGGGTTAAAAAAGTCCCGCTCGCATCTGCTCAGATGGAGGCTTAAGGAGATTATCTTGCAGAAAAATGTGGGATATTCTAATCTGGCCTTGGGTTTGGGAGTCCGCTTTGAGGAACTCTCACGGAAGATGCTGAGTGTGTGTCACATACGGGGTTTCTTTTTTTGAGCGACAGTATCATTTCCTGGAGACTGAAACCTGTGTGACGATGACTGCCGCTGGTCACACTCACACAGTGTTCGGTCCTGACAGACAAACAGTGGCCTGCGCAGCTCTTTGAGGTGTTGAAGTGGAATGAGCTGCAGTTCCTCTTATTTGCTCGTGATTTCGACTTGGCACCGTAAGTGAGGAACACTGAACCTTGAAGAGCACACACTCTCGGCTCCGGAGCTGTAAAAGCAGACCTTCTCATTTGAAAGACGTTCAGCCGCATTACTTCTGCTTTCATGCTTTGACATTGTGGCGTCCTGCCCCCCCCCACGGACTCCTCACCCACCCTTCCCCTGCCTCAGCCAGTGGCTGCGTGCGCTCGTTTCCAGAGACTCAACAAGGATTCCTCTGTTTTCCCCGACGCTCAAGGACGTCTTCAGATAGCAGGATGCCGTGGGATTAGCAGGACGCGCTGAAAGGATGCGAGCCCGGCGAGGAGCGCAAGAATCTACAGGATGCTGAATCGTCAGCATCAACAGGATGTTAAGGCCGATGTCTGATCTAAAGAATGCAGTAATTAACCGCGAAGAGGCAGCGCTGAGGAGCTTCTTGTAATGACGTTCTGTCAATAGAAGGCGACCTTATTATCCCCAAAGGGGACAATTTGTTTCACACCCAGGAGTCGTCATCCACTCAGCCGCAGCAGCTGTGAGTCGATAAAACAAACACGGGATACAGGCAGGGAAATAAAAGCAAATGGAAAAGCTAATAATTACCTAAGAACAGCGCTTGAGAAATAAAATACAGCTTTGGTCTATTTGTTGTACAAGAGAAGCGTCTGATCCCTAGTGGAAGCAGCATGAGCTCCTTTACGGGGGTAACCGGGGTCAGCTGGGCAGGACTGGGAACAACTCTGCTCACCTGAGATCAGCCGTTAAATCGGCGTAGCTTATACTATCTGTCCTGTACGACAGCAATTATTAATATTTCTTTAAATTTTCATTTATTATCTCAGAGTCCAGCAGGGAAGCAATAAAACAATTGCAAAAAAGGTCTCCAGAAAACAATTAAAATGAATGGCCAATGAACCAATGTTCAGTTTTGAATTTTTATGATATGAATAACAACCAAAAAACAAAACCTAAACACGCTGTAGATGTCCACAAAACTGTATATCGAATACTTTGCCCATTCAGCAGTATAGCACGCCAGGAAGTGCTGCTTAATATCCGTCTTTATGCAACCATTCCGCAAACACATGACATCCGCTGGCCGTTACAGACCACACCTCATCATGATTGTTTGCTTATGTGCTTATGCCGTGAGTAATTCTGCTCGGCCAACACCAGCAGAGCCGCATGTGTGGCGCCACAGTTGGCTCTATCCTGAAGAGTCCTGGTTTTCTACACCATGAGGGTGAAACTGGACTCTCGTCCAATGAGAACCACCTGGTCGCTGCTAACTGTTGCTTGATGGCAGATCAGCAATAGTATAAGCGGTATATGATTAATAATATTCATCATACTGTAATAACAATTAAAAAAAATACAGCTTGCTCTGTGCCACATGCTGCTAAACAATCAACTTCCTGTGTTGCTCGGCTCTTGTGTTTGAGTCAGGCAAACATTCTAGTGCTGGTGCAGCGTCATGCATATCCTGCACAAATCATTTCATCACATCGCGGATGAGGCAAAGTCTCTGTGGGCTGTCAACTGAACCCGTGCAATTTCATACATTTTTTCTTATGCTTGTGAAGCTCGTAATGCAGACTCTTGCGCCTGGAGCTGTTTTTCAGGAGCAGGGTCAAAAAACCATCTATTTATAGGGGAGGCAAGGTGTCAATGTCAATTTTTTTTAGCTGCACCTCTCACTTTGAGGCTTTATTTGCGCTACCCGTGAGGTCTTGCAGGACAGAGAACCTGCAGATGAAACAGAACTTCTCCCCTCTCGTTAATCACGGTGGCGTGAACTCCAATGGAGACCACTGACAATAGATGACCTTATCTTTATGAGACCAGGCCGTCGTGTGAAGAGAAGCAGATTAACCCCCCCCTCTGCCCTAGATGATACTAGCATCCCTTTGCATAACCTTCTGTTGTCTGTGCCTACCGCTGCGAGAGAAACCTGGGAACGTTCCGTCTAATCTGCCCTGAGATACGGCCTCGCTCGCCGTGTCCCAGGGGTCTATCGCTGCCTCGGGCGCAGAGCAGATACATGACAGCCAACACAAACATCAGACACAGCTGGCGGCGCATTTGGGTTGTAACTCAAGGCTTTATTTACACCTTTTCTCGCAAGGTGACTCGGTGCGTGGAACGTGGGATGCGAGAACTCGGAGGAGCGAGCCGCTTCTGGGAAAACGATTTCGGGAGCTCCAGCCGAAGGGATGATTCCCTTTGAATAAAATCATTGCAAAACATCAAAAATACCAAAATAAAGAAAGCACAGGAGCGCCACCCAATAGCAATGGGGCTTTTTCTGCTGAGTGACTTTGGCTGCATTTTGAACAAAGTTACTCAGTCGGTACACCAGCTCACTTCAGACATCTTTTCATTTGCTTGCATTCAAAAGATTTGTGATTAGAACCTGGAAGTAACCGTTGACCAGAGCCTCATTTTCTAAAAGTTACCTTGTAAATACAGGTGTGGTGATTACATTACATTCATCAAACACAAAACATAAGAACCGCAGGAAACTTAAAATTCCAAAAAAAAAAGAAAGATGGGTCTGTTCATCACAGAACACGCTGCGGTGAATGTGAGAGAGATTGTTTTCCCTTTATTTCAGGCTAATAGATCATTTGGGAACATTGCTGACCGGAAACTTGTCCTTGTTGGAATGGAATGAATAATAAAAAAGAATTCAGACAAATAAATGGCTGAATTATGGAGGGAAATTTCTGCCCAACCTTTGAAATTAAATATAGACAACAGCAACAACAACCACTATTAAATGATAAAATTGTCTAAAACCAGATGTTTGTTTTTCTCTCTCTTTCTTACAGATGCTCCATCTGGCGGGAGGTCTAAAAATGGATACGTGTTCCAAGAGATGGGTGTGTAACTGCAGCAATGCACACTTATTTGACATTTATTGCCTTTCCCTCTGCGCCGTTATCTGCTTCCTGTGGCCTGCGCCGCATTCGCTGGAATTATTCATAAGATTTCTCATTTCCTGTCTGCATGTGGTAGAATGCAGCACAGAATTCACAGCGGTGGTTATTTTTTCCATACTTGTCGACGTGCTGCAACAGTTGTCACTGTGCTCACACCCATTTCACACGGCGGCGAGCACAGCCAACCGGCTTGCCGCGCCTCTGCCAGGTTAATTAATGGGCAAATAACGAGGCAGATGATCTCAGAGCTGATGACGGGGACGTGGTTTAAGGGTTAAGGATAAATATTCTATCCCCCTTCCTCCCTCCACACGTAAAGCTCTCGATGGAGGAGCTGTATTCATCTCCGACACAATCAAGGAATTTACGAGGAGCTTCTTTTTCGTTATATTGCTTCACGTCTGGTTTCAGGGCGATTTTTATTGGGTTTTCTCCTCCTCCTGCTGCTCGCTGGGCGCTCGACGGCAGATGGCAGAGTGCATGACGGGAGGCGAAAATCAATTGTCCCTCACTGTGGACACTGTTAATGTGCCAACAGTTGTATCATAGTGCGACGAGCGGCTCGCCTCCCTCCTTCATGATGTTGACCTCCAAGAATTTCCGGGCAAAACCACATGCTGTGATGCTGACATACCGTATAATCACTCCTCAAGTGTCATTACAGTCAGATGAAGATGTTACTGTGTTTCATCCACAGAGCTGCGAGATGGAGAACAGGGGCAAGAGTCACATGACACCCACATTTATGAGAAGGAGATCCAAGTCGGGCTGCCAGGTGTTTTTATTCACCATCTCCACAAACTGGAAGACTGAGACTTAAAGTTGTCATCAGACAGGATACTGAAGAAATGTGATGTGACGTTATAAGCATGTGGGCCGTTGAAGTAAATCTGTGTGTCGTCATATTTCAGATACTGACTATCATGGCTTCGGGCTTTTAAACACCACCAGAAAAGTAAGAGTTACACGTCGAGTTGGACTCTTCCGCTTTACACTGGAAACTTTTATAAACCACACTTTATCTTATGGTTTCAAAACTCCAAACAAAATGTGGCTTAACAGTGAACGTTGTTTTCCTTGTGTGTTGCTCCCGTCAGTATGTGAAGCCGATGAACTTCCAGGAGGAAGTGCGCGCCCACAGAGACCTGGACAACTTCCTGGCCCAGGCAAGCATCCTCCTGGACGAGCGAGCCGCCACGCTGGACGAGGTCCTGAGGCGCATGCTGACTAACGTGGCGGCCGACCGCCACGAGTCCTGTGACGTGAACGAGGTCATGAACTCCATGTTCACCGACGCAGGGGGGAGGGAGTGTAACGGTGAGAGCGACCAAGCAAATCAACGTGCTAACTAGCGCTGTGTGGACTTACGGTACCAGAAGTGTCCGATTAATCCTCATAATGAAGCATCGACCTTGTTAACGTGTTGCTATAATTTGACATAATTATTCCCATCTTCTTAACATTAAGCTTTTGTAAGTATCAAATCAGTGCAGCCCCTCATTATAGGATCAGAATGGCAGTCGGTGCTATCGCTCATTGTATGAAACGTGGTTTCAGCTCTTTGTTGTCGCCTGCAGTTCACCTGCTGTCAGAGACCATCCAGGGTGTGACAGCGACTTCCACCGGCGTCCGTTACCAACAGTCCTGGCTCTGCATTCTGTGAGTCCCCTCGCTGCGGTTTGTGCGGAATTCCGTCCTGTTTTTGCAATTGGTTTATGTGCTGTAAGGTGAAAAAAATCCAAATGTATCTTCACGCCAATCGCTTCAGGTCCAATGTGAGGAGCTTGCAGAGACGCCACGTCTGCATCGCCCGTCTGGAGAGGCCGCAGAACTGGGGTGTGAACTGCTGCGAGGCCCGATACGTCATCCTCATCCTGGCCCCTCCCCGCACGGTAATGCAGTCACATGACTTAGCGTCTGAAACGATAAGTTACGGCATAGATTGATTGATGGATCAACAGGGGGATTATCAAAACTCCCCCACATGTTTCCATATAATGGGTTATACGATATATCATTTCAATGTCAGGTTGCACTCAAACTTTCTTATTCCCTTTTTCAGAAAAGCACCAAGACAGCAATTGAGTTTGGCAGGACGTTTGCCACCATGTTCTCGGACATTTCCTTCAGACAGAAGCTCCTGGAGGCCAAGAGCGAGGAGGAGTTCAAACAGGAGCTGGTCTACCAGCGGCAGCAGCTCTCTGTCATCAGCCAGAAGCCAGACGCGTCAGAGGAAGTGGAGGATTCTGACCCGCGGAAGGGGAAACCACTCGAGGTGTGAACACGGTCCGAGAAGTTGAATCACTGAGAAAACAACAGCACCAATGTTGTTGCGTAGAGCCTGTACGTAAAAGTTGGGAAGTTAGGAACAAGGCTCCTCTCCTATTCAGAAGACACAGACACGCTGCAGTGAGGCTGTCCAGCAGGATTATCTGATCATCCCGTTTCCACACTGTGCACAGGTCCGTGCACTGTGGAGCAGCTGGGCAACAGGCTCAACGGGCTGCCAGGTCGTCCACGGCTCTGGCAGCGGAACGTGCAATAAAAAACGACTTCATTACGCCCACCGTCTGAATTAAGAGAGAATGCCTCTGCTCGTTGCAGGAGGTCGGACGGGAGCCGATTCCACAATCCTTTCCACAATTCTCACTGCTGTGGTGCACACTTTCGCTCTTTCTATAATCCATATTTTGCCCTCAGCACTAACTCCAACAAGCGCCACCGTCCAAAGTGTACTAGAGTCAAGATTGAACACTGGGCCTGGTTGCAGCCCACTGGGATTTGGCCAGCCGCTCCCAATTAGCCGCTCCGTGCTTGGCAGTTTGTAGCCACAGCTGATACCCAGAGTGGGTCCAAACCGAGGGTGTAACTGTTGGTTTGCTGCTGCCAAAACAAGCATTTCTCCTCTTGGTAATTCTAAACCAGGACATAGATCTATGATGGGATTCTACCATGCTGGGAATCTATAACCTCATTGTTTCATTTGTTAAAGTAGAAGGGTGAAGTGTCACAGCCAGGCAACCCACACCTACATGGAATCATTCCTGCCTTGTGGATACAAAAAAAATATTTTCCTCCATTAAAAAAAAGCAGCATTGCAACAAAAATCTGGTGTCGTTCACGCACCACTGGATAAACAATTACAATGAAACGTTCATTACTGTCGGCCTGGTGTTTGGATTTTATTCTTCTGCTTACAACTTTGCTGACTACACAGGCATAAAATGGGTGCGTTGTAAACATCCCATCACGTAGCGACAATATGGATCCGTGCGCACGTCTGCGAAATGCCTGATGTTGTGATATTGCCTGTAATTAAATGCTACGTGGCGCAAGTTGCAGGCTTGCTGGCTGTGACACTCGGTGGAGCTGAAGCAGGACGCTTCCTGTTTGTCAGTCTAATATGCCTTTTTTTACCTACAGTGCAAAAACTTCCTAATGCCGGGAAAAGGTGTTTACGAAGACCTGCGGCGGCGGCTACCACTCTACCCGTCAGACTTCACAGACGGTACTCGTATTTAATTTTTGGCATAAGACTTTCATCTATGTGGTTGGTGTGTCTTCAATCAACCCTTTGAAATATCCATGAAGGTATAATTGGGAAGGATCGCTGCCTGCTGAAGTACACGACCACGGCTATTTTCCTCTACATCGCCATCCTGCTGCCCGCCATCGCCTTCGGATCACTGAATGATGAAAGCACGAGAGGGGAGATTGGTAAATGCTCCTGACTGGGCTTTCCTTCACAGTAAAAGAAGCACACATCAGGGCTGACTTTCTGCTCTTCTGCCTTCGACAGATGTCCAGAAGACCATCGTTGGCCAGAGCATCGGAGGGGTGATCTACTGTTTGTTCGCCGGCTCGCCACTTGTCATTCCGCTGACCACGGCGCCGCTGGCCATCTTCATTAGCGGTGTGTGATGTCTAAGGATTTGACCACTTTCTTCAGTGATGTTTGACATGAAAGAGGAAAACTACGTCTAAATGCTTGAAGGCACCACAAAAGCAAACAATTTTAGAAATATTTTCACCCCCAATTTGTTTGCCCCGATGAGTGTTTAATACAACACAAATTAAACAAGAAATGCTTAAAACAGCAGATCACTAGTGGCAATGAAGTATGAGACAATAATTGTGGGCATGTGTAGTGAATTTGCTTTTTGTTTTTGAAATTTTGTAAAGTTTTGAGGAACAAACAAACAAATTATTTATTGAAATATGATAAAAAAAAATTAAGAAGGAATTTTGTGAAAAGAGTTGGGTTGCTGCTGGGCATCGAATTAAAATCAAACCAGCAAATTGCCCAGTATGAGAGTGACAGCCCTGAAAGACAAAAGACCAGAGTTCTTTGAGCTCTGTGTATCTAGAGAGACAATCAAACGGAGATTGAACCGCAGAGAGGGGGGTGATAAACTGTGGGGTGACGAGCTGATGATGTCCAGCTGAGCTTGACTGCTGAGGCAGAGCAGGTGTGGATCATTGAGAGAGGGGGAGCAGAGTGAGCTGAGTGCAAGGGGGGCGGAGCCAGGAGACATGCACGTTGGAAAAGAAAAGAGAAGGCAAAAGTGTAAAGGCACATTAACCAGAAATAAACAGAACTCAGGACTGCATTGTGATTTAACAGTGTATTTTCTGGTTGGTGTCGGGGGGAAAAGTTACTAAATTAATGAGAACATATTATTTAAAATGATTATTATTATTTTCTTTAACTTTCCCATTGTGAGTGTACTATGCCAAGCTCCAAATCACACTGCTTGTTTCGAGTGAACAGTATCAACAGCAGTGAAGTAAACAGTGTCAAGTGTGTTTACATCGGGAAGCAGTCCGAGAACCTGAGAACAATGAACACTTCTCACAGCCGCTTTTAGCTGCTGCTGCTGGCAACCAAAGTTGTTTTGAGCCACGGCGACACACTTTAGTCAGGAAAGTCGTTGTGTGTATTTGGTTTAGAGTTAATTGCCGTTTACTGTCTTCTCCATCTGTTTGCATGAGGAGTCACAAGGACACACACACACACCCACACTGGGCAAAATAGAGTGATTATGCTCCCATGTCAATATTAGTGTGCAAAAGTCTACTGCATTAAGAATAATGACAGAATTATAAGAACTTGGCCACAGCTTTTAGCTGCTTTTCAACTTTAGTGCAGAAACGTCGAAGTGGGGGCCCGACGGCGGTAGCATCTCCTCCCTCCGACGGATCCCTGGGAACGGTGCGAGTGAAGTGTGGAGAGCGTGGCAAAGTCAAAGACACCTGCTGATGAAAGAGCTATTATTTCTGATGTGAGCTGCTTCATCAGATTGCCGCGCAGCCTTTCAGAGGAGGGACGTGTTTCAGGGAGATGGATGGATTTTATTTTTTGGAGATTTGCCTCGACCCTGAGTGTTTCATCCTCGCTGTTCAGGCTGTGAGTGCACTCTGCGAGACTGAAGGTGCAGGTATTTATCTGTGCTGGGCCGCACAACGCGATGGTATGGTTGTTTGTTGGGCATGCATGTCATAAATCCATGCAAAACTTCACACCTATAAAAACACAATAAAATAGCTATTCCTGTCTCTCTTATAATAAACCAGAGGTGATGTGCACTATCTTTATTTTAAAGCCAAGCGAGGATAATGCAAGTCTGACATCACAGACCCATCAACTGGCAGATTAGAGAGCAGCTTCATTCCCCGGGCTTTGCGACGCCTCAATCCATTCTCAGCACCAACCCATAAAAGCCTCCAACCTGGTGACATGAATTTAGATTGGCTATAAGCCTGCAGGAATAGCGTCTTTTGGCCTGTGGTACCCTTTGCCTATTGAGGTTGCGCCAGAAATGGCATGACGCTTATTAGATTGAATTTGTTTCCATTTGTTTTGTTTACAGTGAACTATACCACAACTGTATACGTTTCATGTAAACAAATCTTTTTTGTGCGCGCGCGTGTGTTCTTGTTCGAACACATATTTCCTGGCAAGTAGCACAAGCAAACAAGCAAATGGTGGACTTGATGTACAAACACAGACACAAAGGAAATTTAGCAAAACCTTGAATCCCAAGTTGAAACATGCGTATGGGACTTTTAGGAAATATGTCATAAAGGTGTATAAATCTAGTCTTTGCACTGATCATGACTCACTGTTTGCCTCGAAAATGTGACGAATCCGCAGCCTTACGTGTTCTTATGTGTGATTTTCAGTCATCAGGGGCATCTGCGACGACTACGACCTTGACTTTGACGCCTTCTACGCCTGCATCGGCCTGTGGAACAGCCTCTTCCTCATCCTGGGGGGTTTATTCAATGTCAGCCTGGTGATGAAACTCTTCAAACGGTAAAAACACACAACGGCAACGGCGGACGTCATTTGTTACGCAGACAGACGCTGGCACGGCTGGAAATAGATGTAACCGTCCACGGTAACTTGTGCTCACTGATAACAGCTGAGACGTTTGTTTACGCTTCCTGCTCGGAAAAGTGATCATTGATTTATCTGTATATGTACGCTCCATATCTGCTCTATTATTTAGCCTCCGTTTTATTGTACTGCCCGGGGAAAACATAACAAAACGAAACAAAACGAAAAAGAACACTGTTTGGATAAAACATGAACGATGACTCTGGGCTTTTGTTCATTTCCATTCTTCCCCAGATCAACGGAGGAAGTCATCGCCTTGTTCATCTCCATTGCGTTTGTCGGTGACGCGGTGAAAGGCACAGTCAAAAGTAAGTCCCTTCAAAGTCACTGCAGCGTGTTTTCAGATGGTCGCCCGCTCACTCGTTCAGCACAGGGGAGCAAAAACATCCCAGCAATCGTTTGTTACAGGTAATGTGGGTTTGATAGGTGCAAGCTGGCATGTATACATATCCATCACGGGGTCTTTAGGGGAAAAGCAGGCGTGACATCAGACGGCGGGGCCCCTTGTGAGTCTTACAGACCCCCCCCCCCCGTAATGCAGATATAATGAAGGCTTCCACGCTGCTCCGACACCAAGATTGGCTGTAAATGCTCAAACATATGGCAGCTTATTTTGTTGTTTTCTTGTCTTTCGGCCTCAGGCCATCGCACTTTCTACTTAATTAGACAGAGCTGAGCGAGGCATGTAAAGACTGTTAGTGTGTGTTTAATTGTCGTAGTCGCTACAGTAAAAGTGACAACAGAAGGAGACTGTGGAAAATAGACAGATATAAAGTTATTTTATGAATTTACAATTATGGTCTATATCGAAAAATCCCAATAAAATGTTGCTCCAGGTGAGCAGATGCACATTGAAAAGTTTAACCAATAGTTTGTCTTAACCACCCTGACACATTTTTATATGTGGAATTTTACCATTAATGTGCTATAATGTCATATTGGAATATGGTGGCAGATATTTGATTTTTCAAATGTTTTTTCCAATGACAACCATATTGTTACCACTCATAAGTTTCCTGATGCAGTAAATTCTTAGTGTGTTACCTGTGTTATTATGAAAACACACATTGTTTTGCACATAGAGTCAAAGTCAGCCTCTGCAGCCAGAGCAGGAGCACAGCAACGACCTTCAAAAGCTTCCTCACCTCTCACTAACATTTTCCACCAGTTTTCAATCACTTTTACCACGGCCCCATTCTGGCAACCATGAACAGCACAGTGGTGAGACAGGAGATGATGAAGATTCTGGAGGATTTGGAAAATCACACAGGAAGCGGCAACCAGTCAGAGGTGGAACACCAGCCCATCTATCTGCCCGAGTCGCTGGTGCTGTGCACACGAGAGAGGCCCGTCCTCTGTCTACTGCTCATGCTGGGCACCTTGTGGCTGGGATACGCCCTCTACCTCATCAAACGCAGGTACCTTCTTTCAGTAAACCCACTGAGCCAGAAAAAAATTGAATGGGTTCAAACCACACAGGGAGAAGCTGAAACGTTGACACCGTCTCACAAAATACAATCAGGACCTATGAGAGCTATGGATGGTATTTTGGAAAAAAAAACTAATTTTGCTATGAATAGAACTTGTGGTGTCATGTCATAATCATTAAGCAAGTGGTGTCACGGTGTTTGATGCTAACGACAGACCTGCTAAAATGGAAACTTAAATCATATAATTATATTTAACACGAGAATTAGGACGATATTCCAAGACTTCAGTCATTTGCAACAGAAGAATTTGCAATTTTGAAGGTTCGGCATTCGGCTACATCAAAGGCTGCTGACGATGTGCAGGGACCCGGTTTGTTTTGGTGTGCATGCACTGCAAACCCCCCAACATCCTGTGGCCTTTAATTTTTATTAAGTTCAAAGGGCATAAAGGCATAATATGTAGCTTTTCAACCATAAAGTCATACTTTCAAAGTGAGTTTTACAGTGCACTGACTTGTAGTGGCGCCTCCAGCTGGCCTGGCACAGGACTGTATAACCTCAGTTGCCTGTGTTACGACCTATGTCCATTCGCAGCACTACTCTTTGTTCCTCTTTCTCGCTCTTACTCTAACAAGCTTCTTTCTTCTTCAGTCTCTTTTGTGAGACTGAAGAACAAAGCTAGCGTCCTGCAGCCAGACAAGAGGTGCCTGGTGGTTGTGTGAACTCTTGCCGTAAAGTGGGGTGGGTTCTCGCCAGAGGGCCAGAGGGTGTTGATTTTAGTGTCGTAACGCTCCAGGGTTCCAGCACAGTGAGACAGAAGATCACCGGCAAGGTGATTTTTTTTTCAACTTCTGCACACAACTCAGACAAACACAACTCTGTGGGATGTCACACTCCCGCGCTTTTTGTGTTTTCCCCTCCATTTCACAGTTTTCAGACAACAACTAAAAGCAAACAATGCTAAAAGCAAACAATGTCAAAGCTCAATGAGTTCATTGCAACCACAGATGCACAATGTTGAATTATGCGTCTCTCTCCCTGCAGCCCATATCTGAATGGCAAAATCAGAGAGGTGGTGTCCGACTGCGCTCTGCCCATCTCTGTTGTGATCTTCTCCTTCATCGGCTCCTACTGTTTCCTCGACATACAGCGTAAGTTCACAACGCCCAGACTAAAGGGCTGAGGGAAGAGCTCCTGGGAGGCTTCCAGTCACACCCTTGATGCCAAAAACAAAAAAGGCTTTCATGGCTTAAGGGTCTGCCACCGGAAGTTTAAAACAAAGGAGAAAATGTTCTTTGGGCCAAACAAAAACAATGTGTGATCGATTCCGGACAGAATTGAACTGACAGGGTTGAATGGTGCCGGTCGGATGAAGGGTTCCTTGCGGCAAATTCCCCATCAGTCATTGTTTCATTTTTCTACGTTGTTGTTGTTTCTTTTCTGCAGTTCCTCTGTTCAACATCCACGACGGCCCGGTCTTCAACTTTCCCCATTTTGAAAAGCTGTCCGGGCTGACAACGCTGAGCGCGGTGGGACTTGGTTTCCTCCTCGCGCTGCTCATCTTCATCGACCAGAGCATCGTCATCTCACTCACACACGTACCAGAGCACAAGTAAGAAGAGATAAAAAAAGAAAAAAGAAAACACAAGAAATCTGCTGCGGTTCTTGCACTGAAACGCTGCTTTCTCCGCACCAGGCTGCTCAAAGGGACGACTTTTCACTGGGACCTGATGCTGACTGGCTTCATAAACATCCTCATGTCCTGTCTGGGGCTGCCCTGGATGCACGCCGCCTTCCCACACTCGCACTTGCACGCCCGTCAGCTGGCCAAAGTGGAACAGCACGTGGAGAACGGACACCTCTACACAACGTGAGTGATGTCACGGACGACGTGTCGCTGGCACAGAAACGCACAAGCCAAATCATGCCAGTTCGGCTGAATTGTCGCTGCTCTGGGCTCCTGCCAGCGGATGTTAACAGCTCAGTTTTAGTAAAGTGGTCAATGTTCCTGATTCGGTATTCTCATGTTGTCTTACTGAGCTGAGCTCGACAAAAATCGAAGATTTCAAACTCACTCCCTGGTCCACTGGAACCATAATCTGTGATCAGGGACGGATTAGCTTCACTGAGTGGAAGACTAATTAGTTGGCAACAATGTTGAATAGGCATTTAGACTGCGGAACATTGAATTTAGTTAGGTTAAGCAACCGGAGTAGTTAGTTAAGCAACCAGAGAGGCTGGATGGACTGTTTTGTGTGTTCTTGGTCATATTTGAAATGTTTATTAAGGAGACAGCAGATTGATGACATCTGGAAAGGGGCAGAGCTTCAAAGAAAACTTGAGAAGTTGATAGCAGAAACATTTGTGCGCAAGACATCTTGATATATATATATATTTTTTTAAGTTTTTTCACAAAGAAAGCCCGCCCACAGCAAGCGCTTGTCTCACTTGATCATATTGCGGCCAATATTACGTAGAATGTTTCCTTGTATATTTAAAAAAAATATTTTTTGGGGTCTTTTTTTCAAACAGTATAGTGAGCGTGAAGGAGACTCGTCTGACCTCCCTGGCAGCCAACATCCTCATCGGCCTGTCAGCGTTCATGCTGCCCATTCCGCTGCAGTGGATCCCCAAGCCGGTCCTCTACGGCCTCTTCCTTTACATTGCAGCCACGTCGCTCGATGGCAACCAGATGGTCGATCGCATGTGCCTGCTGCTTAAGGAGCAGGTGAGCGGAGAGGAATGGCGGGGCCTGGCGGTAACGTGCAAGAGGTTTCAGATCGTAGCCGGCGTCCCGCTCCGTGCCGGACCATTACAGGTGGGACGCATCCATCAGCGGACGGAACCGGTGTTGGACGCTGCTCACACGCAGTTCGTGCTTCGAATAATCAAGTCTTGGCTTTGGTTTGCCGCCCCACTAGCTGCTGCCAGAATTCGATTTTTTGATATAAAATGTGGTTTAAAATTTATGAGGCAATTGGTCAGCTGGATTAGGTCAGATTTTTAGTGCCGCACTGCCTCAACATTTTGATCATGTTGGACTCAGACTCTTTTCGTGAACCTTTACCTCAAGTCACCGTCCAAGTTTTTAGGACGTTTGATGCCAGGAGTGAAAAACTAACTTTTTGGAACAAAATTTTTGTATTAAATACATAATTTTGTTTTCCAAAAGTGAGTCACACACTAAATTAAAGCAGCTTTGATTGGCCACCGCTGAGACTGAAGTCGCCAACACTGCTAATATGTGAACTTATTTTACTAATGGAAAGTAGAAGTTTTGCTTTTATGAGTAAATATTGAGGTAATGCTCATTTGCAGTAAATCACGTACACTCCCTACATTTTACAATTATATTAGAATTATCTTTAACAATGTTTTGCTATTACAGAATGTCTAAGTTTTAAATTTGGTTCCTACAGAGACACTAAGTTTCACTTCAGTGCCTCAAGCTGAAAAAGTTTGATAAACCCTGATTTAAAGTGTATTTTAGGTAAACGGTTGGATTTTGATTGAGTTATTTGAGTCACACTTTGAGAGAAACCTCTAAAAAGAAAACTCTTTCTCCCTAGACCTCCTACCCGCCCACCCACTACATTCGCCGCGTGCCTCAAAGGAAAGTCCACTACTTTACCACACTGCAGATGATCCAGCTGGTCATCCTCTGCGCCTTTGGCATGTATCCTCTGCCCTACATGAAGATGGTTTTCCCCCTCCTGATGATCCTGCTGGTCCCTGTCAGGTAAGAGAACCAAGAGGACCAAAACAAGACATTTGGAGGGTAAAATAAAATCATAGAAGGCTCCAGAAACTCATCTAATGATGTCAACAACACACTGGGAAATACACAGGTGCTAAAAACTCTGTTGGGCGTGAAACAAGGCACAGGTGCAAGACATTAGGGCAGGGCAGGTAATCAAGCAGCTGGGGGGAAACACAAGGACAGGAAGTGACAGGAAGGAGACCCATGCTGTGTCTCAATTCAGGGTCTGCATCCTTGAAGTACACATTTTGAAAGGAAGTTGCGTCATAGCACTGCGCGAAGTCTGTCCTTCTAGGCTGGGTACTCGAAGAGCGCTTCCTTCAGACGGAGGACACTCGGTCTGAAGGGCGCAGACCCTGAATTGAGACACAGCAAGAGAGTACTAAACTGAAAGGGCAACACTAATAAAACCCAAACAGGACCTGGACATGACAGCACATCCACCTCTCTGCACTTCAACTCTAACGCGGTCAAAGATTATTTCCTGTGTAACTTTACACATTTGTCTCTCTCATTTTTGTTTCCTCTCACAGGACCAGTTTGCTTCCCAAACTGATCGATGCAAAGTACCTGGACATCATCGACGCCCAGCACATGTAGAGCGACGGGAGCGCCCCTCGCGAAAACACCAATTTTCTCCGGTCGAAGGGGAAATGGAGAAAAAACTGAAAAGATGTGTTAATGTCTAAATGAACTGCCTTTGTGCTGCACCCTAATGCTGCCGAATGGACATTCATATTCATCTGTTTGCTTTCTGACCCTGTGCACCCCAGATTTTACTGTCATGTAAGCTAATTTTCAATGAGTGACACCCTCAACAGCTTCACTGTGACAATATAACCACAAACAGACGACTGAAGTGCAGCACATTATTCTACACATTATTATCACTGTTAGTACTATTAGATACAACAGCAACAAGAAGCTAATCATGTCATTCAATTGAGGCATTGTATTGTTCGATGTTGACCTCAGGTCTGTGCACTAAATGTGATGTGGATGAGGAGGCAATGGCCTAATGTTTTACCACCAATAAAAAAAAAATAATAATGATAATTTCACCAAGGTTATGAAAATGCATTAAACAATACTCTGGGTATTTTTTAGATGACAAATTTTGTTTGCATTTTATTGATAAATGTGTAAAAAAAAAAGTAAACAGTTATATGTTTGCCAAGTTAAAATAAATTCCTAATGAACAAATAAAAAGTGTTCATCATCTGAAGGCTGTATTTGCATCTGAGGCAAATCACTTTCATGATCTTCTGCTCATGGACACTGCAGAAACAGCAGTGGGAAGGGAGATTTAAAGCCGCGTGAACAACAGATGGCAGTAGAATCACATCTTTTACCCGCTCAAAGCCCCGCGATGGATGACAAAAAAATAAGGCAGATTTATTTCATGCCATGAAAGGAAACCGGTGGCAATAAAAGTTGGGCCGGACTGAATTTTTCCCAAAAGTCGCAACCTTTAGATATTCTGTTGAATGATGGTGTTATTTCCCCCCCAACACCAGCCAATTCTTGTCAGTTGACATGAATCTCGGCGCCTTTTTCTTTAGTTACCATTTATTCCCCTGTAAATCCCACTTCACCCACGACGGCAAAAAAAAAAAAAAAAAAGCAAAAAGAACGATGAGTAAACACTTGGTAGAAGGCAGTATAAAAGTTTAGGATATAGAGGTCAGTAGGACGAAACACACCGCACAGAACCAATCTCATCTCATCTTTCTGGCCTGCGTGACCGAACCCCTCGAGTAGCACTGACTCTAGAGTGGTCAGATACAAAAAAAAAGACCAAAAAAGGAAGAAAAAGAAAATAACATCAACCCAATGACACCTCACACTTCAGTTGGAGAACTTACTGACTTATTTTCCACAAGTCATCCCCTTTAGCTCTGGATGAGTGTGTGTAGATTCACTCTACGGTCAACACTGCTGGTGTTTCGCAGCCGGGGTAGAGTTTGCACGGCTCCGCAGTGGGTAGTTTGTCATCCAGTGGCGACGGAACCTCTGGGAAAGTAAGAGACCTGCCATCCTGAGCGTTGCCCGTGCGTTTGTCAGCGTTAGCATGCTGGCACCCCATGTTACCTTTGCTTACACTTGCTTACGTTCGTATTCCGCCTGCACCCTGTGCAATGAGCAAAGAATTTTGTTCTTGACGATCCTCCATCTATTCCAGCTCCCTTTAAAGTGTAGTCGCTATATTACATATGTGTTACTTGAAGAGGTGAGCTGTTGGAAAGTCTGTACACACACGGCTAACGCGAATAGCGCTCAGCTGACCAACGAAATGTGAGATATTTATTTGGAAGACAGGTACATTTTTTAAATTCATAATGGAAGACCCATTGGAGAAGTTAACAGGTATGTGGGATATCCAGCTTATCAGACTTGAGATACATTTTTGCTCACTGGAGAACTGGTGGCACCACTACGTCTAAAGAACAAAGTGAAATAGCAGCGCCCCCTTGTGCATGTGACTCGTTCTCCTGTCCGTCTTTTTTTCTTTCTTTTTTTTTCCACTGGCATCACTGAATAACTTTCCTTTTTTTAATTGTAAAGTTCCCTATCAGGTAATAGCATATTTTTGTGAATGCCCTTCTGTAAAACTCTACTTTCATGAGTTCCCTTTGGCAACAAAACATCTTTGCCTGCCTTTGCCTTTGGTAACCAGTGAAATTAAATCACACTGCAGAGGTGAATTTCACCGAGTGCGCCGTCATTTTCACACTGCAGTGTTTGGGAGTTTTCTCATCCAACACTTTCTCCCGGCTCATACACACTTCATACTTGGCTCATGATGGAAATGAAAACTTCCATCTTCCGCTACCAAAGGCGGGGTAAGAGGCCTCGACTGGATACAAACAGACATCTGGATCAGCTCAGACTTTCCACCCCAGTCGGAATTTTCTACTTCACTTTTAATCCTTTTTCCGAAAGAAAATCAGAAACTCTGTGTTCTGTGACTGTGCAAAGTGAGTACCTCGAGTGTCCAATATGAATTCTGTTCTGCGTTAATAATGGCATGAATAGTATAATAATCACTGTCAGAGTCAGAATACTTTGATATGAAGTCTTGACTGAGGATAATGATTTTCAAATGTTCATTGTCCTTTGAAGAACTATAACGTTGTTATGGAGCACCATATCATAAAACTGTTTTAGAGATGGCATGTGTCCTGGTCTGCTTTTTAAAAGCCTACACACAAAGCCGACATACCAGACAGTCATGCTTTGAAGCAGATTTGCTGATAGTCTCCATATTCTAGCAAGTTTTTAACTGAACTTTCTGTCAGAAAAACACAGTGAATTGAATCGTGTGCTGCATTTGGACGGTGTGTCATCCGAAATGGCGCCCCCTGTCGGCTTGACTTTTTTTTTTTTTGTCGAAACAACTGAGGAGCCAGTTGAACTTGCACACCAAGTGTTTTGATCTGTCGTTGAAGTATTCTATATCAAAAAAAAGCTTCCTTTTACATCTGTGAAGAAGAAGCTACTTTTGTGAACAATGACTGTTGCTGAAGACCTTTGCGTGGACGCTGCAGCATTAGCAAAACTGGACAGCGGTTTCACAGTGGACAATGCTGTTTTGTTTTACTCCTGACTTTTGCGAAAGCCGTTTTGTACGGTGGCAAACCACATGGCAGTCAAGCACTTCCAAATGTGAATGGTTTGCTTCGATGTGACGGAGGCTCAGTGCACCCAGTTCACCTTCCACATCCACCCGGTTTTAGACCTACAGTGGCAGATATCCTAATGCACTGAAAGCCAGTCGCCTCCGTCGTCAAGGTCAATCTGCGTCTAATGAGCTCAAAACTGGCAAAAACCAATTTGGCACACGAGCCGAATGATTTTTCACACCTCCGCTCTGCATTTTCATCAAGACGGCGCGCAGTTCCCTCACTTAAACCCATTTCATGTCATTTAGCGCCCGCTTGCTAATCCTGAATTTGGTTAGAGTGACGTTGACCTCGCGGAGGCAGAAACCCACTGAGCGTTTTCACAATAGACTGCGGAGAATGGCGATGGGACGCCGAATAGAGGCCGTTACACTGCCAAGTCATCTACAGCGACGGCAGCCACACATAACTGTGAGCTAAAAGTGTTTGCCGTCTCTTTGTCCAGTAATGACGTCACTTTTCTTCTCTGTCTGTGACCTTACAATCTTACAAGCTACCATTTATTGTCACGCACACACACACACGCACGCACACACACACATACAAACACACACGCACACTCCCACACACACATACAAACACACACGCACACTCCCATACACATACACACACACACACACACACACACGCACACTCCCACACACACACACTCATCTCTAAATCTGGCAGGATTTATTCACTCTGGCAGCGCTGTCGAAGGCTCTTTTATCTCAGGAGTAAAATGCGGCTCTTTGAAAGACTTTTCAGACTTTCCCCCCACGCTGGAAGATTGAGGCAGGTATTTCGCTTCTGATAAGATCTTGGTATTAAGGCAAAAGTTGACAACTTTTTCTCTATACTGGCCAAAAGAAATTCTGTTCAAGTAACTGTGTGCTAAAGACAAACTGTTCTAAAGTTGATCAGACAACATACATGGGCAACTCAAACATTTTGTTGCAGACCTCAACTAAGTTGTTTTGTTGTAATGAAGCGAATACCAAGGCAAAAGGTAATTTATAAGGTTGAAATTTTGATTGAATTTATTTTCAAAAGTTCATTATGGAACATCCCTGACAACATGAGTTGAGGAACAAGCAGGGATTGAAAATGAATGGACGGATTATATGGAGGGTTGGGGTTTCATGATCACTTTACATCTTATTTTAAACCATATTTAGCCAGTAATTCATTGACTGTCCAGAAATTCTTTTGTTGACTTTTAGATAAAAGGGATTTATCTCCAGCGAATCACTCTTTATAATAATAGTCCTTAAAATAATTTCCAAAAGGGCCTGATGGGCTGTCAGCTGTCGTTGTGAAGATGGTAGGGTCATTGTTGTTGTCACATGCTACCAAGTCTTGATTCCAGACGAGATGTGTAACGATAACTTGACTTCTACATGTGGAAGTCAGAGGTTGGTGCCTATTCATTGGGCAAAAGTGTTTTCATCATCATGCTGGTGGATGCTGGTGCCGCAGCTGTTTGGCCGTTATGAGGACGTAATCATGACATGTCGGTGAAGCGCAGCAACTGTGTTTGCCAGCACTGAGCACTTCTGCAGTAACTGCACTGGAGGGCAACCAGGGCGTTTCTGCAAGGCTCTTGTTACAGAAATAGATGATTCTATTATGCACTGATTGGCCAGCTTGGATGCCATTTTAGACCCTTTTTTGATGCAGCGGATACTCAGGAAGCTATGGGGAATTTTCCGAACGTGAACAATGAGGACGTAAACCAAATGCTTAATTTTGCATCGGTGAAAAAGTAAATGTTACCGTCTGCTAGCGTTTGCTAACATCTTGGTGCCAGTGAAGCTAGCAGGCAGTAACTAGCGAGATCAATGTCCATTGAGTTCTGATTTCGATATTTTCTCTCTGTCATAAAAGAAGCTTCACAGAATCAATTTAGTAAAGATCTCGAGCAAAGATTTTCTTTTAATGAGAGTTAATTTTCCTGTAGTCATTTTGACGACCAGCCAATTAAATGGAGAAGATTTATTGACATGGAGAGGAGGGCAGGGACATGGGAAGGCATGAAGTAAAAGGTTCAGTTCATTGCATGGACAACATTATCCGGCATGCCACGCTCTGGCTGCGCTCCCCTGACTGTTACCCGTGCCTACATCAGCGTTTGGCCTTCGTTCATTTGTTCCTCTCTTTGTATCGTTCTCGCCAACAAATTAATTTATGCGCCGGGTTTGGAAAACAAAACGGAGCTACAGAAGAAGAGATGAGCGGACGGCAAGACCGTGGCCTTGTGTGGGCGATAAGAGAGCGGCAAGGTTTTCTCAACGTGTTTTTGTTTGAAGGCACTCTGGTGATCTCTGGGACTCCGAGGAGCTTCTCGCTCTCAGACCAATTCTTTTTGCAGGAGGACCACTCAGCCGCACATCAGCCAAAACACGTCTCCAGGAATGAAAGGCCGCCGTTGCCATAGTAGCGGAAAGAAGAGACGGCGGATCGCAGTTTATCGCGTCGCTCCCTCCGTCGCCGCTGCCGCCGCTCGCTGCTGCGTGTGCGAGCCCAGTTCACGCACTGCTGAAGTGTTTTTGTGTCGATGAATGCGCTGAGAAAACGGTGTGAATGAGGCTCTTTTCTGATTGTGACAGTCTGTCGCAGTTCTTCAAGGCTGCTCAGCCGAGGCGGCCGCTGCCCTTTTTTGTCCCCCATGAAGGGTTTCGTAGCATGATGTTCGGTCTGATTGACGCCGTGATTGCTGACATTTTTTATTCCAAAGGGGGACAGAAATGTGACATTTGGTGAAGCGGTTCACGATATAGAATCTCTTTTTTTTTCAACCCCTTTTATGCAGCCTTTGATCCCCATCAATGACCCAACCCGAATAGTGGTCTGCAATTTAGCTTTCCCAGTCAAACACAGTTGTAATTGGAATTATTTCCATTACTATCAAAATAATAGAGTCAATTGCTTTCTTCACACCTTTTTTAATTTGGAAGAAGTGCAATTATCATTAATGCTGTGGGAGTTTTAACGCTTTTAACTTTCTCTTTTTTCTCAAGGCACTTTCATCTAACCCCCTAATCAGCATTACATTGCTATGACAGTTTTGCTAATTAAAGTATTTTTCCTTGCAGTATTTTTTCACAAGATGATAAAAGACAACATCAACAACATTTCCAAAGAAACATGATATTAAGAATATGCCGGTTCGGAGCTCTGCCGCACGGACCGACTTCACCCTGATGGTTCAGGTTCGTCTGCGGTTGGAGTGTGGCGCGTCAGTCGAAGCGAGGACGTCACCCTGGAGATGAATATTTGTTTGATTTTGATGTTTTCATGGGTCGTGCAGACCTTTCATCCTTTGTGGAGAGGTACAGTACAAACTGTACCCAGGAATAGCCTGGTACACCGACATGAGCAGCACATTTCCTTTGACAGGAGTGCAAGAATAATCAGGACCTCTGAGTTGAATGTGCTCATTTAGTTCAAAAACTGTATGTCAGCATTTAGAACGTCAGATGATTTTGGAGGCGAAACCAGACTGAGATGTACAGAGGTGGGGCAGTGAATTCTGACATTGGAACAGTAGTCCTGAGTGTGGATCAGCTCAGGATTTTATGATTCTCCTCCATATCACAGCTGCTGCTAGAAAGATGTGTAGATCGGATGGAATATCAGAAAACTGTAGTTAATTATAAAACTGCTTACAATATGCTTTCTGAACGTTGAAGATGGTTCCTAAAACTCACACACGGTGCCGTTAAATGGTTAAACTTTGATTTCAGCTTGGAAATTAAATGTAGTTCATTCTTCCCGGAACTTGCCAGCATAACTTCTGCTATAATTCAGCTGAACTAACAACCATTCTGAGTCTGAGCAAACAGGCAGCAGCCTGCGCCGGCAGATGAGTTTTAAAATTGTGCGTCTCTGCGGTGATGTGGAGGCGCCCAGTGTTAATATTCAGAATTTCATCGTTATTTAATTAGTTGCACTGCTAACGACTCATGGCAGTCCACTTTCAAGGATTAATGGACACCCCGCAGTCAGAGAGGGAATGTTGGACTGAAGAGCTCTGGTCTTGGTTGGGATGAGCTCATGATGAGAGGATTTGATTTTTTTACAGCGACGACGAAGCTTCATTTGAATTCACAAGGAGGCCTGTGGAGGAATATTTTAAATAATTTGTAAACTTTAAATCATATCTTAAAGAGAGAGAGAAAAAAAAAAGCTTATGGGATTGTTCCCGCACTGAGAGGTTGTGTCTGTGTCTGTGTGTGTGTGTGTGTATGTGTGTGTGTTCTGGTATATCTGCTATGTGAGGACCTCTGTTAAAATTAAAAAAAAAAGAAAACACAATGAGGACATTTCTTCGAGGTGACGAAATTTTGTGTAAAATGTTTCAATCACAGATCATGGATTGTCGTTGGTATGGCATGGCAACAGTCGGCTAACTCATTTTCATTTTCACGTTATTTTCTCAGTCTTCAGTGCTCAAAACAAACAAAGGGAAAGGCAGCCTCGGGTTTTCTTATTGTGAAAGGAAAAATACAATTGAATATACGATATATGGACCCCATCAGCCTGCTTTTGTGCCTGAAGAGGCAGGAGGTGTGAGAGCGACTGCCTTAAGCCGCTCCGGAAATGTAAACAATGGCTGCCGCTAAAGAGATTTGCGCGGATGCTGCCATACAGCGGCGGGTTTTTATCAGAACTGGATGGTAATTTGACTTTAAAGGAATAACATTAAAACAGTACTGAGGGCTTTTCCGAGCAGACAGCGCGCTTCCGACTTACTCCCTGCTGGCTTTGGCGAGAGTTCTGTGAAACGTAGCGGCGCACAGCGGCTAGCTATGAGAACCTTGATCCTGTTAGGCAAATCTGATTGGTCTGCTTGAACGTGATAGACAAATTACTTAATCGCTTTTAAATTTGCACATTTCTGTTTTGTTTCTGCCGCCCCTTTCCAAAGACTTTCTGTGGACTCTTTACCAGATGAACACGTGAGTGGAATCCAAAGACTTTCCGAAATGCTTCACCCATTTATTTGCCAGGTTGTTTCCTTGCTGGCTCCCATTATGTCTGGACCTAATTTCAAAATTATTTTGGTATTGAGGCCCATACTTTTTTTTTTCTCAGACTTGCTGCTTCTCGTCTGTCGTCTGTCTCAGTATCAGAATAGCAGAATAGCAGAATATACAAACACCAACAGCCAACAGTCATCAAAATGTTACACTTCCCTCCGTCTGTGTCCCTTCCACTTCTCCTCTAGTTCTGTCTAGCGCCAGCATCTGCATTTCCCCCATCACGTCCCCGCCAGGAGTTTGGCTGCCAGGTCCCCGGAGCAAAAGTTGCACCTGCATTTTGTTGCGCTTTCATTTCAGTTTTGTCTCCGTCAGGTTCGCGTGCAACTCATGGGTACGGATAGCTGCTACGCACACACAGCACAATGGCCTCCTTTTCGCTGCCATTGTCAGCTGCAGGTGCTGCAAAGATTCATGGGAGAGTGTGTTGGATTTCCATTTCAAAAGAAGCCTGGTGTGTGCTCGTGTGTGTGTGTGTATGAGAGAGTGTGTGTGCGTGTCTGCCCAGGTGTGGTCCCAAAATCAGAACCTGTGAATATTTTGTGGATGTTATCTGAATTTCCTCTATGGATTTTAGGCCATAACTCCTGGATCAAAGTCTGGAGAGATGGAGGGAAGCCATCTCTCTCTCTCTCTCTCTCTCCCTCCGTTTCTCTCACTCTTACATGCAATGGTCTCTGGGTGAGTGTGAGAGCGGGAGAATGAGGGAAAACACAAGAGACTAAGTAAAAATAGTTAAATATTCATGTTTGTGCCCAGATGATTTATTTATGAGTGGCTGACATATTCAGTTATTTATACACCGTTTGTGTGTCACCGCTGTTGACAGAAACATTTCCCCGTGTTCGACGGAGGAAGTACAAAATGTAAAATGGAACATGAAACAAGCCGCCGCGCTCGCCGCCGACGGCCCCCGCTGAAGGTTAGCGGCGACTGACGTGCGTCCTGGGAGGCTGATCTTAGATTAATAAAGGCGTGTCCGTCGCGGGTCGCTGCCTGTCTGCGTCTTGCGTGTTCCGTGTTCCGGTCCACGTTACAGTCTGAGCACGACGACCGAAATCCTGCCTCCCAACAAGTCCCCAGGATGCACAGCCTGGACCCGACACGGCGACAGCACATCGCTCAGGACGAAGCAGCTGTCACACAATTTGTTTATTAATTATTATTTACCTATTAGTCCAATTTATACCATTAACACAGAATTGACCCTCATTTGAAACAAACAATATTTTAATTGTCATTTAGAATTATCGGATAAAGCCAAACTTGGGTTTCACGGCAGCTTGCGGCAAAGGTCAGCGACAGTAAAATACCCTGCTAATCTCTTGTTACGTTCCTACACTGATCAACATCATCTCAGGCCAAGTTGCTAAAAAAAAAAAAATGTGACTTGAGGAACACTGGCATACGGCTGTCACATAACGGAAATGAAAATAGGTCAGTGACAACAACCACGCGTTGATTTGCTTTCATGTGATTGGCTGATTGGATATTTGGGTTGGCAAGCACTTGCAGGTGTGCCTAGCAACACAAAACTATCAGCTGCTGCTGCAGCAGCACCCAGCGTAATAATAACAACAATAAAACCGTTTAGCGACTGTACCTGTGATTTATCCCTAGCCTGGCCCTGACATGTTATTCAAAACTAAAAGACACCCGGCATGGAATCTTCCCTCGACGTCACCTTCAATAGCTCTCGGCGCCTCCACCTGGGCGACCATTAGCGTTGACATTTCATGATCAGGGTGGGAAACGGGACGGTGGGGGCGGGGGGGCAGGGAGGAAGTGGCCGTGTTTGCATGCCATCCGTGCACCCGAGTAATGTGTGCGTATTTAATCATTAAGGTGACCGTTGTGGAAACATGAACGCCCGCGCACGCAGCGCGGCTCGTCAGTATGCCAGTCAGCTCCGCCGGTCGCCTCTGTCCTCTCACTTCATTCCGCCTTTATCACTGCATGGGGCTTAATCCTCCCTCCGCCTGCTCGCTCTGCTGAACCCGACACACCCGTGGGTGCCCGTCGCTTGGCTCTTTATCATATTCCTCATCTCACCTTGTGTTTAAGGCAGGAGGGTCACATCCACTTAATTGCCTGATCACTTTTGAGACTTCCATTCACTGGTTCCGGATCAAAAGGTCTCTGTCTGTCGCCGTCCTTTACATATGGAGAAGAGCACACATACGCGCACACACACAGACACAGACACAGACACAGACACAGACACACACACCTTAACCTATTATCGAGTTCAAGGGTTCCAGGGCAGAGAGGACTTTATTTCCATGACTGATTTTTTTTAAAGAGCAGCGTCAGTCTTACTTACAGCTGTTGCACTTCCTGAGCTCCTTTCATTTTTCCAGATAACTCCAGATCATTTGTGATCAGTCTTATTCAATCTTATTGAAGTTAAGGGGGAAAAAAGGAATTCAAATGTTCGCCACATCCACCAAGAGATGTTCTCCAGTTCAACGTGACCGCGCCATGCTGTCAGAGTTCAATCATGGTGTTTCTCCCACAGTGGCCTGTCCAGCTTGCCATAATAGGAACTTTATATGATATAATTTTATTCAAACTATTCAAACTTAGTTTGATCAACCCTTGTTTGGGTTTCCCATTTGTCTTCATGACGGGTTCAAAAAAAAAAAATATATATATCGGAAAGGTCTCAGTTGAAAACCTTTACATCTGAAAGCCCAGTAGGTTTAGTTCACGCTCGTGCTGAATTCATAAATAATGAAACATCATCCTGGTGTTGGTTTCCACTGGGAGGAACCTGCTCTCTTCAGTCAGTCAGTCTGAGAGCAGCCCAGCACGTCAGATGGAGAACACATCAAATCCAGCTGAGGCGGCCGGCTAGAGCTTTTTACAACCAGCGTGGGAGTCTCGTCTTTGATAGCGCAAGTACTCTGAGTTCACTCTTCACCCGTAGTGCTAAAGCATCGCTGTCATGCCTCAATACACAAGGAACAGTGTGTCAACACATATAAATTAGTGGCTGAGGATCCGGCCGGCACCCACTGACCTCCCGTCTGCTCTCAGAGAAAAAGCAACTGCGACTGGTGGCGGCGGCGCCTTATAAAAAGACACTTCAGTCCCTTCTGAGGTCAGGCTGACCCCGATTCAATGCAAGGAAAAGCATCAGCTCCACAACATTGTCAAAGTGCTTTGACTTATTGTACGTTTGATGCTTTTTTTTTTTCTCTTGTGCCAGCAGTGGTGTCAGGATAACATCACGAAAATCCTGTACTCTCCTGTACTCCTGCAGATACGCAGTGGTGCTATATGGCTAATGGGCATGGTTGTTATTTTGGTATAAATGCTTATTACTGGTGAAGAAGACAGCAGTGATTAATGTGTCACTGACTGGAAGCAGGATGTGGATCATCTTCTTGAGTGGACGAGCATCGTTGATCCTCCGGCCACCAGCAGTGGGCTCTCATGGCCAAGGCCAGAACTTGTATATTTCATTCAAACAGAAGACAAACTTCTGTGACTGTCATCTAACAGGAACTTTAAGTGAAGAGTTTGTGTGGGAAAACAACAATTGAGCAACATTTGCTTCTTTTTTTTTGCTGTCGGTTTCATCCTGCCCCTGTTTTCAGCAAATGGAGCAGATCCTGTGTATCAGCACGCATGAAACAGATTTAATCAGGGGATCTGCGTCAGAGGAGCATCGCTGCGTCACTGCTGAACATTACGCTGATGAAATAAAACTTGAATTCTTCTTTGTGGTTGAATCTGCTTTGTATATGGAACATATTAATGCTTATTTGAAATAGTTGTAATGAAATGTTGGAAAGCTGTATTGTCCATATGTTGTACTCAATATCACTCTGTTTGGATTCAGGTCACGGTTTATTGATTTGATATTGTTTAGATTAAACACACAGCAGTCAAAGTCAAACAACATGGTTTTTATACAGAAAAACACAATTTGGCTGGACAAACAGTCTGTTCGTTGACTAAATCTGGTCAAAAAGGATAAACTAGAAACAGCTGCAAAGTCTAATTAGAGGATAAACTAAACTCACCATCAGGGATTCTGGTGCTGCTCAGCATGCCGCTGCTACAAAATGCATGAAAGAACTCAACAGAATTCCTGCTGTCTTCTCTTTAACTGTTCACATGATTGTGATTTTTGCTGTTGCTTCTCCCTGTTTAATTCTCTCTTCTCACAACATTAGCCTCTTCTTCATTTCAGTTTCCCGTATGTCCATTTTAGATAAGAGGGGGATGACTTTTCTTAGTCCGAGAAAGTATTTTGGCTTCTTTCATCCTTTTTGGTGTCATTGATAGTAGTATAACACCGTGTTAAAAAATGTTGGATATTAAGGAAGCAAAATATAATGCATGATTATGTGTAGGAAACATATTAAATGACTAGTTAGGTGGAAGTACTGACATCTCCCATCATAATCCTGCAGCCAATGTGTCCTCTACTATTCTAGAGCATTTATTTTTTTTGTAACATTTCAACGCATCCAGTTTTTGGGTGGCTCGACCTCAAGTTAATAAATCAGCACTCGGCTCATGGAGGCGAGCAAAACAACCAACCAAAATGGCCTTGCTTGTGGTTCAGAAAATCTGAGTGGTGTAGCAAAACAAAAGTATATATAACAGCAATAGTGATGACCCAATGTTGGCAATTGGGAATGCGCTTCAGCTAACATTAGCATCCTTAGCTAATTTATCACAGCAGCTAGTTATTTTTTTCCGAAGAGAGAAGACCTACGGCTCGCGTGTGTGAACCACTATATTCCAAGCCCCCAACTGATTTTTGCACGACACCATGATCACGTGACAGCAACAAAGCTATTGCTGATTTAATTTTTATTTATTATTATTTTTTTTAAAAGGGTTAAAAACAGAAGGAGTAAACATATAAAAATAACAGCAGCCTTTTAGCTTCTAAAGAAACCTAAAATGTAATGGTGTAGATTTTTGGTAGGCTTCACTGTGGAGTTCCTGCTGTGTGTCACACGCTTCTAGTCATAAGATAATGCTGCACCACAGGAGGCGTTGCAGGAGGGGTTTATACTGTAGACGCTGACATGCCTCTCTGCCAACTTAGCTCCAGAAAAACAATTTTAAGATTGTGTGTCTATGTATGTGTGACTTGTGTGGAAGACAACAGACCCGTTCCACCTCATCTTAGACAGCTTGAATTATTTTGCATCATATATTATTGTGTGTCTTCTCGTTCAAAGAGGTGTTTACCTTTGGGAAAATTCGTGTTTGATTTCTTTCTTTCTTTTAAATGTCTTTGTCTTCTATCTTTTCTTTATTAGTTGCATGGGGGGAAAAAACACATTTTGTTCTCGCTCTCGCTGTTTAATGGTGAAGACCCAGACTTCACTTGCCGCTCCAGGGTATTACTCTGCCAGTCTCTTTAATGGTCATCACATCCCCAGGCTCTAGTTCCTTTTTTCTCTCGCCAAACCCTTTTTCCTTGATGTCAGCCTCGTCCATAATAACCCTCAGAAAGGACCAAATATGCCTTTCAGAGGCCTCTTTTTGCCTTCATCTCGTGTTTTGATTTCACCCTGCTTTTAAAAGCCAAAAGACTGGAGCGAGTGCAGTGGCGTCTGGCGCATCGGGCTACCGGGAACCAGATGATGTTGCTGCCTCGCTGTCCATCCACCCTGCTCATCATCCTGTCCACTCTAACAAACACAAAGATTGTAATTCAATGCAATGCTGAACCGAGCAGCAAAACAAGCACAGCGTGTTTTTTCTTGTTTTAGCTGATGGCCAGCAAAAAAAATGAATAAAATAAAGAGGCGGGGAGGTGGCGATCACCTTGTCCTCGTCCCGGTGTGTGCATGTGGCTGTTGCGGACGGGGGAGGGGTGGTTGAGTGCATGTGCATGTTTGGGCTTTTCGCGCCAAGATTATGACCGTGGATGTGGGATGAAGGGCTGTGCCAAGTGCGGAGAAGGACAAAGCCATAAAGCACCTTTATATATATTAATATAAACCCACGTATAGATTTATGAGCAACTTTGCTGAAAGAAAATCTGTCAAGCCGCGAAGCTACAAGTTTAGATAACGGCTCCTCTCAGGCCCATCATTTGTGGAAATTTACGTTTAGCTGTTTGAGCGCTGAACGGATCGGGACGCTGTGCGTGTCCTTTTATGTTTTAGCCGATGATTGATGGACACCTGCGAAGACCGAAGACGCTGCTTTATGGCCCATGCGAAGAGATTCCGAGTCCTCTAAGTGCACATCAAGGCACTCTGCCTCACGTTCGGCCCACAATAACCAGTTTATCTCTCGCTCTGGTTGGCAGATGCCAGCGCACCGTGTGGTACCGCCACGCATAGAACGTTTTGTTCGGAACCCCGTTGGATTAATCACGTGCATCTGTTTGCAAAGAGGCCACGGAGAGCAAAGAGGAGACAAACCATCTGTCGGCCAGTTGAAAACATATATTCAACCACCTAGCTTGGCCTTGACCCTGATTTACCATTTTGTGCACCTGAGGATTCCAATTGTCCCATGGAATTCAAACATTTTTTGGGGATCTGCACACAGGATTAAGCTTGTTGGGTCGTTTGCTCAGTGTACATTTAGCAAGGCTGCTGAGCCCCTGCAGGAAGTCAGTTTGTTTTGGTTTTCCTGCACCACTAAACTACCACTCGATGTCGCATAGAGCCACTTTGAACTCTTGCTCAAAACCAATCAGAAATGAATGAGAAGTCATGTTGGTCCTTGAGAAAAAAATAAGTTATCTCGCTCCTTCAGAAAAAAGTTGTAGCTCTGTTCGAATTTGTTTTCCCTAATTCTTTTTCATTATCTTCTGTGGCTTTTAAGTGTAGGTAACAGTGAATTTCCCTCAGGGATTATCTATCTATCTATCTATCTATCTATCTATCTATCTATCTATCTATCTATCTATCTATCTATCTATCTATCTATCTATCTATCCATCTATCTATCTATCTATCTATCTGTCTATCTAATGGCTCTCTGCCAATCCCCACTTTTTGTTGGGGGTTGTTTATATGGATGAGTGAAAGTGAAAATCTACCAAAAAAAACGAATAAAAAATCTCAGTCAACCAATCAGTCACATTTCACTACTTTGAGGTCTAAAATGCAACTCAGGTGTCACTGTATTTGGCGCGGTGTCTTCACCCAGTGTTACACGAAGAGCTGTTGATTCTCTTTTCACGTTGTGCGTTACATTGGTGAAATAAATTATGAAACACCTCCATAAACGTATCGATGGCACCCAGCAGCGTTGCTCGCAGGCTCCTAATAAGCACCAAGTTGATTTAATCAGCACCTTTCCAAAACAAATTAAACAAAAACAAGATTGCTATATCCTTCGTGAAGGTTAAATTTACTGCAGGAAAATGAACTGCAGCTATATAAATGAGGTAAAACACAGACTGAGACTGTGGCGTTGCTGCCTCAGGGCATTTTAATACAGGTGACTGACAGATGGTCATAAATATTGTCACTGGCTGCGGAGGATCAGAGTGTGAATTTATAATGGTCACAGATTTTCCTTTCTTTTTTTCCTATCTTAAAAAAAAAAAGGAAATCTGGCATTTCGACAACGTGCATTTCATGCTGCAAATTAAGTGCAAAGTCGAGCCAATGAGCTTTCTCAACAAAAATGATCCTGATCAAACGGGCAAATATGTGAGAGTCTGTTTGAAGTGTGGCAGGGAGCAAAGATGTAAATACATCCTTAGGCGCAGATAGATTTCATAATACGGCTTTTTTTTTTTGTTAGATGATTCAATAGAGAGTAAATAGTCCTCCTCGGATCCTCCTCTGAGCTTTTGATTTTTAATCAAAACAACAAAATGACAAGAAAAAGCTAAGAGACACCTCTGTCGACTTCTCAGTTTCTCCCGAGGCAGGTGAGACCAGTCACTCGTGTCATCAGCGTAACAGATGGATCTTTCATAGATCTGATCAGTCAACATTTATTTTTTTACTCACTCAGTTTAGTCGGCTCCGGCTCTTTGGCCACGAGGATTTTGACTTTCATGCTAGGAAAGGCGTGACCAGATAATCTCGTTGTTCCACGTTTATTCTTGATCAAATCTGTGGACCAAAGGAAGGGAGGGAACTGCATCTCTGCATATTTGGTCACGTCTTGTCATTAGTTTACCGCTTGTCTCTTAGCGCACAAACAACATCGTCCATCAGAGCTCCAAGGGTGTGAGGAGAGGTTTCACATTAAATCAACCTTCGCAGATTGATCATATTTCCCAGCCAAACTGCAACGCTGTGCAGAGAATCAATCCGCAGCAGATCGACAGCCTGAACAGGTTAAATGTTCAATGCTGTTCCTTGGCTTTCCCAGGTCAGGGTGGATGTTCCAGCTCCTGGCTGGATGCCCAGAAGGATGCGCCGGTCACTAACATCGACCCAGGTGCTACCGCACCTTCATGATTTTTTCATCGGGGTCTCCTGAGCCGCTCCTCGCCCGGCTCCTCCCCAATGTCCATTTTGCTTCGGCTGATCCTACCAGAAGCTTTTTGCCCCTGACAATACAGCTGTCAGCTCCCAGGGGCAAACAGAGGCCCACTCCACCAAGGTGACAGCTCACTTCAATCCATCCAAGCCATTCAAGAACTCAAAAAATCTGTTACACTGACAAAACATTGACCAAAAATTATTTTTTTTAAATTGCCCTCAGAGTTGAATCCAAGATGACCTCTAATCATTCACATCTTTTCTAATTATTTCTGACTATTAGACCTCAGAGGTATCAAATTGTATTTATTACATATATTATTTGGTATTAACATTTTATTTTGGTATTTTCACGAGAAATGATTCCTTATTGTGAGGACTGACCTGTTATTGAAGGTCCTGCAGCTGAACTGGTTGCTGCGTTTGGCAACGGTTCCACCACCAGTGACTCAGTACTGCTCTTTTCCTGAATCTCTCTTCATATTCGACTGACCTTCTCCGGCACCTTCCTCCAGGCAAAGAGCTGAATTCAACATTATGAAAAGCATACAGCATACATATAGATTCACTACCAGAGACCAGCGGTACTGACTGTGATTGATATTCAGCAAAGTGACTGTATACTGATTAACCTTCAATCAGACTGACTACAAAAAAAAAAAACATCCTCATAAAACAGATTAGCATGTACAGTGGAGTGCAGTACAGATGGAAGCAGGCGTATTTCTTTTTTTTTTGTGAACCCTGAATTAACCTTTCAGACAGGGTCAAGCATGCTGCTCAAAAAATATATATCAAAAAGATCTTTATAATAATCCCGACTCTTTTCCTTTCCGTCAGTCTTTGTCTTTGCCAGAACATCTCACCTCCACCACCGATGTTTCTCACCACTCTGACAAATTTCTCCTCTCTATTACATGTAGCAAAAATCACATTTCCTGAGAAATCCAATGGCAGCACAACTCTCCCCCTACAGTGACTAAATTGATTTTGCTCTTTAATCGTTTGGACCAATTATTCTCCTGTAGTACACTTGTAATATCTGAACCTGAGTATTAAATTTATGTTAACTGCTAACTGGTGGCCATCTGTTCTTCTAGTCTCATTACTTGAACTAGAAAAAAGAAATCAGAACAAACGATTTCCTTATTATAAAAGTGTTTCTGGCTCCTCCGAGTTCTGCCTCACTCACTCAGACAATAATAAAACTGTAATGACAATAAGCGTCGCTGCACCTCCACGTCTGCCTGCCCACCTCTGCCAGGAGGCTGGGCGACGAGCCGGTGACCTTTCAGCCCGATGGAAATGAAAGGCCCGATGTCGTCCGCCGGGCGTCACAACGCCACGGGCTCACGTGTTCGCCCGGGGACCGTTTGACGGATGGATGAATGGATAAAGACCTGATGGAGTGGAGAGACGGGATGGAGGCGGTTGCGGATAAAAGAGGAGAATCGTGCATTCAAGTGCGCTGAAAGGATCGAGATCTTTCCGAGCAATTTGAAAGGAAAATAAATATTCAGTATTCTCTGTTTTTTTTTTAATGACGCAGATATTTCTCTGAAATTTTCATCTGCTCAGAAAAAGTCTGATCTTCAGTCGGAGAATTACGTTTCCCGTCCTGTTCCTGTCTGTGTGTTTGAATGCTGTCAAAACCTCAAGGTAAACTCTCGTTCTAAGATGTTCACCTTTAGTCAAAAGGCTTTATCTTGCCTTAGTCATAAACCACACACCCCTCACTCCTTCCCCAAACACCGCCCAAAACGGCAGCATGTCTAAGATTTGCTTCTATTTCCTACTTATTACTTTTTAACATACAAGGCAGAATTGGAGTTCGCAAAAACTAGCACCAAACTTTTGTAATTAACCTTGTGTCGTCGCTGCGCAGGAGATGAGAGCTCTGTAATTGTTTGTGTTTACGTTTTATTTTATTTCTTTTTTCACCAAGGGAGAAATAAGAGAAGTTCACAAAGGTGGCGGACGTGGAACAGATACTAATAATGACAGTCTATCTGTCGGTGAGATTGTTTTGTACAGTGTGCCGGGTGGTGCGGCAATTTTCGGACTATTTAGAGAAGAAGGCGGCAAATTAGACGTGTTTGCTCCGTCTCTGATGTTCTGTTCTGTTTTGTCCAACTGCAACACGCTGTTCAGAGGGGCTGGTGCGCTTCACAAATTGCAGTGTGAAAGCAGAACCAAACCAGGTGCAAAAAACGACCGCGGTGACAGATTCCGAAGGGCCTCCCTCTTCCTGTCGTTGACAAAGAATAAAAATAAAGCAAATACAGCCCATCTTAATGTTACTGTTGAAACCTGGGGCAGATGAACACAGAGGTAGCCCACATCGAGCTGCACGGGCTGTCCAGTTTCTCAGTTCCAGGTCATGTGACTCCTGCTCGACGCCCTCTGTTGTTTATTTCGTCTCCGTGCTGCCGATTCTCCAGCGCTGACGCCTTAAATCTCTCTCCCTGTGAAAAGCTGCCCCGTATATTCCCCCCTTCTCCGAGCTAATTTAAAACAGCAGCTACTGAGGTAATACCCTCTGCATTATTTAATGCCTGTGTGTGTTTGTGTGTGTGTGTGTGTGTGTGTGTGTGTGTGTTTCTGAGAGAGAGAGAAAGAAAGAGAAGAGCTATAAGTCCATTTATTAGCCACGTGACAGATTTGTAGTTCTCTCATAAACGCTACTTTCCAGACGGCGCGTCTCCTACTCTGAGACGACACATACTGTCACACACGTTGGCACGTGCACGTTCCAATCGGACCGTGCACCCTGTGGTCCCCCGTTATGAAATATTGAAGAGTGCTGAGAGCCTCGAGCACAGCATCGCAGCTCAAGAAAAATCCCAAACCCCGTCTTTGTTTCTGCGCACGTCTTCATCAGGCCTCGTCTTCACACTGCCTGCAAAGTTTTCTCAACAGATAATAGGAGGAAACGCTACAGCTCTTCCCTGCTGAGGCTGTTTTTGTGGCTTCTTGACAGAGTGCCGCACTGTAAACGCCTTGGGCTTGCATGAGGACAGCGGCAGAGTGAGCCTCAGGTGGGAGACGTCGTGTTTCAATTAAAGGCTTGGTTTGTGCAGTTAGTGTTTCTCCTCCTCGTGCATACAGAACACAAAGCTATATGTGATTTCTTCTTTTTTTGCCACAGATTTTTCCTCAGCGGCTTCATCGATCGGTCCAACGAAATGCAGTCGCAGTCAGAGCAAACACAGAGAGGGAACTAAAAGGGACGCCTACCGAAATGGAATGCAAAAATGGAAGCAGATTGATTTTTCTGTTCATTTCATGCAAGCAACTGTGACCCTTGTTTTCTTCATGCCATGTGCATAGAATTCTGCAGTGATGTCGAAGAGATGGGGGGTGTTGGTTGCCGTCAACCAGCAGAGGAAACTGTTACTAAATCTTCCTTTTTTCCCTCTAAATATATTGCAAAAATGTTTGAATAATCTGCCGTTCCACAGTGCCATTGCAACATTTGGTGACTGAAGATTTTTTCAAACTAAACTTATACCACTTTGTCCATGGTGGCTGCTGCGGCATAATAAGCAGTTCCGCTGTGAGATTGTGTGAGTGCGGAAATTGCATCTGCAACACATGTTGCATTGCAGGTCGTCTGAAAATCATTTTGCGGCTGATTTGTGGTGCAAACGCATAAATTGAAATTGGGACTGTACTATTTCTGCATCATGGTCTACGTTCCAGGAATACATTTGCAAACTTTACAAGTCACACTCATATTCTTCCAAAATTAAAAAGAAGGCGGCTTGCTGTTTTCATTAGCCAAGACCATTTATCTTTTTTTTTTTTTTTTTCACACTTTCCAGAAGTGCAGCTGCACAGAAGTCTCCTCGTGTCAAACTCTGCACTGTGAAGTGAAGCTAAAACTGTGGGAGCAAGCGGCAGAAAACTTAAACACCCTTGACATTTCAACGAGGGCTCCTTGTCTGGGGACTTTTCCCACTCCAAACTTCAAACTTCTGCTTGTTGCTTGGAATTTAAATCTAATACACACATTTTTTTCCCACCCCACTGGCAGGACGTTGTGTCTGAGGTGATATATTTTGCCGCTTGGTCTGGTTATTGCCGTTGAATGATCGGAGCACACACAAGGAGACTGTGGGCTGGAGGGGCCTCTGGGAAGTGGTTATCCTGCTGAGCCTGATGTATTTTTAATGCAATCAGACATCTGCAACAGGAGATTACGGGTTGATCCTCTGTGACTTTTTTTTCTTCCTCCTTCCAAGTTTAACCTCCACATTTCATTGGAGGAGGCTTCAAACGCGGCGTGTTGAGAGCTAAACTATTGCACCTGGTGTTTGGAGTGGTGTCTCCATGGTTCTTCTCTTGCTCTTTAGCTTGTGCCTGCTTGATTCATCTGCTAATTTGTGGATTCACTTTTTTTTAATCTCTCGCTCTCCTGGTTCTGGTCCCAAGCAGTTAAACTGATCGACATGTTAACTGCTTCGCAAACACCAAATAATAATGATAATTGAAAACAGATAATCAGAAATTATCAAAAAGCCCGAGTAAATTTGCGTCAATGAAGAAATATTTTCACTCAGCCATGTCGCCTGAGGAGGGTGTCTGATGATGAAAGACCCAAAACACCCGATGATCTCAGGAACATCACTGATGATGTGTCCCAGCACACCCTATGATGTATCTTTAACTAATGGACTTTCAAGAATAACCTTTTGAGTCAAGGATTGTAAGGATGAGCAAGGATTGTAACAACATTAGCTCAGAGGTCCCAGTTTAAATTAACATAATGAAATGATATATATTTGAAAATTCCAAGGACAAAGCAGTCATTCAGTAAACATCCAACAACACTCAGGGTCGTGTGTTTGCTAGAGTTTCCTCCAGCTGTCTTGGGGTGAAGGCCGGATTACAACATGGACCAGTTCATCACACGGCCACATTGGGAAACAAACAACAGTTCACACTCGGGACAACTTAGAGTTCTTTATCAGTCAATTGTGCAGAGAACATGCAAACTCCACTCAGAAAGGCCCATGGAATTGAACCTGCAACCTTCTTGCTGTGGAGCGACTCCCCCCATTCTGAATTCAACTTCCTGCAACACGAAACTGAACGAACGCCTCCTCACGTCTTGAATCTGCGCACTCGCGCTCAGGTAATGCCAGCGTTTAAGACCCGAACGAGGATCCCGATCGCTCTGCCCTGCGGCCAGCGTCAGTGATCGAGCGGAGGCATCATTCCTCCAGAACGCCAATTAATAATCCCACCGCAGGGGCTCCGCGTGCGATGATCAGACCTGCCTCTGCCCATAAACAAGCAGGGACACCTTGGGGATTCATAAGATAACACCTTGATTCAATAGCCGGCCCTGCGATAGATCATCGTTTATGCAAGCTGTCTGATCCCCCCCCACCGCCCTCACCCCCGAGTGTGTGTGTGTGTGGTGTGTGTGTGTTTGCATGCGTGTATACGTGTTTAAGAATGAGCGCTCCGTCGCAAGCCGACGTAAATAAACACAAACCTCTCCAGCTGCTCAATCCGATAAGATGCCAGCTAATGTTTTTGCGTGCAAATGATGCTCTGCGGAGGTCTGGGAGCTTCCTGTCGGGCGCCGATCTGTGTGTGTGGGTGAGCCAAATTCTCACCCGTGACCGCTTTCGACAACAACAGCAGCAGCAGCGGCAGCAGCAGCAGCAGCAGAGGCAGCATAGCAGCAAAAGGAATCAATAAAGCCTCCCGACGTGTTCTGATTATTCACCAGACAAGTTGTGCTAAACGAGCTGCCCTTTTGTGCGCCGCCGTTACGCAACTCGTCACTCACCTTCTCCGCAGCGAAGGTTGAGAGGCTCTATGAGGAGCCGACTGATCTCCTTCCAAAGTCTTCCCCTGATTAATCTCCAGCTATTTTCCCGTTTGGGTTATGATGATTCCCTTTTATTTATTTCTCTCCTCAAAAATCACCTCTCTGGCCCTGCCTCTGTGTTCCCCAGGTGATGGAGACACTCTTGAAGTTATTTTCATCTCGTCATCTGCGGCTCCTCATTCTTTCCACAAACGCTCTACAAGCGCTCCCGCTTGTGGAACTAGTGTGCCGGAAAAAATCTGCAGCCTGATGCGGAATGCATGTGCAGCTTCTGGAAAAACTTCTTCTAAGCAGTTAATTTTGAAAGGTGTGAAGTGTTGAACAAAACACTTTTAAAACAAATGTAAAAGAACTCAAGAAACATGAAACACACACCCGTCCACCTTCGACGAGTCTTCGATGAGGGTCGCAGGGGTGCTGCAGCCTGAGGGTGTGTTGGGGTGACGGCTGTTTCACTCTGGACACGTCGCCGGTTCATCACAGTGCAACACAGACAGACAAACAACATTCAAACTCACACCTATTTAACAATTTAGAGTTGTGACCAAAAAAAAACCCCACTATTTTCATCGGCAGCAGTAACAACGCAAAGTAAAATGGAATTTCCGGAAGAAGCAGGAATAACAGGTAAGCCAAAAAATATTTATGCATTTTTTTTGCAGAGAAACTAGGCCATGCATTCTTCACTTCTAGACTTGACTGCTGTACTCAATTCTCATTCATCTGGCTGCCACAATAAATCCATCAAGGTCTCCCATATTGACTATAACTAGTGAAGGAGACACATTTCTCCTGTGTTTGCTTCCCTGCATCGGCTCCCTGTAAACTTCAGCCTAAAAAAAAGATTCTGTATCCTAAATTATGCTTACAAAAGCCCCAATTACATCTTTAAGAGCTCGTGTTATCAGATTATCCAATTTGAAGACTATATAATCTCAATATAAGGCGAATTACGGTTCCTTAAGTCTTTTTAAGAAAGTATCAGTGGAGGCGGATCTTCAGCTCCAAGATCCTCTCCTGTGGCATCAGCTCCCACTCTGAGTTCAGGAGGAAGGCATGTTGCCTTTATTTCAATGTCATCTTCAAACCTCCCTCTTTGTTGTATCTCACAGTTCGGGATGGCTGAGTCCGCCATTAGTTAGGCTGCTGTAACAAAGTTTTTTCACCGAGCCTCCCTCTCCTCCTCCGTCTGTGAGCACTTGTGTCCTTTGCTGCTGCTGCTGTTAATGATTGTATGTTTTCTCTGCTGGGGTTTTGCTCCTCTATCACCTTTAAAGGTCCTCCTGCCTGGGGCTGGATCGCTGCTTGCATCGATTGCTCGAATAGTGAGCGATCCGTTCATTTTATTAGCGGGGCCGGCACACTGTGAGTGACTCGTTCGTTCACAGCTTGGCCCTCATAGCAGGGATGGAAAGACGGAGTCGAGTTAAAACGAGAAAACCAGAGTTCTTACATTTCAAGCAGGGCCAATGGAGCCATTATCTTGACATTTTATAATTATGTTAATAAAAAATGCTGTTGGAATAGAAGTTGCACAACAGTGACATGTTGTCTGCTCTCTTCCTTGTTGAGTTGTGGGCAGAATCGTGACTCGCAAGTCAGTAAAACACGTCTCGACACGTCAGGACTGATAGACCTCCACAAGGAATGGCAAAATCTCACGCGTTCATCCAGTTCTCCTGCACTAACCGGCTGTGGAATTGGGGGGTTCGTGCATGAGGAAGAGACGGCGGCAAAAAAAATAAAAACATGCTGTCAAACTGATCAAACAATAACCACACGAGGGGAAAATTACAGGGTACAGATTGAATATATCTGAACAAGGCCGCGATGAGCGGTAGCCAGCTGGGACTGGAACAAAAGGAAGTGTGATTGCGGCAGGAAAATCCGTTACGACTGCACTGTAGCTGTGAGAGAGGAAGCGGGAGGCGGTCGTATGGGGGGAGGCTTTTGATGATGTTTTATCCCACAATCCACAAGTGCAAGGATATGATAATGACAATGTCTTACGAGGAAAGCAGCAGGTATTCACCACCAAAAACAGGGTCCACTTTACATTTCTGCTGAAGCTCTCGTGCACGTTGGAAACAGAGCTCGTTAGAACAACCTCATTTAAAAGTCCACAGTCAGCACACTGGGCCAACCGGCCAAATTGGCTCTGCCTCTTTTTTCCGCCTATAGCTGGAACATCACCTGGAGGGGTTTTGCAGGCGCAGGCCCTCCCCAACGCCGCCGTTGATCACACGTGCGTTTTACGTGCCGAGCAATTCATTCCATGCCACAGGCCCGGTGAGAGCGGTCGGCGGGGGATCGTTCCCCATCCTGCAGAATCCGAGGTCCAGTTAGCACTACACTCGGCTAACAGGTGCAATCGACCACGGCACGCCGCAGTAATTCCCATGACATTCTGCAGTCTGCCGTTTTATCGCAGGTCACCGCTCCATCCGCAGCATATCAAATGCTCAAATACCCAGAGAGAAGAGGCATGGCTGATAGACGCCTCAACCCAATATCTTTTTTCTCCCTTACGTATACACTCTCCAGTTCTCAGAGGGGTTTCTCTCATCCACCTTCGCATGTGGCAGAGTGAGACTGTTGATGCGGCACCTTCTCAAACACACTTGATGTGATCACACCAGAGAAATCCATTTTGGGATAGCAAACAACAAAAACTGTTTGCACACATGTGTATGTATGATTGTTTGTATGTATACATATATGTGTGTTTGTGTGTATGTATGTATAAATGAAGACAAGAAATGTTATGTTCATGAACAACTTCAAATCACGGAGGAGGAGGCTGGTCTGTGGTTTGACAGACTTTCAACTTTCATACATTAAATGGTCTAAAAAGAGATTGAATGCATGACATGAATAATATCTTTAGAAATCACGACTACTTTTGGCTGATTGTATTGTAGGTTATATGTATGAAACACACAAAGAAACAAACAAAAAGAATGTGGTCAAACAAAAATGCATCTATTCAGTGAAACTATATTTAACAGGCAAATTAAAGAGCTACACTTTGCAAAGTCTCTTGCTGTCACTGACAGGGCTACCCTCAGATTCCTCTTGCTCATTACAGGAAGTCCACATCCTCCTCAGCAAACCACACAAACAGTCATTTCTATTCATGAGTTTGTCTTTTAGCTGCCACTCTTCCGACCCCCTGTGTACGTTTGTCCACATGAGGTGGTTTTGCACATCACACGTGCAAAATGAAGGGCGCATCCCTGTTTACCACATCCACGAGGGGACACATCGGCTAAGCAATTTTTGCCACCTTGAAGTGCCTTAATTAAAACAAAATTAAAAAGAAAAACCAAAGAAGCAAAAACAACCCTGGATAAAGTCACCGGCAAGACGTGTATAATTAGCTGCTTTGATGGAGGCCATCACAAACAAACGTCTCAGCGAAAAGCCAACCACTAATGGGTTTGACTTGAAGTTGGGCCTCGGCACTGAGTCAAGGTGCGGTTGCTCAACTCCAATGATCTAAAATAGGAAATCCCCACAACGATGTGTCTTTAGCAGACATGATCCAGATTCAGGCAAGATCCAATTTGCCGTCCTCGGCTGTTTATGTTGGCATCCTTCTGTCGTGCTCCTAAAGCACAAACACTGTTAAAAGTGTAATACTAACAGCCAATACCAGCCAGATAGCACAAGTGTTATTAATTCATTAATTTATCTATTTTACTCCATCTTTCGTGTGTGGAAAACAATATTGGGATGGATTGAAACAGCAACACAATGGTGAATGGCTATGAAAAATCTCCATTAGTGGAAAAATATCTGCAATTCTTCACCTTCAGCCAAAAGACTTGGTTGGATGGTTGGTTTCAAGGGTATTTGAAGGGCAAAGGGAAGGGCTACATAGGCAGCAGGTGTTTAAAGACAATGAAACAAAAGAAAAAAAAACAATCCAAACATGACAACTCCATATTATAGCCTATTTGATTAACTATCAAATAACCAGTTTTAAAATCTAACGACTGGTTCACCATTACTGTGGAGTGTTTTACTCAGTGCTGTTGTCGTACTAATTGTCAATGCATGTTTACTCATGCAGACTCTTGCTTTCTTCCCGTAAACAACTGTGACTTTGTCTTGTGGAGAAGAGCCAGTCAGACGTGGTTTGATCGGAACTTAATGTATCGGTGGTGAATCTTCATGTTTGAAGTCAATGCCAGTATCAGTTGTGTGTTGTTCACATGCAACTACAACTAATGTGCCTGCATACATAATAAATGATAATTACACAGTTCCTGCATCTATGCATCTTATTTTCACTGGCGCCTTTGATGTTAAACTTTTTTACATTGCAAACGTTTTTCTTTTTCTTGTAGGCTTGGTGCTTGAAACTGCACAAACAATGCTTGCAATATACTCAATGCTTTCAATTTAATTAAACATTTAATTAGATTTCAATTGATTTTGAATCAGTCTTTTAAATCTACAACTATTGCAATACTCACACTCAAAGTTCACTTTCGAAGATCACTTTCCCCACAAACTTCTTTTTCAGTTATGATTCATGACTGCTTGTGTTGAACTGCCAAATTGCTTTTATTACCGAGTCAATATTAACCGTCAATCAAAGGCAGAACACAAAAGAAGCAGATTACTTCCTCCTAATCTGGCAAATGTGTTTCCATCAACATTTTGTGCATTAGCTTCATTTTGAAAATGACAAAAATCACCTCAAGCAAACGTACAAACTGTCTCAATTAAATGTGAATTACTTCATGCTTTATGGAAACCCAGCTGCGGAAACTATTTCTGTTTCCTAAATCAAGACAAGAAAGCTACAAACAAATCACAAACACAGTTACATTGACGATAATAATGAGCAATTTGTAGCCGAGTTTTTCCTTGTGCAAAACGCCAAATATAATCAGAGTTTTATGCATCGGCTGCCCTGGACGTGTCACATGCTTCTGACAAACAGCCTGCTGTCTGTTTCCCACCTGTTTCTGCTGATGACTCGTCTTGCTTCTGCTACTGCGGGTTCTGTTTTAGCCCCAAACAACATCTTGTTTCTGATATGTGGCGCCCATCGAGGCCTGGCCGCCGTCTGTCAACTGTGTCACCCGTGTGCTCCGGTCTTTCCTGCTGCTCGTTGCATCAGTGGCCTCGCAAAGCGCCTGGATCGCCGAGATCTAAAGTCTGAACTCCCGCAGATCCACTCTGAGGCGGCAGCCACGGCCGGGTTTAGCAGCGACAGACAGCAAAGAGCAGAGGGCGGCGCTGGAGGCTTTTCCTCTGCTCCTGAACGGCTCTGGCGAGAGTTTGGCTACACGCTGCGGATCAGCGCAAGCAGTGGAGGTGTATCGTAACGTCGGCCGCTGCACTGGTCACCAGTTTCAAGCCACTGCCAGAGAGGCTCCGCATGGCAGCCAAGAGTCTGATTGGCTGTTCTGTCCAATTACCTTCCAGAAACCGCATTCCCTTTCCCGAACAAGTGACCAGGACCAAGGGTGGGAATAAAACGTGAAGTCGTCCCTGTGTTGCGAAGCTGTTGCACCACTGGTGAAATTACAGAATATATTTCCATCTTTTCACTGCTTCTGGTTGCCAATTAATTCTGCATGGATATGGTAAAATGTGCACTTCACAGATAATTTGAACCCTTGATGATATATTTTTTTTCAATTTTCAGAACCAGTGTAACAGTGAACTGTTGAATTTTTTCCATGCATAAAAAAAAGAAAACATTAGTGAGTGATTGTTGGGTCCAAACAGGTGCTTTCCTCTGGCACTGGGACTGGTTCCATGTTTGTCTCTGCCAATTGCAACAATTTTCTTTGGGGGGGTGGAGGGTGGAGGGTGGAGTTTTTTTTTTTTGCCAGCCGTGGTTTCCCTTGAACCTTTTGGCCATTTATCTCTACTTTTTTTCAAAGAGCTGAAAACTTCAGAAGTGAACACAAGAACTTACTGAACTGAAACGGAAAAGACGGCAAACCACCATAAAAGCAAAAAACCAAACACGTCTTTGGCCAGAAAATTGATTTGTATTTCTCCTCCCCACCTTTTGGTGTGAACGTTCTGGCTTTGAAGGCTTTTTGAGTTCGAGCGTCAAGTGCGGTTGTGTTCAGCCAGCAAGTGAACACAAGCAAGCTGACCACTAGCTGTTAAAAAAAGAGAAAACAAATCAGATTGATTTCCCTCCGAAATTTTCAAACTTTCTGGTAACTTTTGGTGTGGAAGCCTTTATGCATAATTTTTTAACATCGCAGTAAATGGTCAAAGGTGGAAATAATAGTCCCTGCTTTGAGCAGCTGCACAGATGAAATAGACCGCAAGGTCTTCCCCAATAGTCACAGGCTTGCTGTGTCGCTGCTCCCTTTTCACACCCATGATTAAAATTGAAGGCGAACTGAAATAAATTTATTATGAACCTCACGACTGTGAACATTATAAAAGTTAGTTTTAGCAAACGGAATGTGGCCCCTTAGATGGAAACTGCAGTTCAGAGCCGATCAGTTCTTGAGGGAACCATGTTCCACCTGTTTTTAGGGTTCCATCTTTCATCCCAGACTTGAGTACAGCAGATATGCATGACAGTTGTATTTAGCCCGCTGTTTACAGTCTCCTCCACAAATGCTGGCCACACTTTCAGTCACAGTAAAGACCTGCATTCAAACTGAGTCGTCACCGTTTAAGCAAAGTGCGTCGTGACGGGTTAAAACCATTGTCGTCGTTGCTTTTGTTTGTTTCCCTGCAGCGACACACAAGCCAAACGTCCGAGTGAATGAAGCTCACTCACTGCATGGGGGCTGGAACACCTTCTCCTGTTGAAAGCCAGCGAGGGGCTGTCCTTCTTGCATATTCATGTACAGTATCAAAAGGGAGCAAGTGTTGTGGTTCCATCCCAGCACTCCTCCTCGACGCCGCAGACGGAAATGCTAATCATTTTCCAGAAATAGATCCTAACAAGCGTTCAGAGCTGCTGCTGCTGCTGCTGCCGCTGCTGCTGTTGCTGGCGGGTGCCCTCCACATTACAGTGTGGTAGTGTAGTAGTCAAGATCGCACCAACCGAGACCAAGACATAGTCAAGACTAGAGCATCGAGATCGAGACAAAACCAAGACATTTGGGGTTCGAGACCAAGACAAGACCAAGAAAAACAACAACAAAACAGAAAAAATGCAGAGGGAACCACGACGGACGGAGCTGCTGAAAGGCCTCACGCAACGTCAACCGCCGACCGGCTGTCTCGGCATCCGGGCAAAGCACGGCGTTGTTTCCATTACCGTGTCTGAGTTGAGACAGAGTACTTCACCATCTGCACACCCGGCAACTGCAACTGAGTGAAGCCTTCGGTGCCATTGCAACTCCACGGAAAATGTGAGCTTGATCTTCCAGCTGCTCAGATAAATGAGGCAAATGAACCTGAAACTGAGCCCGCCATGCCAGGCGAAACACTCAGCAGCGCTTCCGACTGGTTCAAAGGCGGGGTTGAGACATGATGGGCATCAGGTTGCGATGCACCGTGCCTTTTAATGTCTTTTATTCAAGGAAAGCAGAAACATCTTTTCCCTCCAGGAGAGCCTCCGGTGTCGTCCTGACGTCTTTTTTGTAATGACATTAAGTCGTTCAGGTCCGATTAAAGTGCTGCTACTGCGACTTCCGCGCTTGTCTCTCGAGCAGAAGCTGAATTAGGTTGGACTCTTGTTCTTTCTGTTTCTTTTCAAGAAGATAATGCAAATTTTAATCAGAAAACACCAGGAAATGACAGCCTACCATCTACTGAACTGTGACATGACATCCACAGCGTCAATAACGACACAAGCGTCTTCTGGAAGTGTTGTTCTGCTGCTTCCTGCAGAAAAAACAAAACATACATGCATTGACAGCAAAGCGCAGAAGCAATGCTGGCATTTTACGTCACAAAAAATGATGTAACAACGAGCGTCACTCTGGGAATCACCGGTGGGAAAGGATGGCTGCTGCAGTGTCACTCGGAGTCTTATTTTCTGACACTGATGGCGGTGAGACTCTCCGTCACTCAGCAACCAAAGAATCAATTCCCGCAAATGTTGGCACATTGATCATTCGTCTGTGTCGCGCGAGGAATCGTCGGCACATTAGTTATGAGTCACAAATCAAACAACGCCGAGCTTGTGGGATTTCTCTTCTTTAGTGATATTTATTCACGGTCACGTTCCAGCGAGGCATCCGAGACGAGGAGGACTGGGGTTCCCCCCCTTTGTTAACAGCAAGACGGTAGATTCATGGTGGATTAGTGCACTTTTTGATCTCGAGCTCTTAAACATGCTCAATATCCTGTTTTAATCCCGCCGTCTTTTATCGCTAATGCACTTTCACAGAGGAGGAAAAACGGAGGAGGAAGGCCCCGTGCCCTCTGGTGGGATGATGGAACAGACCTGTGTGTGTGTGTGTGTGTGTGTGTTTGAGTGAGAGAGAGAGAGAGAGAGAGAGGGAGGTAGGAAGGTGAAAGATTTGACAGTTTAGCAGGCAGGGGTAGAAGGTCAGGACAATGACTATCGTCTAATAGACATTGTCCTGACCTGAGACATATATCTAATTATCTTTCAATGGTAGTAGTAGTAGTAGTAGTTGTACGGAGGAGTTGTAGTAGTTCATGAATTCTTTTTTTTTTTATCTTTAACAATATAACTGATATTTTTGTCTCGTTGACAGCAGAAGACCCGGACATCTCTCACCTTCATCCCACCTCCTGTCATTCAATCAACACAGATGTTTGTGTATGTGTGTGTGTGTGTGTGGGTGTACGTATTTAAAAGCCTACCTGTCTGTGTTAGTGGCACCTGGCAACCTTGAGATGACAGCGTGAAGACACCCAACAGATGGCTCTGTGTGTGTGTGTGCGCACGCGTGTGTGTGTGTATGTGTGTGTGTGTGTGTGTGTGTGTGTGCACGCATGTGTGTGGGATGATGACATTTTTTTTTTTTTTTGCCTTCCTTGGCATTTTGCTTTATGGCCGTTGTGCGTGCCAGCATGTTTACCTGCTCTTGGTTTTCTGTGCTTTGCAGAAATGTGCGGCATAAACCATGAAATGTGCATCAGGGGAGCAGAAGGAAAGAGGGAGATGCAGATGTCACACAATGACACCGAGGACGTCTCCAAACGGCGAGGGCTCTGAGGAGTCAGGTAAACATATTTGTGCGCCGAGCCGCTCACAGATGCTGAATGATTTAAGATACTGTCAACGGTACAAGCCACTGCCGTGCTGCTGACTGGGGGACTGCAGTCGTGACAGCAAGAAAGCAGAATCCTGCACAAATACGGTGAAGTGCTTATTTATCATTCAATTAAGATACACACACGTATGTCATACATATATATATATATATATATATATATATATATATATATATATATATATATATATATATATATATATATATATATATATATATACATACATATATATAAATATATGAAACCCCACAATACAAAGAACTCCGCTTTCCAAACTTGAACTTCAACTTGAACTTCATTCATTTTTCAAACTTGCTCTCAGTGCTGGAAAGACTCTGATATATTCATCCAGCTTTGTTCAATCATATCTCAACCACAAAAGATTTGCCCTGAATAGAAAGAGGCCGGCAATATATTTACCTGAGTAGGGATCACAGGTCTTTACAGATTTGTTACATCCTGGAATAAAATCTGCAAACAATGCAAAAGAAAGTAATCGTGCAGTGAAAGTTGACGGTCGAAACTCCTCCAAATCAAAACAACACTTGCAAATAGAGACGACACATGAAAAGAAATCGCATCAGTGTAACAGCAAGGAGCACACCAAGCACTGTGTAACACGAGGTGTAATTTGCTGTTGCAGGATTTCTGAGGGTTCTGCTGTCTGGATGCAAATAAGGAGCACTGCCAGGGTTTGGAAGAAATACAGCTGCAGCATTATAATTAGTAACATTTAGCAACTCAAATTAGGTTCAACTTTTGACGTTTGCTAAAAGTTTGTCTGGTCAAAGTCTTGCAGGATTTTCTCTGCTGTGCCTTTGTTGTGTTGTTGCTGTTTGCAAGTATTGTGTGAACTCAGTGGCTTCTCTTCTGGCCTAACCATACTCAGAAAAGTAGATTTTCCCATTAAAATGATAGTAAACTTATTGTCCATAGTCTGTTCTTTTCACTACATATAATATCCACTTGAATACACTGCTTCCATTGTTGTATATTACAGTGGAGTTTTTATTCAATCATGCTTCAGCAGAATCTACATCGCAGGCTCCTGTTTTCTGTAAGTGAACTGACCTCGGTTAGTTGCTTATTCCATCGTCCTTTCCTCTTCTTCTACGTTATTGAAATCGATGCAGGTTGCCTTTACTTCATGACAATTTTATTATTATTATAATTGAGCCTTTAAGCCTTCACCTGACTGTGAATAGTTTGTATAGCTTAGTTTAGCCTATAGTCTAATTTATTTATACCAACAGTGTTGTTCCCTGCCTTGTCTTTTTGTTTTCTTTTTGCCTATTGCACCAAGAGGACTGAAATTTCATCCATGTCATACGTCCGGTATGTATGCCATGTTTGACAAGAAAGTTGAGTTAAGTTGAAAAATATTGTGTTCAACTCAGGGCAAGAGACTAAAAGTCGATGGGGTGAAATTTCAACTTTGTTCTAGAGACTTGGGGCCACTTGCTTTTTCATCAGGAGCCCCCAAGAAGCGCCCACGCCAAATTTGGGACTTCTAGTACTTGAGGAACCCCGAAACCCTAACCCTAATTTCAGCCTTATCGTCAACCCTAAATCAATGCAAGTCTATGGGGTGAAATTTCAACTTTGTCCTAGAAACATAGGGCCACTTGCTTTTTCATCAGGAGCCCCCAAGAAGCGCCCATGCAAAATTTGGGACTTCTAGTACTTGAGGAACCCCGAACGCCTAACCCTAACCCTAGCTTCAGCCTTATCATCAACCCTAATTCAATGCAAGTCTATGGGGTGAAATTTCAACTTTGTCCTAGAAACATGGGGCCACTTGCTTTTTCATCAGGAGCCCCCAAGAAGCGCCCACGCCAAATTTGGGACTTCTAGTACTTGAGGAACCCCGAAACCCTAACCCTAATTTCAGCTAACCCTAACCCTAACCCTAGCTTCAGCCTTATCGTCAACACTAACTCAATGCAAGTCTATGGGGTGAAATTTCAACTTTGTCCTAGAGACATGGGGCCACTTGGGGAACCCTAACCCTAACCCTAGCTTCAGCCTTATCGTCAACCCTAACCCTAGTTTCAGGTTTATGGTTAACCCTAATTCAATGCATGTCCATGTCCTTCGGACAAAGTTGATTTTTTTTTTTTTGCCAGATTGTGTACAGGGGCACATCATGGCATGATAAAGCTTTCATATTAGCTGATGGGGATACATAGATAAAGAAAATATTTGGGAAAAGTGTCCAGGCTGCCAATTGGATTGAAGCTGCAGATGGTGAGCTAGAGTCAGAGGTTTGTGTTACCCCGGCACAGTATTGTTCCAGAAGGACTCATTAAGAAAAAAGAAACACACAGAGACAAGACTTGTTCCTCTCTGCCCTGGTCATAAGATTTGTCTTTCTTTTCAAATATATTGGGTGTTTTTTTGTCATCTTGTTTTCAGCCCACTGTCTTCCAGTACTCAAACGCGCCCACCAACCCACCAAACATTCTGAAGGAAAAAACAAAAGTTGCAGGAATTTAGGATTAAACTTAGTTGGCTGAGGCTACCTCATGAACATTTTTTCATTTAGTGAAAAGCTTCAGCCTTATAATCCACCAGAAGAAGGTGTGCTTCAGTAACTCAATTAAATTTGGGGGAAGCATTTCTATGCAATAAATATACAAGGATCTGCCTCAGAGTAGTCTGAGAAAAGTGTTTTGACCAAAAACAATTTCTTTCATTTAGTTCAGTGTTTCTCAAAGTGGGTGGCGCCCATGGACCGATGGTGTCGTTCACACCAGACTTGAAGCGGGGTGCACCTCCGCGGCCCGGCTCAGCGATGGTTTCGGCGTCTGGTCAATTTTCTTTCTAATGCGCGAGCCGCGAGCGAAAAAGCCAGAGGACAATGAGCAGAGTTTCGAGCGCTGATAGAACGTAATCAAACACCTTAGCATCAGTACGTGATCTACACCGCGACTGGCGCGATATTATGACTTAGCGCACGCAACGCTCAACGTCATCCCGTGTGGCAGGTAGAAAATGTGATGTTGTCACATGACTGATGTTGTTGATGTGGTCAATTTCATCAAAACAAGACCCCTGATGGCACGGCTATTCTCTGCACTTTGTGAGGAGATGGGAGCACAACATAAAGCTGTGTTGTTTCACAGGGAAGCCAGGATGGTGGATGTTACAAAAGTGGTTTGCCAAAAAAAAAAAGAAAAATTTTCTTCCTCCAAGGTGGGCCGTGACAGAGAAAGTTTGAGAACCACTGATTTAGTTTGACTATTTTTTTCTGTAATAAGTTAAAACACGCTCATTAATGTAAATAACAGAGTGGACATTTCCACAAAATACTACAATACTACACAGGATGCAATCAAAGTTGTGCACATTTTGGAAATACAAGATTATTTTTATTTCACGGACCTTCCAGAAAACTAAACATAAGAAAACTCAAAGAATACCTAGAAGTTGTCCTTGTGCTTGTCACCAAACATAGGACATTACATTATGACACTGCTAATGTTGGGTACTCTCAAATAAATATATAAATAAAAACAATCCAAAGTTTTATAAAAAAAAAAAACTCAACTAAACTTGCAAAGTGCTTCCTGTAAATATGTGCCGATGTGCATCATTAGTGTGAAAGAACTCTCTTCATAACCATGAAACATGTTCAAATGCAAACGCAGTCACAACCTGCTGTGTATCCTCTGACTAGACTCTCCTATGTCCTCTCCCCTTTCTGCTTTGAAACTGTGCAAGTTCAAAGCTCTCAATACCTTTCCCTGGCAACACTGACAAGGTCAACAAAAAACTCTGACTTTGGCCTTGACGTCCCAACTCTTTGTCATCTCAGTGGCGTGCCACTGCTCACTAATACTTCCATGATAGGAAACTATCATGACGACAAATAAATTAATTGAACTCGGTACAGAAAATCGTTTTATCCCCATCTCCCATATTGGACTTTCATCGTCTCCTTCCCGTTACCAGTGTTGTGGAAAATCTGATTAGGGTCTCGTGCTGATATACAGTATGATCGATGTGGGTTTCACCTCGAATCAAAACATCGCTTTAGTTCTGCTCCCTGTCACACTGAGGTCAGCGTGAGTCCAATCCCAGTGGCGGCGGTCAAAGCAGAGAATAAGAAAAGAGGAATCCTATTGAAGTGCAAAGCCTATTTAGAGATAAAAGGCTACTTTTTGGAATTTTTTAAAAGCGGGCTGGATTGTATTCGAGGCGCCTGTATGAGAAAATAACACAGGCTCTCATAGTCTGCACCAGCTTCAAAATGATCCATTCCAAAAGTAAAATGATCCTTTTGTTACACAGCATCCAGGGACATTTTCTTTTCTTTTACATTTATAGGCAGATTAAACAGAATCATTTTTATGTCAGAGCCTTTCATTTTATTTATTTATTTTTTAAATATATCATGGGCGTCAAACCCATTTTCTCCAAAGGTAGAAGTAGATGGCCATTAGTGTCTCTGAAAGCTGAGACCATTTGCTCCAAAACACTCGGTAAAATAAGTGTTTCTGCATTTAATTCCTATTTGCTCTGGTAACTAATGTTGCATGCATGCATGCGCATGCAATGATGCAGTTATTGTGACGTAACTCCCACTTAATGAATTAGGCTGCCGATGCACCCACAGCACTGCATAGGTCAAATGTCAGACTTTTCAAATCAATTACAAACACAAAAAAAACAAAACATCAAATACAAGTTGTTATAGTAACTTTACTCAAAACTATTATTGAGTTTTTTTGTTCCCTCTGAATCAATTTTTCTCATCCTACACACGTGTGTGTGTGTGTGTGTGTGTGTGTGTGTGTGTGTGTGTGTGTGTGTGTGTGTGTGTGTGTGTAGGGGACGTAGTCTTGTCTAGTCTCAAAATCAACTTTTTAGGGTATTGTTTACTCATATTAGAAAATATTAGGGTATTTTAGGAGTTCAATGCATCTGACAGAAAGAGCTGGTTTGATAATAACAGTGCACAATACCACTAGCATGGTATTAGAAGGTTCAGGTGGATGCTTCAGCTGTCAGTTGGTGCTGTTTCCGCCGCAGGCTTGTTCTCATGAAGTGGCTTCACTGAGAAACAGATTCTTAAACGTCTGATTGAACCGTTCACCATTTAGAGAAGAAACTGCGTCCGCAAATGAGAAATCAGGAACCCGGTGAGGGTTTTCTGTGTCTTAAAGATCATTACCGAACCAGAGCTTCAGGACGTTTTTTAATGGGATATCACCCTCAGGGACATTTAACAATCCAATGGAAGAAGAAGAAGAAAAAAAAACACTTCCCCGGGCTTCATTCCATTTCTCTGGTCACCTGCTGTGTCGTCAAATAGCCTCGGCGAACAGTTTCTCCACTCCAGGCAAAGAGATGTCAGTTGAATTGCTTCCAGAGAAAAGGAGGGAAAGAGGGAGGGAGGGAAGGAAAGCTCCTCCGCTTCGCATCTGGCCTGACAAAATGCGCTGTAATCACCTGCATCCAGACAATTATAATCCAATTTTGTTGTTTATTCTCCTTTGAAACGCGGTGCTCAGACCCCTCAGTGGCTGCAGCGTTATCCCCAGTTATGTTTATCCTTTTGGAAACCTAAATGACATTCGCATTGTCACTCTTTCAGCCAATTTCGTCGCAACTCGGTGGCACATGATCCGGTTAGCTGAGCTTTATTTCCCCACACATGACAAACAAACGCGTGTCACTGCGGTTTACTCCAGTATAATGAGATGCTGTGGGGTAGGCGTGCGCACAAAACCTTCTTGTGCATCGAAAATAAACAACAAAAAAAAAATTCCTCTGCAGCGATTTAGCTGCAAATAATCTTCATCAAAACACATTTTTTCTTTGCTCATTCCCTACTTCCTGTTGCCAGAAACATTTTTAGAGGTATGTTTACCTATGAAAGGTTGGCTGAATGTGTGTGTGTGAGAGAGCTGTTTTCATTTCCGAGCGCTGCACATTTTCCCCACACACAAGTTTGCATCGGGGACCACAGGCCTCTGTTTATCATTGTGACAAGGTTCAGCCTCTGGGGGGTGAGGGGGGGGAAGCATATGCAGGGATTTGCTTGTGGCTGCTGCCAGTTGTCTATTCATCACCGAGTCACAGCGAACTGTGCACCGGTTGTGCACTCGGTGTTCCGTTTGCAGGCTGTTAAACCAAGGGAATGTCAAGAGAATGAAAACGTTTTGCAACCTTGCGCGCCAGCTGGATGGTTGCATGCATTTCCAAGTTGGAAAGCTCCCGTATGAGAGTGTTTTTCCCCTGCCAAATAGAGTATCCCACGACCAATCAGGGTCCTCCGAAGAGAGAAAAAGTTGAAGCTGAACCTGCAGAGTGTGGAGATTCTTTTTTACCACAGTGTAGCTGCAAACATCAGATGTAACATAGTCAGCATGTGTTTTGTGGATAATGACAAATGACAATTGGTAAAAAAAAATACCATATTTCAGAGATCTGCATCTTTTTTCTGTAAATAACAGCTTTGGTCGGCTTATTGTTAGCATTGGCTTCGTTGAGTTTCCTTCAGATGAAAATATTTTGTCGACCGGATTTTCTCATCTCGTTCGATGAGGCTGGTCTTCATCATACACAGTAGGTTCATCTAAGATGTATTAATTGATTCAATGTGGCTTAGTTTATTCTCATTCAGTAGGCTACACTAGACCCAATGACCCAAAGTTGAATTTGAGTTTGAATTGTATTTAATGTCCACTGGGGAAATCTGTTTTAGGCATCAAATACATGCATAGCGTATAAATACACATACAGACAACAAAGATATCAGACTCAACACCAAAGTAGGAATTAGTGGAAACCAAGCAGCAGTGAACAACATTACAGATTCCCTGAGCCAACGCCAAACATCTTATAAGGCAAATTGCAACCATCCCAGGATCAGGAGGAAAACAGGATCATCCCTCCAAAAACAACAGTGTCCCGTATGAAATATTTCTGAAACAGACAGTTTTAAAATTGTCATGAAAAAACAGCAATAAAAAAAAAAAATCTTAACCGCACCTCAATTGGATGTTTTTGAGGCTGTTTTTTCTCTACTTTTTGAAATGATAGTTATTTATTCTCTAGCTCACTTGAGCACCTCAATCCTCTAACTCTCTGTCTTTTTTTACTGTGAAACAGCAGTTGTTGTCTCTTCCTCTTTCCCCATCAAATGACATTTAATAAAAGTGGTGCTTTTCTCAATTCCTTTTGCAGTCGCACACCTGGCTGGGCTATTTGTCAATATCAGACACAATACAGGCAGAAAACAGACATCAACTGCAGGGAGTAAAATAATCAAAAGAGCCTCAAGCATGCTCCAGAAGCAGAATTATGTTCAGATATTCTCGATTCTTGGTGTAGGAAACACATTTCAAGCAGGGCATGTGTGACATCCAGAGGAGCTCATTAAGTGGAGCTCTGCCTTACTGACCGGCTGAGTCACTGCCTCCTTTCCGCGACTCCTGGAGCACAGCTCATTTTTCACCTCAGTCTGGCCACACCGCCGTCGTCTTCTCGCCAACATGTCAAGAGATCATGCTAATGATGTTACAACTGACGCTGCCATATGTTGAGATGTGGGGTTTTTTGGGGCATTTTGCTGAGGAGCAACTGTTGGTAGTTAACAAACTGATTGATTGATCAACATATCCATATTCTTGCTGAGAGGGGACTTTGCCTTTATCGAATAGCTCAAAAATTCAGCTGGCCCTTTTCAAGTTTTGGTTCCACAGTTCCTCTATAAAACCGGTGACCATCACCTCTCTGAAATGTCTTGTACGTCGCCGCTGTAATTCCTCCAATAAAACAACGACGTTACCTTTGGTTATCAGTGACAACACTGAGCGCTGCGCCTGCTGTAATGGGAGTAAAAAGGCCAACATTTATGACGCCTCATTAATTACTCAACATGAGAGTAGAATTGCATTTTTTTTTTTTTTTAATAGTTTTATCAATGTTTGCGCCAGCTTTCTGCAACTGTGCAAAGGGTACCACCTTCTACCTCGGTAATGTTGGTTTGTTCAGTACATCTGGTGGTATCACAAGGCCTGTTATTACTCTGTCACATACCTCCTGCGGTTTTGATTGGGTTAATTGCAATTGTTCTTTTTAAGGCATCCAATTAACTCTGGCCTCTTCAAATAGATGCAACAATTGTCTAACTTTGCTGAGAAAAGTGGCCCTGACTTATCTTATCCGTGCTGTTTGCTGCCCTTCACTAAACTGCGTGGGTACATGATTAACTGCATTGAACAAGATCACACAGGAAGAAATTCTGCATGTTGTTACTTTGACCCCTGCTGTTGCTTCTTGTTGACTGCATTTAGCAACTCCAAAGGTGAAAAAAAGAGTGCAAGAGCAAGAGTCAGGTGATTTATTCATTTATTTTTAAAAAACAGAATGTTAAGGGGACAAAGAGCAAGCAAGGAAACAAAGCAACGGCTTTTTCTTCCATATCCAGCGTGTCTAATTGGAAATATTGAGCAGAGAAAACAGCTCATTTCGAGTTAACCAAGAAGAAATTGCGTTATCGAGTTTCAGCCTATGACGAATGTTTGGCCATTGGGGAAAATGATGGCACTTTATTGAGCGTTGCCTGTTCATTAGTGCCTGAATGAAGTACTGTCCTTCAGGTACTGAACCAAGTACATGAAGGATGCGTTCACACTTGAATACGATTTCATGAGCTGAAGTCTAACTGGTCAAACAGGCGAGCGGCTGTTTCACTACTTATTCTTAAGCCTCCACTCATTTATAAACTTCAGTCCATAGTTACGGTGGTGCGATGAGCGTTTAGCTCCAGTCGACATTAAAATACACTTCTCAAAGGATTTGAAGGAAACGAGTGGTTTGCAATCGAGGGTAACTTAATAAAAAGCAAGGGGGAGTGTAATGTAGTGTAATGCGCTCAGGTAACAGGGTTACAACAGGTTCTTTCCTGTAAACGGCTGTCTTAAATATCAACTCAACTAAAAGCGTGGTTACCGTAAAATGTTGCAGAGGATTTTGGGAAAATCTTCAATCTGTCAGTTTAATTCCCCTCAGAGGAGCATCAATTTGACTGATACAAGTCTACGTCAATATCTGGGTTTCCATGTATTTATTTCTTTATTTTTACAGATTTGTGGTTTCCAGACAGTGGAAAGGGTTATTTCATGTATTTTTTTTTTTCTCAGTTTCATCAGACAGAATTACATCTGCTTTCATGTTCACAACAGTGTCTCAGTCAATCCATAAATAAATGCATCGTTGACAGATTACCAATTAATACGCCGGATGTGATGTGCATTGCATTTCATAAAAGCCGACATAAGTACAGTCTCGATATTCCGTTTGCCTGTTTGAGAATGGAGATGCAGCCTGGAGGTGTTTCCGTACGCAGTGAAACTGAACTTTTGCACCCGAATGTGCCTGTTTGCTTTTTTTTGGCAGGATTAAGCTGTGAAGCGGAAGATGTTTGCATATCTTACAATAATTGAACCGCGTATGTGTATTGGGATTGTAGCCACGTCTCCAGTCTCAGTGTGGCTCACGCTGTTATTATGAAGAAATGATAGAAAAGTATTTTTTTTTTAATACTTCTACTACTACTACAGATACCTATTACTAATACTACTACTTCCCAGGGGTTTGCTGGAGCCTTTCCCAGCTGTCATGGAGCAAAGGCAGGGTACACAAGTCGCCAGTTCCTCATTGCATATTAAGTTTTATTTATTCTTCATTTGCATTGTTAGTATTATTCATAGATTATCAGTAGCTGCAATGAAGGTAGTCGTCATGTAGGTACAGCTACAATTAAATATCACCAAACCAAACCAAATATCAAATCAATTCAGTATTCATGTGTATTATGATAAAATTATTACTAATAGTGGTAGTAATTACAGTACACACGATATTCTCCATATCCTGAAAACATCACTCATCAAATATGACATTTTTCTAAGTGAGTGAGTGAGTGAGTGAGTGAGTGAGTGAGTGAGTGAGTACAGGTACCTGCTGGTATCCACCTGCTAACAGCTGTTTTATTTTCAGTCTGCTCTGCCACAGTCAGATCGAGAGCTGACACTGTAATGAGCTTGGAGTCCAGTCGGCTGTTTAATCTGATAATGACGCCACTAAAACTGTTCTGCCAAGTGGTGCCTGAGGATTCTTGCAGCTCTCTATCAGCACTCAGGTTCGCTGAGAACTGACGGCTGGACTCAGGCTCACCTGGCCTCCAGTTGATTTTACTTTTCCCGCACGCTCTCAAAAATACCCTCCACACGGCTGTATTTCAGTTTAATTATGGGGGGGGGGGGAAAACAGAAAACAAACAAACAGAAAAGAAACGCCTCTCATCTTTGTGGTATTTTTCTGAAGAGCACTTGTGCATTTGTGGATCTTTCGCTCTTTTTTTTTCCTGAAGTGGATTCAGTGACATCCACGTCCTGTCTGGCTGTGAATGACTAATCTGCTGTAAGTTAACGATTATCTCCTGCACTGCATTACCGGCTAATGGCTAATCCTCTCTCTTTCATTATTTAAAGCTTCATTTCACTCATGCTGGTACTTAAAAATTGGAAGCTTCCCAAGAATGAACATTGTGCTTGTGCTCACAAAGTCAGTCCAACGCAAGCACGTGTTAAATTTAGCTGGACAGTAAGACGAGGAATTAACCATTCTGATTCTTCTTCCTCCCCCGCAATGTCAAATTAATCAAAAATAAAGAAACATTTTTTTTTCCTGATGGATTTGATTTAAACAGTCGGAAATTGTCCGGAAATTGCAGTAAACAAGCCAGGAAGTAATTTACCTGTTAACGCTTTCCTTCTTCTCTTTCTGCTCAGTTGTTTCTCTTGGTATTGAAATTAAATGTTTAATTTCCGTTGTTTTATTCTTGCGTACTAAAGACATTATTTGTCAGTGACAAGAGGAGGAGAACTGTGCGTCTGTAGCCTGTTGAGCTGTGCTGCCACACACACACACACACACACACACACACACACACACACACGCAGTGCCACTGCCAACTGGGCTAAGTGCTGGTAATTACAGCTTCACAGTGGTCATTGAGTCTCACCTGCGTCTGTGGCTTAATGGCGTGTTGTTAACCCACCAGCTGCCTCTTAAACCTCACAAAACACTGCCGTCTTAACGAGGAGAGCAGTCCGGCCTGGATGACCGATCCCGTCCGGGAGCACCCTGCATGCTGGAGAAGGTGTCAACAAAAGGCTCTTTTTAATCATTTTTAAAAGGGGGAGCACAAATCTTTATGGTTTCTGTGGGGACTTCGCACGTTCTCAAGGAGGAACCTCATCAGGTAGGTAATCAAACTCCGACACCGCAGGATTTCTACAAAGTGGAACAGATGTTTTGACTATACTCACCACTGGCTAGCCTACTGCAGCTACCTGATCAATTTGACAGAGAAATTAACTGATTGACAATTCTTTCAATTCATCTTCTCCTGGTGCTTCACCAGACAGATGCCAGGAGACACTTGGATACTTTAGTTTTTATCTGGGTTAACTGGCCGCGCAGTGTTCCCTCGCACCATACCATATCATAATAACTTAAGAAGAAATGCTAGTATGCAGCAAATAAACAGTGACTATTGGAATATGACACCCAGCGCAACAACATATGGCAGTTATTACAATCGCATATTATGCAGTGTGTCTTTCCTTGCTGCCTTCTCCTTCTCATATTATAGCATCTTCTTCGGCATCATTTTATTCACCAAGCCGCCTCCTTCTCGCGGTGTCTCGTAGGCGGACCGATGTATTATGCATACGCACATCATAAAGGGCATCGGCTCGTCGGAATGAGACGTCGCTCCGGTGTTTTCACGTCGGGCCGCAGATTCCATATCAAGCCGTGAAAATCTCTCATTCGCTCGCCGCGTGGGCGGCGTTGTTTCCGCGCTATTCCCTAATATTGTGCCGCCTGTCTTTTTAATGATGTACTTCCCGGCCTCCTAACTCCTCTCCTGAGATGTGTCTTTCATCAGGCGTCTGCCACAGCCGCTTTCATTTTATCACTACCTGTCGCCGTAAAAGGCTTAAATGATGCGTTAGTGAGTCGCCGATGAGCCGTCAGCTTTTTGCTTAATTGCGCCGGCTTTGTTTGAAGGTCCAAATTTTAATTGTTTGTAGGTGCCGCAGAGCAGGTGACAAAAAAAAAATAATGGGGACATCGTTCCGCGGTTATTCTGTGGCTCTTCTTTGCCTGACTTTGAAGCTGCGGCCAATGTTTCTGCGTGTCTGCCTGTGCGCCTCTGAGGGATTCTGGGAAGGACGCAGGGTGAATTTTGGTGCGTCTGATCGCATTAGTGCGCTTCCCTCACTGACGTTTCCTCTCATTTTCCTAATTGACTCGCGCCAGGGACGATAAGGCGTGGCAACAGACGGCGCGGATGGAGAGTTAATCAAGTGTGGGGATGAGTGGAACAAAACCCAGAGCCGCATTGATAACTATTAGCATGGAGGCTAGCTGTCTCTGTGTCTCCTCTTCTTCTCCTTTTCGAAAACCCCCTCTGACGTGAAGCATCAGAAAAGACCACCTGCTTGTCAGCAAACTGCGTTTTGGAAATGATATTTCCTCTGCAGCATCAACAAAACATGTCGAGCCTAATGAAAGTGTTAAAACGCTCGAACGCACTCTCACACTGAGCCGGTGCTCACTGAGAGCAGATGACACATATTCACCTATTTCACAGCTTTGTTTATTCATTGGTGGGGTAACCAGACGATGAACCGAGCAGTGGGGAGACACACGTTCACAAAAACTTCTACGTATGCTCAAAGTAAAGGCAGAAGTCCAACAAAAAGTTCCACGTTCTGTTTTTAAAAGCTCCCAGTGATTTATATAACCGTTTCAAAGTGACTGAGCCTCTAAACACAGACAGATTTTTTTTATTTATTTATTTATTTTATTATTTTCTTTTTTGTACTGGCTTTTAGTATAAAAAGCCCTGATAACAACTATCTTTACCACTTGTCTCACTTTGATGTGTATCTGCTGGTTTCATTCCCACTTTATCTTTTGCTAATTGCCTTTTCTTCTTTTTAGTGGGACTCTTTATCGGCTTTAATGAGATTCATCTGAACTGAAAAGCAGTGTAAACAGTTTTCATGTAGCTTCCTGTGGACATGGGAGGGGTTTTGTGTGCATGTGCCTGCGCCTAGTGTGTTGCTTTGGCAGTTTGCAAACACATTCCATTTTTCCTTTGTGTGTTCTTTCCAACGTTAATAGCCATAACTATTTAAAAGTACTTTATATTTTTCAGCTAGAAGCACCAAAAGACAGTAAATATACAGAATCAAGACTATACGAGACAGATGTTAAAATACAGAACGGATAAAATCAACTAACATGTCGACATTAAAACCATGGGGAGTTTAGACACTCAAGTATCTCTTGAAAAGCAGCTTTTAGTCCCTTTTTTTTCAAGCCCTCCAGCCATCCGTAGTGCCCTCAGATGGTCAGGGAGAACATCCTGCAGGCGGAGTCGAAGGTCCCATGGTGCAGGTTTTAGTGCTGGAGGTGGAGGAATTGGTGGAATGCGGAGCTTGTGCTGAAGTCGTCTGTGGGGAGAAGATTTCTCTGCACGCTGAAGCGTGTAGAGGAAATTTTTTTTACTCGGAGATGTGGCGCAGCAAACAGAGAAAAGCAGTGACAATGTGATTGTGCTCTCTCATCAGCAGCTGTGGTGCGAGCGTGCTGCAGGATGCTGCACAGCATCGTCCTGCAGAGGGGGAAGAAGAAAGAAGTTCCTCCTCCAGTCTTTATCCCTCCTGGCAGAGACTCCAGCAGAAATTTGGCCGATTTGGCTGCAACTCACAGACAAAGGTCTGTTTGTCCAAAAAGGATTACCCTCGGCTGGTTCCCAGGCATCTCAGAACCTCACAGCCGTGGCAGCCGAGTCAAAAAACAACCAACAAACTCCAATTTCCACCAGATGTGTTTGTGTTGCTTCTCCCACTCCTGTGCTGCAGTGCAGTTGATATGTTTCTGTTCTGGTCAACACGTGTGTTCACCATGGGTGTGTCTCCGGTCTCTCACAGCTCTGGCACAGAAAAATGGAGACTCCAGGAAAAAAGTACCCAGGATGGATGCAGCACAGAGGACAACACAGTAACACCACGCAGAGGATGGAGTGTTAGGAAAAAAAACAAAACAAACATAGTTTTTCTAAAGATAAAAAAACCTATTTCAAAAGCAGAGAGAACGTGTTAAATGGATTGTTGTTTCGTATTTCATTTGAAATAATGTAGTTCCTCATGGAGGACTGCTCCGTCACACAACCGGCAGGTCCTTCAGCTGATGGATATGTGAGTCAAGTCCAGATGATTTCAGAAACAGTGCCTCTGGTGTAAGCAGTGTCACAGTGTTTAGTGGGACATGACTGGTTTGACTGAGTGACTGAGTGTTGGTCTTTAGATCGTCCACCTCTCACAAAGAGGTTGTACGGCGAAAGCTTCCAAAATCAATGTAGAAAACAGCGCTGATGTTTTCAGCTCTAAACAGCGTTGCAATGTGGCCACTGTCCCACTTTCAAATTCCTTCATCATTGGTAAAACAGCAGAAAAATTACCATATGAGACCACATGCAGAGACGCAGAACCTACTTTACATTAGCACATTACGTAACACAGCGCAACTTTGATAACGCAATATGTGGCCAAAATCTATCTCTGATAGGCTGAATTATTTATGGAAGTAAACAAAGCCTCGTCCTATTTTTGCTGCTCACTATTTTTCTGGTACACTGCACACACACTTTCATAACTCATCAATGACTCAAAACAACAACAACATCACAAAGGAAACTTCAGCATTGTTTTCATTATAGAGACGGAATGATGTCAAAATGTCACAGCAGAGTTTTTGTCCAAAAGTGAATAATCTCTTTCAAACCAACAGACAAATAAAGAAATGGAAATGAAAGTAAATTGGCAGTTAATTAATGATAATTATGTAAGGAGTTTTTTTTTTGTTTTCCACTGATAGGAATTTTCTGGTCACTTTCTGCTGCTGCTGTAGCTTTTCTTTTTTTTTTTTTTTTTAACATGTTGTAGACAGTCAACTGTAGTTATCACTAAAATCTCAATGCATTTTTAACCCACTTTTGTACTCTCATTTTAGTCTGCACAAGTTTCCAGTGCCTTTTTAAATTTGAAAACATGTCTCACAATGACATTTAGCTGTTAGCATTCTACTTATAGACCTTTTCCATCAAAAACTTTGCTTGAATTATTTAAGCAACGACTGCACTTGTGTATGTTCTCGGTGTGTAACAGTCTGCGCTGTTTTCAGTCCGTTTTGTTTGACATCTCTTCTCCACAATATTTCACACTGCAGTTTTTTCCAGAGCTTTGGAACGTCGACTGTGGTTCTAGATGTATGTAAGCTAGCAGAGCGCAACGGATGATAGGAATGCAATTTGTAACGGCAGTTCCACTCTGCGTTTACTGCTACAGACCCCCTGAAGACTGTTGATCACATGACTGCAACGGCACTGAGACTCTTTGTCACCATGAAGCTGACGATACAATTACATCTGATCTAATAGTGGAGGAAACAGTGAGAGTGTTGGTCAGTATCCATCCACTTTTGCCCGTGTCTCTTTCCATAATGGATTTTTACTGTATCCCAGTATGGTGACTGTGCAGTTGGCTTCTAATTGCTAAGTGCCATTTTGTCCTTCCATCAGTTTGCTTCAGGCTCTTCAGTCCTTTATCTGAAGCTGAACTGGAGAGAAAAGCCCCACTAAAAGAGAGCGGGGGGGTGGGAGGGAGGGAGAGAGAGGGGGGGGGGGGGCGAGAGAGAGAGAAAGAGAGTGTCGGACACTGTTCTTGAAGTGAAAGTTTCATCAGAAAACGAAGAGTTGAGTCACCTTGAGTGTTTTTTTTTGTCACTTTGCTTGTTGAATATAGATGAACTCAGTTGAATTAAAAGAGACACACAAAAAAAGAGAAGCCAAAAGCTGCAAGATGCTTTATTTTACTTGTTGGCTGGAGATGTGCAGATTTCTAAATCTGGTTACTTTCGTTTTACCCAGCTTTGGCTTACATGCTCATGAATTTCTAAGACGTCTTAAAGTCCAATTTCATACCACTCAGCTATATGTTTTAGTTTTTACATTTTTAATGTAGCGCTCTTCCTTCCTAATGTAATCAAATCCTTCAGATACCCAGGGAGCCTCCCAGAATAGTCTTGGATGATTAAAAGAAAAGAAGAAAACCACATGTATGATGTATCATTGATGAATACAGTAGTCGTCTTTAATGCATGGACAGAGATGCGTTAAAAAAGAGACTAGTCCAGACGTCTAATGTTAGGTATAATCTAATATGATTGTATATTAAGGCCTGGATTTATATGGTGCGTTTCACAGAGGATACTTATATAAAGCACAATATATACATATATATTTGTCGGTGATTGCAGACGGCTTTGAGGGGCATTTTCCATCCGTCAGTCTGATGAGCAGGAATGTCATGTATTATCCCGGACAATGTGATGAACAGCATCGCTAATCAAAAGTGCCAATTCCACATGCGGTCTAATCTTCCCGAGAGCCACCACCTCTACCTCACTCAATCCTTTTCCTCGCAGTGCTTGTCTACTATGTGTTTTCTGTTCATCACCAAATCAACACCAGGCTGTCCAGCAGAGCTTTTTGGTGAGTTTTCTTGATGAGCCGTCGCAGCAGAGAAGCGTAATCAAACCTCCTGTCTAATCCAGAATCACAATACACAAGAGGCTCCTAACAGAGTGGGTGCTACGAGGAGAGCCACTCGATGTGTTGCTGCCTCGTTTCCCCCATCAGGCAGGAAAAGGGGAAACATTGTGAGCTTGATTCCTGTGGCAGGGTGCAGCCTACGCAGTCTGACGGCCTCATTAGCAAGTCACTTTGACCTGTTTGTTCAACCTTTGGGCCGTTTCGAACCTTCCCACCCGTTTAGAGCCTGTGCGGAGTACATCTGTTCCCGACTGCAGTGTCTGAACACTGAGACTATGCACGTGCACACACACACACATAGACACACACTAATTTTGCCCCTGTAGGGCCACCATATGGCCCCACTTTATGCCAGACTTCCTGCTGTGCCATTTTCACTCTCCTGGCTGCCACACAGGCCTGAAGAAGAGCAGGATCCAGAGGAGTTATGATCAGATGTGGAAATAATGCGCCCACACTAAAATAAGCGGTGATAGAAAATGGATGTATGGATGGATAGATGCTCTTATTTCACTTCCAGTCACATCATTTGACACCCAGATGGACTGAATCCCACATCTACTGGGATCATTTCATATGTCCATCGAGGACAGAATCCCAGAATCAATGGAAGCCCTTGGAATTTGATGCAACAAATCTCCTGTTACCCAAGATTGCTTAGGCAACTCTTGACGCATATCACTGGCAATGGCATGAGGCGTCAAGACTTTAAGGATTCTCCTGCCATCAAAGCCAGTCAATCAGGAGTAGAGAGAAGGATTCAATACATTCCTCTTCATTCAGTGTGAGAATGGCACCCAGTTCTGATTAATAATGATTAATCTCTTCAGAGATAAAAGAGACTAATGAGATTAATGATGAAAAAGTACAGACATATGGAGCTTTGCGGGAAGCAATAATTAAATATTGGAGGATAGATTGTGAGGACTTTGAGAAGAGGAGTGGCACTTCAGGTAATGAAATTTGAATCTCTGTCAATCTTGTGCGCCATAATTTGTTTAGTCAATCACTTGCTGTGTATTTTGCATGTTTGGCAAATGCAGCAGACTTTAAACATTAACACCTCATGTGTCAGAGAAGGCGCCCAAGGCCTAGTTGTAGTCAAAATTGATGTGTTTACACAAAATAGTCCTTGGTTTATCTAAAAAAAAGAAAAAAATGACTCATATTCCAACAAATTATTTGGAAAAAATCATGAATCCACCAATTTTATTTCAAATTCTGTGGATGCATTAAATAAGATATTTAATCAGCCCCCAAATGTTCATATATTTACATCTGAGAAAGTTTGATAGCATTGTCTTGACAGAATAACTAGCATAGCCTACCATAGCCATTGCCATCAGACAAAGTCTTTGCTAAAACAACAATAAAAAAAAAGTGGGAGGAAGCCAGAGAACCCGAAGAGAACCCACGCAGACACAGGGAGAACATGCAAACTCCACACAGAAAGGTCCCAGGCCCGGAATCGAACCCACAACCTTCTTACTGTGAGGCGACAGTGCACCACTGTGTCACCCACATTGGTTAATTATGATGTGCAATTGTATTGCAAGTCTTTTTACAATTATTCCAATTCATACAAAAAAGTTACTTTTGCTAAGCTGTCAAGAACAGACAATTGAGGCAATAAGTGAGTGCGACACCTGCAGGCCAGGAGGGACGAATGCTGCCTGATCACCATTAAACAACACCACAATATAATAAATCAATAAATGGTGGTATATGAACCGAGCCAGGAAAATAAATAAGAACTGATCCTATAAACTCATCAGGTAAAAGCTTATTGAGGTAATAAATCAAGTGAGGAAAAGATCATTTTTCATGAGCCTTTAATGAGATCAAAACAGCAGTACTGCCCACACACTTGGCTATTATCTAAAGCACTTCCCCAAGTGACCATCCTGCTGGGGGAGCTCAACCAGAGTTCTTCATCTTCTCTCCAATGTGCTTAGCTAATTGGTGGATTTTTACAGATTTTGCACTGCCACCGTGCCACCACATGAGGATTAATTACGGTGGCAGATCAGACATTTTCCCAGGACTACGAGGAACATGTATGGGCTGTTTGATTGATATCTCCCTCATGTAAATTTTGTTTCACCTGCCAGTGCAGAACAAATTACGCTGACATTCATTCACGCTGCTGCTACAATGAGTCAAGTGTCTCAGTTCAGGGATGACGAGGATGATGTGTTCATTTAGAATTTTCATTTAGAATATAGCTCTAATGAGGCAGAAGGAGGGAAACGCTGCTGGGTTAGTGCGGGGCAAATATTTTAATAGATACTAACCTGTTTAGGCTGATCGCATTGTTCAGCGCTAGTTTCCCCCTTTAGGACTATGCTTTCATGCAGCATTATGTATAAATGCTGAGATTTAAAATGTAAATTCTCATGAATCCATTGTGAAAAGTTTTGTAGGACCAATGCAATCCAGTTAAAAAAAAAAACCTGGACTGTGTCCCCCATTTACTTTTTCTGAAAGTTGTTTTTCTTTTTTAATCTCATTCTCTGTGGATAACCAACGCTATGCAGTGTTTGAGGTTGCAGCTCAGTGGATTAAATCCTGTTCAATTTATTGGAAGGACCCACCTGTAGGTATCAAACCAGGACTTTGGCAGTGCCAGACTTTTTTGTTGTTGTTGTTGTCGGTTGTTCTTGTGTCATAGTTTTGTTGTCTTTACTGCTCAATCAATGTGTGCATGGTTATTTTAGTCCCCTCTCAAATATTCATCTACCATGACTCATATGTCCCTGGGTGATCTTTTCTGAGTGAAAGGAGGTTAAGCTGCTTAAGCTCTCCCTTTATATCACCACTTTCCTATTATTGTATTTTGGATAAGATGGGAAAACAGGCCTCAAGTAATCCCAAGAATAATTAAAACCATCCAGCCAAGATTACTCTCCTGAATCAGTGCGACTTTCAAGAAACTAGGCTTTTTTTTTTTCTTCTTAATTTAACTGTAAATTATGGTTTGATGTGGAGTGTTGGGATGTGAAAAAATGCCTGCAACTGTTTTGTAAGGATTAATTCTAAAGATAAAAAAGCTCTTTGTGGTTGAAGGGGCATGTTTTTGTTGTCCAGTGTTGCGCATGTTGCCCCAAAATCCCCCCTAGTAATACAAGAGGTTTTATCCAGAAAACAATTATTATATGCTGTAAAAGTTTGGATTAAAATCAGAGAAAGAGAGATGAAAAGATCAGATTTGCAAAGCCGGCCAGTGCTGCTATGACCTAAATGGTGGTGGACTGACCTCTGATCGTTGACGTATGCCAACTTCTGTTGGCAGCTCTTAAACAGTGCCGTGGCCAACAACATGAGAAGAACTCTGGAATATGCAGTTTATAAGGCAGTTGAGACACCTTTTCTACACTAAATTAAATCAGGTGTGTTGCATATCAGCTCTGTGAACTCAGATTTTGCTTTTCTTAGTTTGAGATCATCAAGGTTCGTTGGTTCTCCAGCAGAAAGTGAGCCAGTACGATAAACAAGGGAAAAGTACTAACTACTGTAAGTCATCTCTGTGGTCTTCCTCTTTTCCTCCTGCATAGCAGCTCCATCTTCTACACCCTCTGTCCGTCTGTAGCCGCAGTCCATCTTCTCCACTTGTCCAAACCATCTTGACTGCCCTCACCTCCCTTTATCTCGAAAGTGTCGAAGCGTATCTGTCAATCTCTGACAAGCTCATTTCCTACGCTGTCTATTGTAGTCACTGCCAGCATCTTCAATTTTGCCATCTCAAGCTCTGCCTACTGACTTATAGACACAGGGTCACCATCTTCTGAACATGCATCAGGTCCAGCAGGTCAAACTGCTCTCTGGGAGGCGGTCCGCTCCACTCTCACTGTTCACCATCTGTCACAAATCAGCCGTGACACTCGTTTACAGCCTCTTTACACTGATGGTGATGTCCTACTCACCTCAATGTCCGTTTCCTTGGATGGCTGAACTTCTAACTTTGAGGCTCAGTCCCTTTGTCCCATAGTCCTCCAAGACTTAATGTGCATAATTACATTGGGTGTCCCCATTTTTGTAAAGGTGAAGGTACAATGTGTCAGATCTAAGGAGGACTTAGAACCAAAACTGTCCAGTGGCACACTCTGACAGAGGGTTCTGGATATTGAATAGAATGCCTTGCAAATCCAGTCAGGCTGTGAGATAAATACCAACAAAACACCAAGTCTTGGTCTTGGAATTCTTGGCAATGCTTGAGCTCCAAGTTCTAAAGGTAGTGTGGTAGAGATGAGAGAGAGGCCTTCGTGTTAACAGTTAGTCATTATGAGATTGCAGCAATACGCTCTCACAGTATTCATGTAATTGGGAACATTGCGGTAGAGATTATTGATATGGTCCAGTCAACATTTTTCCTTAAATGAAAAAAATCAGACCTTTAAGATTTTTCATATTTAGTTAACCAGTTGGATTACAGTTTTATTGCCATTTGTGCAAATGAAAACAGCAGAGAATATATACATACAGACTTGTGTTCCAGCTGCAAATCTCGCAACAGATCATGTTTTCCCACAACGAGTCATTACTTTGCAGGCATAATTGAAATATCAATCAAAATGTTCACGCTTATGACCTTCTCCCTCCCTAAATTACAGTGACAAACGTGCACTTTCCCAGCTCGGTATTGATTTTGCTTGGTTGTAATTGACAGAGGAGGCCGATGCAGGAGAGGAATGGGAGACGACTGAAGGTCTGCACATCGGGGATCAGCTTTGGCCCTCGACCAGGAAAAGTTGTGCACCTGGGAGCAGCACTCGCTCACTTAAACTCAAACACCCTGAGTGGAAATGTCAAAGGAGGCCTCGGCGGCTGTTATTATCTTTTCAATCAGTTTAATCACTTCAAAATGTATTTTTTGTAAGTGTTGAAGGTCTAAAGAAATCAGTGTCCTTTATCATGTTTGCTCAGTGAATTCAGGCTCGGCTGCCTTTTTTCTCGTCCTCTGTGGACTGACAGATTGCTCCTCCCCTCCACTGTAGTAATGGTGTCTGTGACCCGGTCACAGTCTTGCCATCCTGCGAGTGTGGCCATCAATTTAGATTCCATTCGTCTAGCTTAGGGTGAAAATGTAATGCATTTCCACAGAGAGGTCTGTTTTAATCTTGGGTCCCTGACATGCTTTATTTTCTTTTTTCCAGGAGCAAGAAATGGCGCAACTAAAGATTGCAGATAAAAGTAAAATCACCACTTCCATGTTATAGCTATTTTAAGACCTTTCTTATTCATCACAGAATCCATCGCTAGTCCTTAGTCTTAGTTTACAGCCTCCCACACTTTCAAATTATTGACTTTCACGGACTGAGTGTTTTTAAGTTTAAACAGGCAAAATAAGTAAAGAGGGACTTAAATATTCATGCTAGAAAGAACATGACAAATGTTTCATTATAATTGACGTTTAACAATCATGGTCATTAGTAGACACTTAAATAACAAAACAATAACAACTGCCTTGACACTCAGATCTAACTTTAGCTTTGGCTAACAGTTTGTACCTTGAGGTGTGAGATGTTTAATCACTCCTGTATTTTCTGTGATGAGATGTGAGTATTACAGTTTCCAAAGATCCAACAAGACTCACAAAGAAGCAAGACACAGGGGAAAAGAGGCACATCTGTGAAGCACACACTCGAGCAGCCACAGCTGTGATTGACGCAGCCAAAAAACACTCACTTGACTGTGAACTAGAGGAGTGTGAAATCTTTCAAACCAAATGGTCCTGAAGATCCAGCTTCATTGCCAGTTTGTCGCGTTCACTGGAGTGACGGCAAAGTCTGTGTTGGGATTTATAAATTATTTAAAGGCAAAAAAGAAAAAAAAAAGTTAACTCAGCAGCTTTTAGGAAGAAGATTCCTGAGCTGCAGCACCTACCGGTAACTCTGCTCCTACAACTTGAGTTGATGCACTGTATTTTTCTGTTGCAAACTGAAAATGATCAGCTGTGTATGAGGACCAGGCAGAGGAGCATCAGTCTGTCTCTCCTGCAGCTGTGTATTTTCTCTTACAGATGGTTCAGCTCTCAGACTCACAGTTTCACTTTTCATGTCTCTTTCAAACTCTCGTCATCTGAATAGGTCATATAAAATCAAAACAACAATCTCAATCTTGTCTCGTTGCTGCTTTTCTTTTTCACTGTGGCGTTCAGTTCTAATTCATCACTCTCATCGTTTCAGGTAATTCATAAAATGGAGCTGATGAATTGCAGCAGAGGAGAGCGCAATAATGTTTCAAGTGCTCAACAATTATGTGTGCAACTTGTTTCCCCAATTAGTCAAAGAGGTTTACGCAGGAAATTAATTATTCTCTCTGTCTTTTTTCATTACGTATCCGTTCATTCACTGTTTCAGAAAAGACGTTATTTCAGCACAATTAAAAACTCAACAAACAAACAACAATTATGACAACTTGTCATTTTTCTATCGGTAAATTCCAAGTGGCACACAGGAGATTTAGAGCCTGTCTCAGTGCCTGGCATCTATTTTATTGGATGAGAGTCTTGTACCTTATTAAATCAACAACTTAGCTACATATTGGTTGCTGGAACTGTAAACGAAAGCATCCCAGTGAAATGCTATCAAGGAATCAAGTTAAATGCATATCTTCTTGGTCTTTGCATATGCAAGTCAGTCTGAAAATATAACGAAAAAAAGATTGGAAGGTTTCTATTAAAGAAAGAAGTGACCTTTAAAATTTAGCGTGAATCTGCAGCATCCTGGTTTTCTTTTTCCTTTTTTCTTTTTAAAGTGGTACAACAATTAAAATGCGGATGCGTAAGCTCCTCAACGCGAAGCATGACAAGCAGCCATCTGGCCAGCCTTCTTCGCAGTCTTATCCACTAACTCCACCTCGGAATAGCTTTCAAGGAGATAAAGGCTCTCCCTTTTCGAACGAAGGCTTCTGGCACTAAAGCCGTCCCTCGTGCCGCTGCTCAGGGGTTATAATTCATTCCGATTTAGATTCCATCACACGTAATCATCGTGGTCTATAGCGGGGGGCGGCAGGGGCTTGGCTCATTGTGCCTCCAGCCTGATTGAAGAGAAATTCCACAAGAGGCGGACGGAGGAAGCGGATTAAACGCAAACTGAAGCGGCAACAGTGGTGGCAGGGTGGGCGGGTCCATCCCGCAGGAATAGGATACTATTGGCTGGAAGATACTGGAAAACACTGGTGCCACTTTAGCAAAAAGGCATTTTTCCCCTTATTGAAAGTCCCTGTGTTTGCAAAAGGCTTCAGCACCATCATCATGCAATCACCATTACGATTATCATCATCATAGATTCGTTGTTCCAGATCGTGTTAGCTTTTAACCTGTGCAGAGCTCCTCCTGCCATAAACAAACAGCTTGAACCGAGTGTCTTATCCATGACTCTGAAGCAAAACATCCCTAAAGACCTTAAACTGCTGTTCCAAAGATACAAATTGAAGAAATTTAAAAGGACCCTTTTCCAAATCATTTGTAAGTGCACTTCTGCTTTTCCGGGGGGATAAAACAAGCAAAACTTGCATGACTCAGCAAATTGATGAGGCTGACTGGACAGAAAATGATGCAAGTGAGTACAGTCCACGCAGCAAATCGATAACATGAGAACAAAGTGAAAAGGCTCAGAGATCGTGTTACATGTTGGGATATGAGAGACCTGCTGGCTCAATCATAAGAGTTTCCTGTGCGCATCATTTTCTGCAGCCTCTTGTTCAAATGAATCCAGCTGTGTTGACGGCGAACTACAGAGAAAAGCCACTTGGAAACGCTTGCAGATCTTAAACCGCTGCCTGCTTGGCTATGTTTTTATTGTCTGACAGCCTTGTACTATAAGTGGTCAGAACATCCGTCTTTGCTTTTTCCCGCTCTGCAGAAATGAAGGAGAGGCTGAACAATGTGCACGCCGTTTCCATCAGCAATCACCCTCGAATTAAGACAAATCTTTTTTAAAACACTATCAATTCTCATCGACATCACCTTCGTCCTGATGAGTAACTCCAATTAAATATGTTCAGACATCATCGGTTTGAATTGCTAGTCCTCCTCAGATTTTTACTTCCAAAACAAGAATGAAAGAGAATATATTGATTCCTGGAATAAAAAAAAATGTTTTTTTTTTGGACAGACTTTGTTTGTCAGTCAGGAAATAAAAGATGAAGATTTGTAGGGTCAGACAGTCAATTGAGATCATTTAAAGTCAAGACAATTAACTATCTAACTATCTGGCAAGAAAACAAAGGTTTTTTGTTAGAAATTCTTACATGGATGTGCAGCTCGCCGGTTTGTTTTGGTCAACACATGGCGCAAAACTGAAACATTTTGCATTGAAACTAGATTGTGCGTCGCCCTCTCCTCATTCCGCACCTGCTTGGCCACGGAACGAGACTGCAAGAGGCTCCGCCCACCACTGAAAACACAGCCGGGTGTCTGAGTGGCACCCGTGCGATGGCGACGCAACGAAGACGAGGATCGCAACGGTGACGCGGCACAAGTTTCCCTCCTGCTTCAGACAAATCGATCCTCTGGTGGCCACACAGGTGTGACCGTGTTCTTTATGGCCGAATATAAAACCGGGAGAGAGTGCAGATGTTGAAATCGTGTTTCAGACCGCAGGCTCAGGCTTCCCGGGGCCTCTGGGAGCCTCCAGCGGCACTGCGGGGCTTCGGGAGGGCTCTCCGTTTTATTGCGCCACACACTTCGAGCTACACTTGGCTTAATTAACCCCGGCCCACTTTTCTTTTTTCTTTCTTTTTCGGCCGTATCGGAAGGGCAGGCGTTCGGGTTCACTTTCACACGTGTCTGCAGTTTGGAACAAACGATCGCACCGACACATAACACAAACGTAGATAGAGATGGAGAGAGCTAAATACATGACTTCCATGATAATAATCCCAGCCGATCTTATCTGCCGGCGTGTCATTATCTCTGAGCACATATCCCCAACCGCGCGCGTGCGAGAAATATGGCAGAGACCGGGGCCTTTCACACTAGAAAACAGATTACACGGCAAAGCAAAGATTTATTAGTGGAGTTTAATGGCGTCAAGATGAGTGGATGGAGGATTTAAATAAATTAACCTTCAGTGGATTCCCTGAGGTCTGGCAGGAGAATGACAGGAGGGAGGCTGAGAAGGAATTTTCCTCCTTGTCGCTGCTGTAATGAATACTGATGACACGATTCTGCCCTGAATGCACCCTGTTCATTCGCTGATATTTGAGGGAGGATTTTTTTTTTTTCTCACATGTTTACCAGTATAAATTGTGTCGCCGTGCATGCGTGGTAGAACGCATTACACGCACCAGGCGAGGCGACGTGGCAGGAGGCCTTGCGAGAAATCAAGATCCATTGGATTCTAATCACAATCTGCAGTCCCGTTTTTATGTTACTCCACTTGAAAAAGCAATTATTGCTGGTGAGGGTCTCCATACATTATATTACCTTCAAGATAAATTATTTAGGCCTTTCATAACTCGATCCACCGCTTGCATTTCACAGAAGTATGTCACTACGAAGACATCACTTAAAACAATTCCTTTAAATCCACTTGGATAGCAGCTTTTCTCCTGCGTCCATGTAATTGTGTAATATTCTCAACAGCCTGGGATATGAAAATATTAGATCGTTTTAATTGATCTAATTTTATATTTAAAAAAAATAAGTTTTATCTTGAATAACTCACAGTCATCTTAATATGTAATTTATAGGAAAGCGTGAAATTAAGCCGCCACTTTTGTTTACTCGAAACGTTACCCAGATATCGTCCACAATATGAACTCGTATAGATCAAACTTTTAATTGCTGTAATCACATTTAACTGTAATACCGCATCATTACTTCCTTCAACATTTAAAGATGAGTAAAAATAAAATGTAACAGTTGTATTTCATTTAAATGTCACATTCCTAGTTGGCACTTTATTAGATTTTGCCAAGTCATGACACCGAGACTGTTTTGGTCTTCTGAGCACTTTGTATGTTGATTAACCTTTATTAATGACCTCATGAAAAATTCATGTGAACTCCCTCGTGGTTTGGGATTAAATGGCGTAACCTTAATCTACTGTCAACTTGTGTCTCCACTTGCTCCGTTGCCCTTCACAACGAACAGCTCTGTGCATTATTGCGATCACAACATACGGCTGCTGACAATATATCCCTCAGTCTGTTTTCCAAGGTATATAGAGGCTTGTTTTTGTCTGAACAAGCCACTGAATTTTTTTTTTAACATTTAATTGTTTGAGGTGTTTTTAGCTGGTAAGTGGTCAACAGTGGCATTTGGCAAATGATTGCGGTAACAGCAGACGTCAGTCTTAAAAGAGGAGGTTAGAGACCGAGTGTATTTGGCTAAACGTGTTCAAGTATATTTTATTTCAAGATTCAACTTGACCTTCACAGGTGTCCAGCTCAGCACTTCCTCCTTAGCCGAGGCTGGCGGCTCTAGCGGGACCAGACTGCGTTGGTTGGTATGGCCTTCACGTTCCGTGAGCCAACCGGCTCAAGACTCTTAAGGCCTCCTGTCCCACTGAAGACCCAAAGGGATCCAAACGAATTTGCCCCACTTAAAATATCATCAATCTGTATGGCCCCTTTTACTCCAACTCCACCCTGTGCCCTGTGTGCCGTGTTGTGAGGAAGAACTGTAAAAACCTGATTCAACTCTCTTGTTGTGGGTTCGCTCAGTTCGTTGCTTGGTGTTTTTATGCCTCTAGAATGCTGTGGTGGTTTTATTTCACGTCTACATTTGGTGGTTTATGCGGTTCTTGCATTCAAAGATCAACTTGATTGGGGATCAGGCAGTAGTTGTTGTTTGTTTTTTTTGCCCTTAATGAAAATTGTTTTTCCTGCTATATCCACTGGGTTTTAGATGTGCTGCCTCCTCTGTTTAGGTATAGATACGGAGGGTTTGTTTTCTGTTTGGTTTATTTTAGGTTTATATTTATTTAACCTCCCCTTTCCCCAGTTGCTGCTGTTGTTCTACACCAAGGTATTTACAAAGGAGGCCAGTGTATTCTTGACAGTTATTCCAGATCCTTCTTGATTGGGCAGCTGCTGCAATTCCGAGGCTCCTGTTACTTTGTCCGGGCCCTTACCAGGCCTCCAGGTGATGAGTGGAATTGCTCTGTCATCTGAAAAGAAAAAGGGAGGGAAACACGCCTGTTTCTTTTTTCTCTGTCAGCACAATGGCCTCTCAAGTTGATGGGCTTTGAACCCGTCCTTGCCCAGAAGACAAGGGCTTACGGGCTCTGGGAGTATCCACCTGCTTTCTGGCGTTGCTGATGATGTGATGACAGTAAGGTCATCCAGCGAGACTCTGCAGAGGGTGATTCTAGTCTGTTGCCTGACATCACATTTAACCAGGCGGCCTCTGCTCTCCGCTTTGGCCGCTCTGACCGTCATGGCAGTTGTTTAAAGGTCCAGTGTGTAAAATCTTTAAGGAAGCCCGCTTAACAACGTGTTTCGTATTTAGGGCACTGTCAGGTGGACCTCCTGTCGGGGCAAGTTGGCAGCTAACTAGGAACAAGACCCTTGCTTTATGTATATTCTTATATTGATGAGAACTGTTCTAAGGGTAGGAAATGCACCCTTACTTCTATTGTACTACGAGTATACACTTTTATTAATGTATTTATGAGCAGTATGTTAAGCTTTTACCACACTGTCCCTTAAAAAAACAACAACCTTGCTTTGAGAAGACTTTAAAATCACTGTACATTCAAACTGCCATTGTTTTTTAGATGGTAAAGATCAGAGGGATTAAAGTTAAAGTGGCCAGTGAGCAGGAAAGGTTTTTACATTATGGTAAATGGACTGCACTTAACTAACTTACATAGCTTTCCAGCACCATCATGGTAGCCCAAAGTCCATGTATTGAACCTAAATGTCATATTTCTTCACTAAAAATATGGCATAATGAGCCAGATCTTGGATAACAAGCAGGGCAATACAAACAAACAGTTGGCAGCCAAATATTTACTGGGTAAATAGCAGGAGAAGATAAACTGCCGACGAGAGTTAAACATGGATGTGCTGCTACTGTCTGATGAATTTCTTTTGTCAAGTGCTGAATCGCTGCGGCACATTGTCAGTCATTGTGTCGGGTGTTGATTTTTCTCTGTCATGTTTTGAGTCTTTGTGGCATCATTTCGTATTATGATGTAAATATAAGACTTACATAACATAAAATCTGATTGTTATACTTCATAATTACAGGACACACAAACACATTGCTAAACTATTTTTAAAAATATAAAAGAAAAGTACAGATTATGTATTTGGGCTTTTCTACTCTGACATTTTTTTCCATGCAAGAATTTTTATTTCCCTGACTCCTTTATTTGTTGCCGTAGTGCGTTCACCTTAGAGGCTTTCATGCCTGGCAGCTGTTGTGTGGGCTGACTGAGAAACTATTGACATAAAAATCTCTCACATATTCTCAGTGGTTGTGGTGTGCAGCTTGCTGTGCTGAGACCACCTAAAATGAAGACTGTCCATCTGGTTGCAGTCGCATATCTGGGTGATTGAGGTCTGACGGGTCCTCTCGTCTCTTTTGTCAGCAAAACACATTGCCTAAGAAATGGACTGTGACTTGTCTGTATTTTAAACCATTTTGGGTTGGCCGGTACTGGATTGGGTGGCCGCCGTTTCCCAGAACAAAGGACTTAAAAACTAAAGCACAATAAAATAAAGGAGAAACACGTAGGAATGAGAAAAAAAAACAAACTATTTTACATTTATTACAAATACAATTACAGCAAAATGGTGCATATACAGTGTCACAGAGCTTAATAGTGTCAAACAAAACCAAACCCCTGCTTTTTGAACTTTAGTTTAAGTATTAATTTGACACTTTTGCAGGATTAAAAGACAAGTTAATAGATCTTTCAGAATACGTTACCTGCACAACAGAAATTGTTGCTAATTCAAATGAAACCCTCTGTTTATCCGTCCATACTGGCCGTCGTTCCCTCGGTATCCTCTGTTAAATGGTCAGCCTGATTTAAGCCACTCAGACCCGGTTATTTAAGGGACGACTTTTTCCAGCGCTTAGTTTATCTATCGGGAGGCTTCTCACCTCTGCACTCTCTTCTCACGACGCGGCTCTGCGGGCCGACTACCAGATAAGGTAACAAAGCAGCAGCTGGTGACAGCGGGCTAATCTCGGGGCTTTCACAGCATCGCCGAGCAACCAGGAATATGTCACTTGGGTTTTGACTGAAACCCAACCTGGAAGTGGCTTATCAAGCGTTTAGATTAATGAGAGCAGTGGCACCAAGACGTGAGCTCCTCAGCCGTGACAGACACAGTATGACTTGTAGTCTCCATGACATCTAGAACTTTTGGAGACTGAGAGACAGAGAGAGAGAGAAAGAGAGAGCAAGACAGAGAGCGAAAACTGACAACCACTGGACTTCATCACTGTCTGCCTCAATGTCTTTGTTCAGTGGGCAGGAAGCAGCTAATTCAGCAGGTGACAGAAAGGTCCTGGGCGGCTGAGTTTCATTTCAGTCCTTCCACAAAAGGCCACAACCCTTCCGGCGGAACGCATTGCAAGCTGCAGCCTTCAGAAAAAGCATAGTGGAAAGGAGAAAAAGTAGTTCCCTCTCCAGCATACGGTGGAGACGTCCTCTTTTCTCCCAAAGCACAAAAAACAAATTGGCTCCTAATTATACTATGTAAAGTTCTGTTGAAGTGGGTAAGTGCGGCGTCTGTAGTGGGGACTCTCACCGACATTTTCCACTTTGCTTTTTAAGTACACTGGTGTCCTCGGCAGTGTCGTTTCAATGCCGTTTTCATAATTTTTTGATGAGTGAGGGTTTGGAGGGGAGCAGGGATGGAGCTTAAAGAGAAACTCTAATTAACTGCTGTATATTGGCCTGGCCATATACAGATATAACTCAACTGCAATTACAAATTAGTCTGTTGGGAATAACAACAATTGAATAAAAAAAAGTAGTTATGTGGATACTCCGTCAGTGTTGAATCTTTGTAGTTTTCCAGTCAGTTAAACATGAACTCCTGAACAGTACAACCTCAGTTGTTCTATCATTGCTATTTGGTCACTGAAAGACTGGGATTTTATTTGAAGCTCACCCTTCAAACTTTGGTAAGAAAAACATTCAGAAACAGTTTGATAGTTTTTGTTGTGGGTCAATTTTTTTTTAAGTGTTTTGCGATGCTTCTGGTTACCTCCTTTTGGCAAACTGTCCTACAGGGCCAAGGCCCTCCAGGCAGACTGGGGGCATGCTGACGGCAAAACTTACCACATCTGCCCCTGGAAAATTGCCCAGTTTTGTTCCCTCGATAGAAGCTGGTGAGAAAGGACTTTGCTTTTCCCAGCGCTGCACTTTTCAGATATATGGCTGAGAATTGGCAGATGGTGATTGTCAAAGTAGTGAGTGATAAAGGTGATCAACTCATTGGTCTGTGGCTATCCTCCTCATATGTACCGCAGTGAACTCCTTCAAAATCGAACCTAACATATGTAATTTAAAGCTGTATTTAGTTATAGGGGGCGCTAAGGCGCCATGTTGCCAACAATGTCAAAAATCAAATGAAAGGGACAGCAACAATTGATCAGAGATACACAATTGATTGATTCATCCAAAACAACAATAAATCAGTAACAGACACATACATAATATATTAAGTGTATTTTTTGTGTGTTTGTTTTTCAGACAGCTAGTTTGAGCGTATTCAGAAAAAAAATTGCACGGACCCAGAACTATATACCACATATATATGCTGGCAACTGCAAACTAATCCTCATCTCCTGGTGTAGTGGGCGGAATTGAAGAGCATGATCGCTCTGCGAATGAAAGACTTTGCTATTGAATTCCTTGCAAGGACACACACAACAGCCTGGAATGTGTTGGGTATGGATTGGGCAAGTCCAGAAAAATCCCCAGGCACATAGGTATACAGTAACCCAGTCTACCATTCTGCCATGTCCCGAGCTCAGATAAGCAGGTGGAAATGGAATTTCTCTGACTCTCCTCCATATAATGTGGTTAAAGTGAATGTTCACAGTCAACCATTTTCTCTTCATTTTCTTTTTGTTTGTGTTTTGATTGCAGCATTTATCCACGTAATTGCAACTATACAACTATGTTCGTGAGTGGAATGTTTTTAGCAGCAACATCATAAAAAAAAATAATAATAATAAAATAAAACTCGCCCACCCGCCAGTGGAGAGATGCCGAAATGGATGAATCAAAATTACGACGGTTTGCTCAAATGGCAAAAGGTTATTTAATTGTTGCACACGTCGGGGCTGCGGCCTTGCTGTCCTCGCATGTCGAGGTCAGACATTTTTGTTTTTATTAATCCTATTTCATCAGAACCCTCGCAAAGAAGGTTGTGGGTTGGATCACTCAGCCTGGGGCCTTTCTGTCTGGCGTTAGCAAGTTCCCTGTGTGTGAGAATCCGTTCTCTCAGAGTCGTCCAGCTTCCACAAACAGTCCAAAGTCATATGCACAAGGCAATTTCGGAGCGCTAAATTTGCCATGGGTGCATTGAGTGGTGACTGTGAATGGCTGTAAGCTGGAAACTTGTCCTGGGTGTAACCTCCTCCTTCACCCAAAAAAGTTGCAGAAAACCAAACCAAACCAAACCAACCGAACACTTGTGCACATGTGCACAGCAGCTCTATCATTCATTATTTGCAGACAAACAGACCTTTAGACAACGATCATGACGCAAGACAGCCAGGGGCGGGTAAACGCAGCCGCACAGAGCAAAAGCGCCGCATTGGTTTTCTCCCAACTGTTCATCAAACGCGACTACCTGGCTTGATGAATGGATGCAGCAGAACCGTGGCAGGAATTTCACTCTCTGAATGCAGGTTTACCAGCGTCAGACAGATCAATCTCATGCCGGGCCGGGCCTGCCGTGCGGCGGCAGACGGGGAAAAGAAAGCCCAGACAGATGGGTGTTGATGGGCACCTCAGGACACCTCGGGAGAGACGGAGCTGACTGTGAAGGGGTGTGCGTGGGTGCGTTTGATGCGTGTCAGACTGTGGCCTCCCAGGGACGGGGAGAAAGGCAGAGATCTTTTTTTTCCCAGGATGAAGAAAAGACGATACAGTCAAACAGTGCACCACATGGGGGAACGTTTGCATTTTGTAAAATCGACAGGATTTGATAAGACCCAGGAGGCAAGAGAGACAATTTGTTGGAGTGTGTTCACAGAGAATAGTGGAGGTCTAGAAACACTCTCAGATAACTGATTTCACAGTATTAGCATGAGCGTTATCAACTGGTTTGGTTCCAATAGTGACCAAAAGCATGTGCACATCTATTTTACCAAAACAAGAAAAAGCTAAGAGCACCCCATCTTCCAATAGTGTGCCTCTTTAAGCCAAGAACAAAGTGATCTGTAGGTCTTTTTATGTGTATTTGATTTTTTTATTTTGTTTTCGTCTGTTTCTCAAATTGAATTTCGAGGAACGCACCAGGCACGCTGCACTTGTTACCATGGTGATGTAAGTGAATATGCATCATTACATTTTTAAACCCAAGGGGTTAACCCCTGAAAACACGCTAATGGGACTGAATTAAATTATGAAGGTTTTGCAGCGCCACTGCCTGCATCTGGGGAAATGCAGCAGTCCCAGCAACAATGGTTTTACAGATGATGGGCTAAAAGTTAGATGTTTCATTCAACCTTTGTCCATTCCTGCAGCAGAAACCGTTTAATCTGCCCCCCGCCCCCCAAAAAAAATAGCAAAAGAAAATGCTTAACTTGTTTCTATGGTCGGTGGAGAGGAACTCAGAGATGTCTGCTATCTTCCTACCGCTGGAACAGCTAGCGGTTTCAGTGTTTGGGTGATTAAGAAAACAACAACCTCATTGCCGCTGTTTTTTCACTGACTATAGAAAAACAATTTGCTGCCTAAGTGGAGAGCAGCAGATGTTTAAGTCATTACGCACAGCAAAGGAGCTGTTCGAAGTGCTGCAGATTAATGAATTGAATTGCTTTACTCAGCAGGTCTCAACCTTTCTTTTTTTTTTTTTTTAACTGCATCATGGATAATGTATACATCAGATTTTCTTTTTTAAAAGACTGTTTTGCAAACAAGGTTGTGAAATTTTGCATGAAATGAGACACATCAGTGCAAACACATTTAAATTCCAGCAGCAAAGACATTCCTTTACATCTGCCTGTTTTTATCGTCTTGAAAAAAATCAACAGCATCATTTGGCAAGGGAGGCAATATAAAAATTTGAAATACTACAAATTGACACTGAAAGACACATTGAAATATTTGTCATTCAATTATCTGTTGGAAAAAGTAAAACATATCTGGTCCTTTGGCTCTTGACCTTTCGTGGACTGTATCGTACACACAGTGTTATTGACCTTTTGCATTATTATTGTGCATTTGAATGGATGCTAGACAGAGATACAGAGTAGTGACCTCACGGCACAAATAATCTGTGTCTGTTTTTTCTTTTAAAAAACACTTTTTTCCACTTGTTCCACTTAATAAAAATGTTTTTTGTGTTTTGTTGTTCTCCAAAGACCAGTAGCATATGAACCTGACAGCTACATTAAGAAAAAAATAAATAAAATACAACCTTACAACACTGCATTATAGTACTGCAACAGTTGCACCATGCATGGAACGCATACTATAAAAAGCAAAACAGTAAATAAAACAATACATCTCGGGATATAACGTACCGTGTCTCTTGATACACATTAATTACATTATGAAAACGGCTGAAGAGGAAAGAGTAGAGTTAACATGCCATCAACAAAGAGGACAAACAGAAACACGCCTGCAGGCTGTGTATTAAAGTTCCTTTTTTTGTGTTGCATGCAGCACACGAGGCACACAAATCTACTCATTACTGCAGAAACAAAGGAGCCAGCATGCAAATACGTGAAGTCAGGAATCCCAGCGCTCTCGGCTGCAAGATAATAAATCCCCCCCAAAAAACGACGGGTCACGTGTCTTTCCACCGCATGTGATTAATACCTCAATTTTTACCGGGCCACTCTTTCAAAGAGGTCGCCTCAAGTTGACAGCTAAATCTTTGAAATTGACCACTTTTTATTTTTTTCAAAGGTGGTGAGGAGAAAATCCAAAATAAAGATAAAACTAAGCTGCTGATCATTTGATCGCTGAACACAGGAAAAATAAATAGGTCAGCCAGGCGAACAATAACGGCCTGAGTCTATGGTCGCATCAGATAAGTCATAGCCTGTGTGTGTGTGTGTGTGTGTGTGTGTGTGTGTGTGTGCGTGTGCGTGTGTGTGTGATGGTCCTTTTACACAATAGGTTGGAGTTGGATCCACTCAGTCAGACTGTCAAAGAACCATTTTTAGAAATATATTTGATCTTTTTTAAATTGAAATGTGGGGGATTTTTTTTTTTTTTTTTTTTTAACTGTCCTGTTATTTCTTAATTTAACTCTTGAAATGTACACAGTTACAGTGAGGCACTGGTAACTGGCCTATAGCAAATGTTAAATCACTCATTTGGAAAACGACAATAGGCTATACTGGAAGTGTGGAAGAATGAGCTAGCTAGCCTATGTTAGCAAGGGCAATAACATGCTCATACCACTGTAGTTGTGTCACCAAAATTGCCCCTTTTAAAAGTGTTCCAATATTTTAGGGCTACCTGTCAATGATACCCATTTTTCTTTCTAAAGTTCTAAGGATACAAAACGAGAAATGTTGATGACTGGATTTTTCTTCTTCTTAAAAGAAGGGTGTCTAATTAATTGCATGATGAGTATTCGACACTGGCTTCCCCCTTTAGACAACACAGTGCTGCTCCTCGTCCTCATCTGTCGGTGACACTAATTGCTTCCTCTCTTCAGTCTGGCACTGAAACACGGGGGCTTTTAAATGAACCGGCGTCAGGACTGCCAGGGCAGGGCCAAGCCATCGTTCGGTGGCTCCAGCAGAACGTGGCCTGGGGATCTTCACTCTGTCCGGCTAAATGGCTCGTTTTTCTTCGTCCACAGACGGTCGCAAGCTGCTCCGTCAAAGACAATATCAGCGTCGTGCCTGCGCTGCTGCAGATAATCTATCTTGTGCAGAGGATGGATGCGGTGGTCCGCTTGGGAGGATGGTGCAACGTGAACCACTTGTTTCTTCTCCATCATGGTGTTTTTCTACTTATTTAAAGTAAGTAATGATCCTCCTTCGCCAACAATGGTGGTGCCCTTATGAATCTGTTCCCTTTAAACCCAGCCAAGAAGCTTTTCTTTTTGAAAACGTATCCTCCTTCAAAAATAGCTGGCGAAAAAAGTTCATCTTTGTGATCTTAAGCTCTTTCTTATTGCTTAGTTTGTAAAGGGTGCCATGCCAAGTGCACACTCGCATTTACTCTGGAACCCCTTGAGACTCAGTGGCTCTGTAGAACACTTTTATAGATAGATAGATAGAGAGAGAGAAATAGTCTGAACAGGAGAACAATTTATTTTTATTATCTTAAAAAATGTCATCTTCTTCACACTAATCCAAATTGATTGATTGTTACAAAATATTTTTTTTTTATTTTAAACCAGTGATCATTTATATCCTTTTTATAGCACAAGCTGATTTTAGGAGTGTTATTCTAAATTGGATTGCAGAAAAACATCTGGAAAGGCAGCAAATAAGAGACACATGCTACCGTATTTCCGCTTTTCAACAAAAAATAGGGCAGAAAAGCGTTGCTTTTGTGGGATTTGTCTTTTGCAAATAACAGAAAATTCAAGTTTTTCCGCCGTTGGCTGAAAAGCCTGAGAGTGTCACAGAATCACAGGGGGCGGAAAGAAACCACTGTGAGTTTAAATGCATTCAGCAGCATTTCTATTTGTGTGTTGAGTCAATGTATGACATCCACATCTTCCTCCACCATTCAGTCCGTTTCTGATATTATTGTCATCCATATGAATAAGCGAGCGTTATCTCAAAGTCAGTCGGGTTCTGACGAATATCTCATCTGCAGCAGCAGAAGAAGAAGAAGAAGAAAAAGGAGGACACACTGTGCACAGTGGAGAGGGATTTTTATCAACGGCAGACACGCAAACACCTGAATGAGGCAACAGAGACGGGGCGGATGATGCATAATCCGCAGCCAAGCCCTCCGTCGCTATTATTGGAGCGTATTTGTTCACTTTTTTTCTTTATAAATAAAAGTGAAGCACTCAAAACTTCAACAACCCCCCGCCCCCCCGAACACTGCGGCTGTCTTGCATCACTGTTTCTATATAAACTCCTCATATTGGCCAATTGAAAAGTGTTTTCTTTTCCCATATTCTTCTAAAACTTCAGCATACAACGGCTACATCAAACCTGTGAAAACAAGACAAAAGAAAAAATAAAGACATTTGACTGGGATAGAATCAAAAGGACCGGTCACAGTATGACTCGCCACAATATGAGCAGGGGGGGGAAAACAGATTAGTTTAGCTTGGCTTTCACACTTTATTTCACCCTTTAAAAAAGAAAAAAAGAAAGTGCAATGAGAAAAAAAAAAAGCTGCATACAGGCAGGTGGGAAAGAAAATCTGCAGATAAAGTCCTTTTTGTTGAGAGAGAGAGAGAGTGAGTGAGTGAGTGTGTGTGTGTGTGTGTGTGTGTGTGTTAGAGGGTTGGTCTAGTCAGATTAAAGGCTGTCAGAAAGCCTTACGATCAAAGCCAGTGGGGGCATAAATGTGATCTGTCACTGGAAGAGCCACTCGATGTCTTTGGGTTGTTTTTTTGGGGTTTCGTTTTTTGTTTTTTTTCCCTCTTGTTCTTTCACACGTATAGTCAGAGCCCACTCCCTCACTCGCTATTTTTCTCTCCATCTGTCAAAGCATAAACAACACAAATGTTATTTAGAAAAGGGCGCATTAATCATATCACTGAGAAGATGTTGGATGGAAAAAATGTTTGTGAGTGTGTATGTATATATGTATATATATATACATATATATATATATATTTATACATGTGTGTGTGTGTGTGTGTGTACACAATTATGTTGTTCTTTGCTTAGGATTCATGGTCCCATTCATATTTGGAGGATAGCGTTGACAGTTGGCCATCTGGCCATCTGCCAAACAACTCCCACAGACTTCTCTTATTTTCTTGTGGGCCGTCAAGTCCGCCACGCTGCATCTGCCAATCATGTCTTCAAGTGAGTGGCACTACCACAAGCACGGTGAGCTGTACAGCTCAACATCATTTGTCCTTGATTTGTTTCTTAATAAGGTGTCACTCTCGGCAGTGCCGCCATATGAATTCAGCCTGAGAGGAAATCAGATACGAAGAATTTGTTTGCTGTTTGGTGTGATAGAGAAGTGACTAGTGTCTGAATCCTCTCTGTCCACTCTTGTTCAACTTTTACTGTAAATAACCCCTTTTTTGGTCTTTTGGTCAGTAAAGCAGAATTCAATGTCTCAGAACACGTCTTATTTTTGTGTGGTTGTAGTACTGGAGACTGGCCTCCACTCTTTGGTCTAGATCTTGGTCATTATGGTCTCCAGGGACTTTCAAAATCCAGGCAAGCTGGTCCTGGTACAACTTCATTATCAATACATGCCCTGCTTTAAAGTAAATCAATGAGTATTTACGTTTAAAACATGTGACAATGTATGTTTTTCTCACACCCCACATACTCAGACACACACATTTTATGAATTATTCACACACCACAGGAACGCATCAGTCTCTCCACTCTACAATTCCAGGGTTACACAATTGCTTCAGGATGTGACAAATGTACTTAACATCGGTGAACTGAGGCACAGAAGTGATTTAGATCATCACTGGGAGAAACTTGTTTTTAAAGAGGCTGTTTGGCACTGTACAGTAGAAACGGCACTGGATGTGTCGCAGAGAAACAAATGTTCGGCGCAGCATATACACTCGGCGCTAATAATAGCCACGGCAGAGTTCGCCGAGCATTGTTCCCTCAGGCCAATGAGTATGGCCCACTAATGGCAGATCAATGATTACAGACAATTAGCGCTTCCCCTCACAGACTGCAACAGCGGCATGTGTTGGGCGACTGTGAACCTGCAGTCGCTCCCCGGCGGAGGCCTGGTTGCTAAAAGATGAAGATCTTCAGCAGCTGGTGAGCGTGTGACCTCGGTGGCTCGCGGGGTCTCAGCGTTGTCTGGCTCGGGGTCGCCTGCAGCTTTAGTCGTGTCCTCCAGCTCCTCCGAGAATGACCGATGGAGCGGCAACTCATTAGCAAGCGTGTGGATTTAGCCTTGTTAGGGGACCCTAATGGATAGATTTATCTCATTACATTTGGCACTTCATTAGACGCACGTGCTGCAGGATGGAGACGTGTGTGTTCCTGCAGAAACACACAGCCACAAGTAGCCTAGACACCATTCAAAACACACTGCAGCAAAATTCTATTTATTGAGGTAGAACGGAACAATAATCTTGACTGTGTTTAAAAGTGAACAAACAATGAGTGTGTTTCCCCATAGTTAAGCAACAGGGTCCCAGAATTCTTGACACCAGGTGAACTTTCAATGTGCTGGAAACCAAACTCCGCCAGGCTACCATAAACCACATTTTATTTTGGTAAAAAAAAAAAAAAAAAAGCAGGCATTGGAATGACTTTAAGCAGACAAATTAGAGATTGTAATTGCTGTGAATATTCACTTTATTTTTTTCATCATTGATCATTGTGGGACAGTCGCTCGCTGGAATGTTTCACAGATCTTTGGCATTTGTCTCACGTTCGCATCTGGGAAATCGCTGATAAAAAAAAACAAAAAAACATTTCCAGTTCTACCAGTTGAGTCAGTCATTCAAGTAACTGTCACCTCAGCTGTTCAAGAGGAAGGAGAAGAAATGATTGCTGTTCTTTTTTTGTTGAAAAACATGTTGTGATAAGGCATTTCAGAATCATTTTTTACAAACTTGCAGACACATTGTTTTTGTGACAACTCTTCAAATTAGTTTTCCTTTAAAGAGTGCTGAATGGCACATTCATGTTTTAAATCAACAGAATCTTAGCAAACCAACAGTCATTGTGGATGAGAACCCTTCATCCACAATGCCCTGAGCAGAAACATTTTAATTTTTTTTTTTTTTTTTTTTTTTTCAATTTAAATATGAACCCAAGTAACAATACATCCCAAATGTATTTAATTAGTTAAAATAATCTTTCACAATCTTTCACATGGATATTGTCATGAATTACTGGCAGTCCAAATATGACATGATACTGTCTAACTCTGAGACAGGAAGGGAGAAACAGGCTTTTGGGAGGTTTTGCGACCCACAAAGGTCAAAAGGATTTAACAGGAGTGATAATCAAGGGGCCAGGATTTTTACCGTCATCGTTCGAAGATGGGCTGAAGAACGGATGAAGCTGCCCGGTAAAGTTGCACTCTGTGAAACGGTAAAGGCAAGCCCTGGCGTCCACGTCGTAGAAGGACACCTGACCCTTCTCCTTCTCAAAATCCACAAACACTCCCACCTTTTCAGGCACCGTTGTCAAGCTGAGGGTCGTTGCGGTGGCGTCGTTGGCGGTGAGCTCGCTACCTTTTCTCAGCCAAATGGTCCAGTACCCGTTCTTGGGGCTGAGTCTGATGTCGCCTTTCCTATTGATGGACTGGCTCGCAACTCCGAGATCCCAGCTGGTCTTGCCTTTAACTTGGACCTCGTAGTAGAACCTACCATGCGTGAACCCCTCTTTTGCAAGGACGTTGAGCACGTGGTCGAACCTCTGCGGTATGGACAGGACAATTTGTTTCTTGCATTCGTGTCGCACCTGCTTTCCGTCCTTAGAGACTAAGAGGAAAGGGTTGGCCGTGTCCGGGTCCAGGTGCACATCGACGGCATGCTGCTGCATTACTTTCAAGTAAGGGTCGCACAACATCCTTATTTCCATGTTAACCTTTTTTGCCAGATTGTTTAGGGTCGGCTCTATTGTAAAATTATCCGTGCTGACCTTGAAAGCCGACCGGTCCTCGACGTGCACCTGACAGATGGTAAAAGACAAGAAGTTCTCCAGGAAGACATGGGGGTCCTTGCTCACTGAGATCTGGCTGAGTTGCAAGTAGTTCTGCTTCATTTCCACAATTTCATTCTCCAGCACCCCGATAAAACCCGCTGCCTGGTCTTCTGTTTTCTGCTGCTTGGCCTGGATCACCTCAGCGAGCTCGTCCTGGCTCTTCTTGATGAGGTCCGCCACGGCTCTCATCATTTTACTGCTGTACGTCAGCGCGTTCATGGCTGTGGCCTTGCTGTCCTGCACTGACACGTGCACCTGGTCGATCTTCGTCTGATGTCTCTGGATCATGTGATCCAGGTCGTTCTTTTGCTTTTCCAGCTCGACTGTGATTCTCTCAGCCTCCTCCTCCACCTTCACGACCCCGTGGGCCTTATTGTCGCTTTCTTTGCAATATTTGCACATGAAGAGTTTGCACGCCTTGCAATACAGCTCCAAATGTTCGTTGTGACTTTTGCACAACCTGGACTCGGGGTGCTCAACGGCAGGGATCAACTTGTGCCTCTGTAAGGCTGGAATCCTCTCGTGGCGCTCCAAATGTACCTGACAGTAGGACAACACGCACACTAAGCAGGACTTCACAGCAGTGCACTTTGCACCCGTGCAGATATCACAGAGCACCCCGCCCTGATCAGGCGGCATGTGGCAACTTGCTTTTTCTTGAGTGCGGGCCTTGACGTCTGTGGCCATCTCGGCAAGCACCGAGTTGACCCGAAGCTTCGGTTTCTCGACTAATTCTTCTTTACACAGCGGACATTTGAATAAAGTGTTGCTGGTATCCCAGTAGTTTGTGATGCAGTCACAACAAAAGTTGTGCCCACAGGGGATCGTCACGGGCCTGTTGAACACATCCAGGCAGATGGAGCACTGCAGATTCTCCTCAGCCATGAGGTTTCTTGATGTAGTCATGTCTACAGAATGTAAGACGATACCATGATACATGTTAGTCCAGTTGAATTTCATGAGTCAGCACTGCGTTTTATGGCTGTTGTTGACTGCTTGTGTTTAAAATCTTGTAATTTTTTTATCTTAGTATTTAACAATTGTCGTTCTAAAAGCCAGTTAAACTAGGAAAGACTCCTCTGAGCCTACAAAAAAAATCATAACTCTTACCTGCTGCGTTGCTGATATTTTTCTTGTCTCTTTTAGTTTCACTCTCAAGAGCAGACACAGTGACTGGAAATCCCCTCCCACTTCCTGATTGCTCAAAAAAAAAGTTAACCCTCTACTGGCATCACTCACTGCTGAAACCCAAGTTTAGACTTGAGTTGTGCTGTTTTGGGGCCCACCTGGATCTGGACTGCAAATGATCACGCTTTGGCCAGGTGCTGCTGCCTCATGATGTATTCACAGTGTTAGCGCTGGAGAGATGACTTCTGTTCTGTGCATAATGCTGAAAAAGAAATAAAATCAATGAAACGGCAGAAAATGTTAAACTCTAAATGAGTTTGTCTGCATGTGTTTGCCTTTTATATGCACAGGATGGAGCGGACGCTTGATTGCATCTGCATATCCACTGCTCCCTTCTGCGAAAACAAGACTCCGGACACAATACAGCTCCCTTGCGTCATTAAAGGGCTGTAAAGAACACAATGAGAAATCTGTTTATGTTTTGTGCGAGTTTCTGCACATCTTGGTCAAGATTGAACTGAATGGAACCTGTGTTTCCACAGGTTAGGTATAAAAAAAAAATATTGTGACTGGGTGTCAATAAACTGACTGACAAACAAACAAAAGGCTGTAAATAATCCAGTGTGACTAAAACTGTCAGTGAGGCAAATTGCAGCGCCTTCACACCTGGACCGTTTTTGCTTTGTTTTCCCAAAAATATTGAAATTTTCATTGAACACACCCTCGTGAGAGCTGATCATGTTTTGCATTGAGGAAAGGGATCACAAGAAAAACAGCCACGACAAAATGAGCTGAATCTTGTGTGGCAACTGGACAATACAAGATGAAGATTTAACCGGGGTGTTCTGAAAAACACACCTGTTTGTGATGCAGGGTGTGGCAGGTCACAGACGCCTGACACATAGGATTGCTATGGATGGGGGCAGCTGCAACTTTTATCGTTATCATTTTATGATCATCTTGTGTGTGACAGTGTTTTAGTTGCACCTCAAGTGCAATCAAAGGAATTTACATGGGGCCTGTTGTCCACACAAGCTGTGGACCTTTCTCGATATCGAGTTTGAGTACAAAGGTACAAAGCACAAAGGTATTTTTTCTGACCTTAATGTCGACTCAACCCAACTCAACTTTCATTTAGAAAATACTTTCCCACAGCTGACACAAAGTGCTGTACATAATAACATAAAACAATAAAAGCAATAAAAACAAATGCGGTCTTATGCTGGGTTAAAAGCCAAGGAATAAAAGTGGGTTTTTAGACGGGTTATAAAAATCGACAGTGAGGGGGCTTGTCTAATGTGGAGAGGTGAGTCGTTCCGCAAAGAGGGAGCAGCAACAAATACAGCTCTATCTCCTCTGAGCTTCCGCTGAGACCTCGGTACCTCCAGCAGCAGCTGGTCAGCTGACCTGAGGCACCGAGCAGGAACGTAGGTGTGAAGCAGCTCAGAGACGCAAGGTGAAATTAACTCTAAAATGCACGGGCAGCCGGTGGAGGGAGGCCAGAATGGGAGTGATGGGCTCCCTCTTACGCGTTCCAGTCGAAAGACGAGCTGCCGCGTTCTGGACCAACTGGAGACGTGCAAGGGAAGACTGGCTGACTCCATAATAAAGTGCGTTGCAGTAATCCAGCCGAGATGTGATGAAGGCACGGATTGCTGTCTCAAAGTGCCGTCGTGCAAGAAGTGGCTTCACCTTTGCCAACTGCCTGGTGGAAAAGGCTAGAGAATAATGTAGTAATACAAGAGTATTTTCATGTCTGATGCATATATCACAATTATTTGTTCCTGTTATTTTTTTCAGCATCATGATGATGGGGTTCTTGTGTTTCTCGTGTGTCCCAAAGATCCAAGAGCCACTAGGAGTAACGTCCCCTTGTTGTGGAACACCTCAGCTCGAAACTCTCATTGAGCCTCCGTTCACTTGAACTCCTCGCAGTGACAGTTTGAGGACACAAACAGGAAAAGACTCTGCACCTCCGCCATGATGACAGTTAGTTTTGCTGCGCATCAGTCAGCTCAGGTTTCTGGATGACTCTCAGATGCAGCGTTTGCTCCACATAGCCGAGTTCTTTTTCTGAAAAAGAGTCGGGTCACATCCGATGGGATGCTCCGTCAGATTGAAACGTCTCACCTCCATGTTGCTGCGCACATAAAAGATTGAAAGGACATTTGAATCAGATGGGGATTTCCTGTGATCCGGGTCAGTGCTGTGTTCCAGGACCCGGGCCTTTATTCTCGTTTTGCACGTTCTGCTGATAGGATCATGGAAGAATAAAAGGAAGTCTGGTCTTTTCTCCTCCTTCTCCCCCCCCACTTCTGTCTCACTGCTCCCTTTAACCAGTTCATCTCCTGCCCGTTTTCTGGCCCGCTGAGTCCTCACTTGCAGTTGCTCCGCTCACCTTGAACACATGAATAAGAGATTAGAGCAACTATAAGTGCAAGAGGACACGGACCTCGCTGTGTAGGAATTAAACACCTCCTGTTTAAAGAGGTCAAGATACATCGGACAACATTTACACCAAGACGTAGGGATGCTATAAACTGCCTCTAAATTGCATTATCAATACAAAAAAAATGACAGTGACAATCATGTGGATTGTGTAGTTCTGGATGTTGTCATAAAACTAAGCTAAAATAAGAACAATATTTTAACTATCTCCATTTTTTGTTTTTCCCTCCTTCCCGTGTGTGTGTCTGTGTGTCTGTGTGTGTGTGTGTGTGTGTGTGTGTGTGTCTGTGTGTGTGTGTGTGTGTGTGTGTGTGTGTGTGTGTGACCACAGGTGTAACTCATTGGCCCAGGTGTGGCTGATAATTGCTGCTGGCCCTGTTAAGGCCTCAGCTCCCTGCCGTGGGCCTCGTTAGGCAGCTCTGAGTCACATGCAAACGTTGCCACTGTCTTGCTGCTTTGGAGCGTTCACAGTTGTATCTACCCTCCTGTCAACCTTCCTCTTGCTGCACCATTCTTTATCTCTTTTGTTTCTTGCTTTGAAAGGAGTAGTGGAAGGGCGTAGCTGTTTTAGGTTCTCTTATCACTTTTTAAATCAAAAGGGCCAAAGTAGTTTGCAGTGTCCCCTCTGACAAAAATATGGCTGTTTATTTTTAATTGCATTTAAAAAAAAATAATAATCAGAACTTTGCTTTGGTTTTTTTTGTTTGTTTGTTTTTTTTGCTGTGGCCCAACTACATGTACACCTGTTGGTCAACTTGTACTTGTACATGTGTGAAGCAAGTGAGAGCTGTGAAGTGTTTCATGGATATCCAGTAATTCTGACACAGTGGCTCATGAATATCTACGGCAGCTTTAATTAGCCTTGGTCGAACTGTGTTCCCACATGATTGCTGAAGATTTCTGTGAAATCGTGACAACTATCACTTGTGAAAGGCGAACTGTCGAAATTATTTTTAGTGTTTTTATTTTGTCAGTCAATGAATTCATCAAACAAAGTAGATAGACAGATTTTATATATCCCATGTGCAACATTTTCTAATGCAACCAGAACAGAACCAATATGTTATGGTTCCATTTTTAACCCTTTTACCATTAGGCTGTTATTTTCAGACATAATTCTGCTGCACTGTAAATCCACGCATGCCTATGCCACACTGTTGTTGTTGTTGTTGTTGTTGTTGTGGAGTCATTTCAACAAATGTGCTGTTTTGTTCTCCTAATCAGTTTTCTGATTGGCTTAGGGGTTAAAACAAATATGCCCCTGCAGTTGCAGACAGAGCATTGTTGTATTGTTCAGTTTTGTATTTTATTTTATCTCGGTTCCTCTGACTGCTGCCAGTTTTTGTTTGTTTGTTTGTTTGTTTTTGCATCAAAACAGTGTGCATATGTGACAAAAACTGGGCAGGACATGCCGACGTCATCAACTTGAGATTTTTACCGAGACGTGTGCAGATAATGAATGCATTGGCATTATCTTGCAGCAGCAAAATGTGCTATCAGTAATGAAATACCAAGTGGCGCTGTTTCTAACCGATAGCTTTTGAATCCATTTGAAGTTGTTCCTAGTGTTCTTTATAGGGTCTGTTAATGGGACGGAATTTAAATTCCATACACAAACAACCATCACTGATGCTATACGTGTGTGTTGAGAGAGAGAGAGAGAGAGAGAGAGAGAGAGAGAGAGAGAGAGAGAGAGAGAGAGAGAGAGAGAGAGAGAGAGAGAGAGAGAGAGAGAGAGAGAGAGAGAGAGAGAGAGAGAGAGAGAGAGAGAGAGAGAGAGAGCTCCATTTTTCTGTTCCTTTTTGGTCGGCTGTTTATATCGAACCCTCTAGACAACACAACAGTTCTGGAGGGACGATAAATAATTAGTCATGAGATGAGTTTCTCTCTTCATCTATCAGCCGGGGGAACACGGCTGTCATTGGGAGGAGGGGGGCGAAAAAACAAGCAGAAATCGCTCCCTCTATTGTATTTGTTCCCCAGACGCTGGGCTTTCGACTCTCCTCCTTGACAGGATGACTTTGAATGCTTTAAAAGCTGCACAGACGACTTCATCCTTGTCACAGCATTCATGGATTAAAGGGTTGTTTTTTCTTCCCCCCCCCCCCCATCTGCCTGCCTTGTGGAGCGATGCTTTTAACACCGGAAACCAGGAGCTGAAGTAAAACTTTCACTTTTCTTTTGGAGATTGCCTTCCGTGGTTGGAACAATTTACGTCATTAAAACCCAGGGCTTCTTTCCAGCTAGAATTGCCATTACAAAGAGGCAATGGGAAGGAAGGCAGTAGGAAGTTCTTTTAAAATCATTGAATCTAAAAAAAAAAAAGAGAAGAAAAATGATGTCTAATTTCCCTTCTATTTACATCATTGGAGAAATGTGTTATTGCACGGTGCAGAAGTTAATGTATATACAATTGCGAGGAGGCTCCTTTGAGCACTAAATGGTTCCTTTGAGTTGCACCAACTCATCTCTGCTAAAGTGATATTTAAACTGGACTATTTTTGTTTTTTTCACAAACCAACCACAGGGTATCTGGAGATTTAAAAGATCAGAAGGATAATTTCTAAATATAAAAGACTGCACAGCCATTCTTATCTGCTTTTTATTCATTAGGCACGGCGGTGACAGTTGGACTCACACCTCTCAGACGGCCTCGCACACAGCAGAGGAGCTGGCTGCCGCTTCCACTGTTGAATTATTTATCTGTGCTGTTTGCTGGACGGACGTATTGTCGTCTGTGACCAAACTGTAATGATTTTTAGACTCAAACTCGTGTGGAAAAAGAGGGACGAGATGATTTTTAGATGACAAATCTTGCCCAAAACAACAATTTTCTGGCCATCTGGCATTCCAACAAGACTATTCTTTTATCTTTTTTTTTTTTTTTTAAAGTGACGGCACACATAAAAAAAACAAGCATCTTGCTAATGATGAGCACCAACTTTAATGCCAGTATGCTTTCATTTGAAATGTTTTCACCATAAACAAGCCGAACTTCAATTGCAATCAACAGGTAAACAGGATGTCAAATAAGTAAACATTACTATTCAACTATTTGCCAACAATATTACAACAAAAAAATATGGAAATCTGCTTCTCCTCTTGTTCCTCTCTCTCGCTAAATGTATTCTTTGGATTTGTTCCAAAATTGACTTATTTTGTTGATTATGTTTCATGGAAATGTGAAACATTCCATGTATGGTGATGAATATGAAAAATTTGTATCCAGATGTCCCACATGATGCCCTGACATATTTTTGTTTGCATTATTGTGTTCTTTATGAACATAAAACAGTTGTTGGTGCAATATATTTTTTTTTTATCTTTAGCGGTGGAGGTGTCAATAAAGAGCTGAATAACATTCAGAGCCAAAAGGGTGAGACACCAGGAGGCGACACAAGCTGTTTCACGCACTGAGCTGAACCAGAACTCCGTGCCGTCTGGAACGCCATGATGTTCTCAAAAACTGCTCTCCTGAGCAGCTTTTCTTGCCAAGAGGACAGAAAAAGCAAATTGCAGGAAAAATACAGCCTTGGTTAAAACACTAATTTAAGACTTTATTGTACTTGAATCTGTTTTAGTGTGACACAGCGTTGCAGTGGTCAGCATCGTCACCTCACAGCTTGAAGGTCGCAGGTTGGATTCCCTGTGTGGCCTTTTCATGTTCTCCTTGTGTCTGGGGATCCTTCTAATGCACAGCAACTCTGCAGGAGGCTTCAATCAGACGGCTAAATATGTTGTTTTCCAGAAATCCATTGTGTTAAACTAACCGAGCGTCTATAACCGCAAGATTTCCTCTCACTCCCTGCCTCCTACACATGTCTTTAGGTTATTTCTAATGTGTTGTTGTGGTGATTGTCTGAAAAACACTGTTGCTGATCAGTCGGCTGCTTTGCATGCACTCGGCTTTCCTATGCAGTTTTATCCTGCTTCCTTATTTGCTTCCTCCTTTTTTCTTTCGTTCACATTTTGATGTCATGCTCAGTCATTTGCTGGATGATTTAACATCTGTCTGAGAAAAAAGGAGCTGGAATAACCCCTCTGGCAAACACTGGTGCCGATTGTTTTGTTTTCTCCTTGGGAAAATGAATATTTCTAAAGAAAAAAGACATTGTCACCACATCCTGCTGCATCGTGAGCTCTGCTTTGTTTTTCCTTTTTTTTTAAATTGACAAACAACATGTTGCTCACATTAAAACTTATGAGACATTTATTCATGTATTGTGGTATTACTGCTGGCCTTGTTTCTTTTATAAGAATAATTAAAAAAAAAATGAGCTGATGGCAGTTTGACTCACAAACCTTGCTTTGCTACTTTTGTGGCCTCCAGATCACTTCACAAAGTCAACACTCCGTTCATCAAGTGTCCTGCCCTGCACCCTCCTCTGAAACCCTCTCACTCTGCTCACTTCCATACATCCCCCCACCCCCCCACCCACCCACCCTTTTTCCCCCAGCCACTCTCTCCATCTTCAGTCACATTTAATGACTGTGAGCCGTAGCCTTTCTGCGGCTGTCACGGAGCGGCTTTAACAAGGTCTTGCACTCCTTTTTTGCTCTTTCCTCCTCATTTTACCGCACTGCTGCCACTTTCCGCCTTTTTTCAGCTGCAATTTTTCCCTTTCTCTGAGACAAGAGTGTACCGGCCTCTGACAAATGCTGCGGAGAACAGTGTGTGGGGAGGGAGACAGGGTCTGGGCACCACCGACTTTTTGCTTTATTATTAAACAGTGGTATGCATTCTAATGTAGTAATAACATGAAAATAACCTGCAGTGAGAAATCAGCCTGTGCGTGACGACTCCATGTGAGGATACTGTAAAACACACGTGGACTGCCAATTGATCTCGTTTGTCTGTTTAGGCTGTTTGTGTATGCTGGCTGGACGCAGAGGGAGAGGTGGTTCAGGAGCCTCCTATCTGTATTCTTCCAGTCACCAGAAGACGTGGGGATATTGGCCACGTATCGCAATATCACTGGAAACTGTGGGGGCAGTGCTGAGCATTAAACCCAAATAAAACAAATTTGGATCGCTTGAGTCACGTTAAAAAAAAAGTAAAATGCCTTTTTTTTGTCTCCTTTCGTTGAAAATTGTTATCACCAAGCAGTAAATTTCTTTTGGTAAACTTCTTGTTCCTTTGGGTGGGTGGTGTTAGTGTGTGTGGTCAAACTAAAACAGTGAACAATGTCTCCCTTCTCCTTTCGCACGTTACTGAAGTCACGTTTTGAGAGCGTCAGTGTTTTTGGAAAGCGAGAGCATGTTGCGAAAGCGAAGAAGAAAGCCAGCAACCTTACCGGCAGACAGTGCAACTTGTGCACGCTGGTGTGAGTTTTGCAAATGCAGATCTGATGTCCTTGGGCTTATATTTGTATTCATAGCAAACAAGGAGATTAAACCCAAGTAAACCACCTCGGGCTCACTGCATTTCAATTATAGACAGAATAAAAAGAATTATTGATCCATAGATGGAGAGACGGGGGGGCTTGTAGAGAGGCTGAGATTTTTAAGAACTCATTCATCGTCACACTCCTGCAAGACTTGGTAAACCTGTTCCCTAATTGATTTTTAATTGATTTTCAGAGGGAGGCGAGGGCCGGCAAACATTAGCGGACAAGTCTAAGGTTTAAAGTATCAGGGTGCTGGTGTGAAATAAATTCCCTCTTGCACACTTCCTTCTCTCTTTTGTACTTTGTATGAGACAGAGCTCTCGAAGCCGACCACGGAGCTGTCTGCCGTTCCCTTTCCTTTAAAAGCAGGTCGGGACCGAGGCTTATTCGGTGCTTCACCTGACTGCGATTAATCAGAGGAAATGCCACTTTACACCTCACCCGAGGTCTCTTTACCAAAACCTCCAGCTCACTCGGCCCACTATTAACCTGAAACCTTCACAGCCATGTAACCATTGGAAAAGGTCCAGGGGTCAGACTCACTTAATCCCTGGTTTCCTTGAAGGTCCTGCTCCATAGGTGCCCTGCATCAGATGCACTACCAACAGACGCGAGACGGCTGCAGAGCCCAAAACTGGCATAATGAGGAGAAAATGACTACAAAGAGACCCAAAGTGACGACGGAAGGGGAAAAAAGGGAAAACTTAGACCAAACAACCAGGCAAACACAACTACAAAGAGAATAGCGAATGAGCCAAGTGAGCCCCCTCAAAAAAAGACTTCACAGAGATGGAAACTGGTGCCAACAAGGATGAGGGACAATCACGCAGAAGACACAAGGAAGAGGCACGAAGGAGTGAATGTGAAACAACCACAGGGAAAAACAAAAATGGGGAAAAGTGCGCATAGTGGTTTATTTGAGAGCGGATACTTTATGTTGATGGGGCCTTTTTTTGTGTTCCCACATTGTTCCCTTGTTGTTGTTGTTGTTGTTGTTGTTGTTTCCCTTTCTTTTCGCTCCACTTTCATTTGTTCCCTTTACGCTGTCGTCCCTCGGCGCCATCTGTCTCCCTTCAGTGTCCCCTGTAATGCTGCAGATGGCCTTTGTGAGAGATGTGGGAGATCACAGAGGATTTCTATCTATCTGACCCTGACACGCCCTTCTTCTTTCCCTCGCAGCTTGATGCAGCACATGCAAGAGTCCCTCTTCCCTCGACCCTTACTGTTGGTGTTTGGCAGACCGTGGTCCCCGCTTGTCTCCCGGTGCTCCTGTCGTCATTACTGCGAGCCTCTGTTTGGAACAAGCTGCTAAATTTGCATTTCCTCTGGACTGTGTCTCCCTTTTACCATTTGTAGAGAAGAACTGCCAACACAGCTCAAGGCCATGACTACTTTTTTCCCTCTTTTTTTCAAGGGAGTGATGGTGTGGATCTCTGATCACTCTTGAACAACTGTAGACGTAATTGAGACATTGGTTGAGACTGTGTTTTTAGAGGAGACTCTCCACTTGTTGTTGCTGTTGTCATCGTTGTTGTTTGGCTCCATCACCATCTTCTCTCTTTCGCCCTTCTGGAGAGAAACCCACCGAGCTGAAGTAAATGTGATCATCTGCTTAAACAACTCCTCAAAGGGAAGGAATTAAGTTCACCCCGAAGGAGGAAGTGCAGCATCTTTTCCTCTTCCTCCTTTCGCTTTGTTCTGCTCTCTTGACAATTTTCTAATTCCATTGTATTGTCTTCTGGAGGAATCATCATTGGAAGCTTATTATACCAATTTCCAGATTATTATTTTAATCCCAGACAGCAGTAAAGTAGCCACAGATGATTAATTATCGGAACAACTGTGGAAAATAGGATATTTAGGCCTCTGTTAACAGTCTCCTGCTAAGAAGCCTCCATAACACCAATATTTTGTTTGAGCTTCTATTTTTAAGACAGTCTCAAGGGGCAGAGCCATATTTATTAACCCTATTGACCTGTTTGAGGAATCACTGCCCTCCATGAACTCCACAACTGACCTGTTCACCTCCACTTCCACCTCCAGCAGCTGGTGTCTCTGTCCCCTGGAATCTCCCAACACCCGCCAGTGATATTGACCGTGAGTCTGCCCACTCATGGCTGTAGGGACTATGGCAATAGGTGAGTTTGCCCAAATGTTGAACAATCCCTTTTTAATTTCCAGGGCCACTCAGCAGGGATAAACAGTCTTAACCGGTGTCACTTCATACACCAGAGTGGGGTGTTTGGCACAGCGCAGCGTTGTTGCTTTGTTCGCAGCCTTTTAACATTCCGCCGCCATGCCCTTCCCGCCTCCCCCTCAGGCATTATTCGGAACGGGGAAGGTGTTGTTCAATTAATCTGAACTTACTTCTGCAGACAATTAGATTGTTAACTGTGAAGAGCTGCTGTGCCGGGGGGGAATATTGACTGAGGCTGAAGATCATGAGGGAAGACAAGTACCTGTTTTTAATAAATCATGCTAATTGGCGGGAGTATGGGGTGGACAGAGCCACCCCGGCTGAGTCCTGTCACTTTAAGCACTTCTAATCAACGTGATTAACTGACGCTTCCGAACACATTTGAATCGGTCGGTTCAGGACACGCCGACACATCATCCGGCTGGTTTAAAGATTGGGTGAACTTCCTGTCAATCACGTTTAAGCAAGCCAATCGAATTTGTCGTTGCACGATATTAGCTGGACGATAGCAGTCGAGCCTCTTGGCAGTAAAAGAAATAAAAGAAAACCCTCATTTGAAAATCCTCAATTGATCACGAAAATATGACGTTCAGCTTCCTTTTGTGACGTTGGCTTTGTTCTTTGGTTTGTGGTTTCGGCTTTAGGTTTGGACAAAGCATATTTTGCTGGATGTGTATTCAAACTAGATAAAGTCAACAAAAAAATATTTAATCACATCAAGATTAAATATTTAAAAAGGGACTAAAAACAATTCAAACCGTGAAAATTAACAGCAGTTTTTCTTGGAAAAACGAGACTAACACCAAAACTAAGACCAATTTGCAGACATGGCAAGGAGCTTCATTTCAAAATTTTAGTAAATATTTTATGCAGGTACTCCACAAGGAGTAAGTCCAGGTTTTAAAAATAAGAGCATCTGAACTGAAGGGTTATTTGAGCAAAACACCCAAGCGTTTCTTGACTCCTATCTTTGCTGGCACTTATGGATCATGCTGGCGATGCATCACCCTTCCGCTGAGTGACGGCAGCGGGTGACTGAGATGGATGGACCGTCTCTACCTGATAGGCCACCTGAAGGTTAAGCGATGTTCTATCTTTTTTTTTATTCTGCTATCTTGTAGAACCTCCTGTGTTTAGGTCAGCCTGTCGACTTTCCCCATCAAGGCTGATGACACGTGACAGCCATGATGTGCCTGTCTCTGCTGATGAACTGTGTGTGTGTGTGTGTGTGTGTGTTTGTGTTGCATTCAGGGACTATAACGTGCCAATCATACTTTGTGCCCAACCTTGGCTTGTCAATGCAGCGTCGGTAGAAATGGACACGTTAGTCCGAGCTGTTTCTTGACATATCGCCACGTTCTGAAGCCAACACAACCATAAGAATTATTTTTACACAACAGCAAAAAGTGAAGTCTGGCTGCTTTAATATGATGATCTCATTTAAATCATGGATGACACGTCTGGCCTGGTGGTTCATGTTAGTATATATTTTTTTTTTTATTCCCCAGTAAAGCAGAATTGCACAATTAACGATTAACAACAAAGAAAGTGCAGACTTTTTTTTTTTTTTTTAGTGTCTTCAGTGTTGACTTTTCTTGTTTCTGTTCATTAACTTGCTATTGTGAGGCCATTTGTAAGGTGAATTTGTTAACTGAATTTGCAAATTCTTAATTAACAAACAAAGCAAACAAGCAAACAAAAAGGAGCACTTAAACCTTTTATTGCACCGAGGCCTCGAGTTCACAAACACTTTGAATGGGAAGATTTTCACCTTGAATCCTGTCTGCACAGATATTTTCAGAGTGGCGGAAACCTTTGAAACACTGTTAAAACTGTTGATGTATTCCATTGATGCACCTTTCTTTCTCTGGATGTCTGGATTTCTGGATGCGGACAGCTGCTGATTATCAGATTCAAAAAATAAGTTGAAAAGGGATTCATTTCAATAGGATTCAGAAAATACTGTGTCCTTTTTTGTCTCAAGTTTCAACAGCCAGAGGAGTTTTAACGTCGACCTCAACATCAAACCCCTCTAGACACCACAATCCACCATCTGCTGTTTCCCCGGCAATATATTCAGACAGGGTGTGTTTTGATACCAAGGCATGGCAAAAACATCATCTGTAAGTAGGAGGAAGGACTCGACAGGTAGAGCCAGATCAACACCAATAATAAACAAAAGATTTCATTTAGAGAATAACTTCCACCACACTCATAACAACTGTACGGTACTGTAATGTGATACTGTGACAACTCTCCAAGACATTTTCCCTCGAGGCTCCAATTTCCAGCTACTTTTTTTGTACCGTCAGCCGAATGTTTTCCTTGTAAAAGTTTATTTGTCGATCTTTAATTGACTCCACTTTGGGATTTAGGTGCCGTGTGACCACATAAGGGGCTACAGATTTCCTGTATATTGAACATGCCTCCAACAAAAGAAGTTTTATTGTTTTCCATCTGGCTGGAGCCCCTTTGGCACCATTACAAAGAGCACTTTATGTTCAGCATGAATGGCTGCAATAGATATTTTTTTTCTGTGAATTCATTGAAAGTATCTAGCCCATTAATGAATAGGCCTATTAATTAAAGAGGTCCAAGGCCTTCATGTCTGTTTCTTGCAAGGCGTGTGCAATTATGTAACTCTTTATTTGTACCTAGAGTACATTAGCTTTTTCTTGCATATTGAGGTGACTCAACATCTCAGTTGGGATCATGGGCTCCTGCTCGGCTTTGCAGCCAACCTCCCAGGAACTGGCGAGTGGAGTGTCTAGATTGGAGTTGGTGAAGGTGTCAAACAGAATCAGTTCACTGAGTTGGCAGGGTTCCACGTAGAGAACAAGAAAAGCTGAAGCAACTTTCACCAAGGCCTAACCTTCCAATGCAGCATCTATGAAGTGTGTTGCCTTGGTTTGCCTTTACAGTGTGGGGGACAAAGGCTTCACTTCGCCAAGGTTTCAGGTCTTCTTAATAGGCCTCAATGCAGAATAAAGGTCGCCTTGCTTGGCCTTGACATTTGACTGGTGAAAGAGTTGTGAATCTACATTTGCAGACAAACTCTGACAACCGCTATAGGTGTAGTACCAGGTGCAGAGAGTTTGACCAGTTCCTACAACTAGTTGTTGCCACTTGCATATAGTGAATAGCACAGTTTTTGTTCACCCGTCTGCCTGTCTGTCTGTCTGTCTGTCTGTCTGTCTGTCTGGCTAGCAAGGTTTCTTTTGAACTAAATGTCTGTCAAATTGTTTAATGATATCACACAAATACTTGACAGTGAAAGCCAGATATCTCAACTGGACAGATGGAGGGATGGATGGTTGGGTTGAGTCAGTACCCCGACAGAAGGAGATTTTCCCCTGCCTGACATAACGGCTCCAGAAGTTCCCCTCTATCTACGATGTAGTTAAAGGCAGTGTCGTGGTTTTAGTGTTTGCACTGACTAAGCCAGTCACCCTGCTAACGGAGGGCTAAAACGGCTGCATGGAAATAGAAATTGCCGGTTGTACTGAAATCTAAGTGAGCATGTCTGAGCCTTTATTTCCCACCCTGGTGTGTAGGCCCTTCACTTGTCACCTCGGTGTGTTCTTTCATAAAGCTCCAAGCGAGCGGAGAGGGAGGGATTCCTCTTGTACAATTCTGCAAGAGCGCATCAGCAGCCAATGAACCGTAAATGTGCATTCACACAGATAACAAGGTTTCTCACCCCTGAAGGGGACATTGTTTCTTGCCTTTTTGCGCTGCTGTAAGTGAGCTTTGCCACTTTCTCGTATGAATCCACCGTTTTTGCACCCCCACCCTACCCCCCCAGCGCCGCTGGCTAATGTTGGCTGTGTGTTGTCATTTGTGTTTATTTTCTCGCTCTTTATTGTCGCACATCGTTCAGGCTTGCACTGCGGGAGAGACGGCCTGGAGTCAAACGTGTGTGCAAGGCACAGAGGGGATGACAACTGCTCTTAAATTTACACAAATAGCACGATGATGTTTTTCGTTGGAGAGCGCTAAGAGAGTATCCTCTCAAGCTGTGAGATCCAGCAGACACAGCTGTGACACTGAACTTTAAGAGTCCTCCTGAACTAAATGGAGTGCCTTTGTTGGTTTTCTCTCCTCCCACCAAGGCAGCGACAGCCTGGGCTGAAGTCCGCCTGGACTTGGGCTTCGACTGATTCGATTTTAGTGGTCAATGGACAAGGTCAGCGAGATTTAACCTCAATCTGGTTCTCAGGAATAAGACGTCTCTGCGGTGCCGTGGGGGAAATTCATGATATCAGGGATGTGTCGGTGTCTGAATTTGATGACCAAAGGTCAAGTTCTGTTCGGGAGGTACAGAAAATGTACGACTATTCACCACCAGATCTCCACAATCAGAAGTCCCACACACTTGTGGACGGCACCATTGGAAAGCCCGTGCTTTTTTTCAATTTTACGATAAGTGAAGATGCAGTGATTTCAAACAGTCTGTGAGCCAATATTTCCATTTTCTTTTTGATTAAACTGTCCAGAGATTTTTGCTCTTCCTCTTCACTTTGGGAACAGGGAAACTTTCCACGTGGAAATAATTGAAAAGCCAAACATGGATGAGTAGGGGGAAAACATCCGTTTGTTGTTGTGAGAGATTCTCATCTAACCACATCCTTGATCTGTGAAATTGAACTAAATTGATTTTCATGTGAACAATTTTTTTTCTTTTTGATCAACACAAACCAGGTGTGCCAACTGTGCAAACTGAGAAAAATAATACCATTACCATAAAAGCTCAATGGAGAAAAAAAAAGTGTCTCAGCACCTGAGACTCTTACAAATAGCAATTGAAGGTTAAATATGATCATAAAATGTGAGAATTCAAGATCAATGTTTTCTAATAATAAAATATCTTAAAGTCTATCCCTTCTTTCGTTCACTTGCTGCGCTTTTGATGGGGTGTGCAATTCTTGAAATGATCCCTTTGTGAAGACAAAAAAGCACTGATACCTTTCCTAGGTTATGGAACTTTTAAAGATTTAGCTGTCATGTATAGCGGGATATAACTGAATTTGATCACTTTCATTGTCTTCACTGTCATTACACCCGTTTGAGTAGGACTGTCATCAGCAAAACTGTCTGGCAAAACTGTCTTTCCGCTGCAGTTGGTGCTGATGCCTTTCTGGAATAGAAATCAGAAAGCAGACGTCATACACAGAGTTGCTCCACAAATTAATCTATTGCTTATGCAGGTAAGCAATTAACTATTGTGTGCGTGCGTCTGTGCAGTGAATCACAAAGAACAAGAATCAACAGCTCAGCCCCGGTATTATATTTGATGTACTGTTTGCCAGCCATTCATCTCATTTTATTTCCAATACCGAAAACTGATGTTGATGTATAATAGAGTGCATGATTGACGGCGACAAACATATTTAAAAAGCCAATTGGTTTGTCTCCATAAAAGCTTTTTGATTTGAGAGAAAAGAATTGCCTCAAAACAATCTCTCTCTGAAAGCAAGGTAACGTTAGCATGTTGCTAACTGCTACCGTGTAAATGTCACCTGGCAAGCACACCAACACCTAAAGTCACAAAGCAGCAAGATGATTGCATTTGTTCCATTGGCTTGTCCAAAACATGCTTTTAATTTGCTTTTTAATTGAAAGGAAACTTTTAACTAGATAACAGACATTTCACTGTCGCTAAAATATGGGTAGTCTGCGTCTGTGTAGCTAAAAAAAAAAAATTGATAGTCGGCGTCTTTATTATTAATCCGTCATGTATGCATGTTCATTTTCTCTAGTTATTTTCGCCCTCACTTAGAGAGACCCTGCTGGCAGCTTTCTTTCAGCAGGCGAGAGTGACAGGCACATAACTGGCACATAACTGCCTGGTGTTAAAAGCAGTGACCTTTTCCAAGACAAACAGCGAATGACTGAAGAGAGCATCTTAGCGTGCCAGAGGGGCCGAGAGGCGGCGCAGAAACAAGTGAATGTTTACTGGAGACCAGACGCCCACGTCGCATCTGCTTCTTTGGAGGACATTCTGTATTTTTATTAATTAGCCCCGGCGTATGTCACATCAAAGTTCAAACCACATTTAAAAACGAGTCCTAAACAGTCAACTGCTTCAGTCTAAACTGTCGCCCACCGTGAGGGAGCAGGAATTGCTTTCTCCCACCCACCGGCTTCGCTGTTTCTCAAGAATCTACAGCTTATTGTGTCTGAGTGACAAGATGGAGGGCTATTTTATTCTGCGTGCTTTACAGAGATTGTTTTGACTGACAGCCAGATGCGCTCTCTCTTTCTCTCTCTCTCGACAGCAGATATCCTCTCAAATTTATCTTCATGGTGGCTGGTGAAACTTTCTTTTGTCTCTAAGGCGCCTTTTTTCTTTAAATTCCTCCCATAAGGTTTTTTTTTTGTTTTTTGTTTTTTGTCTTCATGACTGACTCGCTGTTGAGCGCTGCGTCCTTGAAAGCACTGGCGGCCGCTGCGCTGATGGATGCTCAAGTCATATTCCAACTTACTGTATAATGGATGAGCCAGATGAGCCACACGAGAGAACGCTTTAAGCCGCAGCCTTTGAAGTCGAGATGGACGAGAGACGCTGCTGACGAGCTCGCACGTCGGCTTCAGGACAACCTGCTCGTCAAACAATCTCCACTCGCTAACAAAGACCCGATTTTAGGAGAAAAAAAAAAAACGCCAATCAATGTGAATTCTGTTAGTAAAAACAACCTTTGTATGCTGTTTTTATAAAACCATGTGTATGTTTGCTGGTCCCCCCCCCCCCCCCCCCCTGCTATTAAACTTCAGGAGGTAATTTCATTCACCTAGATGGTGAAAAGAAGAGGACGTTACAGGTTGAGAATAGACTTCAAGTGTTGGGAAGTGGCTGTCACCACGAACCGATTTGTTCATTGTGCCTTTTTTTTTCCCTCTATGGATGGCCCCATAATTACCAAACACCTCTCTGACCCGATCATTATGTTCAAACTCTTGACAAGAACACGGCACACCAAAACGTTTCCTGCGCAGCATTAATAAGAGTCTCGTCGGCATTTGACAGTCTAATGAAGGTGGAAAATATAAATTTGCAAGACATTGGAATTTATTTTAGTCTTGCTTGTATGGAAGAAGTTAGAGAACCATCATTTTTTTCCCCCCTTACCATGCACAATGTTGCAGCAAGCTCATATCTTTACTTTTTTTTTTCACATCGTTAAGTATTTTCCACGAGTGTCTCGTCTTCACCTTCCCCTTCAGGATCATAATAGGTTGAAATTGTCAAACGATGAGGGTTTTGCAGCCTTTCCTCGGCAATCAACCTGCTCAGTTGACTTCATGTGGAAAATATTGAGTGCTTTTCCGCCCAGTAAAAAAATCAAAAGCCAACAGAAAAAACAAAACAATCGCGCACCCTGACGTAGGGTCGCACTCAGCAACACGCAAACGCTGAACAGTGTCAGTCTATGAAGTAACAGCAGCGTGGACGTTGATGTTTCTGTATTGTGATGCATGATGTCTCATTACGCTCGTCTGACTCAATTCTCTGAGTCAGTATTTGCCCAATTATAGTTACAATGCCTCCGCGGACTCACGAGGCAGCTGTTGGGCTGGAGAACAAAGCAGAAATTCACCAAAGGGGACGAAGTTGAGTCCATTAAAAGCATCAGGCGTTTTAGATTGAAAGCTTTATCTCGAACATACACAACGGTATACATACATACAAATATAGGTTATATTACAAACATTTAAAAAAAAAAAAGTACCATTCAGGAGAAAAACATCTTGGGTATTCGCTGGCTGTATCACATTTGATTCACACATTTTCACAGAATATTACTGCGATAAATATAATAAATTAGTTAAATATACATTCTTTTAAGGTGGAGAGCTTATTTTATTAAATTTCTAAACCTTTTGAATTATTTAATTTCCTAAAATAAACTATTCATAGCAGAATAGCAGAATTGCATTTTACACCAAGAAAACTTCATAATGAATGACGACATGCCTGAAGCCCACAAGTGGATGTTTAAGTTTTCTATATTTTTTCAGAGGTTGGTACATGACATGACAGAGGTATTTGACAATCTGATGGAAAACCTGCCAAATTTTACACCTCGTCCTTTATCTCAATCTGACAAATGGCGCAGGTGAACGACTCACCTGGGAACCTGCCGCTGGGGGGACAAAAGGGTTTATAGTTGCATCACTGCGATTCTCTGGAGCCTTGTTCCTGCCCACCGCTGAGCAATCAAATAGAATCCCTGAGCGATATGATGAAATCCCAGAGAGACGAAACCCTGCACACATACTCTGTTTCACTCAAGGTTAGAAAAAAAAAAAAAAAGAAGTCACCTCAGCTCCACTGAAGGTGCCTTGAGTGCTGCTTTTCTGGGTGTGAGGAGGGAGGGAATCCTGAGATAAAACTGGTGTCTTTCCAGTCCTTAATTGATTAAATCCAACCCTTTTTTTTTAATCTCCAACATTAAACAGTAGTAGCTCCACTGAAGAGTCAAACGATTACATTTCTGTGTCTCGCTCAAATTGCTGGCGTTTAAGAGTGCTGGCGGTGTTTTGTTGGTCGGTCTTAACCTCGACATGGAAATCAGCAGATGTGGCTTTCAACAGGGGATCCACTTCTCCATTCATGAGCTTCCCACTGTGCCAGGTTTGATTTATGTCAGCGCCAGTGTGTGCAGCACATGGTGCTCCCCCAGTGTGTGCAGCACATGGTCCTCCCCCAGTGTGATTCACATGGAGAGTTTTCTATCTTCCACGTTCTGATCTGTTTGTATGTACAAAGCAGGCTCAAGCGGGCGCCATGAAGCAGGGCCACCACTTACAAGATAATCTGGTTGATGTTTGGCCAAGCAAAGGCTGGATTATCTGATGATGCTTTTTTAAAAAAAAACAAAAAAAAAAAAATGTGTGAAAGCGCCAGATTTTCCTGTTATGTGTGAGAGGTGGTTTTTCAGAAGAGGCGATCAATCCTGCCAAAATTTGAAATTTTAAGTATTAAGCACAGTGGTCTAGTGTAGTTTATTCTAGTGGGTATAGCCTTCAGAACAATACAAAACACAAAATAACAACCACCATCATGCTCAGTAATGCATTAAGTCTGCATCCACGTCTAAGTGAGACCATGAAAGACTGATTATGTACTGTCTAAATGTGAACATATATAAAATATACATAGCAGTCATTTACAGCTGGACTTGACTTAGCAGACGATCGGCAATCACAACTTATTTGTTCAAGAAAAAAATGAAATAAAATAATCAACACGCACATAAAAATGTAAGGTTTCAGCAATCAATTGCAAACACAAATACATTTTTTGAAGCTGCACTAAAGCAATGGCTGACTCTCAAAAGATCATAGCATAAAACATCATATTAATCACATTTTAAAATGGGAAAGTGAACGTTGTGTCATAAAACAGACTGATACTATCTTTGCGCATTTTTGAGTGGTTGTGTGGTAATTTGGGACCTTTTCTGGTGGTTACACGGTGTATACCTGTGTATCATGCAGACTACAACACTGGCGTTTCAATGAGGAAATTGTAAATTCTGTTGTTTTGACAACTGCAGATGAGCGTAAAAAAAAAAAAAGTGTATTTAACACTGACCGTCCATTATCGGAGAGGAGAAACCACCTACTTTGATGAAGATGAAAAAAAAAAAAAAAACGAGTGATGTGACGACACTGGAGGTTGTTTGGATCAGCAGACCGATCCAAATTTTCCTTCCATCTGACGACTCCGACGCCTCAGTAATGGATGTTATATTAAGGCTGATTAGATTAATTGTAGGGGCTGTAGACACGATCACCGGCAGCGGGACCCTCGAGAGTGAGCAGGGAGAGGAGATCAATCAGTCGTGTCCATCTCGGACCACATAATGCACCGCTGATTGCTTCGGTGGCGAGCGGGAGGAGATTTATGTGGATATGAGAGGGCTCAGCTTTTCTCTTACTGTCCGCTTGCTCGTCTCCATTATCGTCCCCTGAGTGTCTGCACCCACTCTGGCCATTCAGTTCATCAAGACAAAGCTGTTCTTTAATCGTGGAGGAGGCACTTCTTAAAAATCGCTGCACGCACGAACACAGACTAATTACAGATGTAAATTTAAAATCCCGTCCCCCATTTTAAATTCTCTTTTTTAGCACATGGGCTTTGTCGTCCTATTCCTATTGTTTGCTTCACACTGCGGTGGACCATCTTCATCTGCATTCAGTTTGCATCCACAAGGAAAAGCTTGAACATGAAATGGCTGGACAGATTGATTACGAACTGAGACGAGGGCACTTTGTGTAGGTCCGTTTTACTGAGAGGATCCAAATTTTGCGAAGATGTAATACATTAGATTTACATGTGTGACAGTTGAGGGTGCTGCCACTATGCCTCCAATCGATCATGTGCCTTGGCTACTCGGCCAAGGGGATATCCCTTTGGCCAACTGGTTAGCTCGCATGACTATCAACCGGGTGTCTGGGGTTTGAAGCCCGCTCAGGCCCTCTTTACCTTGCCACACATGATGCACATGTTCTGTTCTGCTGATGTTCACGCACAAACACGCACAGCCACACACATTGATCTCCCTAATCTCTGTGAGGACTTTTAATATTTCCCAAATCGTATGTGCAACCCTAAAAATGTTCTCACACTGTTGGTTGGAAACGTATTGCGGCCCTCACAATGCGTACGGACAAGAACAGACACACACAGCACCAAGTAAAAACACTCCCATTTCATTGTGCCTGCTGTGCTTTTCATGATTAGCCAATAAGAATGAACTGTGAGTGCAAAGGCTTTGCTTCTGTACATGTAAAAAAAAAAAAAAAAAAGATGTAATCTGATGAGCATCAGTTTTATTTATCTATTAAAGCCAAGAGGACTGAATACAAAGGGTATAATAAACAGTAAACTAATAAAATACAATTAAGTCTATTAAGAAAAACAAAGGTAGCCACAATATAAACAGATTTAATTACTTCATCTCATATTTGAAATTGATCTACAATATTCTAAAATCCCAAGACTCTTTATAATCTGCTTTGTCAAATTAAAACAGATGCTCGTCAAGACTTTGAATTGTCATGACAACTTGCAGCCCTGAAAATTATTATTGAGGTGCTAACAGTCAAAGGATACAATTAGATTATTATTATTATTATTTTTTTTTTTTATTATTATTTTTTTTTTATTATTATTATTATTATTATTATTATTATATAAATGTGAAGTGAGAGTGCCTATACACACATTGGCCATTTCTTTGTGCAAGTTACTTTATACTTAGCATTGAACATTTTCCACTTCCATCAACCTTCCCTTCTTCTCAGCCACTATCTCAGTCCAACTTATCACTCTTCCATTTACCTTCAGGAGGGGGAATTTGCTATTAAAAGATTGCTCATTGTGAACGGAATGGTCCATGGCTCCCCCCCTCACCCCACCTTCAGCTGGAAGGTTTACAGCCAGCAGGCCTTGAAATGGCTTCATTTTCCATCAGCTCCACCCCTCTGGGGGAGCCTTTGGTGGAGCTAAAGGCCAATCAGGAGAATCCAACAGATCAGTAAAGCCGGCGTCTGAAATCAATCTTTGGAGTTCACAGGCTCGTGACACCGTGGCACAGGAGGTATCCACTTCCCATCGGCAAATTCAGTCAGGCAACAGCAGAGTCCATTCAGATAAATCAAAAGCCTGTCAGCATTTATTAAACCACACACGTGACGCCATTACCACTGTGCGTGAAAATACTGGAGACGTCTTGTTGCTAATCCATCTTGACCTCACATTATTCAATGTGCCAATCAGACGAGAAACATGGAGGCGGATGAGGAATTAATTGTAAATTTTAAGATCTTGAAAGGATCCTAATTTTAGTTCAGTTTATTTGCGTTATATTACCATGGCACTACAGCATGTGCGGCGTGTGAGTTACAAAGAGGTGACTCGCTAATGACTTTTGATGAGAATTCACTAAATTAAGTCCTCTTACAGTGAGAAAGAAAACACAGCATGTTGCCATGCACATGCATCTTATCAGGAGCTTCTCTTCCAGCACAGGAAATAACCTCTTGTGAGCGCATAACTGTGAGTGAAACAGCAAGGAGACACATTTTCTGGCCGTCCAGCTGGGGCTAAGCAGATCTCCAAGATTTCTCTTGCGTCATTTTGAACATTTTCATCAGCTGCCATAACTTTGTCCCCTGTTATTTCAGTCAGCATTTCAAACGGCAGTCTAGCGTGAAGGACTCTCAGCTGTGAACCATTAATGAGACACATTAGCAGCACATAAAAGGTACTATTAGAATTGATTACACATTTCTGAGGCTACTCCTTTTCCCGAGCTGGAAGCCCGAAAAAAAATCTGATATCCCCTTTCATGAAGATTTCATGGTTTAGTATTACAGCTGATTGTATGATGGCATATGATCCATATGTGCGTCATCTGGATGGAAAATTTCCTCAGCTCTTATGAAGTTGCATCAGTTCTGTAGAGACAGAAGTCAGTTGAATGCTCAAATAAATAAATAAATAAATATTTAAAATTGGCACGGTCACCCAGCCAGCAGAGCCAATAATGGGTTGTAACACACTCAACAGGCCTGTCAAACATTTGTCACAAAATAGGAGAGAAAAATGTGCTGCTGTTCTTTGTTCGAGAGGTTATAAAATTCACATCCATTGATCCTTCGTAAAAACATTACATAAAATTTGCCAGTTACACGCTCGTAGCTACTAAGCAAACGCTAACGATGGTTAACATTAAAATTACGTGTTCCATTTTTATTAGATTTATGTGTCACAGTTTTATGTAATTTGATCTTGTATTCCAGCCCAATGTAGTGACGTATATGGAGGAATTGTGCATACAGCCCACACAAAGCTACACAACAACAGCTTAGGACGACATGTGATAGTACGTGAAGGCAAGTTACGGCATTTGCAGAACGTCCATCTCAGTGGGTTTGATTTCAACAAGTGGGGGTAAGAAAACAAAAAAAAGGATCAGACTTAAATTACTGTACTCCAGAAGCATTTTATCTGCACTTTCTTGCGATTGGGTCAATAGGAATTGCTCACTACCAGTTGTGCCATGTGAGAAAAGAATCTCACAATGACCAAAATGAAAGCAGTTTAGATTCCTTCAATTCTGTCAGCTTCACTGTTTGGTTGCAGCTTCAGGAAGAGAAGCCGGCTGTGTGAAACTCACTGCAGCCAGATGTTAGGAAACCTAAAGGAGTCGTTATCGCCCTCTTGATCGTCGCACTTCCCACAGACTCGCAACGCTCGCGGCGCCCAACTTTTTTTATGTTCACTTGGTCGATTTGTGGTAAAGATTTCAAGAGCTGGCTGATTGCTGCGGGACACGAGCCGCCTTGCTGGCTGGGAAACAGCCACTGTTTTTAGAAATTGTGTCGAATTCTGACCTCCTTCTCATTTCCAGCAAATCAGCAGTGCAGTGCCAGCAGGCGAGCGCGATGTTGCTTGTTTGTTTTTTTGTTGTTTTTTTTTAAAGTCACACCAGAATAGTTTTCACTCCCCTCAACACAATCACGGATGTGGTAAAACTTTATGCTGCACCTTCTTTTCTCCTCTTGTCTGTCTTAAACCTTCAGTCTAAGTGCACTGTCACGCAGCCAGTGGAGCCAATAATGGGCCGTAAGCAGCCAACAGACCTGTGAAACAATTGTCAGGTGCTTTAATGGGTGAGTCGATCCTCTACAATTTCTAATGATTGGGTCAGCACAGGAATCAGGAATGCTGTTGTTGTGGTGCAAGTGGGATGTATATGTATATACAGTATATATATATATATATATATATATATATATATATATATATATATATATCACTGCATATTTTTTAATAATAATATTAATTAGCAGGATGAAAGGCAATGTGGAGCTGCTTCTTTATGACAAGCGGCCCGGATGGTTTCCTCTTTGTCGCAGCTTAATTACCAAGTGCAAAGAGTGGCACGGCCTTATCACTGCAATTAATACAAATGGTCAGGTTGCAGCCGGCGTAGATGAAATGCTGTTGCTTGAATCATTAATTACACTAATGCTGCATTTACAGTTTCATAGGAAACGTTTTCCGTGTTTACAGGCATTTGCGCGCAGGATTAGAAGCCAGTTGTTGCTGTCGTGGTGGGAAAACGCAGCTCCTCGCTCTTCATTGGCTGTCCTAAATCAGCATTAAAGACGTGTCATTTGTCATTTTTGCTCCTCATAATGAGAGCCTGACTGGGAGTGTTGCTGCCATTCAAGAATTCACACAACACTGCGTGAAGAACATGATGTAGGTCATCGAAATAGAATCACAAACCTAAAAAAAAAAAAAGATGTTATTGTTCACGTCCAGAGGAGCAGGAAACAAACTGACCTGTTGAATTTTTAGAGAACTTTGTCCCGCTATTCTTGCCGGCATTCACAGGGACATTTTGAAAAGCTGAAAAGATTTAGTTTAAGTTTTCTTTGAAAATTTTGACAATAAACTGGAGAATTTACTTTGCGCTTCCTTGGAAAAGCATAAAACGCGAGCGTTCCCTCTGGAGGACGTAGACTGGAGGCCTGCTCGCGAATCTGATTTGAGCTACAGAACACCAGCTCGGAGCTCAACTTGCAACCGTTGAAGATCCGTGAGAGCTGTGAAATGAAGTCCAGATGAGGCGGATAAACCGGTGGTGGACGCTGGATGATGTGTTTCTGTTGACTTTGCCGCAGGATTTCTCATCTTTGGGGATCTGAATGTGTTTGCTTTTCTATGCAAGTCTCGGGACTTGGCAGGAAACCATGGAGCCTGAGGTGTTGTCTGGCAGCCGATGCGTGCGTCTGTTGCCGCTCTGAGAATTTTAAAACGTTTTTACGGCGCCGGGAGATGATGATGGATGTACACCACACTCTGAGGTAATATCATAAAGATCCTGCCTTATGCCTCTGTGTCTTGCGTGTTTGGTTGAACTTTGATTTATCTTTATATTGTGTCAGACTTCTAAGAAAAACAGGAGGTCCTTTAGCAGAATTTAATTTGTTGTATTTTCAAGCTTAAAACCTCTTTTTTTTATATGACAAGTGCCTGGCTTATTTGAGAAGGAGTTCATGCTCCTTTTAAAGCCATCACTTTTAGTCATTAGTCACAGATTTAGGTTTTAATTCGATTCAACTTTTTAGTCATTAGAAGGCAAAGCAGTCTTAGAGAGGGACTTTTAATCACACGAAGCATGGTTTTTATACAAGAGGCAAAAATAGACACACCATGCAAGCAAACAGCAGTTCAAAAGTCAGGGTCTAGTGCAGTTGGAACAAATTATTAATAGACGGATTGCGCCATTGATTTTTTCATCACTGTGACCCCTTCACCCACATCTACAACCTCTGTGCACTTTCAATCGATCTATAAATTGCATTTTAATTCTACAGCCAATCAACTTCTTTTGATGTTTTACGTGAGGAACTGCTGAAAGATGCCCCTTAGAAATAGCTGAAGTAGATGAGATAGAAGAAATAGAGAGAGCTAGTGAGACCAAGATGGGTGCCACGGCCAGAGTTGTGCTTTCAAAACTGGATGGAGATAAACTGACTGCTCCAGTATGTTATTATGTTCACAACATCTGGGTAATTCCAGAGTTCATACCGACTCTTCCCAACAATTTGAATCATCCAACCACCCAACTCCACTTTTCACTCACGGTGTGTCGGGTCACAATCCTGGTCGACTTTGTTCCGTTCTAATGTTGCAACAAGCGCAAAGGTTTTGAGCTCTGGAAAAAAAAAAATACAGACAGGTTTTCGAAAGCAACGATCAGGGCGAAAACTTAGAAAGAAAACGCGAAGGTTCAAAAGAAATTCAAAGAAATAATAGATGGAAGCCACAATGAAACATAAAAAAGAGAAGCAGAAGAATTGTTTCCTCTTTCTTTCTGTCTCGGGACTCAAACATGATTTGACTACGTTTCTCATCTTCATGACAATGTTCCTGAGAGAGCCCAGCGCCATGAGCTTCCAAGCAGCGCCGCCCATAACCACGACTGGACGGCCGCTCAAGGTACCAAGGTACCACGGCTGCCAAACAGATCAAGTGGCGACACACGCAGCTGCAGTATGTTGCACCGCAAACATATTGATGTGGGAGTTTCCATCCCCAACCTCATAAAAATTCAACAATAATAACGATAAAGGAAAAAAAAAATCTGATGTATCTTAACACTTTTGGTGCTGCGAGGCTGTTTTGTGAGATGCGACTGCCTACATACTTGCCTAGCCTGAAAAGTTTCTGAACCGTCTTTATTTATTTATTTATTTTGCTGTTGTTTTTTCAGGCCCTTGACGTGAATCCAGAGACTGGGAAGAGAAAAACGAAAAACCATGTAGGAGGACAAATGAGTAACGGCGCTTCCTCCCCCTGCGCTGCCCTCAAAGCAACCCCGAGTACGTCGGTGAGCGTCAGCCTCGGCGCTCTCATCGTTCTCGCACGGAGCCTTCGGATGCATCAACACTGGCGCTTCTGCTCCCCCAGGCAGTTATAATTAAGGATCTGCCCTCTGATCATCTCTCCTGCTCATAGAAATGCCGGATGTGTTCAAAGACTGAGGAATTGTTTGTGTCTTCATACATGTGTACAGCCTGCAGGGGAGACGAGTCAACACTGTTTGACTGTCATAAGTTCAGGTTGAGATGTTTTCATTACAGTGGAGAAAGTATGAGCGCCAGTTTGACGTGAAGTCACTCCGCAAATTCTTTTTCTTCATTTTCAAAAATAATATATATTGTGCACTGGTGCTTCCGACTAAACAGGAAGAGTTCAGCTAAAGTTCAGGAAAGAGCTCGTCCCACATCAGGGAGTTCCAGCATCTCGCGGTCTTGTTCACCAGTGACGGGAAGATGGACGGTGGTCTGTGTTCGTGTGGTGGCGCAGGCGCCTGACCAGACCTGTGAGGTGAAGAAGCAGCTGAATCATCGATTTACCACTGTGCCGATGTTTCACCTTTGCTTGTGAACATCGGGCAGTGACCGGAAGGACAAGGACACAGACACAAGCGGCTGAAATGTCTGTCTAAGGAGTTGCCAGGCCCAGACACGGGGAGGCGCTTTCAAATTCTTTACTTCCTTCATTAGTTAAAGAAAAGAATGTTTTCAGAATCTAGAATGAAAGGCAGCAGAAAGAAGATTGATGGATGGATGGTAAATCAATGCAAAAGTCTCGAGGACTTAGTTGTATGTTATTTATATGTTAATAGATGATTATTGTTCACGTTAAACTGTTTCTGCTTCTAAAATGTTTAAATGTTTTCATTTTGAAATTTTGGATGAATATAAAAACCTATCACAATATTTGTGTTGTTATGCTTACATTGAGAATGTATGCTAATATCTGCAAAACAATAGATAGATAGATAGATAGAGACTTCTATTTGACTGACGCCTTCAAAGTCTAGAAAATAGAGATACACAAAGTAAAAATAGAGATACACAAAGGAAAAAGCAAACCAGTCTAACAGAAAATGCATCCGTCTGTCGATTTATTCCTACATTTTTCCTTCTTTCATTTTCTCTACTTCTTTCTCTACTTTTATCTGCCCCGCCATTTGTCCCATCAGTCTTTCCTACTTTGTCTCCAGGGTTCAGTAAGGAATCAGGGAACATTTCCACATGTTGATATTCAAACAGAATGTGCTTCTCTATTTTTGAGAAATTTCAGGAAACAATCCACCAAAAAAAACAACAGCGGCTGTATCCATTTCCTGCCCCAGAAACGTGAATCCTGTTAATCTTTACAGCTTCTGCAGCGTTTAATGAGGTTGCTTCCGTCACAAAAACAGACCTTGGACAACACATGTTGTTGTAAACCTCAGTGTGCTTGTATCTAATGGCTCCGCAGCATTGCCAAGGTAACGCAATTGTGATAAATTAGCTGCCCCAAAGAAGTACGATGTTGCTGCCGCAGCCTCTGTCTCTGCTGCCGGCCTTTCCTGCTACAATGCAACGCTGCTCAATCCATCACTGCGCGCAAGTGCCAGAGGTGCCTTACCTTCATGTTCGCCCCCTGCTGTGTTTTTTGCGTGCCGTGCCCCTGCAGTTTCCACATCATAATGATATCTTTCACTTGGCTCTTGGTTCGGTGGTTGAGTTATGTTTGCGGCGTTTGCTGCACTTAACATTGGAGAAAAAAAGGCCTCCTCAGCGTCTCCAGTGAAAAGTATGATTAAGGATTACCGTCAGAACTGTCGAGCCTGATGGAGATGAAGTTAAAACACACTCCTGCCGTCGTACAGAGAGATCGAGGGGTGTGTGAGTGAGAGTTTATGGATATGTGTGAGCAGAATGAGTTTGACTTTTCAGCATCATCAGCCAGGTTTTTTAGACAAAGAATGATATGTAGGAGGAGGAGTGTGCAGATAAAGAGGGAGCGTGCTTGTTTGTGTGTGTGTGTGTGTGTGTGTGTGTGTTTGTCCAACTTGTAGAATCCATGAAAATGGCTTCTTTCCGAATGACTTCTGCCTCTTTCGTCTGCATTTGGGACTCCCTTCCTCTCTTCCTCCCTCGCCAGCCCAAATTAGCCAACAGCTTCATTAATTTCTCATTGCCGCTGACTCAGCCGTTAGCCGCACCGCACAGCGCTCCGTGGAACGGTGGAGGGATAAACTGCAAGCGCGGTGGACTGACTACATACACTGCTCTCATTATCTCCGCATATATTATCCAATTTTTGAGACGTATAGATTTGCCCCCTTGGTAAGTTATACATATTTCATGACGATGTATCAGAGTGTGAAAACTGGCGCCAGCATGACTTCAAATGGGGCCAAGCAAAAGATTTGCGATAACGTATTGAATAACGTGGTCAAAAAAAACAGGTTCAGAGGTGAAACTTTAAAAGCAACAGCAGTGTGCCGTCAGAGAGGAACATGACACGGTGAAGCAGCGGACGGGCAGACTCTGTTTCACTGTTCCACAACACTGTTCCCCAGGGGAAAGAGGGAAGACAAGAGCGGCGTATCAGGGTGAGCTGTTGAATCACACAGGCGAGAAACACACAAAGGCAGGAAGTGAAGGATGGAAAACAAGACAAGACAAACTTTGACACCAGACTCGATTCGGCTCTTTATTACAACACCTGCTGTTGATTTTTTTTTTTTTTTTTTTTAATCAATATCATGAACTCGTAACTCGTGACCTAAGGGGTGCAATCGCCAGAGTAACATCCAACACTCAGCGTGTGTGCAGCAGGTCAATGTTTTTGATGTTTTTGTGAGAGCGGATTTCTACTGACACTCCAAATCAATGTTCCTACTTTGTTCAACAACGTTACGATGTGAAACGACATGAGACGAAAGACTTTTATTGTCCTGCATGATGCAACGTCTCTCCGCTTCCTGCTTCGGCAGCAGAATCAGTGAGAGTGAATGCTCAAAGACAATCACATAAAATAGAGGAAGTGCCTCTCGGAACGCATCGCAATGCACACTAACGCTCTTAAAATTCCCTGTTCGACAACTAGCTGTTTTTTATGCCACTTACACAACATTGTCTAACGTTCACATTCAGTTATCTTTGTGTGGTTGAGAGCAAATGTGCTGGATTCCGGGTGTAATCCATCATTCGGGCTATTAGAACCCTGGAGTGTGCAAGCTGTCTGTTCCTCTGGTTCCTCTGGTTCCACTGCTTGTTTAGCTTCCGCACAGCTAATCCTAGCAAACTTGTACCCGCGCATCGCCTCCACTACCTCGTGGCGCGCGCACGCTCAAGGAAGGACTCGTTCAAAACTCATCCTCCGCGCTCGATGCTTCAAACTTTTGCAGCAGCACTCGTCTGGAGTGCTTTGATTTCTGTGCAGCACACGAGATGAGAACAGACCTGCAATCTGGATGCTAATCAGGGAATCGGCGAGGTGCTGTTGTCTCGGTGTGCGCAGACAGGACTTGTCAGCCCGGGCGCATTAATTCAGTTTGAAGCGCTCCCATCAACTCATTTTCTTTAACTCGACTCCCACCGTCTCTCTGTCTGCGTAACCGCCGATGACAAGAAACCTCGGGTCGATCAAAGTTGGCTTTCGGCTCCGACTGAAGCGAGCTGCGTGTCACTCTTGCTTGCGTCTCTGCCTCCGCTGGAACAGAAAGCGGAGAGGAGCCAACGCGACCTGTGCTGAACTCCATCCATAATCCATATGTCGGCTCGCCGTTGCCCAGAGATGCCCGGTCAAATTTCCACTCCGTTACATATGAACCTTTTGTGGCCCTGCAAAAGCTCGGAAAGTGCTCGATGGGAACGGAAGATACAAATAGATACAAGACACATCGTGGTGATTCATGCGAAACTTGGCTGTTGCTGCGCGACTTAACATCGTCCCGCTTTGAGTAGTGGTGTGCAATACAGTGAGATATTGTATAGATCCAATACGAAGTAAATACAGGGCCAGTACCAGTAAAACCGATACAAATTCCAATATATTTTTTAAATTACAGTGAATTTAAAGACTTGTAAGTGTTTTTGCAATTAAAACCCAGGACAGATTTTGGGCATATATTTTAGGTAAATACAAATACTCGACTACATCATTCCAACTTAATGACCAACCCTGTTATGTAGTTGTAAAAATCTTGATACAAGCCTAAAGTAACAATCTCAATACGATAATATTGATCAATACCAATGCCAATGTTGGGATTGATAGTTATTTGGATGATGCGGCTCCCAATAAATGCTGCATTCCTGGTGAGACAGAACCAGATGTGTGTGGTGGAAGCTGAGTGCTGGGTGATTAATCCATACATGGTACGAGCGCACAATGTGCGTTGATTGACACTTTTGCTCTCTGCTTCCACACCACGAAGCAGAGGAACACTTGTGAAGGCGTTTGTGATACACTGCAGCACCACAATCAAAAGGGAAAAAAAGCACAAAGATACATATTCTGCCACACTAATCTGCCGTGGGTGGCATAGCAGATTTGTTAACAGTAGGAAAGGAAAAAATAAAAACAATTTAATAAAATGTGAAAAAAAAGAAGAGAAAAATGGAGCAAAGACGCTGGGAGCGAAATGATTCACGACATGCTTTAATGAACCCCTGGTTGTTCCCGAGCCCAGCGATTCAGTCTCATGTATTTAAAATCAGCAGCGTGAAAGAAAACAGGGGATACAAAAGGCTTTAAGGAGTGTTGCCAGAGTTGAAGGAGGCGATTCCAAGCCTCGACTGCAGCACACAAGGTGTGAAGACGAAGCCAGATACTTGGGATGCTCCATCCGGTGAAAATGGCAAATAATTGTTTCTTTCACTCCTGGAGGGAGATGTCATCTTGTTTTCAAGGCCCCTGAAGGCAGCCGAAGCACGCAGACCTGTTTTTCTTTCTTTCTTTCTTTCCTTTGCTGAAATTATTTGAGTTACTGGAGAAAAGGAAAGGGGGGTGAGGGGCTGAGGGTGGGGGAGAGGCAACCTTCAGGCCGTCTTGAGCAAAAAATAGCAGAACAGAGGTTGGCATCGAAACTCTTGCTCCCTTTTAATGCGGCGGCTTTGCAGCAAAAGAGCGACGTAATTAACAGTGACAAACAGCCAGCTTAAATAAGGAGTGCGGGGAAGAAGCCTCTCAGGTTTGAGCCGATCCCCCCCCCCCAAAAAAAAAAAAAACACACACTCTCTCTCTCTCTCTTCCTATCCCTCTCTCTCGCTTTCCAGCCGTCACTGTAAACCGGTGCCAAAGGCCACGCAGCGCCACAACAGCACCAGCATGACACGTTTAAAACGCGAGGGAAAAGAGGCAAACGTCCGGGCCAATTAAAAACACAGGCGGCTGCGAGGCAGCGTGGCCGCATAAAAGCAGATCAAGCGGCAGCACGTTTGCGCCCGCAGAGCGTCTAAATGCCACCTGACGTGGCAGAACCCAGCCATCCTACCACACACAGCAGAGACTTAATCCCCCCCCGGCGGTGACATCCAGGGCGGGAGTCACGTGACACGGCTCCAGTAATCCAATTCTGACAGTAAAAAAGGAAAGACCATGTACTCATACGAAGTCAGATTAGACCATGCGAGTTGTGTGCCTCTGAAAATGCAGGCCGCTGAACCTTGTTATGCAACGTTGGCTCTCTAGGGTTTTCCCCAGCCAGTCGGAAGGTGATGTGTTTTTGTGCAGGAGCCTATAAACAGAGGGCTAAAGGCTGGCTTTTTTTAGAATCCATCAAGTTCTTTTATGAACATTGATGTGAGGCTGTTCCATAGGGGGCCAGCATGAAAAACAGCTAACTTACTCGATTTTGATTAAGATTTTAGCTGACTAAGATTCGTCAGACTGTGACGAATCCACTTGAGCTCTTTGACATGACCTGGCTTTGTGTGAACCTTGCCGTTGGCCACCTTCATTTAGCTCAAGCTTTAACTTGGTCAGTGCCTGAAACAATCACAGCAAAGACAAAAAAAAAAAAACATTTCAAACTGATTTATTTCCAGCGCAAAGCCCCTGAAAACATTTTGGAACGCAGGAGCTTTCAATCCTGATGTTGTGTCATCTGCATGCGTCATACTATACAGCTGCAGCTTCAGCTGCTTTGCCAGTGGCACTGCTGCAGGCCTGGATAGTACGCAGCCGCAAAGTCAACTTTGCTTTAGTAAAGACTGACTTCCTCTGCCAAAATGCAGCTACGCATTTAGGGTGCCTAAGTTGAGAGCAATGTTTAAGCAGGAATAATGCTGATGTCAGCTATTGCCCACTTTTACAAGCTGAACGACCCAGATACAGGCAACAAATCAGAATTTTGCCTCAGGACATGCAGTTTAAATCCAGTCTAAGAATATCTGACTATAGTGACAGGTCTTCACCCCTGGGGTGAATTTAGTGCATGTGTGTAAAACATGTGTTTTTGAGACTATGGTAGTAAGAAATTATCCTGATGCAAAGAATTGTTAATAATTCCCATGGTTCCCTCCGATTTCTGTCCATGTCTAGTTATAATTACTTTGTAATGGTGTAATCAGCACTCCAGGGGGAGCAACACACGGCAATTACTCTCCGTTTGCTGCCCTGAGTCCGATCCTCCAGAGATTTGTGGGGAAAATAACCTTCCTCAAGGCGACCAAAGCAGGGACCAATAAGGCAAGACAGAGCGATCGTTCCCACACAGCCGCCCTCCTATAGCTTACACCTGCTCATGCACCATGCCTTGAGAAATTGACCCCCTTTTTCAGTTCCCAGAGCTCCGCCTTTTTATATATAGGAAGTACATGTCAGACTGTTTAAGCACATAGGAGGTAGGTTTCTTCAGAAGGCTTGTTTCCCCCCTCCCCCTTTAATACGTTGCTTCCTAATTTGGTTTGACACTCAGCAAGGTGCCCCACAGGAGAAGTGTTCCAAGCAGTAAATTGTCTGCCAAACATGCACTCCACAAACAACTGCTTTTATTGAGCTGATTCTTTTTTTGTGTGTGTGTTTTTTGTTTTGGTTTTTTAATGCATTAAAAAGCAGTTGAACAGTCGGGACATTTACATCAGAGAGTGCTCAGTGGGTTTTGCCGCAAAAGAGTAGAGAGGAAAGCTGGGCAGTGAGAAGAGCTCGTGAAAAAATACATTGTTTTAAAGAATTTGATGGTGATTTGTGTTCGGTTGAAAAAAAAACAAAAAAAAAACAGGCGTGTCCATCCTGGTAATGGCGTAGGACAAGGAGGAAAAACAATCCATCCCGAACAATTACATTTCTTTTTCTCAGTTTTGTATAGTCCAGAAAAAAAGAGGTGTTTTATTGGTGTTTATTATGCATGGCAGGTAGAGCAGCTGATGTAATAGTGACGCAATGGGATGCATGGGCATTGGTGCTTTTAAAATAATAATACAGCATTTGCAGTCTTCCTGGTGCTTGCTTGCAGCACAGGCGGCTGCACAGCGATTCTGGAGACGGCGGTCAAGTGTTGAGTTCAACTCAGGTAATAAAGCAACTTGAAGTAGGAACTCCAGTGGCAGCAGCCACCAAGCCAAGTGCAGGCAGCGTCGGCGGCAAACACAGTGAGGAGTCGCCTTCTCTGAGTCTCAGTTCTGTTTTTGTAAAAAACAAAATTGCTAAAATTGCTTCAGGATGAGAGACACTAACTGTTGTGAAAGATTTTATATTACATACCGTGTTGTGTGAAGTTAATTGAAGATGTTCTCAAAGATGTTCTTCTGAAATCATAATCCTTCACTCGGAGGCAGGACAAGGGTTCCTATTCATACAAAAGCCATTCAGAGTCTTTCGTTGGACAGCTTCCTCCCCCAGTCCAAAAACATACATGTGAGGCCAATTGGGAACTCTAAATTGACCTTCGGTGTGTGTGAGTACGAATGGTTGTTTGTCTTGATGTGGCCCTGCGATGAACTGGCGACTTGTCCAGGGTGTCACCCTGCCTTCGCCCTCAGACAGCTGTGACAGGCTCCAGCAGACCCCCACAACCCTGAGTTCAGGAAGAAGCGGGTATTGAAACTAGATGGATGGTCTTTAGTGCTGTTCTGTCTTCTTATTTTCATGAGGAAATATTGTCCAGTTCTGACCAAACTGCCTGGAGCCACACTGAAAAGTTGTTTGCCGTTGTTAAATTTTGTTTTTCTGTCAAACTTAACTTCTCCTCAAAAGATCCTGATATGTCCTATCACACTGATTTGGCTGAAAATGATTCAGTTTGAAACCACCCAGATTTGAAACTGGTCGCCGGCTCTCAAGCTGCTTCCCTGGAGCTTCCTGTTCTTGTCGACAAGGAGCGCGTGGCTGCCGCCACATCTGATCATCACAGGGATGGTTCGCCCTCGTCCACATTCTAATTAAAGAAGTACAAGACAGGAAGTCAGTTTGGTAAACAGGCTACATCCATTCCATCACTGACTCTCAACTGCAGCCACGCTGCCATTAATTATCTGGCTTTACTGAGAGATTAGATGAGAGAAAACAACACGCAGCGTGCCAGCGTCTCGTGCCTTGGGGACTGCTGACTTTTTAATTAGACAATAGTTTTCATGCTCAAAAAGACCCAACTTCCTCAGTCTTTTAAGTCATATCTATGTTCTGAAAACATCACAAGGACTTGTATAACGGAGAACAAGCAGCACGTTATCCTCCCATACTTCCAGTTTTACATTTCGCTTCAACAAGTTCACTCCTCTCTCGCTGTATCTGTTGGAACTGCCAGAAACAGATTCTCATTTGCTTTTCATGGGCGTACTGGGCTGCTAACTTCCTCCAGAAAGTTTTTGGCGTGGCGCTGAAACTTTATTTATTTTTGAATAAATTGCTGTTGTCACCACTGACTGGCTTATTCCAAAGTCCCCTGCCTGTATTTTGCGCAGATGCGTTTGGCAGGGGTATCCCAGGAGCAACACTGAAAGTTGTTTGCATTGGCCAGTTTGGTCAGCAGCAACAGCATCCTCATGGCGGAAACAGTGACTGAGACTATTCTTTTTTTTTGACCGAAGGTGACCAAACAGCGGCACTCAGTGCATGGCAACACAAACTCACAAGTTTGTTCATTTGTTTGGCAGGATTACATTATGAAAGGGTGGTTGGGAAAAAAACAAATGACAATGTGTCATTAAGTCTGGCTGAAAGACTTTTGCCTTCAGTCGCTAATTTGCTGCTTTCTCTTAATCTGAAGCTGCTCCTCTGGCGACATAATGAAAACTGCAGGAGCTGAAAGGAAAAATAATTTTGAGGTGCCATGCTAAGACGTGCACAGGTGGAAATGGAAAAGGTTATCACTGAATTTAAAGACCATTGCTGGGGCGTTAAGCCACTGCAGGCATTTGCTATTGATATGAGAGCGTGTCACCAAGGATGTGATAAGACTTCCAATGTCATCTAATCTCTCCTCAGGGCACGAACGGAAGTAACATTGTGTTACATAAATCACTGTCGGAGACGATACCACGTCATTTCAGGACATTTATTGTGAGACTGAGCCTCCCTCTTAATATTGCCGCTGGCTTTTAGGTTTTCCTGTTGCTTTAGAGTGTTTCTTGACAGCAAAAGTGGGTTACTTTTTTACTTCAATTATTGCAAGTTTGGTACAAAACACTATCTTCCACCCAAGAGATCACAGTTTGGGAATTTTAACGCACCACTTTCTACAGTGATAGTAAATTGTTTTGTTTTAGTGCTATTGAAACCAAGACTCATCCATCTGGAGCGACCCAACTCAGGTTTTGCATTCAGAACTTGCCAAAATCAACCTCATTTTAAAATTGTGTGTGTATAGATATATATATATATATACATACATACATATATGTGTGTGTATATATGTATGTATGTGTGTGTGTGTGTTTCTATGTACTGAATATCTTATCAAGGACTCTGTCTGATGTCATAGACTCGATGTGATAAATATTATTTACCCTTCACCCACATTAAATCACATACATAATTTAACACCTTCTGTATGTCAGTCCAGTATGATGATGATGATGATGATGATGATGATGATGATCGTCATCATCATCACCTCGATCTTTCCGTCACAAGAGTATATGCTAATGTGTTCCCTCATTATCTTTCACAAACGCACTCATTGCACCCGTGTTTCCTTTTCTTTCTTTTTTTCCAAACTCTCTGCCTCTGTAAATACTCTCTCAAGCGACTGAGAGGTTTATTTCAAGCTCTGTTTTTTCGGGAAAACGCTTCCGTATTTATGACCATCTGCAGCTATACTGTGGGCTGTAGGGCGCAGACGGCAACATCTCCGCTTCCTCGGTCTGTCTGAGAGCCCTAAAGATGTTCTTCTGTAGCAGATGTCTCAGCAGACGAGGGAGTTTCAGTAATGAGCGCTTTGATGTAAATACAAGGGACATTGTTACACAGCCAAGTTGAACCAAAAAAAAAAAAAACAATCAAGTGGCCTGAAATATTTTAATGAAGGGATCTCGGGGGGGAAAAATGAATAGAAAAGGTCGGAGTAGGCATATCGTGGAAGGAAGGATTCCAGTATACGGAGGCCAAATGCTTGTGATGATGAGCTTGAGATTCCCCCGCAGCATTTTGCATCAGCCCCGGCCAAGTCCATCGACCCAGTCAATCCTTGCGTCCGAGTGCGATGGTGATGGCGAACGCCCCTCCGGCAGATATTATTCTCAAGCTCCTCCTCTCACATCCTGTTTTGTTTTTAATAAATCAAGCCGGCGACACCCACGTATTCCTGCGTCCCTCAGACCGGGAGTATACATCATTCAGCCGTTGACCAAACCTGGCAGAGCACAGGCTGCGCCGGCAACGGACACACACAAACACACACACACACACACAGTGTTGATTTATTGGCATGGTACGGCGGACAAAGTGGAGTAAAACACGTTCCGTGAGACGTGAGTCATTTATCTTGGAGTTGCCTCGGACTGATCTTTACGACAAGGACGAGCAGAAATTGAAAAACGGCGCCGTCGCATGTTGGCCGTGTAAGCAGAGCAGGTGAAGGCCTTCAAGGTTCCTCCATGTTTACAGGTACTTGACCTACTTTAATACCTTTTGCTTTTTCAGTCACTCCATCTTCAGTCCCCAGACTTCACCAAGCAGAGCAGCACTCAGAGGGAGGGGACTGTAAAATCAGGAACCAGACGTTGTTCTTGGTTGAGGTTGATTCACTGCAGTGTGAGGTAGCCGGCAACACATTTTGTCATGGTCTGTTGTTTTAGTATTTCCTGTTTTATTTTGACAGTCATTTCGTTTTTTGTTTGTTTTTTTTTGTCTCATCAATATCACCTGTGCACTTATGGCTGTGCACTTGATTGCTCTCACCTGCCTTCCCCTGTCCCGTTGTATCCACGCCTTTGTTTCTTTGTCCAGTCTGGCTTGCACCACGTTGTTTCAATGATCACTTTGAGTCTCCCATCGCAGATGTGTTTACTGTCCACCCATGCAGACACTTTCTGTTTTGTTTCATTGCTAAAATAAATAGCTTTCTGTCTCCCAAACGCTGGGTTTTGTCTGCATCTGGGTCCTGCCTCTAGCACCTTCACGTGACACCTTGTAAGTAAAACTGGACCAGGATCTCGTTCCTCTCGCTACGTTGTCTTGTCTAAGTTGTGTCGGTTGTTAGAATTGGTACGTTTCTGGGGAGCGGAGACGTATGCAAAGCTTTTTCTCTTTCTTTCTTATTTTATTTGATTTATTTTCAGATAATCAGCAATTTACTTCATGTTTTCATTTCTTCCTGATTCGATAGCAAACATTGTTTTATTTTTTTTATTTTTGTTTGTTGCATTGTTTGTTGTGAGTTGCATTCTTTGCAATCTTTTCGCACAGGATGACGCATGTTAAGCCCAGTTTAGAGTTTCGATGTCTGTTCTGCAGGGCGGTGAGGCACTGCACGTTCTGTCTCGGCACACGTTTCTCAACCCGGCCCGAGCCAAATTGTCTGGAGAACAGGAACAGATTTCAAACGGCATATGGAAACACAACGGGAACTGCACAAAGCGGGCCGCCGGTGCTGCCCTCCTGTACCTGCAGAAAAACAATTACTCCTCACCTCCCCCCCCCCTCCTGGGTTGGAGGATCTTGTTTGGACCGTTGTCAGCAGCAGTGAGAATAAAGGCGCGAGGATGAGAAGGGAAAAACCTGAAAAGATGCGGCGCCGCTGCTCAGGCCGGGCATTTATCTCCGCCTCTGACACAGCAAAAGCGGCGTGACTGCTTCTCGGCCGGAAAGAGAATGCGACTCACTTTGCCGCAATAAAGAGCAGCGGACCGAGGCTGAGTGAGGAAAGTGCTCGCGCTCATTGTGTGCCGGTCTGCGCGCCGTGACCTCTCCATTCAGCCCGAGCGGCCTCGACTTTTATGAATTTGGAAAATTCTGCAGATGTGGTTTCTCTTTGTCATCGGCCCAGTGATGATCTGAGAAAAAAAAAAAGCCCAATAAACAGCTCCGTTTAAATGAGCCCCCTATTTACAAAGCATGCTTGTGTGATAATGATGCCCAGCTCTGTCCTTTGGGGGTGAGTGCATTAGTGGTATCAGTGACTCATCTCTTGCAGCAGGTGATTGGCTGTGAAAAAAAAGGAAAGGAAAAAAAATCCGCTGCTCTGACTCTGAGCTCCTCGGAATCTTCTCAAGAACTCTGTGCGACACCCGATGTGATAAACATTTTCCTCCCCCGACTCACGCGGCTTTCCCGACTGCGATACCTGCGGCCGTCTGGTTTATGAGTCCAATTAGGCCGTCGCCCGCTGCATGTGCGCTCAGCAGCGATGGAAGGCTGCCGCTGCCGCCGGCGTCTGTCAACACCGATCGGGTGTCGGTGAAAATAAAAAGATGATGAGGGCAGCACGGAGAACTTAATTGCGTTGCTTTCAACTGAAGGAGGTCTGGAGGCGCGTGACTGCCGTGCTTACACAATTAGGTTTTGAAAATATTGGGACATGATTCCTGTTGTTCTTTTCTTCACGACGCAAGTTTTCAACGCACGTATGTGTTCAGCAGACCTGAGTGGTTGGCAACGCCTTCGTGCCAACACAAAGTTCTTTTTAAATGAATCTTCCTGCCGTCTTATTTACGCTCTCTTTCTAAAATCTTAAAAATGCTAATTTATTCATGCGATTGAAATGATAATCGCGGCACATCAAGGAGTCATTAAACACTTTCGCACCTTCGCGGTGATCGCCGACAGAATATAGAGGTGCGAAGGTAGCGAGATGTATGCAGAGAGCTTGGCATGCGTTCCAAGTCGACTAATCGACTAAAACGCACACACGCGCGCTTGCATGCGCGCGCACACACTGCGAGAAGATTATTTGCTAACGGCACGGTGGGAGTGAAAACTGAGGGTACACAACAGTTGGCATTGGCTTGACATCTGGGAAAGAGACGGGCTGCTGACAAGTAGATTATCTCCACTGGAGCTGCTGCACAGTCGCAGAGGCCCCGGCGCACTAATGTTCCTCCGGGAGCCAAGAATGTGAGATATGCTTGGAGAGACTTTCAAACGATACAGAGAATTTTCTGAAAGGCAGCTGTATTTTTTTTTTTTTTTCTTTCCTTTTGTGCGACACTCACTGAACATATACGGTAGTGCCACGACGCAGTAATTGTGAGTCTGGGCACCACCTGCCACCTGAAGGAGGCAACGCGCCAGATCAGGTGTGACGCGTGTGAGCGTGTGAAGAGGAGCGTGAGCCTCCTGAAGGGTGCTCAAACATCATTTTTAACACTTTTTTCCCCCCTTAATCTCACTAAACAAGATTCCGCTCATTTTCAAAACACAGCACTTGACTCCCGGGCTTTTGATGCCGCAGCTCTTTTCCTTTTTTCCCTTTTTCTTCTCATCCTACTTCCAGCTGAGCTTGTAAAGGTCTCGCCAAAAGGCCGAGTGCAGCGAGGTTGATATTGACAGTTTCTGCACATACAGCGCGAGCCAAGTCATTTTATTCTATCACACTGTTTTATCTCCTCGGGCGCAAAAGAATAACTGGGGGGCAGGGGGGGGGCATGTGACCTGCAGCCTGCAAAACGCAAACTCAGACCGGGCTGACCTCAGCTCTGGAGGTCTCCGCGGCTCGCAGACGAAGCCAAATCAATGAGGGATGTGGCGCGACGTCGTCAGCAAACCTCCCCCCAGAGTCGGCACGGATGCGGAGACGCAGGGTTCAGACCTGAATGCAGATGAGGATTCGCCTCTCCCAGGAAAGACCGTGAGGAGCCACAGAAGCACATGAGAGGGGAACAAATGAGCCCTGACGAGAACCACAGGAGCCGACGTCTTTTCGCTGAATGTTTAATGCTTCAATGTTTAGGGTGCGTTTGTTCGGCGCACGTTCTCCCTGCGGTACAACAGGCGGATGAATGTCTGATGGTAGAATGTTTAAGATTGCGCATGTTCTCGCACAAAGAACACAAACTGACACGTGATCATAGCGTCACTGTAACAGTTCTCCGGAGCTGAGATCGCGCTCAAATAGCGTTCAGCAGCCGAAACCGAATAAATTAGTAAAATAAGCGTAAACCTCCTTCTGTGGTCTTATTGGATATTCAAACAACAACATGGTGTACTGGGTCCACACAAGCAGCCCCTCGAGGTGCACAGTGTGCTGTATTAGCCGGCAGTAGGGTCGCGATTATGCAAAATGTAGTAACTTCCTGTGGAAAAAAACCAGGGCCAGTCTCCAGTCAGTCCAGAGTCGATATCCTTTGAAGAGGAAAAATCTGAAAAAAGAAACAGCGAGTTGATTTCCCGAGGAGGACGAGGAAATGAAAAAGGAACACGCTGTTTTTGATGAAAGTGAGTTTTCAACCATTTAAAATGTCCCTGCAACTAAATTCGGGGAATAGAGAAGCATTTCTCCATTCAAGTAAAAGCCGCTCCTGTTCTGCAGCTGATGTGTAACTTCCTTGTATGTTCCGAAAGGCAGCCCATTCCACAGGGCTGCGAGAGAGAGAAAAAAAAGAAAGTATAAATAAATAAATAAACATGACAATTTTTTTTTTTTTTCTGAGCGAGATGTGGCGAGCGCGCAAACATCTAGTTATCCAAACAGCGGGAGTTTGACTCTGGTCAACCTCAGAGCGGCAAACACTCAGATACAGGGCGTCTTTGAGCCGCGCACACTGGATCCCTCACAGCGGCGACGCGTCAGACAGAACCCAACTCCCCGGGGCCGCACAGTGGGAGCCTGTCGCGCCGGTGTTTACGGCCAACGCCGAAGCAAAAATCAAAACAAAAACAAAATTCCGAGAAAGAAATCAAATCCTCTCAGGTAAACAGCTGCGGAAGATTCCTTCACCAAGCGTCTGATTTTCAACTTCTGACCTGGGGTTGCTCCGCTCTGCGAGAGCGCCTCTGCCCGGCGGTCGTGCCTCCGGAGGGCAAAGCAACAGCGAATTTGACGACATTTTCATCTCTCTGTGAATAAGAGAGATGCTCTTAATTCATGAATCAGCAGCAACAGCAGGCAGTGGCGGAGCTCCTGGCAGAACATCAATACGTTTGAATCAGTTCAGCTCTGGACCCTTCGCCGTTACCTTGAAGCTTTACTCGTCAGGGTTGATGCTGGTTTCTTTTTTTCCATGTGAGTGTGTCGTGCAAGTGTATCCTCAAGTTGCCATCCAGGGCTCCCCCCCACCCCCCCACCCCACGGAGAGTCCACATCAGTTCTGCAGCTTTTTTAGACAAGATCTCTCAGCAGACGGCGAGGCCGAACCGCTGAACCACGGCCTCAGCCTTCCAGCGTCGTCTCTCGGGGGACATTGTTCACAACACCGTCAACAACTCCAGAAAGAGCATCTCACACAACCCAGCAGAGTCAGTCTATCAAAAAAAAAAAAGAAAGAAGCTAAAGGTACAAGGATGTATAAGGAATTTATCACAGATGTTTCGAAAAAAAAAAAAAAAAGGAAAAGATAAACCAGAATGTATTTCAACTGCAAGCTACGGCTGAACAGGATATTGACAACATGTTACAGGACGAGAGCCGTGAAGCATGTGTAATGCATTGCACACATTGCACGCAACAATAACTGCATTGTTGACTCCCACTGCCCACAAATTAACCCTTGGCAACAGATGTTATTAGAGAGATGGGCGCAGATATTGACACATATTGGCAGCGTTGTTTTGTCGTATTTGTGAGTCTCCTTCTCATTTACGCAGTTTTAATGTCTTGGATAAAATCCTAGCAGAAGATGGAAATGTATATATTTCTGTTTGTTCATTTTCCTCCCCCGACCCTTATAACTGTTTTGAAATGAAAACAAAATATCCCATTTCAACCAAACTCCACCACCGCAAATGGGCCTTATCTCTGTTTTCACACACAACTCCTACCCGCTGGCAAATCCCCCTGCAACGCTGTTGATTCGCCGCGCAGGCCCAACCCAACAACTTTACCAAAAACGGACTTATCTGTTCCACCAAGATAAACTCTCGACATAATGCTGATTGTTCAGCTTTGTGAGATCACAAAGCTGAACAATCAGTCCTCTCCCGTCGGAGTCGGCGGCAAATACAGACACCTGAACCCTGGCGGCGGGGCTGGAACGGCAGCCGTCGCCCACAGCGGGAGGAGCTCCGGGGAGAGCGGGGATGATTTGTGGGGCCATTAAACAATTTGAGATTATTGCCTAAACTCTGGTCTGGCTTCTCCACCTGCTGCTGCTGCTGCTGCTGATTCCTCGAATCGACACAGCGCACGGTGTTTTATTTATTTATTTATTTATTTTCTGATGGGATTAAGAAAAAACGTCTCCATCAATCAGGATGGCGGAACCCCGCAGACCGCCAGCACGGCGATCCAGAAACACTTTGATTTGCCAGACTGCCTTGATTACACCACACTTCACACGGCTCTTTGTAAAAAAAAAAATGAAATAAATAAAACTTCTTCAAATGCCTTACCTGGAAGATGAGGCCAGACCGAAGTGTGCAATTATGATCTAAAAAAAATGAAAATTTAAAAAAAAATAATGAGCAACTTGCAACGTCGATTCGCTGGATAATTTAGCGAGACTTGTGGTCGGTTAATGAGTTTTGGTTTCATTTCCAGGGAAAATTACAACTCTTTCTGCAGCATGTAATAGACTTTAATGACTGGTCGGCCAGTTGTGTCCTCCAGGGTGAGGAAGCTCTGGGTCACCCGATTAGTTGGGAACCTGCTGATGAGTCCTCGGCGTACCGAGAGATGTTTGCGTCATTCCGAGTTCAGTTACTGTTCATTGTCGTCATCGTTCCATCAGTTCATCATCCAGCTGTTTGTAACCCAGCTAAAAATGCATTATCTTCTATATCTTTCTATATCTATATCCTGCATCTCTGTTTCTATGTGCCTCACGTTGCCCACGTAGATGTGGTCAGGTGACAGCGACTGACCAAAGGTAGCATGCAGACCGCGACATTTAACAGGTGCCCTCCCTAATCAGATGTGCGTGGGGGAAGCTAGTGAACAGTTGTGAGCAGGTTCATCTCCAAACAATTTTAAAATATCGCTTCTTTCTTTATGCCATAAAACCTGTGGTCCGCCGGAAGTCCGTTGCCGTCGTCGTGCGCAGTTCTGTCAGTGGAATTGGTGAGTGATCTTGGTTGAATGTGGTGTTTTAATTTATGCTTAGCACTTTATTTTGCATTTGTTGTAATCGATTTGCCATTCAATGTGATTGATCGTCAGTCAATCTTGTTTTATGGAATGTTGTGGGACTGCACTGATGCTGTTAGGCTACTGCTAAATAGCCATCTACTGTCAACATCTTGTATTAATTTGTATTGCGTTGCGTTTGATTTATGATTTGTTTGTTTAAGTGTACTCTAAAACCGTTGATGACCAGCTAATGATTAGCTTTATTCTGGCTATTTATTGGTCCTGTCTACTCAATACAGGCCAAGTTAAGCCTCAAAGGGAAAACTCTTAAAGAGTTGATGGCTAGCTAACACACCTGCTGGGAGAAAAAAAAACAGCTCTGCTGTGGTGAGTTACCAAAAAAATTGTGTTTTTTTGCTGCTTGTTTGCTACATTCATCATTACTCGATCCTCTGCGCCTCCTTTTTTTTTTTTGAGGCCCCCCTATAACAATAAGGCCTGTCAATCGTCATTTCACCCGCTTTCCCCCCAAAAAATCCCCTTGATTTCTTTTTCTACCTGTGTGTAGCCACAGAAGCGCATGAGAGGACACATGGGTCCATGTATGCAACACTTGACCCCACCACCCAACTGGAAGGCTGCTCTGATGCTCGGTTTGACAAAGAGGTAAGACCGTTTGAAAAAATAAAAAATAAAAGTTAGCAAGAGTTCGTAAAGCGGTGGTTGTATTGTCTTACACCAGCATCTCCTTTTTTATGAATTATGGCCACCTTAAATGAAATATCTATCAGTCACTTCTGCATGTGTCTTGTGAGCTCAAGGCAAATGTCACATGAGCCATATTGACCTTCTTTCCACTTACTACTGCTTACACTGGTGGCATATTTCAATGTGTGATTTGTGAATGCCATCGCAGGCATGACAGTGAAATTGTGTTTTTTGAGACAACTCTTTTGCAGAGGTGGATTTCCACGCCCACCACCACTTGTGACTGAAAATGGGATGTGGTAGCAGACCAAAGGAATCTCATCATTTCATGTCACCTTGGCAGAACACACAGAAAAATTGCTTCCGTCAGGTGCCAGGATGTCGTCCGCCTCGTCGGCGCAGACACCCGAGCGTCCTCAGCAGTGACAAGCATCCTGCCACTGGTGTCGAAAACAGCCTTTGCCAATGTAATAGTACATCCAGCCGTTGGGTCCTTCGGTTCAAGGGGGCGGGGGTAAAAATAACAAATGTCTCAATGCACAACAAGCCACAAAGGTGTTGTTTTTTTTTTTTTTTGTTTTTTTCTGACAGAATGCTCATTTTAAAAGTGGTGCAGTCTGTCTGCCTGTCACAGGTATCAGAATCCTGCCCTTCCAAAAAAAACTTTTCCCACAAAGGCAAAGTTTAAAAATTCCCTTTTTTGTTTTTTGAAGGAGTTCAAACTGCATTCATCAACGCTGCCCTCACTTGATTAGATGCACAGTGAAAATATATCCTTTACAATCAGATTAGATTGTGGAGGATATATTTCTGCTTTCTTCATAACTCTTTCAAGTTCCTCAGATTAAATAATAATGTGTTCTGCCCAGAGGGGTAAACCCACTAAAATGCGACCAGAATTACTTAAAAAAAAAAAAAAAAAAAGAAAAGTGTTCTCTGTTGAAGTTTGTGTTATGGAATTGAAGAAGACTGACAGATTTTGCAGATGACACTTGCAGTCAACACAGCAACGCTGTAAAGTGGAAATAGTCAGCTGCCAGTCTTTGACGTGGCATCAATGAGTCACAACATTACAACTGTTTTCAAAGGTTTCAAATGAAAGGTTTGAAGGAGTTTTTTTTTTTGTGGAAATGACACAGATGAAAATTTGAATCAATTGAAAATTGACCCCGGTTAATACAGTAAATCTCAAGACACTGTTTGCTTCCATGCAATACTAGAGGTGCATGTGCACAAGAATCTTACTTCCTCTCTGTCGTTGTTGTTGCCTGCTGTCGACAACGTTAAGAACTTCTGACTTCCTGGCTGATATTTTGCTTGAGGGACTCGACGCTGGTCACTGTCGCCTTTTGTATTGGTGCTTGATCGTGGTCTTTGAACTTGGAGGTTGGTTACAATATAAGATACTTAACACATCACTGACCGTGATATTAAACACTTTCGTATTGCATTGGATGTGGCTATTTTAGCTCCACTCCCTGTATAAGAAAGCACTGAGCTGAATATTGCGGGACTTTGCAAATGCAGGTCAGAAGATCTTTTCCCTGAGTTGAAACTTGTTGGCTGAAAGATAAATGGTGTTCAAATTTGCTTCCCTCTAATTCATACATATTCACACATCCCCCGCCCCCGAAGCCAATGAAAATCGAGTTTACATTTCCTATCTCAGAGAAAAAATGTTCCCCCAAGAAGCGGACATCTCTGTCCACATTTTACAGTATCTCACTCCACATTCAGCGCTCCAATTTAGTCATTGCAGCGCCATTATTCTGAAGGAACTGGTGATAAGGCAAATTTCGGCACTTCAACTTTTATTCTCCCTCCATTCTGCTCCGTCTCGCACTCTTTTTTCTTTTTTTTTTTCCTTTCAGCACCTCTTCGACAGCGCCTGCCTCCTGAACAATGTCCCGCTCATTGATCAGAGACGTTGGCGATGAGTGCAGTGCGGAGGTAAATGGCTGTTGCAGGAAATGATAGACCTCCGCTCAACCGCGGCCACTCCAAAGGCCACTTAGTTGCCCCTTCAGGTGATGCATGGAGGGACGTCGCCCGTCACATTCTCCGGAGCCGATCAAACTTTCCTGCAATGAAGTTAGGACGCATAAACCTAAGTCCCCTGATGTTCGCGGGCACTGTGATAATATATTCTAAATATGCCATGTGTCACTCACTGGCCTGCTGCAGAGTTTCTCATGCAGCATGTGTGTGTTTGTGCGAGGACCTTTTCGTCCTCTGCTGCTGTTTGGGGCGAATGTAACAAGGCCAAAAACAATATTACATGTGGTTAAATTACAGTGCTTGGTTGCAAATAAAGTCTTTAATGTGCAATCAGTCCTAAACGTAGAAGACATGAGATGTCGATGAGCCCCTTTTCAGCCCTTTTCGCACCTCAATCAGCTGCACCAACTACCCTGTGCCATCAAGTGCAAAGGTTAATGACATCCACAGGAAGAAAAAAGGTGTTTATTTTCAGCTTCACAGTTACGCCGGGTACATCCTCCATTAAAGGCCACAGTGTTTGCCCGGTGAAAGTCTCGCCCTTGTGCCAGGCTCAGAACCTGTCAACGCGTTCCAGAGGCTTCTTTTGTGTCGCGTAGCTGTTTTCCACACCAGGGAAGTTCATCCCTCAGCAACAAAGTGACACGTATAAACTCAATTGTCTGTGTCACCTTTAATCTGTTCAGGAACGCCCGACTTCAGCGGTTTATTTAACGACGCATTGGGCCGGCTATCCTGCACCATCAGCACAGCTTTGCATGGACAAACAGCGGCATCTTGTTACACTTGAAAAAAAATAGTCGCTATAGTGACACCATATTTATGCCACTGCTGTGTTACTGAGATTTACTGAAACCATGATATCCCAAATGTGTTTTTTTTAATTAGTATTAATCATCCCACACTAACTGTGAATAAAGCTAAAATCTACTGGTGATTTTAATTTTGACAGCCGTGGGTGACACCCTCCAAGCCCATCCTCCTTTTCTGTCCTGGATGGAAAAAAAAAACAATTGAATATCTTTTCTTTGAAGCGTCCCAGTCTGTACCAATCTTTGAGGGAAACGCACACAAGCCCATATGTGCTCGTCTGGAGGAAGAGCTCCAGTTGGCGGGAAACATAACTGAATGGGCCAAATTTAAAATGAAGTATTGACGGTTCGACGCTGCGGCCCAGGTGGGATTTGTGTTGCTGTGACAGGCAGGCCCAGTCAAATGCGGCCACTGAGCACATCCAAAGCGTCACTGTAATTTTTTTTTTTTTTCTTCTCATCCCTCTCCCCCTGCTGCATTGGGTCTATTTTTACATGGAGAAAAGAAGATTCACAAACTGTGGGAGTGAGATGTGGCTCATGCCTTGGCAACGTTGGCCTTTAGAGGTCGGACAGAAATCTCTTTCATGTGGCGGTACGTCGAGGTTCATGTTTCCTCTGGAAATAAAAGAGAGACAGTCATAAATAATCGGAATGCTTTCCAGATTGGATCCTGTTACCTCCGTCAACCACAACAAAAAATAAACAAGAGATGGTACATGTCTTCTCGTCTTGTTAACACAGCCCTTGGGTGCATTTCTTTTCCAGGCTCACTCAAACAGTAAATTAATTTACACAAATGCTAAAATGACATGATTTAAGAGAGATCATTAGTGACAAAGCAGACTCTCTGGCTTGGAATTATCACTGCCATAAATCAAAATGGCTACAGACCGACTGCTATACCTTCACGCAGAAAGGATCAGGAATTTCTTTTCAGATCATTATCCGCATCTCGGACTTCACTTCTCCACGTCAAGGAGCCTTGAGTTTAATGCCACACCATAAACACAAAGCTGAATTTTACTGTCCGGAGAGCTACATCCAGATTTTCCATGAAAGCGTATTACATCGCATTATGTACAGTGAATTTAGCCCTCTGCTTCAAGCTGCCCACTAAAAAAAAAAAAAAAAATGCCGGAGTTCCTGCTAAAAGTGACCCTCTCTTATCCATTCCAGATGTTCAAAAAGGGCAAAAACAAGGCAGATAGGTGCAATTAGCATATGGAAACTGGTGTATTTTTATGCACAACTTCTGACAAGCGAAGCAAATAAAATGAAGGATAGACTTCTTCTCATTTTCCGGTAGTGGAGACTGGTAAAAAAAAAAAGAAGAAGGAGGAATCTTGTGCATTATGGGACCTTGGCGGTCGGTAATATTTTAGAGGACGGGTATCTTAACCCACTGAAGTCCGGCCCTTCTGTCCTCTGATGTATTATTTCCAGGAATAAAAAGCCTCCTGGTGAGAAGCGTAAAAGCTAACCTGATTCTGACAATGGACATTTTTTTCACAAGCCTTTACTTCAGAATGTTCCCTCTGTAGATCAAATAAATTGCTTCATAACAGCCTTACACATATTCTGTGCGTCACTGTTGGGTTCTACTTTTTCCACTGCAGGCAGAAAAGTAATTTGTCCCCTGTTCTGCAGTTGCTGCCCGGCCACGGATGTGTGACGACGCCCTGCATACAGCGACACCGACCTCTTTGAAAAATAGGAGCACTGTGTGCGTCTTTAAAGATTTGAGGCTTTTAGCTGAGCAGTGGTACGACTAATAAATTTGGGAACCAGTTGAGTTCAGTGTCATGAACTCACTGTGATCCCTGATGACAAAGTATTTTTTACGGCTTATAATTGATGGTTAAATCTGTACACAACCACGGCTTGGCAAAGCCAAAAACCCCAAATGTCTTGTTTGAGATTTGTGGTTTAAAGTGAGAAGAACATAATTTAACCACACTTTATGCTTTTCCAACAGTGTCTCACCCCTTCTTTTTTAGCTCAGTTTGAAACAGCAAATGTCTCTTCCCACGTTCCACCGTTTTGTTTTTTTGCCCTCCTTTTTAAGTCAGGCGAAAAGCAGATGTCATTGACCACTGAGGCTGCACTTTCCTTTCTGGATTTTTCAGTTAATTCTTCATGAGCTTGTCTCATTTCCTCCTGCCAACCATGGTCTAATCCCACCGTCTGTGCTGTCCACCATGTGGCATCGTCATTAGCTCTTGCTATTTCCCATGTTCTGGTCCAGGACTGCACTCGCTTCCCCTGTGGTGATTAGCTATTGCTGTTTGGATCGAGAAGGTTGCGGCGGGTGGAGTCTCTGGCGGATCCACAACTCGTGAACCACATTCACCGGGTTAAGCGACTAGTATTGATCAGTTTAAATGGTACGACACTCTGAAATGGGGATCACCGGAAGAGGCTTAGACACTACGAGTTCCAGGAATCTTTTGTTGAGGTCACTTATTTTCTCAACGCGAGGAAAAGAGATTGGCTTTTTTTTTGTCAGTGGCAGCGTTCAGCAAATTGGATTAAGTCCAGGCGCAGGCGAAGCAGCCTCCAGAGGATACGCTCTCCCAGCATGAATATTGATGCCCAGGCCAGTGCTGGACACATAATAAGAGTTCTTCACCTCCCCCTGGCTGTCTTCCATCCAACAGCTAGTGTCTCAAACTATTGGTCTGAGTCCGATTTGGGAGGTTGGGGGGGGGGATTCAACACAGAGGAGCGATTTCTTTCATCACCAGAGGGGTGAAGAAACCTCCGTTAAAATGCCCCGAGGATCAGGTTCCACAGCACCACGGGTCTGTGACAGTGAGCCGGCGCCCACTAATCCACTTTGGCAGCCACGTTGTGGCTATGATATCTACCACCAAATGTGCTTCCTGTGCAGACAAGCATCGCGTGCGCGTGCCTTGCCGTGCACTGCATTCAGACAGTGCTAATGGGATGGTGTGTAGTTATGCTACGGGAGATAATGGGGACAGGGGTACACACAGCACATCAGTTCACTTAAAATACAATTGTGTTCACTACGACCTAAATAATGATTAAATAGAACTTAATTACCAGTATGGCAGAAAGAACAAAAAAGTGCCACCCTAATGGCAACATTCATGATATTGTAAATACATTATTTATAATTAGGGATGTTGTGGCATTGTAAATGTCTGAGACATAACCTGCGTTGGGATCTGGAGTTGTTTTCCTGTTTCCCCTCCTCCCTTCCTCCCTTCCTGTTGTTTTCTGTCTCCCCTATCTGGCAGATGGCCTGGTAGGGATCATCAATGTGACCAGCTACACCTGCTCCCTTGACTCACCTGCCACTGGTCCACCTGATTGCATTCAGCTCGTCTACACCTGTATTTACACCTGGTCTGATCACCTAGCCACTGCCAGTTTGTCAGTTACTTCCAGAGCAACACCCATTTCGACTGGATCCTCCCCACAGCAGGCTTATCTGCTGGTTTTTTCCTGCCCTTCTTTTTTTTTGGACTGTCTCTTTCAGTTGAACTTTTTGCCATTTGAGTTAATGAACCTTTATTTGTTAAAAAGTTACCCATTGCAAATTTCCCCAAGAGGTCTTCTTCTTCTTCTTCCTAAAGTCTGCATTCTGGGTCCAGTATCGTTCGAACTTAGCCTGTGTGGCAACTGATGGCACAAGTCTGGTTTCCGAAGCCACACAATCACAGGAACTAAAAGGTCACAAAGGAAATGATCATTCAACCAAGTGAGGCATAAAGAGTTTAGTTTGTGGGCACCTGTCTCCTTACGTAAGAAAAGCATGTAAAGCTCTTTGTATTTAATGTTTAGTTGTGTCTGTCGCTTAGCAGAAGCAAGTATTTACCACATAGCACAGGGCGTGCTGCGGAAATACGACTGACCAGAAAGAAAACAAAGACACTTTAACAAAGGAGTTAAAGTAAGGTCCGCTAGTAGTAGTGTGTCATAAACGTGAACTTTTTATTGGTACATTCATCAGTTTTTGTCTTATTCTCAGAATATGTGGAAATTGTACAGCAACAACATTTTGCAAGATGGTTCACCCACTCTTAAGACATAAGGGAGCTGGGGATGGGGTAGCGGTCACACTCCCGCTGATGGGACCGCAGGCCAGTTGCCTGTTTTTGAGGAAATGCTTTATGTGAACAGCAAGCGGTGGTGGCAGTGGCACATAGAGTGGCAAATTAAAGTATGGCTTTAAGGGAGGTGCAGAGGCTGCGGTCACGCTGCAAAAGAGTGAACCGAGAGTTTTTCCCTGGTGGGCGCTCGGCTAAGCTGCCAAGTGCAGAATACCAAGCGCGTGTCTGACCAGGAGGCAGCGTCTGCCCGTGCTGACTGTCCCTCTGTCAGTTTTCTCACGGGCAGGAAACGGCACTGGTGGATTTGTACCATGTCACGGTAACTTCTTTAGGAAGAACCACCTTGCTCAGAAACTCCCCCTGTCCTTTTATCATTGATCAGTACAGAGCGCTTTGACCTGGTCTGTCTGATATGTTCACTCAAAGGGTCAGCGCTGCTCTCAGGCAGGACACACTGGACATTCAGAACAGGGAGGAGGGATTTAAATAGAAAGCAGCCAACAAGACTCTCAACTGACAAAGACAATATGTTACTTCCTATACTCTCTCATCTGAAACACAAACACACTGAATCAGTCGCATTATCACACAATGTAATTCACAGAGTAAGTTGGGACATTTTTCCATTAGTTATGATTTAAAAATGATGTGTCATTGATGATGATGTAATCATTCCATAAAAACCAAGCAATTCATAAAAACCGCCAGACAAGACAGACCATATTGAAGTTATATTAGGAGAGCATATGGAACTTGACCTGGAAAGACAGTTTATTTATTTATTTTATTTTATTTTGCATTATATGGTCTGAACATTCCACATTTGAAACCTTTGCAGGTCATTTAAAACCAGGGTCCTCGAGTTCCAGAATGAGGAGATCTAAAGTTGATCAGAACAAGGTTTAGGTCTAGGTTACAGCAAGCTCTTAAAGAGAATTGTATGTAAAAAGAGGTCTGAGCACAAGCACAAGTCTAATACAAAAAAGCCCCCGAAAAATAAAGTATTTTGTCTTCTTGCCTTCAGGCAAGTCAGGGATCAGATAGACACAGAGAGAAAAGAAAAACACAGGTCAAAACACAGAGCAGTGTCTGCACAGATTCAAAGACTGGCTAAACACTTTGTTTTCCCTCATAAAAATCACATTAGAATGCCAAGTCCTTCACCCAGGGTCAAAACCAGCCGTTCACAAACAGTTTTGCCTGAAATACTCAAACCAACATTCCGGCTGATCCCGAGCTAATTTAAACTCTCCTCCCAATGACTCCAAATTCACATTCTCGGTGATAGCTGTGCATCCGACGGCCTCCAGGATCGTTATCAACAGCTTCCATCGGTGTCAATGGCAAATGATCGGCGCCAAACGCGTCTGAGTGCAGCCAATCCCAGTGGCCTGCCCTCCGCTGCCCTCATTCCAAGCAATTAAGAGGGTGTGGATGGAAAGCCTCAACTTCACTTCCTGTCCTTAACCGCCTTTAATCAAGCGGGAATCCAGAGAGGCCACCAGAGGGGAGGAGGGTGAGGTCCAATTAGTGGACGGAGACAGTGGGTGACAGATGACGTCAAGCAGGCACAGACACACACACACACACACTCACATGCAGGCATCAGCGGGAGGCAAGACTGCAAAGTTCGTCCACTGAGATAGATTAAGAAAACGCAAGGATAATCCAGGAAGGGGGTTGACGGATGAAAGTGATGTGCACTGATGAAAAAGAGATGGATGAGAGGTGTCTGGATAAATGCTGGCCAAAATAAATATATAAATAAATCAGGGTCCTCTTGATGGGTTTACGCGTGCTCTCCTACCTCCTACGGAACCGCTCAGAGGTTAGATTCTCCTTTAATCTGCCTCTGTTTTTATCACTACCTTGCGTTTGATCTCGGGCTCAAAGCCCCTCTTATTCCACCAAAGTCGTCCTTTCTCACTCTCCCTTCCTGGCTGCTCCAATCTCAGCTAATCTCCACCCCCGCCCACGCGCTGCGATTCCGTTATTGTTCCGCGCCGTGTCATGTGTTCCTCAGCCAAAAGTGAAATGTTTCGCGCTCTCAACACACCACAATTGAACACTCACTTTTGTTTCCACCGTTCATTGCTGGGCTGCAAAATATAAAGACAATGCCGCCTTTTCCCCGCACCCTTCTATTGATGTTTGGACCGCTGGCCTCCAGAACAAAAGAGCAGATTGCATGAATATTCGTGGCTGATTTAGCCAAAATGAAAGGACTTCAGTTTTTTTTTTTTTGTTTTGTTTTATTTGATGGACTTGATCCACAGTGACAGACATGTGCGGGGCTACATGCCAGCACGTTTTAATGATCAGAAAATAAATAAAAAAGCTTGTCTTAGGTGAATGCCGCCAGGGGAGGGGGGCTTGCAGTAAGGCTAAGAGGGGGGTGGTGGAACGTCAAGTTATTGATATCATAGTGGAGAACCCGATCAAAATCAAAGCCCTCGCGGATGAGGTGGAGGTCTTCCAAGCTCTGACAGACAAGCCCTTTTTCAAGGGAGGCAATTATGAGAATGGCAAACGAAAGGCTGCAAGTTCTAAAAAAAAACGTCTCGTGTACCTTGGCAAGAGGTAGGATGCAGTGTTTCATATACACAAACACTTCCCCCCCTAACTTTCTTATCCACAAAGGATGCAAACCTTTGCAAGTCAGTTTCTCTGCACTAGCGCGAGTTCAAGGGCGAGACGACAGGTGTTAATGAGGTTCACAGTTCTGTCTTGCGGAAAACAAAAGGTTGTTCCTTGCATTTCATCTGCTCAAACAGCAACTTGTTTCTACCGTCTTGTTGAGGGGTTGCAGAAGTGTGAGGGTGTGTTAGCGTGGCTCCAAGGCCTGAAAAAGTAACTCTGTGACTTTATAATTAGCAATAATAAGTCCAGGAAAATGACCTGGAACAATTAAGGGGGCGGAGGGAAGCAGCTACCGTAGACAAAATGAAGAGAGAGACCTCCCTGGATGAAGAACCCAGAGGGACCTGGGACGACAGTTATCATGGTTTGAATCATTAATCAGCTGCTTAACATATTTCAGGGGGATACACCAGGCAGATCAGCGGCTCTGCACTCCTCCGCCAACTCGACGCGCATCAGATTGCGAGCGCCGGAGCACGTGGGCGTCGCCTCCCACTCCTCCTCATTGTGAGTTTGTGCTGGTGACGGCAGCGGCCGTCTGTTTGAATCGAAAGCAGGCGGCAACGGATCATTGAAATGCGCACTCCGCAAGAGCAGCCAATCACAACGATTTTGCGGTCGAGTAAATAAGGCTGGCGAGCTCGAGCAGCGGCAGACTGAAGACGCCGCCGTGGCTCAGAACACAGTTAGATCAGCATGCAGCAGGGCAGGATCCCTGCCATAAAGGTTATATTCTCCGGGGAAAGAAAGGGCATAAACTGTTTTGTATAAATCGTATGCTTGCAGATTTCCCCTTTGCTAACTAAAGGGGGACGTCGTTCGCATTTTCCAAAAGGATGCAGGAATCCTTTCATAATTTAAACAGCTTTTGTTGGTCGGTGCAATGCTGCATTTCATTTGCTATGCAGCCTCAGCAAGGTTAGACCGGGGGAGGGGGCCGGAAGGTAAAGGTTAGAGTGAGAGCAGAAAGACGCAGGGTGAAGGTGCGGGAGACAAACAAAGAGAGGATCAAGTGCAGCAGCTACATCCTTGGATACGGATAAAAAGATGGAATAACATGACAAAAATCACAAGGCAAAAAGGAAAACAATACCAAGTAGGTTTCAGAATCACGTTTAAATGGTTTTTGTTTTTCCTCTAAATCAAGGCTGTCAAACTCAAATACACAGTGGGCCAAAATTTCAAACTTGGACATTGTAGCAGGCCAACATTGACGTGTGCTGTATAATACTGGCGGGCCAGCTCTCTGCTAGTGATTTTGTATTGCCTCACGGGCCAAATATAATTGCACTGCAGGCCAAATTTGACACATATGTTCTAAATAAACCGATCTAGTCCAACTTCAGAGCCTGTAACCTCTTCTCGATCCTCTTTAATTGACTGCTTCATAGCACGGACCTCAAACCTGCAGAAATAATGGAGCCCCCTCCCCGGCTGACTAGCTCGGCTTTCAACGCCGTTCTTGATCCCCCTGCCCTTCGTCTCTCGGCCCATCCTCATCTCGTGCTGTCTGTTGTGTTTTGCAGTGTCCGGCCGCAGAGAGGGCTGTTGGAGCGCTGATGTTAATCTCAAATTAGGACGGGCCTCCAGCCTCGGCTCCGACACGCCGCCCGGGTTGTTCATTACTTGTATCTAAGTTGTCGCAGTGAATAATGGCCAACAGGACGGGAACACAAGTAGTGTCCCTCTCTCTCTCTCTCCCTCTCTCCCTCTCCCTCTGCCCGGGTTCGGGACCGGGCCTCCAAAGTGTGAATGACTGGAGAACAAGCACAAGATGTTGCCGCCGCGCTTTGCGAGATGAATTTACGTCGCCGGGGAACCTCAGGCGTAAAACTAGACAATTTATTACCATGTGAGAAAGAGGCCCCAGTCTGCCAGAGCCAGTTTGGTTTAATGAGAGAAAATAAGAAAATAAGGTCGCCATGGGAGGAGGGGAGAACTTCAAAACTTTTGTCTCCGATAAGTGGAGGACCCAGGAGCTTTTAATTGTCGAGGCTCAGTGTAAATCACTTCTCTGGCTCGCAGGACTGGTGGGAGGGTGAAGTTTGTTTTTGTTTTCACCGAGAAGAGTAAATTATCGCAGCTGCAGCATTGCTGAGTAATACACAACCTTTCTGTTGCAGTTTTCAGCCTTTTCTGCTTGGCGTTGTTGTCCCGCCTCCACTCCGCCCCTCTTATTGTGTTTCTGTCTGTTTGATTGGTTGGGGGCGTGGCTTCTTTTATTGGCTACACTTGTCTTCAATCGCAGTCACAGTATAAGGGGAAGCCCAGTCTGCCAACAGTGTGTTTTCTTAAGTGCAATATTTGGCCGTGCACCTCTTAAGTTTTTTTCTTTAGACATTTTGTGGAGTTTGCGTGTTTTTCCTTGGCTCTCTCTATGTCTCCCCCTGCTTCCGAGTCTCTCGTTTCCAAGCATTCTGACCAAGTACGTTTAGTCAACACGCCTCTGGTGTTTGAGGAAAGAGGTGATGTTATGATTCAGATCAAATGGACATAGAGGAATTCAATCAATCGATTGATTTATTTTTAATGATGTAAGCTTTTAAAATGTGTTTGGTCTTAATGAACTTTCTTTTTGCATCCAGTCCTGCAACACCAACATGCAGCTACACAAACACTGTGGATTTAATTATTGACAGAGGCATGTCACAGCAAAAATGTCTGACTTTCTTTGAAGAAAGATTAAAACTGTAGTTTTTCAAATACCAACAGGCTGGGGTCGAGCTTTTAACTGACGACTTTCTTCTGATGGCACGGAAACCTGCAGAGACTCATGATCGCAACGACGTGACGACAAACTAGATGTGTGTATTGCAATGGTTAATAGAAATAATAATATAGTTTTCTTTTTTCTTCTGTCACTGTGTTTTTACATTTTTTTGTGTATTTATTGATACTGCTTTTCTTCTCTGATCACATGGGAGCGTAGTTACCGTAGTTATCCGACAAATTGAACTGGCAGTTTGAAAGGCACATATGTAAAAGGCAGCGCGGGGGAGGGGAGGTGGGGTGGGTATAATAAGAGGGCCACCCAAAACAACGCAGCGAGAATCCATTCATCACGGCCTTAACGCCTTTATTTGTTCACACACCGCTGGGATTTCTCCTCTCGCTCCTTCTTTTCACGTCGATCCGGCGCTTTAAGGACATTTAACCAACCACCGAAGTGCGAAAAACTGTGACTGTTATTAATGGTGCGCGATATTGGAGGAGAAAATTCCGGCGTGCCCGCGCGCCGCCGTAATCTGTCTCTGACGACGGCGAGCGCGTGTTGGGTCTTAAGCCCTGAGACGCGAAAGAAATTGGGGCACAAGCGCACCGGAGCACCAGCAGGAATCCTCTGGCAGTCTTTCCCGAGAGCGCACTCCATTTAGCGCTGGAAATTAAGCATGACAAGAGGATGTAAGTTCCCTCTCGAAATGTAAAGACACACCATTCGCACCCCGCTTTGGAGATCAACCGGCGCTGCAGAACTGCAGGCTATGCAGACGGACGGTATATACTGTAAGTTGGCTCTCGGGCTTTCGAGCTCTGTTTCAAAGAGTCGGAGTGCGTCAACGCAGGGATCCTACTCTTTGCTCTCTCTCTCTCTCTCTCTCTTTCTAATGAGAAGAGAGTCACGCAGAAGCACGTGTTTAGGATTCAACCTGTCACAAATGATGCAACTCCGTACCAGGTACAGTGTGCGTAAAACCACAATTTGCAATTCAGAGCATCAGAAGGGGGAAAAAATGGAATATTCTCCTGATTGAGGAATACCGTTAATCCTCTCATCGAGCACATCTTTTAATCCTCCGGCACAATCAGCCATCCGATGAGCAGCAACATGTGCGGCGCTTCATCAGGCGACCCCTCCCTCCTCCTGCCCCCGCCACCTGCACGAATACAAAATTGCTCATGAAAGTCAACACACTGTGCGCGCACACACACACACATAGACACACACACGGCATAATGGAGAAGGTAGATTCCACATCACGACAAAGCTCACTCCATTCTCACTAGCTGGCTGCGCCGCAGGGAAACAGCGCCTCGGCCGAGGTTTTCGGAAAATGATTTCCCACCAGCACCTCGCCGTTGGATTAATCAAACGAACTTCAGGCCCCGACTAATCCATACTTTTCACACGGCACTCGGTTCCCTTTTTATTTTCCAGTAGCCTCGCCTCAGTCTGTGCTCTTATCTGCGTGATGTAGGGCCTCGTCCCTCTTACCCGGGAAAACAAGAAACAAGCTTTCTGTCCGCTGCCGCCTCGAGGTGCAGGGGATTTCTTGAAGTGTAAATCCACATGTTGTAGGTTTAGTCCCTGTGTCTTTTTTTTGTTCTTAAAAAAATGGGGAGTTGTCTTTAGAATTTAAGAACATTTTCCTCCAAGTACACAGAGGATACTGACAAAAAGTGCATTGAAAGTTTATCTTTCTTAAGAGTAAGATAAGGCCACTTGCTGCTTCATCAGGAGCCTCTAGAAATACCTACATCAAATTTGGGGCTTCTAGTACATGAGGAACCCCAAAACCCTAACCCTAATTTCAGCCTTAACCCTAACCCTAATAGCATACAAGTATATGAGGGTCAAAAGTCAACTTTATCGTAGAGACATGGGGCCACTTGCTTTTTCATCAGGAGCCTCTAAGAAACACCCAAGCCAAATGTGGGGCTTCTAGCGCATGAGGAACCCCAAAACCCTAATTTCAGCCTTAACCGTAACCCTAATGCCATACGTGTATATGAGGGTCAAAGGTCAACTTTGTCCTGGAGAACTAATTATTCCAAGTCATTAGAAAAAACAGTTTGTGTTATATGCAGTCTCTGTGCCAAGGGCCGATCAATACTTCTTAATTCTTTTTTTTCACCAAAAGAAATAAACAACTAACCTTGTCTTGAGGACTGAGGAAGGTCAAAACAAAAAAACAAAAGACATCCTCGAGAAGTAAACACTAACACAACACAACCATAATAAACTGACCTGCCGACTTAAACCAAGTAGAAAATGAAGCTTTTTAAAGGAAATGGCAGCCCACCCGTACTACACAAACAAAAACAAAAACATCAGGGGTTCATTGTTTGGCCGAAGCCGCTGGTCACTGCCGTCTATCTGGACTTTACAGGATGAGACAAGATGAACCTAAATGGAGAGAATGAGAGGGAGAAGGTGAGAGAGATTTTGCATGTTTTAACTACTGACAATAAAACACGTAAAACAAGTGTTGGGTGAGACACTTCACCCTGGAGAGCAGCAGCCTTTTTGTAAGAATGTACCCGTTGCGCAAAGCGCTTTGAGAGGTCTGAGCACTGTGACATCTGTGCAATCCTTTTCTCAATCCAACAGATACTGATTTCACTTCATGATGTAACTTTCAATAAATATCTGGTTGGCGTGCAGGAAGGTTGTTGTGGAGTTCAAAGCTCCCTCCAGCAGCTTAGAAACATGCACATTTGATTGACTTGTGACTCTAAGTTGTCTGTTTGTGTGCGTGTGACTGTAGGTGGTCGCTTGATACTCTGTGTTGGCTCAGTGACGAGCTGGCGACGCGTCCACGGTGGAGCCCCGCCTTCGCCCTCCAAGGCAGCTGGGACAGGCTCCAGCAGCACCATGAGGAGTGGTGATAGAAGATGGATGGATGGATCAGTTTAGGCGTGGAGTGAAACTTGTGACTCATACATTGTAAATCTTTTAATAAGGCAGAAGATGATGATGATGAGGATGCATTTCCAATGCTCTTTTTTTTTGGTGGGGCTTTTGAAACTTCCTAATGAGGAAACCAAAAGCCGAATAAAACATTAACCACGGTACACCAGGACTGTTTTCATGTCTTGAAGAACTGTCTGAAGGGGATCTTTCATCTCTGTCCTACCCACATAGATCACATCTGACGCCAATTACTTGAAATGTCCTCGCTTAAAGTTTTTTTCTTTATTATTTTATTTTTTAAAATAGGCAATATTACCAGGCTACGAGTATTTCAAGTGAAACTGGTTGCATTTACTTCATAGAGGTCCAGCAATAGTTGATGTGCAGAGGTGAGCTATAATAAAAAAATATAATAAAAAAGTAGATTGCCAATTCATAAGTAGTCAAGGAAATGAAATGAAAACATACATCTATTATATTGTTGCCACAGAAATCTATGTGGGAGGCCTTGTAGTGAGCGGTCTAAGTGTTTAAGATTTTATAATGGAGGACACGGAGCTCATCTGCATTCCACCCAGACAGCCCGACCCTCACCTGTGAAAGGATTCTGACCGCAGTCTGACCTTGTGCGACTGGTGGGGGCTGCGCCAACCATCACACCGGGCAGAGTCCCACCGATATGGACTGCAAAGCATTCTGTCCACGCCACCAGACCTGCCAAGCCGTATAAGCGTTTCACTGAATTATTCAACTTTCCAATTTTCTATATCAACCATTTAAGGCCAGGCCTTAAACCAAACCGACAGGTATCTCATCTATCGGACACCTCGGCGGGGCCGACGCATGTTGTGGGAATCCTAATTTGTTGACTCCACGCTGTTTGTCTTTGTTCCTTATCTGGAGCTTATTGACGACAAGTCATTTTGCCACTAAACAGTCCTCACGGAGACTTTAACACGTCTGCGCAAACCAGCATGTGTCATAGCTACGATCAACGTTGCCATCTGAGAACATAAGACAGAAAAGCTATTTCTCAGTCTCCCTGTTCAGAGACCGACCGCTTTGTGGGAGCAGTTGGTTTCTTTGTTTTGAAATTCAGCGAGGCTGCAACTCGGCGGACTGCAGGGCGACGGCACACATTTGTTTAGTTAATGAGTCCCCGCTGACACATTTAAGACATGACAGGCACTGTCATCCTTTCATTCGCTCAAGGAACCGACAAGCCAGTGCCAGGAGCAGACGTCTGCTCGAAAGCTGGCAGAGGCTCCGCACTGCAAAGGCAGATGTCCAGACATAACAAAAGGATTGACAAAACAGGGAGGAAAAAAGTCCAAGCATTAATAATCATCGTTTGGAAATAACTGTAGTACAGCCAGTATTCAGTGTCTAAAAGTCTCTCTTCTTTATGACCCAAAAGTACAGAGGGAGTCTTTCATTTGCATACAAAACAATGCAAAAATAGGCTGTGCATCCAAGGTCCCACACTGTGCAAAAATTACCAGTGTTTTCCAACGACTTCATCCTGTCCTTCTTTCGCTTGCACAGCTTTCCTGAAACCGTGCTTACAAATAGACACAGTTCTGGAAATAAGATGTCACAAAGGACCTCCGTACCTTCACAGTATTAGTGAGAGCACCAGCAGCTTCTGAGATTACCTCATGTTTGGGACAAACACCTGTTCCAAACATGCATACGGATCCCCAAAGCATCAGTTGCACCAGAAGGTTAAAACGCAAGCGCTGAAAGATGAAGCTGATAAAATGAGTACAGTGCTACCTGGTTTCTGTTTCACTTGCAAGCATGAAACACACAAGTAATTCAAGGGTCATGAAAACACCATAGTGAAAATAAGCAGAAAGGCCGTATGGACAAGACAAAGAAGTTGGAACTCAAAGGCAGACCTTGTTGAAAGCAGTTTGACGTGAAGTCGATGTAATCGAATTAAATCAAATTAGCCGATTCCTTTTGGTTACTTGTCACATTAACGCTCTGTGCAGCGCTGACGGCTGACAGCGTTGGACTTGGCTGCAGCTGGTTTCAGCTGGTTTTTCAGCTCCCCTGGAATCGGCCATGGAAGCAGCTCCCCTCTCCTGTTATTTATAAGTGCGCTGGGAGCCAGTGCACCTTGTTTAACAGCCTGCAGCCACATGTTCGCCATGCACGCCCATTCCGAGTTAGTCGGCCGCAAAAAGTCAATGCAGTGCCTGGTATTCATGTGTGCTCGTAAAACATACATCACTCCCCTGTTGCACCGGCATGTGTTTGTCTCAAGAAGGGAGGATGTCACCGCGAGATGGGGAAAACATTTAAATCATCCTTGGCAAGAATCTTAAAGTTGGATGGAAGAAGCGAGAGAGCAGGGTATAAGATGGGAAATTGGAAATGAAGCAGAGCTTGACAGCTTTGCTGTGCAGGGTGCTTTTGTCACAGAGTTGGAGTTTAATTGCGTAGAAACATGAAAACACTGCCTTATTTTGTGCCTTGGCAGTGTAATTTGCACAAGACTTTGCCGTATTGGCATCAGTGTCAAGGCAGGAATTGCGTCACGCGTGGTGCAGTGCTCCTCTAACCAGTCCTCAATGTGTCTCCTTCCATTATGACTCCAATCCAAACACTGTCATTAGCTTGACATGCAATTAGCTTTCCGTGTTACCAAGTGTTTTTTCTTTTTTTTTTAAACAATGAGCCATTAGCTTTCATTTAGTGAAGACACAAACTTTTTCCTATCTAACTGAGGCAGAGAGCCAGTAATGTTCCAGGTTGGTGTATCAAAGACGACTTGGTCGGAACGTCCTCACCTGGGGAGGTTTCCTTTCAGCAGGTTTTGCCACCAGAGATGTACCTGCAGCACACACAAAAAAATGTTAAAATGATGAGGTGACTGGAACAGAGAAAAAAATATGGTTTGGTTTTCAGCAAATGGTGTTTCTTTAATTTCTCTGGAGAGTTTCAGACAAGGCACTCGAAGTTCTCGTGACTAAGCCTGGGGACGCTCTGCGGGATTATGTGAAAGCTATACACCAGTTTAGTTCATCCCAAAAAAATGCCAGAGAAAACCCATCGGAGGGCTTGTTAGAGATACATGTTCCCCTTCTTTCTGTCTCTTTTCGTATTCACTGCCCGTGGGTGAATATCTAATTTTGTATAACAAAACAAGTTGAGTTGCGCATTGTGGTCCCTCTTCAGTTTAGGGACAGATCGGTGACATGCTGTTTGGGACAGAATCAGAGCAGGATAGACCAAAATTAGATCATCTGTTTTCTTTCTAGCCATTTTATAATCTTACTTTACTGCCTAACATGTATATGTAATTAAAATATGTAACTTTTTTCCTGCTATCTATATTTCCTTGGGGAATATAGCTACTTCCCATCTGTATTGGTAATCAAAAACCTTGTGTTGTATTTTATTAAAATGTTTTTAACAATCTGATTTAAGTAGATTGAGACACAAACTGAGAGCAAATGCATTTAAAAAAAAAATAGTCCTGGCACACAACTGGGGCACTGTGGCACTTTTGGGACACTCCAGGATAATGTCACGCCACGTGTTGTGGAAGCGCAGCAACTAAATGGAATGGAAGCAGGTTGCTCCACGGTTTTCATGACGCCTGTTTCACACTTTGAGTGAAAACTGGCAGTGATGTGCTTTTATAGTGACTTTCAATGACTATCCGGGTCAGGTTGGCTCGACATCATTGACTGTTCCACCTGCCCACTCTTAGCTGTGTCAAGATTGTCAATGATGGGTCACATGACTGTTCATGTGAATCACGTGAGGAGTTATTGAGCTGGTGTGAACTGCTTTGGCGGCATAGTCATATACAGCAGTAAGGTAAAGAGCACTGGACCAAGTTGGCAGCCCTGAGGGACGCCACCACACCCCAGCAGTCTGATGGAGTAAAATGTCCACTTTCAAATGCAAAAGATATTTAACTTTTCAAATTTTTGTTCATCAACTTTTCCCAAAGTATGGGTTATGCTGCCCACTGACAGACAGTTTGGATTTTTATGGATGCATTTTAGTCTTTTAAATTTAGCTCAGGACTTTATTTATGCCTATCAGGGAGATATAGCTGGCCTTGACTTGTGTCATTCTTCTAGTGGGCAACAGCCACAATTACCTGTTTCATTGGTGTCTGATGTAATTGCAGCATGTGGGACGTTTCCTTTTTGAGCAGGTGTCCTGCCTTGTAAGGCTTCAGATTGTTGTGTTTTATGTCTTCTAAGTATTTCCTGAGTTCCAACTTTATGAATCATCACACAACACACTTTTTCCGCACAATCAGCTAAATATTCCCTCAACGTCAATGTAACGATTGTTGTTTTGCCGCTTCCCTAAACACGGTCCAATCATTGGTCTCAAAACAGCTGCAAAGTGCTGATCTGCCTTAACTCTCATCTGTTTTTGCACATTCTTGGTTTTTCTTGTTTTTGGGCTTTGTGTGTGTGTGCTTGTGTGTTCCTTTTCCTGTTGTGTCTGCGATTTAAATGGAAGAAAAAGCTACCATTGTGCTGCACTTCTATTTGTATGCCTGTTATTGTTGCTCACAAAAAAGCAATTACGGTTCCAGCAACAAAAGCCAGCAGCAGACCTGATAACAGTTTTTATCAGAATAATCTCAGGGCCACTATCGCCGTTGAAATCTTGCCCTGCTGCTCTCGCCACAAGATGTGGGATGTTTCTTTTTTTTCTTAATAAGATACAATTAGAATAAAACTGTATCCTGGAGGCAGTCGCACCATCCTAGAGGACTGCTAACCACGAGCTGCCTGATGAGCGCTTGGAGACTTGATGGGCTTTGCCCTCTTGTAATAGAAGTATATTGGGTTAGTATGCTAAAGGTTAGATTCAGATTAATTAAAACGCGTAGCGCTAATGTACATCAACTTCCAGCTGTGCCGCTCAGGAGGCAAGCGTCTCCATGCAGACGAGGTGATGAAATGTAGGATGGTGCGTTACGGTCAGTAATGATGTCTGTGAAGTCGAATAATTAATGTGGCATTTTCCAAGCAAAGGAAAGAGACCTTTCTCACGTGGATCTTTTTGGGGGTCAGTGCCTCGACTGTGATCCAGCCAACATCATTTATTCATGGCGGCGACGGAGGCCACCCGCAGCCATTAATGACAGCTAAATTGGTGGCATATTTGCTTAACACCGCTGCTGTGGAGTGCAAGTCAGGGGCCTCTCTCCTTTTTCTTTTTTTTTTTTTTTTTTGCCTTTTAGCATTCTTGGGTTTGCGCCCTCACCCTTTTGCCCTGCTGCAGTCGTTCCTCTCGCCACACCAGGCCAGCAGTAGCTTCCAGCGCCCTATAAATAATTCATTGCTCCAAACAGACACAATGAATACCAAGTCTCACATATTGCCCGGCACCGTCATCAAGGCTGATGGCAGAACCCGGGGTCACTGGTCTTATTGGAGGCCATATGTCAGGGATATGAGAGGCTCTTTTCAAGCGGTAGACACCAAGGGGCTTTTGTCCTTAAAATCCATCGGTAATATTAAAACGGTCGACACATTCTGAGACCGGCGGTGGATCGTCGCGCTAGAGGCGGTTTGTGTATGTGGCAAGTGAAACATATAGTTTTATTCCCCAAGCAACATGGGGACAGTCTGTAATTACAGTTTGGATGCTGGCAGGTGGCGAAGCACGAGTTTGTGTTGTTGTTGTTGTTTGCTTGTGTGTTGGAATGCAATTTCCTCAAGTGCAAACTGGGACCTGGCCCTTAAACTCAGTCAGAATACCAACATCACCCTGGTCATTGCAAGGAAAAAAGGAAAAAGTTTCCTTTCTTAAAAAAAAAAAGAGCAAACAAACAAAAACAACATTAGGCAACGCTGCCCCAAAAAACTCAGTTTCCGCTCAGGGAATTGAAACCAATCTCAGCGTCAGGAAGCAATTTTTTTTGTTACTCTTACTTCCTGTCATCATTTTGGTGGTTTTTACCATTGAAAAGATTGGACACACTCAGATGAAGGATTTATTTTTTCGCCATTTAATTGAGGGAATGAATAAGAAAAAGATTTAAAACTTGGAACACTCAGAATGACATGGACAGTCTTATTCCACAGGACTTTGAAGTTTCCCTCCAGTCACCCTCACCAGGAATTTGAGAGGCATCACAAAAGCTCACCAACTAAATTGACAGTTTACAAGACAAAGCGGTAGTTATCAGCTCTTTTCCGCACCGCTCTGTGTCAGAAACTTATCTTGATTGTGCTTTGTAAAAAAATATTAAAAAAATAAATAAATAAATAAAAAAGTGTTTTTATGAGAATCTGAGAGCTAAAATATGGTGTCATTAAGGATAATAAGGTGTGAAATTACAGTATTAATGCGTGTGACTTAGTGCTTTAAAGCTGTTTGTTTTTTTTTCCTTTAATATCAGAGGAACACCCGAACCTGAAGGCGCTTCCCTCTGTTTTCACTTCTCACCAAGCAAAAGATCCAACGCTGGGTCTCTCTGATCTGAAAACTCTGTGTTCTGAGCCCGTGATGGCTGCAGCCAGTTCATCTCATCAGATATCGACGATCTGTCACAGCAGCTCGCACACAATGCACCCAATGACGTCGGAAGATGACGGTATTGGTTCAAGACGTCCCTAAACAGAAGACAGCATGATGGACCTCCCAAAGCAACGTATCGGACTCACAAGAAGACTGCTGTTTCTTTGTTTTTTGTTTTTTTTTTAAGGCATCTTCACTCATTTTCTGAACTGAATGACGGAGATTTTAAACTGCTAAGTTATTAGAAATGGAAGAAACGTCTTCCAGAGGTTAAAAAATGTAATCAGCTCGGATGGAATAGTAACTCTGTTTGTCTTGTTACAGCCGGTCCAAGGACAATGTCATGACTTGTCCAATTTTACTGAGCTGAACAAGTTGGAATAAAAATAAAATAGTAAACATGAATATAAATAGCAGCCAACCAATAAACTCAAATCAACTCCACCCCTTCCAAGGTCCCGAAGGCCGTAAGGACGAGTTTCAAGAGGAGGTTTACGGGTGTGAAGCTTGTAGCAGCTCCGCGAGGTATGGCAGCAGGACAAGACCACTGAGGAATTTAAAGGCAAATAAAACACGACCCTACCAAGGCTGCGTGAGTCTGTGCTGCTGCCCGCTGCCACTGCAATCACCAGAGGCGGTTTTGCATTTACGCACAGCAGAAATATCAGCAATGTTCAATCACAGTCAAGATTTGGAGAGCATCAGCTGCAGATTTATTTATTTATCTTCCCCCGCCACGTGTCACGCAGCAGACACCAGTCTCATTTTAATCTTTGTGTTTGCGCTTCAGCGACATTTGACTCGAGGGAGCGTGCAGAAGGCGCCCGTCAGTCCACCGGCTTCCTCGGCCGCTGTTTTACCTTTTTACATCCGCAGCTGTGGTAGCTCGCCGTGGTCAGGGCGGCAGAAGGAATCACTGGCTGCTCGCCGGAAAGACTCGGGAGCAGCGCGCTGCCTCAGCGAAGACACGATCACAGTCTGCTTGAACTGTTACCCTCTGCCTTCCGTCACACATCAGTGAAAACCAGCTCCTCCAGATTTAGAGGCAGCTACTTTTTCCAACAGCCATCCATCTGCACTCTCGGAACTAAAGTGCAAAAGAAAAGATGAAAATGCTCCAGCGGAAATGCTGCAACAGTTTTCAGTGTATTTATTTATTAGCTTTTTTTTTTTATTCAATTCCTGTGATTTTTTCTTCTTTTTAATTAATCCCATGTGATTTTTCAGATGCCAAGGTTGTTGCTGCAACTCTGCCTTTGCTGTGCTTACAATGACAATAAAGAACATTAACTGGATTGAATAAAGGCAACTTGAAGTGTTTTATGACACTTTGAGTCTATTTTTTGCATTTATGCTCTCATAAAATCGCAGCTTGATTTCCCACTGCAGTCTCACTGTCTTTGGCAGTCCGGCTGATTTCTTTCATTTTTCCAACAAATTTCAATTTTACAGAATGGGTGACTGTAAACAGAGATCTGGAGGATTGATAATATGTCTTGCAGTATTTCGCACACTGATATCAAGTCACTGTGTTTTGCAGAAAAGCGTAGCCAAGAGTTGTATTGTTGCTAATCTGGCTGCGTGGCCCTGCTCTGAGAAGAAAGGAGTCAACCAAGGCATTGTGGTTACACATGGAGCATAAAAGGCCATAAACCGAGCAGCTACAGTTGACAGACTGTTGCTCCATGCAACAAAAGCAAAGAGATGTTTTTTGGGTTTTTTTGGTGGGATGTTTATGCCATTCAGATATAAAAGCAAACATCCAGTACGTCTGGAGTGTACACTCCCAGAGCGTTTTGTTTTGTTGCCCTTCCTAGATGTCTTGACAAGATGATAGCCTGCATTTCCTGCATGTTGACATGACGGACCACTCAGACATTATTCAATACCAGCCAGACACTGCTGTCCACTGTGTAATATGAACTCGCAACTTGCATCAGCACAAAAAAGAAAAATGCAAAGGCACAGACTGTATCGGACGCGCGTGCACACACACACACACACACACACACATAGAGCTCTACACATCCTCGAGCGGTGCACTGTCAGCAGAGGACAACAGGTGTCCATGTCGCCGCACTGCAGTGCTCCCGCAGCAGCCCGAGGTTTGAGCGGCAGGTCAAAAGTTCATTTGACTTCTGAAGCTTTTCAAAACGCGCACCATCACAGACAAGAGTGTCAGCCTCATAAAGATCTGCAGCGACAGCTCGAGGTTTCAGTTATGAAAGAGGCTTATTTTCTCAAGACCGAAAGTTCATTGGCTTTGCAAGGCGGCCGGATTAGACAGATCTGAAGTGTCGGAATTCTTGCGGATCCGTCTTGAAAAAGCTCACACCCCAGTCGTTTACAACCGGCATCGTTTGAGGAGAGCGATGCTGCAGCAGTGTTTCATTTGCGTAATCAGGAAGCTACTGCAAATTTCTTGACGGCTGCAGGCTATCAAAGATAAAACTCTTCCCCTTTTTCCGAATGGTTTCGGAAAAGATGATATCAACGTCACATTACATCCGTGTTCACCATCCGTCACAGTTTCCAGACCACTGCAGTTTGTTTCTGTGTGATCTGATTCTGACTGAGACGTCTTGATGCTGAACAATCTGAAGATCTGTATTGTTTCTGCTCCTCACCCACCGGCTCCGTGGCTCAGCAGAGCAGGTCGTCTCATCCTGGCCCGGCCCGGCCCTGCCCGGCCCAGCCCGGCCCGACCCAGCCCAGTCAACTGAGGGATTTCCAAACTCAGCATCAGCCAAGGCTATTAAGTGGTCTGCTGGAGCAAAATGGCTTCATCGCTGGCTTCACCGCTGCCATTGGCTCAGTGATTTCTGGCCCGTTATTGTCTCAGGCCTCTGTGACTAAGTTAATTTCTTGGCAGACAAGCACACACAGAAGTATGTGCTGACACACACAACAAATAACGATGACAAAATGTGACGAATTCCGCTCTTGACATTGCGTTTTTGCTCCCTCCTCGATATTGCTGTAATACTCAGATGGAAGCAGAGGAGCGTGTTGTTGTTTTTTTTGTCTCTCTCCGGCTGCACTTCTTATGCAGAAAGCTTCCTCTACTGGCTCTTGTGTTACAAATCTCCAGGCTGAAGATTTTTGTTTGATGACTGTATTAAACTCAAAGTACAAGAGTGACAGCAGGAAATCCGACTCAATAATTCAGTGGCATTTTTTAAATGTAATACATAAGAAAAATAGCGCAGTTCAGAACTTACACCTGCTGCTACATTATTCATGTACATAAATAGGTCCGGAGGGATAAATCCCCTTTTTACGTTCATGGTGACAGGCTGGAATGGCCCTGAGTGATTTAAGTGCCTGACATGGTTGGCCAAACACAGAACAGGGATTTCCCCAAAGACTTTGTGTAAACATACACACACACATACAGAGACACACACACACACAAGGGACATGCAGCAACAGTGATGGGCCCAAAGAAATTGACAACTTTCTTTTCCTCCTGTGAGATGCAGAGTGTGTTGAACAGTAAATATCAAAATCATGTTTCCACTGGCCAAGCGCAATACAAATTTATACTCAGCGGATGATCCTCTGACTTTACAAGGGATTACGTGAACATGTAAATAATTGTTTCACAAAAGTGACATCAGTGACCTGGAACAATTTATTACCAATTGGGTTTCACACATACCCACCAATAAAAACAATTCACAAACAATCCCAAAGTGTCCTGAATGGGAATAGTTTATACATAATGTGGGCAATACAATGAAAAGATTGAATGTCATTGTTTGTAATATTGTTTGGTGATATTTCTCTTCGGTTATTTTCTTGAAAAGTTTTATCTTCAGTTGATGGAGGAACTGTAATTTCTTAGACTGGCGATTGGAATGATTTGTATTATAATAACATAGAATTATGCTCTTCCACAGCCCTGCATTTTCATGCAAATGCATATTGAATATTGGCAACTTGAACAAAAAATATTCAATTCAGAAACTCTTCACTTACATTTTACACACTCGATGTGATTGAATTCCACCCACTTGGCCTTAGGTTCTGCTAAACTTCTGGGGCAACTTTAATTCACTCACATTCACCTTTTCAACATCAAAAAGAATGATTTCAGTAACTACACAGACCAACAAACAAAATCACAAGGACAATTTTTGACCATTTTGCCAAGTGACAACAAAAGATAGAGAAAACTGTTGAAACACCTGCTGGAATTGGCTCACAGGTGAACACACGGCTCAGTTAACAGATGAGGTTGACTGCAAGAGAAAAAAATAAATATATGAAGGATTGTTTTCTGTCTTTCTGTTTATATACCTTCAGGGCATCCAAACCCCCTCGCCCTGTCTGCTCCTTGCCATCATTGTACATTGAGTGGGGTCTAAATGCAGAGCCGGATGGTCTGTGGAGTCTTATCTGCCACTGGAGCAATGTGAGACCGTGGAGCCAGTGGAGCCATCCCTCTATAAGCTTGGTGATAGCGGGAAGGTCTGCCTGGCCAGATAACTGCACCTACCCACCACCACCAATGCATCCATCCATCCAGCCGCCCAACACGATTCTCTCTGCAGGCTGTCAGGCTGCCTGTTTGTTGCAGACATGGCGTGGAGCGAAGAAAGAAAAAAAAAAAACAACTCACACAACCATTAGACATGAATAGGTCTGCCCATGGCGAGGAGACCACCCTGACTGGAGAAGATAAATGATGGAGAGGGAAGAGAAATGGAAGGGAGCCGGTAAACATGTAAACAGAAGGCAGCGGCGGCCGAGATGGAGGCGAAGAGAGATTGGGATTGGATGGAGGCAAAATGAAAACTTTGCAATTTTACCGAATAGATGAGTTGGCAAGTGGGTTTGAAAAGTCTGGGAGATGACGGTCAGCTAGCACACGTTGTGTTTTTTTGACCAGTTGCAAACGCAACTGCAAATATAACAATAAATGATATTAAATCTATAATCATGTATGGATATAAGGATGTATACGAATATTCTGCACGTGACATGGACACAGATGAATTAAATAAATCCAAGGATATGAAACATTTAGGTGAAGAAGTTGGACGATCCTGATTTGGCAAGGGTGAACTGAGACTAATGCACTGCACTGCCTGCCACCCAAAGGTTTAGTGGAGCTGCCTGTCCATCAAATCCCTCATTAAATAAAAACCAGTCGTGGTCCATTTTCCTCTACTGCACATCTTACTTCACTTCCTAAACTCAACGCCTTTGAAAAGGCGGCTTTGATTTGTTGTTCTGGGACGTTCTATTTCTTTCACGTTCAATTTCACCAACTTCAATAACGTTGTTTGCACCATGGGGCAGGAAGATTATATGAACCCAGCAAAAATAAATATCCAAATATCCACGTGGCTTGTGTTATCAGTCAATCAGTGACTTTTATTTGACTCTTTAAATGTCACACTAAACCCATATGTAGTATATTCATCAAATATCAGGAGAATAATTGCTGCCAAGTTACAGATACATTACATAACATTTAATCTAAACTGAAGAGGAGATGCCAAGTTGTTGGGGCTCCTGTTTGTTTATAAATATGCCAATATGGCAGAATGAACTGTCTGACATTGGCAGAGTTGGCAAATTCTTTCATGGGTCTGCTCAGCAACTCATCCCAAACATGCATATCTAAGGGCAGTTAGCAGACTTTCCAGCAGGATAGGATTTATTTCGAGTAGGCATTTTAGTCTACCAAACACCAATTTCCTGACTTTGTGTGTGAAGTTTATTTTAGGTTTATTAGGTATTTTGAAAGTGTCGTAGGGGCCACCACTCCAGTAAGAAGAAGAAAACAAAACCGTATTCACAATATCAAGTGTTTCGAATCTCCTCCTGAAGTTTTTTTCTTCAAGGATGCATTAAGTCGAGGAAGAGCAACAAGGGATAAAGGTCGTGGCTGGTAATACCATCATGAATTCTAAACTGCTCTCACACTTGACAACAACCATGCGGGAATAAAGTTTATTCTGAATGAGGGCAAGGTTTGAGGTCAAACACTCACACTTGTTCTGATGGTCTCTTCCTGAAGTGTAATTTTTCTTGCCGTGAATGTTTGACCCCACACTTATGTCAATGTTACATTTCTGCTGAACCTTTACAATAGAAATTGCCATAATATTAACCATTGTAAGTAGGAATTCATCTCCCGTCTCACCATCCAACAATAAAAAAAAATGTTCATTGGCAAGAAATGTGAGATTGTAACACAAAAGGGAACATTTGCTCTGTTTGCTCTCCCTCTATCTGTGCTTTATCCTTCCTTTGCTCACAGCACACTTTTTTGTTCTCATTTCAAGTGTGGCTGTAGATAAAACAGCCGCTTGTAGTCCTTTTTGTTATTTTACCTTTCAAAAAAAAAATGTCCCCGTGAGGTGACGCGATTAGTAGCGTGACTTTATTTGTCCCGCTCGAATGGAAAGAACTTGGATAGAAAATTACCCAGGGATCACTCCTTGCAGCGTTCCGCCTGGTGCAATAGATAACTCTACATGGTGTAATGAGGAGAAAGACTCGAGGTTGAGTCACAGAAGACTAAGAGTGGCACGTTGCAGAGGCCCCAAGAGTTTACAGGAGGGAGGAACACGAAGGGACTTCACCGTTTTCAAGTGATCAAAACACAACCATCAGTTTCTTAAATCCACCTCCAATGAGAAGCTTTTGTGAGCAGGAAAAAAATAAAGTGGGGGAGATGTCCCCGAAATATATATGGGACAAAGTGAAGTGCGTCCCGTATCAGTTCATTATGGGACAGGTTTTTTAGTTGCCAAATATGAGACAAGTGCGTATTTTACGGGAGTAGACCACAGACGGAAATCAAATGAGGTTTTGTCATTTTCCCTAAAAAAAACGGGACAAATTGTGTCCCGGGAGTGATTTTATTTTTCCCAGGACAGGTGGTGAAAAAAGAGAACAATTCTGGGAAAAACCGGACGGGTGGCAACCCTAATTCCCACATATGTGATTAAATGTGCGACGTTGCATCCGAAAATTTGCCAGCCACTGTTGATCCGAAAATGAAGTCGTCACCACTCTGTCCCACCAGTCGTTACTCCTCGTTCGGATCCATACAAGCTGCAGTAGAATTAAAACAAGTGACTTGATATAGTCCGCAAACAGGAAGTTGATTCTTATTCGTTTTCGGGTGAAATTAGCTGTAGTTTTGCGCTTTACTGTCCCTAGTGGTTAAAAATGCACTAATGCGATCACAAGTGGCACGCTCGAGACGCATGTTAATGCTATGTGCGAACAGATGCTTCAAGATGCGTACTTGTGATACGATCCCACAAAACAGTTACAAGTGGCCAAGTGCAAACAGGGCCAGAGAGACCAGACTGAGATGGCTTCAAGAGGAGAGAGACTGCAAATATGTTGGAGAGCTGAGGTTGGAACTGGCAGGCATGAGACCTGGACGAAGAGAAGTGAGGAGATTTATGGATGTAGGGGAGTACTAGATGATGTCAGGCAGGTTTAAATGGAGGGAAATGATTGGCTGTGGGCAACCCTGATGGAACACCCCAAAAGAGAAGAACATTTTGCATATACATAAAAATTTTAGCAAACCTAAGTGGTAATTTCCCAATAATATAATTGTACTAATGAGTCGAAATACAGTCAGAATGAAATTGAATGATAATTCCAAATGATCCCCATATCCTGTATTGCCAGCTTCAAGTTTTCAATTAATTCGTTTTACGACACGACTTCTACCCTATATAAGTCATCCATCTATCACAAAACCTGTTTTGTTTCATTTTGCCAGGCAAGACCAGTTACCCAAGGTCAATTTCAAGTCAGTGCGACTGTGGAAAGGGACAGACTGGGGGAAGTGGGGAGGGGGTTAAAATCTACATCCGCCCCAGTGCCAGACAGCGGGTACAGCCGGACTGGCACATCTGACAACCCGGCCCCACCAGACTGTCAGCCTATTTATATCTGGACAATAATTTGCACCAGAACTGGTCAAAACCGCTGAGCTCCGGAGGGTGTCGACTGGCTGGCGTTACCATGGTGAAGAAGTGATCTGATCTAGATTCAAATGACCCGTAGTGCTTTTTCCTGGGGGAGCGGTCTTGCGACTGTCTTATTTCCTCACAAAGCCAGAGGGTGTGATGATTTTTTGTTAATCAGGTCAAGATTTGAGTCAACCAAGCCCAGATGTGCACTCACCTTGGCTGGAGCTCAACTCAATGCAGGTGTCCTGGTTTAAGGTTACATCCTTTGTTCACAGACGAAAAAAAAAAAAAAAAAAAAAAAAAAAAAATCAATGTTTTTGACACCGCATTTCATTTTCTTACACCATTTCTGCTGCACAGTTGCAGGTAAAGGTTAAAGCAGAAATACTTTCAAGGAAAAATTATGTATTCTGAATGTGCGCTCCTCAGCGCACCGCACACAGAGGTGTGCATGCTCTCGTGATATTAACAGGGCAGCCTAGCAGCCATTAACAGCATCATAAATTACACTTAACCATAATTGCTTCTGGGCAAATATGCCTCACATCTCCTCCTCTTGAAAAACAACAGCTGAGAAAGAAGTAAAACAAAGGGGCTTGAACCGAATTTGCTCAGTACTGCGCGTGGCACTGTGAATCACTTTATTCACAAGGCATGTTATTTTTTTCTTCATAACAGTCATTCAACTGTTAAAAGCTGCTGGTTTTTCAGCAGTTAGAGGGAAAATGCAGACATGTAGTGCAGCCATCAGCAGTTCATACAGAGTTCATTCACACCATATAGAAGTGTCCCAAACCATGTACTCCCATCAGTACTCTTCATTGCTGTGCACTTACTGTGTGGTGAGCCAATTTTGAGTCAGGCTGCCCCAAAGTACACAATTTTGGGGCAACACATTTCGTTATTTTCTTCTTCTTCTTCTGTTGGCATGTTGAGTTAAAAAAAAAAAAAAAAAAAAAAAACTATAAAAGCAGCACATAAACCAAGCACACACCTGAATACAATGCATTACCACAGCTAAAAGTGTATTTGCTTGTGAGTAACAGTGAAGTCCAAAGTTTGATATATAAAAAAACAAAAAAAAAGATTTCACCATTCAAACCTGAAAACACTTTCTTCCAATTAATCTTTGCACTGCAGTGAAAACCTGCTGTCTTATTATTTGGTGCATGAAAAGTAGCACTTTCACTGCATGTAGTATAAACCAAAGTATTTCTAAGGTCATTCTTGGAGACAATTTTATTCTTAAAAAAACAAAAATGCTTGTTTATTTTTCTGTCACAGTCTAAAAAGACCAAAAAAGCTGTTGTTGCCTTCAAATTAGACTTTTACTTTTGCATTCCAACTATTTGTCCACTATTTTTCTTTTTTTGGTGTTGTTGTTTGGTAGGTCACCTTAGGCCACAGCCAGTTAGCGCAATGCGTAGCTATGGGAGACTGAAAAGAGAGGGGGAGAGAGAGACGGTGCTGGTAGTGCAATTAGTCGGCCTTTTTAATTAACAGACACGCTGTCCTTTGGCCCCCTCTTTGTAAAGAGGAAGGTGGAGAGGTATAGACAGGAGGCGCAGAGGGCTAAAGACATTGTAATTAGTTATTGAGTCAGCAGGTTGCCTGGTGCAGTGGACAGTGTCAGCCGAAGTAAGGCCGGAGATTTACTGGTCCCGGCTGTCATTTGTGTATTTGGTTTCTGTCACCCCGTAAGACACCCCTGACACTTTTAGATAGTGTCCGGTCGACTGACTTCAGCCAGTCCGCAAATAGCAAAGTTTAAGATAAATGACGTCTCATTTCTTTTATTTTGAGAACAAATTCATCAATTATCGAATCAATCTACCCATCAGTTATAATATAAGCCGCGCACAAAAACTTGACATTGCATCATTGGGGTCTGAAAATTTGGCCCAAGGCATTTTCAGCCGATTGTATTCTTGAGAGACCAATCTATTTCAGTTGTGAAGGAAACAGTAGGCAACTACTGCAAAGCAGTGTCAAACAAAATTTAAAAAAATCAAAAGCAGCAGATGACGGCTGTTGACAGCAGCACTTTTACAATTGTGCGGCGTCTTTTTTTTCCCCTGTTTCTAGTATAACAAAAAACAGCATTGAAGTCTTTCTTTGGGCGGAAGATGTTATTTGCTGTACTGGCTTTGGCGACAGTTAAGACTCGACACAGCCACGCATTACAGCTCCGCATGGGGTGGCACATAACATCTTGTCCCTCGCACAGGAAGCATCAAGCTGTTGCCAACAGGCTCAAATGGTAAGAAAAAACATCTGATTTGTTGCCTTTAACCATATTACAGAATGCTTGTCCATTTGTTTATTCTTCTATATCCCCCTTGTACGAACAGGTTCTGCTAGCTTATCTTCCTTATATGGGCATGATACGATCTCATGTTTAGATAGATGTAACGGATACATGTAAATGTGTTATGTCGGTTTACTAAGGACCAGTCAACATTTTTTGTAATGAATAACACCAACCGTTAAAATGCTCCTTGAATCTCGCAGAAACTGATGCACTCAATGAAACGGCTGAGATGGCTGCATAGGTTGAGCAAGAATACCTGCTATCACCATTGAGCAGGGTGAGCAGCGTTGCCATATGAACATTTGTCCAACTGCATGTTTGTTATTATGCGGAAGTGCTTGGGCGGAACGCAGAGCTCTGCCTTGTTGAGGAACAGGTGGGAGGCTGATCTCCGAACTCCGAGAGCGCACGCTTGCATGTGCACAGGTGTAGCGTGCAAATGTGTGTTCAACCCACATGTGTTCGCGCAGGTTGCCACATTTGTTCCTGAGCCTCGAAGGTGCACAAGTGCAGCAGGGAGACAGGGAGAGGGAGAAAAAAAACAAAACAAAAGACGCAAAGTGCTGATGGAACGGATGTGACTAACGCCTGCTGCCTCCGAGCTAGTGAGTTTTCTGTTTCCCCTATGGCTCAGACCTGGAGAACGATCAGAGGGAGGGAGGAAAAAAAAACAGATGAGAATTCTGGGAGAGAGAAAAGTGAGATTTTGGGATGCAACAGCAGCCGGTCCTGCAGCGGCTCAGCCTGGACCCATTTCCAGGACATCAAAATATGGTGCTCAGTTGTCCATCCAGAGACAGACGGAGCAAACCATTAGCTGCACCAGAAGGCCCTCAGAAAGCTGTGCACCATAACTGGCTTGAATTGCTGCTGTCAGGTTTTGTCCTCCAAAACATATTCAATTGCGTATTTATATAACTTTTATGAGTTTGAGTTAAAGTGTGAGTGAAAAGAAAAGAACTCCAAGAGGGTAGACTCAGGGTATAGGAGAAGACTCAGGGTGTGAGTTTTTTTTTTGTTGTTGTTTTTTTAACCTGCATTTAAATACTATCCGGAGCCACTTGTAATTTCACTATAGATGGCAGAAAACCCTTTTGTAGCTTATTATTCATGCAACTAAAAGTCATTTGTTGTTTGGGTAATGTAATAATCTCTTTTATATCCTTTTTAGCTCCAAATCATCCTCCACTGTGTTGGTATCATTGTACATGTAATGTTTTAATTAGTGTAGCAAAAAAAAATTGGGATAAAAAATGATGCAGTTCTTACTGAAAAAGAAACAATGATTCACTGTCAATTATTCTTTTAGCTTCCTTTTGGCTCTAAATGCCAATAAACCCTTGTGCCTGGAATTCGCAACACACTATGATGGCAATATGCAATAAAAAGTCATAAAGTTAAACTGTATTTTAGAATCTTACATCCTGGAGAAGTATTAGTCAACACAATGCACATTCCAATTAATGGCCGGAAACTAAAAGTTGCGAGACATGAATCTGACAGTGTGTTGTTATTATTAGAAAGTTGTCTCTGCGGAGTTATTCTGGTAGGACAATAGAGCATTTCCGAAAGTGGAGCAGACGACATCCATTCGTTAAAGTATCATAAGCATGAGTGCAGTCACAGTACACACAAGTACAGCCATGCGTCATTGTTCGGAAGTTGGGCATATATGACTTTATTACCACTGTCTGTCTGGCTGCTGTTCAGCAGCAGGGGTAAGAAAAAAACAGCTTCTGCTTCATAATTGCGCAGTAAAACCACTTTTTTTTCAATTATCTTGGACTGTGATTTACACAACGGCTTTTGGGGTTCATTGCGAGAAGCACACTGAGATTTGTCTCTTCAGTTTTGCGAAAAGCACATGAGGGCAGACCCACTCAAAGAGATAATTTTGTTCGCACAGCAAAGGAAGACAAAAACTGCCAACTCTGACATGCAAGGTTTCTTTTCCTTCCAGAGGGAAAAATGCTCGAGATGCCTCTAATACTGCAACACGGCACTTTAATTTCCAGCCCCCAAAACACAGCAGAGGCCACTTCCAATCTCAGTCAACACAATCCGCCTGAGGCTTGAAAATCACAGCCAGACAAAGTCCCCTTTTCAAAGCCCAGGTCAATAAAGAGGAAGTCTGACTGAAAGGCACTGCACCAAAAAAAAGTGCCATGTTATTAACTGATGGCTAGATAGAGTTGTTGGATTGTTAAATGAGAGGGCGGGGAGCAGAGCTGATGCCAGATAATCCATTGTTGCCCCTGGACACATGACTGCCCGCTTGGCTTCACCAGGACACAGCCGGTAGGACGCTATCACCTGGCTGAATCAGATAGCAGGAAAGAAATAAAATGCTTTCTGCGGCAGAATCCAACTCTTATAACTCGCCTCTTGCGACTCACAGTGTATTAAGAGGAAGAAATTTTAAACTTCAGGTCTGGATTCAAAAAGTGAGTGTGAATGGCCCTGAGGATTAAGTTCCCTGCGGTAACTTGAAGACATACTGTAAAATATCATCTATCTCACTCTGCTCATACTGCGCGTGTGTGCGTGCGTGCGTGTGTTAGGCTGATGCACTGTCAGACACAGCGCATCGATTTGTGATGATGCATGAGAACAAGAGACCAAATGTGAGGGAGGAGCCCCAGCAGTGTCGAGGAGATCCGACACGAGACCTTTTCACCTTGGACGTCGTTCCCCGGGAGGAGACAGACAGGAAGAAGCAACACCTCGGCAGGAAGCCACGTGCTCAATATGCCTGAAGTTTAATTTCCTTCCTTGTAAAACAATTAGTCGCGGGGGCCTCCGAGCGTTTTCGGTATAATATTGAAATGTATCCAGGGTAAAATTAACAGTGTGAAATAAATAATTGCCAAGTCAATATTTTGGTCCCTGATTTTATTTTCCGTACATAAGGCAACATAAATCAAGGTGAGCTGAGTTAAATGCCCTGCAAGCTCGGGGTAATTTCCCAGGGAGGATGCTTGGCTCCGCGCCCGAAATCCATGTGGATTTGTGGGATTCTGGCCTCGCCGGTTTCTGCCAATGCGGAGAGAGAGGGAGAGGGAGAGACAATCAGATAGAGACGTGTGAAGGGAGAGATGGATTACTGGGTCTTGAAAGATGAACCCTCCTCTATCTTCCTTCAGCCGCTGATAGCGAGTGAGGGAGTAGCAGACCTGGAGTGATCGCACTTGGCTCCTGACTCATCGTATATAATGAGCAAGGCGCCTCAAGGTTCCGCGCACGCTGTCGGCATATTTCTCACGGTGCCGCGTTTTTATCGCCGTGTGTTTGAGCATGTCTTGTGATCAAAGTGCTCATCTGAGTGGATGTTATGCATGCAACTGGCTGCACCTGGCTGGGCTGAGAAATATGTCGGCGTACTCAGAGAACCCAATGTCGAATCCTCATGTCAAGGCTCATGATCGTGCTGTTTCTTTCTGTTAGCGCCATATATGCACACGAGAAGAGCTTCATAACACTTCTGAAGGTGTTTCAAAAAAAACCCTCTCACATGTGCTAATATTGTCTGCCTACTGCAGATCTTTGATCAGATCGTAAGACCAAGACGAGAGAAAGACAGCACAGTTGTATTGAGTTTTATGACCACAAATGGCCAAGATCAACAGGTTTATCAAGACATTTTTTTTTTTTATGTCATGACACAGTAAAAACGATTTGAAAAGGGAGTGTTGCTGTGGGGAGTCAAGCATGGAGGCCTGTGGGATGCCAGATTCCATACACCAAAGCACAAATCTGTTTTGGACTCACCATTTCAATGTTGACATGCTAACGTTTTTCCACTTGTGATGTTCTTTTTGTTTTGGCCATATATGCTTACTATACAATGACCCTGAACCAAGTTGACAAAACTGTCTCACAAATTTTGAATGGCTGGCGTCTGATATCATCGTACATTCAAAGACAAAATATTTTCATAGAATATATGTATATATTCTTATGAAGAGTTTATGAATTTGATGGCCACCAAACGGGCCCACAACAACAACTCTATCAAGAACCAAATGACTTTGTGAAAATTGCCTGTGACTTTGAAATGACTTGAAAAGTCAAGGCCAACATTAGTTTTACATCAGTGACCATTATTGTGGAGCGCCGAGCATGCATCCCTGTGGGATGCCAGTGCAGGCATTGAAACTGACCAGTCATTCCCTTCCAAGGACATTTGACTGCAGAGATTTCAAGTATGAAAGCACAAACCTATCATGGAACGTTGCAATCTCAGTCGTTTTCAGCCAGTAAAATTATAAGATTAACTGCATCTATAAGTGACGCACTCAGGCAAGTATATTATGGTGTTCCTCCTGTGGTGGCCATACCACAACCACAGAGGTGCATGATGAAACGTTTAAAAAGACTTTTGAACGGATCATGTCTAACAGCCGTGGACATCTGAATAAATAAAAAAATGAAGTGCAATATTAAATACTTTTGATCTGATCAAAACACAGAGACAGAGACTCTCAGACAAACAGGGTTGACCAGAGACTGATAAACTTTTGTATATACGGCTGAGATCAACAACTCCATCAATGCACTCATGATATTACTCTGACCTTTCATCTAAGACTTTGATATAGCTTGAAAAGTCACTGGGTGTAAGGTCAGCAGCGGTTTTACGTCAGTGAGCTTTATGGTAGAGAGCCGAGAATGAAACCCTTTGATTGAGCTGGAAACTTTGATCTGTGAAGTTTGTTGACGAGTTTAAAGATTTTTTCTTTACTTGTTTATTTAATTTTTGATGCAGTACTGTGAACAGAAGCAAGTATTTTCTTGCTTTTGTCTTTTGGGACTTTGGCAGCTGTGGGGGCGTCTCAAACCTTGACGTCATCAGCTGACTAAGGGGATAATCGAAATGAGTCACAAAGAGAAGGTGACATCCAGTTCGCCAAAGCACAGAATCATTGATTGCACTTGAACACGATATATTTTCGTCAGAGATTTTTTTTGGTGGGCCTTTTGGTGGATGTAAAAGCGATCATTGTTAAACATTGACAACATTATTTGCAATCTGCTGTTTTCTTCAATATTCTATTGTGTTCTCTGGGGCACATGATGAAAGAAAAACAGACAATAAAATATCTGAAGTTTGGGAGCTGCTTGAGACGGCAGCTGTCTGCCGGTGCCATCTTTCCTGACAGTCAGCACTATAGGGACCCGGGTTGCCTTCTGGGAAAGTCTGATCTGAGATAATAGTGTAAGACAAAAACATTGTTCTCAAACAAGAGCAAAAAAAGGAGGAAAAAAAGTAATATAAACATGCGGCTACTATTTGAGTGCCCTTTTGCTGCACTATTACTCCCATGCATGCATGCAAAATAAAAAACAAAAGCTTTTGCGTAAATCCATAATCCTGTTTTTCATCTACGCTTAAATCTTGATGTGGGCTTGACTGTTTTTAATCAGATGTACTTTTCTCTGCCTAAATCCTATTTTGCTGCTCTACAGCTGTGGTGTGATGGGAATGATGCGCCTGAATGACGTTCATTCAATCCCAAAAACACGTTTGCCTATTTTCTGCTATTGAATAAATAAGTTTTATCATATCCGTTCTGCTTTCCTTCTTCTCTTTCCTTCTCCTTCTTTTTTTTTAGATATCGCCGCAAGGGTAGGATGTGGTCAGAAAAGCAAATTAACTCCAAGAAACTATTTTTTTCCATTCGGTTTCTGGTGCCATAGCTCAATCAAAAGCATGAAAAAGATTGGGTCACTTTTTATCTGCACTGCAAGGGAAATCATGTAATTTGGAAACTCTTAATTCCCATCAGCCCCTCAGAGTCCCTCTTTGTTTCTTGACCATACTGCCTCTCTGATTCGTCAGTGAACTGCAGTTGGTCCCATCTCACCATGACACAGGTCAGCGTTCACCCACAGAGAAACATTATAGGGTGGCTTTTGTTCCAACTGGTTACAAGACAGTGTTACTCTGTTGTTTCATCCACATTAAATTAAAAAGTTTGTGAAAGGATGAGGCAAGGCCAAACCAGTTACAATCCGAGTCTTGGATTGGAACGGACCAATCATACCCTTGCAGCGCGGACTGATTGCAAGGGATTTCAAGTGTCAAAGCACAACTCTGTCTTGGATCATGGTCTTTCTATGATTTCCAGCTATAATATGAAGCAAAAACAGGAAGCTTCCACGCGGGTTGTAGGTGCTGCGGCGTGGATCGAGCGATGACAGGTTTTATCAGAGACGGACAAGATTTCCTTCATTAAAAAGAAGATCAAAGAGCAGCTGTAAAGGCTTTCCCTGACTCCTAACTGGCTTTGGCAAGAACACCGTCACTGCCCCGTGGCCGGCAGTGATGCGCTTAAAATGCAGCATCTCACTAAAACGGTGGGAACTCTCCATGTCATCATCTAGTTTATAGCGTTAAAATCTGATTGGTCATTTTGACTGCGGTAGACAAGAGCTTCATTGAGTTGCCTGAACACCGTCATCATTCCCTTGCTTTGTCTCCTTAAAAAAATCTATACAGAAAAATATTCCACAGCTGTAGACATTTTGCTATGTATTTACTTATTTGTCCAATACTTATTGCATATCCAAAAAGTTTGTGACCTTTTTTTTTTTTTTTTTTTTTTTTTTTTGTTTGCTGAATCCAAGTTATCAACAGTGCATTTTACATGTAAATGTAAGATTCCACACTTATGAAGCCCAGCATTTCAAGAGCAAGCAATGTGAAACCACATTGTAGTGAGCATAAACCTTAAGGTGACACAGACTCCCAGTTTAAGGGAGGAAGAACGATAAATTTAGGGAAGACAGGGACAAATAAATATGAATAACAGATCTGACGCCCAATTACAAAAGCAGCAAGCAGCGACAACACGCCTTCACACCTCCAGCTTACTCATGCTCTGTTAACGTGTCCTTCTTTATTGCTTCATAGAAAAAAAGATAAACTAATTTTTGCTTTCATGCTGAGTTGAAAATTAGAAAGCGAAATAGGTGTCCCATCATAATGAAATGCAGTGAACTAAATTTTTTGTCGTGGAATTCTTTTTCGATTAAACAAATGAGAAAGAAAATATTTCTGGGCTTTTGAATTGCTTGGTAAATTTTATGCCCGAGTCTGGACGGAAAAGGTAAAAGAGAGTTTAATTTAATCCTGAAATTGAGACAATTTATTAAACAAAAAAAAAAATATTACTTCCAGTTTTATGACCGAAAGTTGAACCTATTTAGCAATTGAAAGTCTGCAAGATGCTTTGGTAGAGCTGAACTCTAGGTGGCCGATTTGTTTCTCCAAACCTCTTAAAATTTCTGTTTCAGATGTGTTCTTTAGTTGCCCTTTTCAAAATCAATCACCTCATTGGACAAGGCGTCGCTTTCAGTATTTCTGACTGATGGTGTCCAACACAGAAGCGCATTCCACAACTTGCTGCCATTATGCTGTGACTGACAGGCCGTATTGACCAACTGTGAGAGAGCAGCTCAGCCCCGCTGAACCCCCATAGATCGACGTCCAAACGATAACAACGTGTCCGACGGGGCTGTTACAGGCTTAATGACAGTCCAGGGGTGCACGACTGCTCCTTGCTGGGTTTGCAACCAGCCTTTCTGTAGCTCTTCCTCATCTGTAGCCTCCACACCTCAGTGGTGGCCTAATTAAAAAGCGATACAGGCTGAGTGGATGAGTGTTGATTCCACGGGGACACCAGACAACACAACCAGATTATGGTCAAATAAGAGCACAGTAAAAGATATTGGCTGTGAAGATACTCTTTCCAAGACAAATGACAATTGTTTTACAAGTATTGTGAAGATGCAGCATTTTTTCACTCACAGCTTGCAAAGATGTACGCTGTACCTTACATCAAAATCTAGAAGAGCAGGAAACATCAACGAAACTAAATAAGCCTTTTGGATGAAAGGCGAAACGTCTTCCAGTAGCCAAAAAAGTCATCCAGTCATCTACAACCCAGCACTAAAAGACCAAAAATCCATAAAGTGTAAAAGTGTATCTCACAAGAGCCACTGTGTCTCTATGCAGTAACATCACAGCAAAGCCAAGCAAGGATTTGAAAAAAAAAAAACAAACAAAAAAAAACGTTCACGTAACAAAATATTAAAATGTACTGACACAACGTCATACAGTGGAGATTGTGAACCTGGGGATGCTTTACTGAGGTATGTAGGGACGTCGAGTGAGTAGAGGGCTCATTATTTCTTTGCAACCTTTTAGCCCCAAACCCGACAGCTGCAGCACGCCGTGCAGGGAATGATACTGGTTTGGAATGATCAAGTAGAGACGGTGTCTTAATCATTCAATACTCAGCACAAGACTCAAGGCCTTTTATTGTCTTAGTGTAGTTCTGTACTGTAATGTGTTCTTGAACCACTGTATTGCAGATTTTTTTTTTTTTTAATAAATATTCAAGGACTTATTTTGGCCTGTATTTACCTGTATTCTTCTCTTTTGTTCCTTGCTTTAGAACACATGCAAGTGTGTTTTAACACCATGCTACCGAAGCAGTTTTTATAAGAATCGTCACTGTGGGTCACACAAATCACCTTCACATACTGATCTCGTGCAACTCATGGCAAGAACCCACCCGACTTCAAAAGAAAGTGGGGCTGATTAAACCGATGATTGATTACTCTCAAGGTTGCTCATATCGCACTCAATGTTCAGTTACATAAATGAATACATTACCGATCCTCAATATGCGCCCCGTCAGGACAAAGGTGATTGGTACATACTTCATCAGCATCCATCAGGCTGGAGGTTGAATTAGCTTATTGATGCTGCTTCGCGGCGTAATGAGCAGAGGTCACTGGGAAAGACTGAGCGCCCAACAACTGCGGCTGAGAACAAGGAGGCACTATCGAAAAGGAATTAGAGGAGGGAAAGACCCCATTTGTAAGATGAAGAAATGCAAATACAAACAAGGAGATGGTTAACAGTAAATCAATTAATGGTGGCAATGTACCCTTCACCCATTCCTCAATGTAGACCCTGGTTGTGACCATTGGTTATGTGAAATTGTGTTGCCTTTCGGCGGTCTCCAACCTGTCAGCGCATTCTGACCCCCGACCCCTGACTTCAATAAGTCATCTATCCCCATACTGTACAAAAGTGGCTCACTGGATACTTTCTCTTTTTGGGACTGTTCTCTGTGGACCCTAGAGACGTTGTGATGTGGTGAAAAACCCAAGAGATCAGCAGCAGTTTGTAAAATACTCACATCCCATCTGCCACCAACCACAATGTTCACCACCTTCAAAGTCACTTCAGCTCCCTTTCTTCCCCCATCCCGATTAACATGTTGAACTTCAGCAAGTCGTCTTGACCATGTGTAGATGACTAAATGCACTGAGCTGCTCCCATGTGATTGTCTGATGAGTCATTCGTGTTACAAGGCTCTTGAACATTTTACCTGAAAAAGATAAATGTCCAGCGAGTTTATATAGAGGGGTTTATGGAAAGGATGGAAGGTAATGCAAACTTTGAGGTCACAGTTGAGTAGTTGGGCTGGAATCATTCACAGTTAGCTTCACAGGCACAGGGGAAATTAGAGTCGATCGTGCTGCCAGCAGTTCTCCAGAAGTGCAGCGAAAACGCATTCCAGTACACTGGCCTGAGAGGTAATTGCGTCGACTCAGTGCACTTGTTGATACCCAGCCGAGGCAGCAGTGGAGGCATCCGAAGAATCATAAGGGCAAAATGTGCCAGGGGTAAAGCAAACAGAGAAACTGTGTATTTCTGTTGTTCTACAAACAGCATGTTATTTTTATTTTCCTCCACGCATCTGTTTCGGACAGGGTCATGCTATAACTGCAGCCAATTTGGACTGCAACCAAACAAACTAGGGGATGCATCTGATGGATGAATCTAAAATCCATTTTTCACATTCAAGTGCGCTCGAAAACGTCTCCTCCTGGGACAGATGAGGATTTGAAATTGTTCATCACTAAATGAGCGGCAGAAGTCGCCAGGCAGCTGTGTGGATCCACTAAACTCAGTTATTTTTTTTTTTTTTTATCTTTCATCTCAACTCTGTTGGACTTCACGAGTTCCTCTGCTGTTTTCTTGCCCGCTCCGCTTCACATACCACAGCACATGATGATAGCCCATCACAGCTGGGGCACATTTCGTATTCTTTAACCAGCTCTCATGTGTGCTGTTTCTCCTTACAATGCAGAAGGACAGAGAATCTTTGTGTTGGCTTTGCGCACAGATCAATGTCTGTATTTTTTCCACAGGTGGTCAGGTTTTTCCAAAATGGAGCGTGGTCTTGAGGTGAAAGAGTTCTCTGTAGAATTTGTAATGCACTTCAACTAATTTGGAAGGCTTGCAGCCGGCATTCAAACAGAAATGTTCCAAATCCCTTCTGCGGATACAGCGATGTCCTGACTTTCAGGCCCTCGAGCAACTTCCTGACATAATTCATCCGATATTCTTGCACCGCAGCCTAATACTTTCCTTTTCCTGAATCTCTCATCGAAAACGTAGATTTTCCAACCCATCACATTTCTTTACACTGGCTCCATATAATAAAAACCTCACTCTTTTCATTTCAACCAATGGGTTTGCGCAACACAAAACATAGTCAGGGGGATCAAGTACAGTGTATAATGGAGGTCCACATTACATCTGTGGGCCATTTCTTTTGTCATCTTCCTCGATGCTGTCCGTAGCTTCAAACACGTCAATGGAGGAAACAAATCCATGCATATATAAATGCTGTTGCATACACAGTAAAAGGAAGCAGCAGACATCTCCTCCTTCCCGCCATATGTTGTGATCCCGTTTGCCAACAGGGAGCCGTTTGTTGGTTTTCTAACGCATTTCTGCTCAGTGGCGCAGCTGGGCCCTCGCCGAGCGGGCATTTCCTTTGACCATTAATTATGCATTAATCAGAGAAACGACACGCAAAAGCAGCGAAGCCCAGCAGTGATAGAGGCGGCTCTGAATTATGCGTTCCTAAACTCAACGACAGAACAATGTGCCCCCTATGAACCATGTACCACTCTTTCAGCGAGTCACTAATTACTGCCGACGGGAGGAGCGTTGCACGCTCTCTCCCACAGCCTGCGAAAAATGTCCGGCTATTTATTGCAGTAAAATAGAGGGAGAACAACAGAATATTTAAAAATCGCTGTGGGGGGGATTATTTTTGTTGAATTTAAAAGAGGGTGATGCTTCTTCACTGTTTAGTTAGCTTATCATATGAGAGGGATTTTTTTGAAGATTTGAAAGAAAAATCCTGACAGACCATGCGGGTCTGAGTTGCTTCCTTGTTATTCTGTTAACTTTTGGCGTGTACTCAGTTCATTATCTTAAAGCCCCGTTGTCTTGGCTCTATCCAGGGGAAACGGCCTCTTGCATTATTAACAATTACAATACAACATGTAGTAATGGCCTTCGCCCCATCTTAAGATCTTGGTTTGTACCTACCAGAACCGCAGGTCGAACCGGCGACCTGAAGCTACTATCAGCGAGGCGAATTGACGCATGTGTAAACTGTATCGACAGTTTGGGGGAGAAGCTCATCCCTGTGTTGTCTCCTCGGAGCCTGCGAGCAGAGCACAGGTATTCACCCTGTCAGCTCCAAATGGCTTTGCATTGATCAGGAAGTCGGGCCAGACTGGATTCCGCTGCCTTATCCCTGACGTCATGGCACTCTCTTGCCCCAGGGCATAAGGTTGGGTCTTATTTAGCAGTTTGCTAGGAGTGAGTTGTGTACACCGCAATATACCGACTCCCTGCGGCTCAGCGGTCAAAACTCCAGTGCAGCAAGCACAGAACCTCCACTGAGAGAACAAGGAGGAATCTTATACAAGGGGCACAATGCTGTTTTGCGGATGATGTCAAGTGAAATGAGTACCTGGCATTGCCAGCGAGCGGATGCCTCTCTTGTGCATCCCAATAAATAAACATTTAGGCAAAATTTTAACAGGGTCTGTTAAAATGAATGTCAAGCGGTGTCCGTTCATCATGATTCGATGAGCATGATGCAGTGTTGATGGCGTAAGCGGGCCGATGTTTTAGAAATGAGAACAATAAATACAGTTTGCAATGTTATGACATTTGTACTTTGGCTATCAAGACAATGATAGTCGGTGATTTGGGCGGGCAAAGGAAAAAGTCTCTGAGATAGTGTACCTTTCATTGGAGTCCATCTTTCACCAACTACTGTATGTTCTGTCAAAAGTACCAAATAAAGATGGTTTGGCTGTGCTGATGGTGGCTCACTGAACAACTGATGTGCTGTGCACATTCACACACAGGCTCCAGGATGATGTTTCTCGGGATGGATTTGTAGTTTTGGCTTGCAGGACGATTTGCTCCGGGTTGATTGGGTGAGCAGTATTTAGATAGTCCTATAAGCCTGCTTGGTGAAGTTAGAGCTTGAGCGGTACTCTGTGCACATCAGTGCATCCTGTGATTTATTGCCGCTAGTTGTGTACACAGAGAAATTTGCTAGCATATATGTTAGACTATAACTCCTGTGAGTTCTGCATTTGATTTATCACACAGGCAATACCGCAGAGCTCTACATCATTGTTAGTGGCTCTATCAGTTTGAAGGCTGTGCGTGCATTCTAAGCTTTGAAACTATGTGTCCCACTGATCTCGTCTCATCATTCAAATGTCTCGCCTCCTCAGCGCGGAGTCGGTGGCATGCCGGGCCGCAGGCCGCGGGGACGCTCGGCTGTGTCTAATGTGCTCCAAAGCTTCAAACGATGTTTACGCTGACAGAGGTGTGCAGCAAGAGCATCGCTCTCTTGATCGCGGCAGCCACACACGAGCCTCCTTTTCACCGAGGATGAGAGTCAGATGACAGTCAGCCACGCGTCAACCTCTCGGTCGTGCCGTGCCTCTGTCAGAGAGGGAGGAAGATGGCTTGGATCCTTTTTGCACTAGGTTGGCTGCAATTTCTGAAGCCTCATTGTCATTCTCAAACAGAGCACAGGCCTTCTTCTGATTTTTCTTGCCCTCCTCCCTCCCCCCCTTTTTTTGCAGGTGGGTGGGGGGAGGGGCATGGGGGGTCTGAGTCATGCAGACTATCGTGGAGAGTTTAGACAGGAGCCCATACAGGACCTGATAATTCTCTTCTTATAGCCACTATAGGAAGGATCCGGATTCCAGCCAAATAAATTACTTAAATGTTTAAACCAGAACTGGAAAAATTTGGAAAATGCTGTTGGTTGTGTATTTCTTGTCAGAATGCAACATAATTTAGGATATTCCCACAAGTACTACAGTCTAACCTTAAGGCTTCTGTTTTACTTTGATATTGTAGTTAAGTCAAATTAACTGCGATTGGTTAGCTTGTTTGCTGGCTACGTTTTTTTCTTGCTGTAGCTGACACATGAAGGTTGATCATTACTACCTTCATTACTACTATACATTGAATCATATGTAAAATGTATCTTTTTGACCATATCTTCCAGTAGCAGTGATGAGCAGAATAAATTCACAATGCTGTATAGATGAGCTCACTACAGTGAAAGTTACGTGTTGATGCTTTGACTTGTATCTGCTTAATAATTTAAAGGCGCAGTGTGTGAGATTTTATAGTGTCTAATGCCCGGACAGCATATTGGACAACTTGATCTCTTGTGTAAAAGTGAGGTTCAGAGGAATCACACATGTAGAATGCGTCATTGTGTGAGTGCGTCATGACGACACTCATGTAAACTCATGTAAACAGCTGGAAGGAGAAATTGAGTTCATGCCGACGTGGCATGATTTGCATGGAATAAAACTCCAATTATGAGTCTCTTCATTTTTTTTTTTGTCAGGTCTTTGTTGCCATGGTTCTATCATTGTGTCAGTGTGCAATTCTTTTCGAGAGTTGAATGTTTCACGCAGCTTGGCGCACACAAATACAGGATCTTAACCTCTTAACCTCTGATCCTTTTTTACTGACAGAGCTTCATTCATTCGGGAAGAAGTGTGGAAGTTTCTTGTCTTGCGATGGTGATCTGAGTCGTGATAAATGCAAAAGTGCTTAGTATTGAAGTGCTGATGTCCTTTTGCTTTTGTTTTGCTGTGTGAGTCCAGAGACTGAGCCAGTGGAAAAATAATTGATGTTACTCGACGAGGATGGGATTCGAACCCACGCGTGCAGAGCACAATGGATTAGCAGTCCATCGCCTTAACCACTCGGCCACCTCGTCGTGTGTTTAGTACATGTCAGTGTGTTCAGTGACCTCTGTCTGAGTGTGCACCAAATATTATTCTTTTAACCATGAAACCTTTTTTCATACAGCTGCAACATTATAGTGTTAGCTTACTTCAACGATGACTGAAAAACAAACATGAATGAGAAAACAAAAAAACAAAGCTAAAATATTCATGTTGTATTAAATTTGTCCATCATTTAAGTAAAGTGTGTGGGTGGTATGTGACTTATGTTTGTATCTGCTTAATAATTTAAAGGTGCACTGAGTGAGATTTTTCAGCATCTAATGCCCAGACAGCATATTGAACAACTCGATCTCTTGTTTCTTCAAGCAGCGGTGATGGTGTGGGAGGGTAAAATTAAGAATGCCAGAGCAGACTCATTCTCTGGGCTACTGCAGGATGTTGATGCAATCCAGCCGTTGCCTTACAAGTGAACAGAAATGCTTATAATTAATGTATGAAAAGACAAGAGTTGTTTGTTTTTTGTGACTTTGTCAAACTAAAAACGTGCATGTGTACTTCTTAATTATTTCATTTCATCCCACTTGATTCCTTTTCAATCCTGGACACTTAATGAGGGACTGGGATGGGATGTTTGATCTCATCTTATTTCGACCTGTGCATCCAGAATGCATAGAATTATATTTAGTTAATTTAGTTTCATTCAATGCCATGCAAGTCTTGCACTGTCTGTTTCATTCCTCTGTGGAAATTATTAAAAGAAACACCTCTCGATGCTATATATATGGCGGTTTCAAGATTGAGCACTTAATGGAGGGGTAATTAAAGTAAGTATAATTACAATAATTACTCAGTCACCTTGTCAAGTTGCACCTCACCTCACCAATTAGCAATTTAAGTTGCTCCCAAAAACATATGGTTATTACACGAAGTCTAGCAAATTAGCTCCCCAATAAAAAAGACTGCAACAACATGGGTTGTAGATGTTGTGGTCTGCTAAGAGCAAAACAGAAAAGGTTGCTCTATATACTTTTCTGGCAGGCCAAAACAAACAAGAGGAGACCAGGGATAGCATCGCAACTGGTGAAATACACCGGCAAACGAGTTCTCTCGGGCCTCATGAGGTGATTCATTGAAAACAAACAGCGTGAAGGAGAGCCAGGTGTAAAACAATCGCTTTCACCAAACCAGAGATGACACTGTAATCCTGTCTAAAGACGGCACATCCGCTGTTATGTGTCAGGCATCCACCTCCCGTTAGCTACGGCTGAAGGGATCACCTTCACCCCCGGGTTATTTATGGCCTGTGAGGACGACCACGCCGAGAAACCAGCAATGATCTCCTTGTCATTTTCGCTAGTTTATATCAAACAGCCCATGTGTCAACCGCGCCACCGCCGGTGGCTCAATCCCGGCAGCAAAAATACAATCAGCCGCAACACTGACCCGCCGTCTGGGTGAAAAATACCGCGTTCCACCGGCAAGAGGCCAAGTTCCGGCGGTCGCAATGAGGAGTAACAGAGTTAAATGGTGCACAGAATTTAGGTCAGCCCGAACCCAAAACAGTGTAATTAGATTGTGTCAACTCATGAGCATCCCCGCTCGGTGAGTTCACACGTGCACGGCTGCTGTGGATGGCACGGCGCCGTCGTTCTCTGGGCAGGATTAGCGCGCCGTGGTTAGCAACATGTCACCCTCAATCAACGTGACTGCTCAGTCAAGAGTTTTCAAGATTACTGGTGTATGAAATTCATTTACGTCACACCTCCTCCCAGACTTCATCTTAAATCAGCGGCCATCCAGCTCTGATGGGAGGACTCATGCTTCATGGCTGCCGGGAGCAAAGAAAGAAAAACAACATTCAGCGGAGAACTTTGGTTCCGGGAGGAGATGCTGTCACATTTGTAAAAGTGAGATTCAGAGGAATCACACATGGAGAATGTGTCATTGTGTGTGTGTGCGTGTGTTCTCATGTAAACAGCTGGAAGGAGAAATTGAGTCCATGCCGACGCGGTACGAATTGCATAGAATAAAACTTCAATTATGAGTGTATTCATCTTTTTTTAAACACTGTCGTCATTGTTCTATCGTTGTGTCAGTATGCAACTGTTTTCGAGAGGTGAATGTATGCTTCACGCATCATGGCACGCACAAACACAGGATCTTAACCTCTAATCCTTTTCACGGACAGAGCTTTGTTCATTCAGGAAGAAGTGTGGAAGTTTTGTCAGTGTTGTCATTTTGCTTTTGTTTTGCTGTGTGGATCCAGAGACTGAGCCAGTGGAAAAATAATTGATGTCACTCGACGAGGATGGGATTCGAACCCACGCGTGCAGAGCACAATGGATTAGCAGTCCATCGCCTTAACCACTCGGCCACCTCGTCATGCACACGAGGGCAGGTGTGTTCAGTGACCTCTGTGAAGGAATTTTTTTGGACAATCTTTGGTATTAAAGCATCAAAGATTTTATTGTATTTTTTTTTACCATGAAACGCGTTTTTAATACAGCTGTCCTTTGTGATGAGAAGTCTATCTTGCTTGAAATCCACGTTATAGTGGCAGTTTACTTCAACGATGACTGCAAAAAGCAAACATGAATGAAGAAAAAAAAAAACAAAGACCTCGAGGTCTAGATAAGATGTTCATATTGCATGTGGGTGGTATATGAGTTCAGATCATCATCATTTTCTTTCATTCTCCAGGCAACTGCCTCTTTGCCCAAATACAGTGAATTTCCAGCACAAATTTGCCCGATGCAGTTAACCTTCTCTCCAGCGTCACATCACATCAACACAATAAGTAAAATTCAAATTAGTAGCCAGGCAGCGTGCCAAGCCAGGACAGGCTGCTGATTCTTACAGGCCTTCATGGCTTGCTGAACTGGGGAACAATGCTTCCCTTTTTAGATGAAGTACTGCAGGGCAGACTCGTGCAAGCAGCGTCCTAGAGATTTGCTCAGTGTGCAAGCTAAAAAAGTTGACAGTAAATTTAATTTAAAAACAGTGACACAGTGCACGACAGGAAGAGCTCGCTTATTATGCAATAAAGTCTTATTGGAATAACAAAATCATAAATCTCGGAAAGTCCTAAGGCTAAACTGTCTTTTTGGTGAAAAAAAAAAAAAAGCTACGAAAGAAAATTCATAATTTAAAACAAATTACACATTAAACAAAATCCAAATCCCCTAATGGTCTCATTATTGTCTCAACATTTTTTGCCATTTCTTTTCCTTAAAGGTCATGTTTAAGAAAGAATCACTACTTAGCTGCTCTGTAAGGACAGATGTCACTGACTGCGCTCAAGATGATTTAGCTGAAGACAGAATGACAAAAACAAAAGATAAGTGTGGAGGCGGCAACATGGGGACTATTAGTATGTCACATGAATACATAGTCATCATAGAGTCACATCATGTGAATCTCATGATGTATCAAGAGGACATTGACCACGTCTTCTTCTGCGGTGCTCCAATGACACTCGACTGGACAGAATAACGCTGCTTATCGCTCTGATAAAACACCAAATACTCACCTTTGATCAAAACAAAATCTTCCGCTGAACTGCTGGAGTGGAGCATAATTGGGAAGGCAGTCTGCAGACTTCCTATTCAGTCTGTGTTTCAGCGTCCTCTCTGTAGATCGCCCTCGCTGGCACTTTGATGTTCTTTTGTCTTTCAATCGTTCTCCGTCATCAACCTGCATCTCCCCTCGACGTTCGTCGTCTGCCTCACCAGGTCCCGGGTACCAACTTACAGGCAATTAGCCAGTTAGCGCTCCGTCACCCAATCAAAAGGCATCCATAATCATCAGCGGGAGACCGGTTTAGCATGAGGTGCTCGTGTCTCCAGCGCCAGGCCCCATCTCGGAACAGCCCTGATGTACAGCAATGGGGCTGAGTAGCTGCCTTAGAACACTTAATTGCACTTTCAAAGTGAGAGAGGCTGAAGGTTTGAAAATCAAACGGGATTTTGAAGCTGCAGGAAGGAAAACCTGTGCTTGGAATGTGTGAAACATTTTCCAGCCATGAAGCTTGGCGTCTGCTCTGTGATCCACGCGCATCACGCCATGATTCATCCAGCATCGGGGATGTTGCACACAGGATAAAGGTGCTCCTGTTGCTCTGACGGACTAGCGCGGCCTATAAAAAGTATATCGACTGAACAGAGGCGGAACCTTCGCGCATCTACATCTTTTCTCATCTCGCAACCATCGAGGGTCAGCACGGCATCCTTGGCAATTGGAATTGCACCTGAACCCCTGTGTGCTGTGAAGGACAAACACAATTTCGTCCAGGGCGGGTAAAGAAAAAAAATGGGACTAATGTCACTGCCGCTCAGAGGCCGTCTGCAGGTTTGTGTAAACAACCCACGGCGGTGGACGTGCTGCCGCTCTGAGGTCGGCTTTGACAAATCTTCCAGTCCAGCCCAGCGGGCAGGAAGTGTAGAAATAGGCACTATGAAAATAACCCATGTCAATAACACTGGCGAAGACATGGCCATGCAAACACACACACACACACACACACACACACACACACACACACACACACACACACACACACACCTTGAGAAATAAACAATGCCAGTGCAGTGTGTCCGTCTTCTCAAGCAAAGCATCTGAGACGAGGAGCAAGAACCTCCAAGCATCTTCTACACCAGGGACAATCAAATAAAGTATAATAGAATTGATGAAAATTATGGATGCGTTTCTGCAAAACATCCATAACACAACCCCGCTGCTTAAAATTTCACAATGAGTCATGTTTAATGCAGTAATAAATGAGAAAATAACGTGTCATAAACCGATCTGTTCCTCCAGTTAATTCATTACACCTTTCTTGACAGAAGACACCAGGCTGAGGTGCTTTTTTGTTTTGTTTCGATTGGATTTTTTTTTTCTTTCTTCTTATTTTTTTTTTTTAGCTGTTTTGTAGCACAGAATTTTGCAACCATTGCTGATGGGCCTTATTTACAAGAACAGGGAGACCTGTGCTTTCGCCGGAACACCTAATGGTTTCAGTGTAGCTTTTGAAAGTGACATTTTCAGAAGGCTTGTGTTTAACTCAGTAAATATTTACTTCATACTAAACTTGATCTGCTTATAAACTGGAATTTTTTTAGGAAGTCGTTTCACAGTGACTGCGTAAATATTCCAGCACACACCGGAATTCCCTTTGACCAAATTACAAATTTGTCTCCTGCATGTTCTCTGAATCTCACATCAAGGGCAAACTTTGATGTCTCAATTTTCTTCAGATGTTGTTGAGCATGGTATGTGTTAACCAAAACAATGTGACTGTGCTCATGCTCCTCTCATCTCCTGTCTCGAATGAGAAGCAACAAACAACTGATGAGTAATTAAGGAAAGTGTTGAGTAACAATGTAAGTATATAATATTACAAACATGAGAATGACGAGTGAAGAAGCCAGACCGTTGGCCAAAATTATGATGGAAATTATGCTAAATCCAGATGGTTGGAATTTGTTATCAGAAATCTGATACTATGTTCTGCTATACGGAACATAAGACTTTTTGTTTAGTTCTGTTTATGCAAAGTTATTTTGAAAAAAAATAATGTTTTTACTACATGACCTTTTTTTTTATTGCAGAATTAATTCATTTTATTGATATGTAGCACCAGTACTATTGCAAGGCTTTTTACATTTGATAAGGGTGTTATCCATAATCACAAGGCAACGATTGTGAGATTAGATTGTAGAGAAAGCATTTTTTTTTTTTTAATGCAACTGCTTTGAAAGGAATTCAGAGGAGTTATCGGCAAACTGGAGGGGGTTTAAGCCTGAACAGCCAGAATGTTAACAGTTGATAATCATTTGGAGTCACTTGAATCCCATTTCTCCTCCATTCTGAAGCTCGCCTTAAACTTCAGCAGGTTGTCTATATGTGCTGAACTGATAGTCCTCAAATGCGTAGCCGGTCAGTTTTGATTGATTGATTGATTGATTGATTGATTGATTGATTGATATGATATGATATGATGTGATATGAAAAAATGTAAGTACTTATATATGATATGTACAGTTAAAATGACATGAATCCATATCACCTTAATCAAGCCAAACAAAGCATAACATTCGGTTGCTAATGACCAAATTATCATGAATGAAGACACTTTTTGCATGAAGAATACTCATGGAAATCTTATCGGTTTATTGGTTTTAATGTATTTTGTAATTAACAGGCAAACATGCACATTTAAACAAGGCGCAAATGTACCATTGAGTCCCTCGAAGATTATTAAAACATGGGAACACAATTGATGTCTCTGAGTATCCAGAACCTTTTCTTCTCTGCAGCCAGTCAAATCCTACCTAAAGAAGGGCGCAGTGAGGGCAGGCTGGGAGAAGATGTAAAACGGGAGACAGGAGTGAGCTTTCATGTAAATAATTCTCTTTGATAGAGTCGGAGCATAACAAACTGGCTTTACGTAGCCTTGTGGATTGTTTTGTTCTTCAAACAACTTATTCAAATGCGCTCTAAAAATAAAGGAAGTCAGTTTGGTTGTTGCAGTGCAGAGGCATGGATCTTTGTATTTGAGGCGCTTCGTGTCAAGGTGTGCTGAATATTCATGGTTTCTGCCTTTGAAGAGCACTGACCTTAATAGTAAGATGTGATCAGAAGTGGCTCTCACAGAATACAAAAAATAACAATGCCTATCTCAACATTTTTAATGGATTCTATGATTGTGGAAGTTGCAATTACTGATATTACAGTAAAAATATGATTGTGCCAGGGTCAAGGAAATGCACTATGCTTGGAGACAGTACACAGAACTCACTGCTGTCAGATATTGTCCACAGAGTAAACTGCACTGGTTACAGTGACAAGATTTGCAATAAACTGATGTCGCTGTTGACAGCAACAGGAAGTGTAAATTTGCAGCAATAAATGTGCCTGAAGGCAATAGGTAAAAGGTTCACCTAATCACCTTTCAATTTATTTCTCTCTCTAAATATTTTTACTGAGCAGTTTACCATATGAAGACAGGAGAAAAAGTAATTTGCATGGTACACATACATGTATTTGATGTAAAATAAATAATAAAAGTAAACGTGTTGCATATCTGCTGACTGTATAGCTATATCTACCGCATGACAGGGTTTCATGCCAGTGGTGTAAGTGGGCAGAGCGTCAGTCATTGCAATCAGCCGTTGCAATCTCAGAAAGTGTAATGATAGCACATGCAGTATGTCATTTAAACCTGCCATTCACAGACAGGTGCTGTTGTTCTGATTCAAAGTGTAGTGTGGACTTATTTTTATTTATTTTTTTTACCTGCGGCCAAGTAATTAAAATATGAATGTTTTCTGTGAAGTTTATCTAAAACTGCATCAAATACAGCTTTGCACATTAAAAAAAAAAAGGTTTATCATTACGTTAATATGTTATGTGTCCAAAAAGAAATCCATGAAGTATGTTTATGTAAATGACCCATGTGGAAAAGTTGTGTCTATGTCAACAAACAAAGCAGCACCAAATTAGCCCTATTAGCAATTAAACAATCAAACAGCCTTTATGTATGTTTATGGTTTTATGCACACTTTGTCAATGGGTAACTGTGTATTGTTGCAGCTGTCAACAGAGAATGACATGAAAATTTAAAATCTGTTCAGTGGATCAGCACGTTGGCTGAGACAAAATTTTCATGACTAACTCAAAACTTTTCGGGGGGGCTTTAGCTTTTCCATCGTATACACCAATGGAACTTAAAGGTATGATTACTTATTTCCTGTCCATATTAGTTTCTGACAAGCTTACAATAAATTGATAAAAGAATTTACCAATTAAGAATTTGCAGTAATTTTACACTGCTAAATCATCCTCACAACATAACAGCAGGGCTGTAGCCCAGCTGCATGTCAAGTGTCACACTTGCCGACATGAGAAAAATATAAATCGAAAAGGTGAAATCAGAATTTTCCTCCCTCGGCATCACAATCTAAAAGAAACGGTGGGGTCTGATGAGTTTAGCGTCACAGCATAAAAGCCCAGAGAGCATGATAAATGCAAAAAGGACTCAACGTTTGCAGTGAAAGCACCCTCACCGCTGATCTGGCAATCAGGGTTACATTAAATGCAGCAAGAAGCAATGACACCTCGCTGTGTATGCAAAACCATCTGTGGAAACAGTCTCATGCTTTAATTCAGCAATCATTGCCATGCACTGATACATGATTGGGTGCTTTTTGTTCACGCTCTTGTCGAAATCAACCTGCTGGCATGGCTGGATGACATGCACTTTGGCCCTGCAATCAAAAACAAAGACAACCTGATGATTAGACTGTTTGATTGCTTAAAAATACTCAGCAGCTCATTGTGAGGTAGAACTGTTGACGCCAGAGTTAGAACTGTGGCAGGCCCTCATGTTGTTGTTGATGTTGTTGTTGTTGTTGTTTTTGTTTTTAACACCGTTGCTTTGGAGACCAAACTTTCATCATGTGAATCACCCTGGACATGATGGGATTTCAGAAGGCTGGACTGCATAGCATTATAGCAAACGCTGTGCACTTCAGAAGTACTTGGGATGCAAAGAGAGTAGTAAATCTAATGAATAAAGTTGAACACAGCAGCAGAGGAATGGCAGAAAGCGGCTTGCGGGGAGATTGGATGCCTGCAGGGGGCCTGATACTGCATGCTGTTGATGAGAAATGACATGTTTTCTCTGGTCAACAGCTACTGGCATTGTGGAGCTTAATCTCTTCTTTCACGTCGCTGCTGGGATGTTTTACCATTAAAGCTGCATAGCAGACAAGAAAAAGTCTGTTTTACAAATATTAAAGTGCGCCATCTCCATCATGAAAAGACAAAAGTGGTCTTCCAGCATCGGCAATCAGTTACTATTATTCCCAAAAGAAAAGTATAAACATCTTCATTATACTGATGGTCCTTGTGCCACGATTAAAAAAATGCTAGAATACTTAGGATAAACAGAAATAGACTGACAAGGTCATTGAAGACCATAAAAAATGTATGCTGTGGGCAATTGATCTGTAATTAAATCCAAAAACCACCAATTTGATGATCATTTGTTTGTGTTAAAAAAAAATAGATCCAACGGACAGAGAGCTACTGTATATGTTTGGCAAAAGCAAAGGTAAAATTACAATGCAAGTTGTACAGATGCTTTTTGTGACACCTTTGTCATGACATTAAATTGCCTGCTCACCAAGTAAGGTGTATAACAAAACTCACAAAACAAATTTAGAACAGAGCAACTTCTGAGAAACTGAGAGAGCATGTACTTGAGACAAGGTTTAGAACCTTAGCAAAGCTTTGGACTGTCTAAACATTTTCAAATTAAACGGTGCAGACATCCACATTAAGTCCAGACGTGTTGCACAGCTCAGAGTCTGCAGCGTCTCAGAGGCGTCCTGCTGCGAGTTAGGTAAAAGGCACATCTTCACGCTGAGAAATACATGTTAACTGGGATCACTGCTCATTTGGGAATATTGATAGCTCATTAAGTATTAACCGTTCTCTCAGATCAGCACTGACATAGTAACAGTCTCCTTTCCAGCTGCAGCATGAGCTGCAAGTCAGAGGCACCGCATTTACTCTGACGATCAATAGAAAAAAAAACATCAAGCAGCCTGTAATGACGCAATTAGTGATTCTCAGGTAGAACATGCTAGAACAAACAACCAAAGCAGCTAAATGCTTGCTCACTAGTCAACATATGTGAAATGTAATCACCAGCCTGGGGGTGGGGGAGGGGGGTTGGGTGGGGGGGGGGGGGGGGGGCAAGGGTGGGCGCAAGAAAAAGCATTAGTAATGGTGTAAATGACTGTAAATGGTCCAAAACACTTAATGATGTGGGAGTGGAATGCATGCTGGCACGTATGATAATCCCCTTGTAATGAGAATTCACTAGATATCGCTGGCTTTATTCATGCCCCAGCATCACTGAAAGAGCTTAGCCACCAGAAGAGAAACAATAAGCAGCAGAGGAGAAGATGGCATGGCACCCGACAGCAAGAAGAGAGGAATTACACACAAAATGGATTAATTTCTCTAATAGGTAAAAGTGATACTTTGAAATTAATTCATTATCTGATTTTGATTAGAATTACACATTCTGGTGGTCAACACATTTGGCTGCAAGGGGGATACACTTGAAGGTTAGTAGACTCCACGTTATCATAGATGGATATTCTCACTAACTAAGCCATGCAAATCCAAACAAGGTTTTTGGGGTGCACAGAAATACGTGGCTCACTACATAACAGAGAGAACAAGTGCAATGAATCTCTATCTATCTATCTGTCTATCTATCTATCTATCTATCTATCATAAGGATATATTATAAGGTTTTTGACTTATCATTCAAACTGTTCGCGCAAACGAGCTGGGGAAAAACGTCAACAAAGAGCACGTGTCGACCTGTCGCTTGCCGTACTTTGCACTTCCGTTGTTTGACAGCTCTGGTTGCTAACGACACGCTTTCCTGGTTACCCATTCAACTAAAAGTATTTCAAAAGCGATTACCGGCGTCGCGTAAGGACTTAAGGACAACTTTAAACAACCACACATCTATTATAGAGGGTGAACGTCACAGCCAGGTGAGTTTTTAAACTACGTTTTCGCTCATTTCGGCTACTTTAGCGGGGCTAACTTATGTCAACGGTGGTTAGCGTTAGCTTGTTAGCTGCTACAGTCAGTGAGGCGGTAACGTAGTTTGACATCGGAGTGAGTTTTACATGTTCGCCACAAAAGAATTTAAGGAATGTCAGCTGAAATGTAGTATCATGCTGATTTATTTCCCATTTATAATTCGGCTCTGGTCCCAAAACAATACAAAAACGTGGCTGGAGTTATTGATTTTGCAACTGATATTACGTAAACTGTTTATATTTATCTAGCGTGACGAGTAACGGTTGTAGGCTTAACGCTGGCCAATTTTTTATACATTTCTACATAGTCTCATGGTCTTGTGTGAACAGTTATTCATGTCAAGTAAGTTTACAGTCGTCAACAACTTCAAAACAACAAAAAATATCAGAAAATAGTGGAAAGAGCAAGACTTTTCATAAAATGAAAACAGAATGGTTCCTTATGTGAAGGGACAGCTCACATGTGTTGGTGTCTCACTTCATGAAAGCTTTAACGAATCTTTACATTTTAAATGTATCATTAGATGTATTGTTGTGTGCATTATGTTTCTAGACAATAATTCAGTCATTTGATCACGTAACAGGCTATTGCAGAAGACCCCCCCAAAAACGAACACAAAACTTAAATGTTAGAGGAGAAGAAAAGGGTAATCCTATTTCCTTACGTGTGTTTCTATATGTAAACATAAAAAAAAAAAAACATCATCCACCTGCCTTTCATGAAGGTGAGGGATTGCACAGTTTACCACTAAAAAGCATTCAGGATCATTCTAGAAGGCACCTCTGCACATTCATTTCCCTAATGGCTTAGGCTGTGGCACATTTCTTTAAAGGAGATTTTAGGGATTACTGAGTCATTAAATGTAACCTTGTGCCAGTGATATTTGGGGTCTAATACAGCGCTGGGGTTCCAAGTATAATAACGAGCTAAAGCATTTCTCAGGTAATTTCTCAGGTATAATCCGAAATCTCGACTCCCAGTTTTGCTAATCGAGGTGACAGATAGGAAAGGTTAATCCTCGTATTGATTTTAAAAGGAGGACGCAATTTCCTCCAGACCACTGTGAGTGGCTGTCAAAAGAAAAACCAAAAGTCTGTACTGAAATCCAAAGCATTGAATCAAACAGGCCTTTAAGGAAGAAAATTGACTGGCTTCTCTCATAAAGGCTATCTTGGATGCAATTTGGTTTTGTCTGTATAGCAATATTCTTTACATTGTATTTTAATAATTCATTGCTGGGAAATGGGTAGCAAGGAATTCTCCATTATATTTTCCTAAGTGCTTAGAAATTGGTTATTTTATGAATATAGGTTATTGCTCAGCTATTATATATCCCGATGAGCTGTACAGCATGTTTGCAAAGTAAAGTGTTAGGGTTTAACAGCAGTGTATTGGTATAGAACTCAAATGTGAGTATGGTTTGCTTTTGTGTGTTATTATTTTGTTATCAATCAACAATAACACTTTCTGACTCAACAAACTTCAGATACAGGGGAAAAAAATATCACTTGTGTACAGATTAACTAATGTGTAGCCTTAGCTGGGAGAATAATGTTTAATTTTTATGACAGGTCTTAGTTCTGCGTGTCTAGGTAGCGTTACATTTCTATGCTGTTCTGTTTACGTGGAGGATTGGGTTCAGGAGCTTGCCTGCCGCCTTATTTATGGTTACAGTAGCAAGAACTGCATCTGTGCCAATGTAATCTGAACTCCAGTTTGACATGTTATATGTTTGGCACTCAGTCGTGGATTCTGCTGAATTAACATCTTTCCCCATATTTTCCCCTGTGTTTTGTACTTCAATCTCTTGCATGTTTGAGGTGTGTGTGTGTGTGTGTGTGTGTGTGTGTGTGTGTGTGTGTGTGTGTGTGTGTGTGTGTGAGAGAGAGAGAGAGATAAATGTTTTCTTTGCACAGTAGTCTCTTCAAATGCATAACAGCACACAAAAGTTGCCCAAGATTTTGGATATTTTTCATAATGCGTAAGGGCTGTAATTTACGTTTATATGTTTAGCTTTAATTGTTGTTTATAATCATAGACCCCAATAGATTTGTGTTTACATCGGGTTAATAATTTATTACTTTCATAAATATTATTCATCCCTTGTGTATATTGCCTGTTATGTAGCATTATTCAGTAGTAATTTAAGGTGTTATTTAGTTTAACAAATACTGCCCTGTGCGTCATGCATTTATGCTTTGTCTGACTTGTCTCTGGCGCTGGGGAAAAAAACCCCAAACAAAACATATGTGTATATATGTTGCTTTCTAAGATAGGTGCCATTTTTCATTAGTGAGTATTACATTGCTTTTTCACATAAGATTGGATTTTGAGACCTTCAGTATGGAACACACTATGTTCTATTGCCTAAAACCGAACACATTTCTGTTGAACGTGGCCTGACTACCTTGCGCCAATACCCTTTATTACTCTCTGTGGTTCAGCCATTTAGGGGATGGGGATTTTCAGCTTTGGGGCAAATCGACTCATCGGGTCTTGCCGGACTTGTGAAATCTTTGAATGGTGTGAAGTAAATTTCATCTTCTGGCGAGTCTTGAAGTTCTAATGACATTGACAGATAGCGAGATGGGTACACTTACATTTTAATCAAGTAGCATGGAAAAGGTGCAGTGCTCTGCTCTGAACATGATTACTTTTGCTAATGAGCAGAATAAGAATGTCTTTTCTTTTGTGTTGCTTGATCATGAGTGGATGACCTCAGCGTCCCTCTCCAAGACTGTCTGGACCAGGCAGTCAAAGTTCTAGAGTTTAAAAAGAGACAAAGAAGAAGGACACTTTTCGTCAAATGAGACTGAACATTTTAATGATTAAAATAATCCTATTAAACTCCTGTAGTAACTGTAAGCCTTTATTATACAGAAACTTTAACATTTTTCCCATATGGTGAGCAATTGCAGCTTGTCATTTGTACCTTACTTGCTGGCTTTGCCAGGCTTTGCCAGCAAGTATGACAAATGGAAAATATCAAACACACCTGTTTATTTCCTAATGTTCCATAGTGCGAGAAACGTTTTACCACACTTGAAGATGGACATTTTAGTGATTGAATTGGTCATTTGAGTTCTCTTAAATCTGTCTAATACTTAAGCTTCAAATGATAGTACAACTGAAACACAATCTTACCCTGGTGGACGCTTGTGAAGATGGGCTTGGCCCTGTCACTGTGGCTTTGCGACGAGAGATTGTGGCTGGTTACCTTCTTTTCAGAATGACTTCAGTTCTTAAGCCAGGATACAATTCTGACAGAGCTTTATATTTCCAAAAGCCAGACATTTGGATTATTGCATGAAAGGATTTGACGGGGTATTGTCAGAGCAGCTTCTACAATCCGAGCTGGATGGACTGAACTGACAAAACAATGTTGTCCTTGATGATGACTGTGACGACTGGAGTCAACGTGGAAACTCTGACTCGTCGGATGGATGTTTTGGCCACAATGCAAGACACTTGATAACCTTACAGAGATGTGCAAATATTAAAATCTTAAAATCTGAACACAGATGATTTCTGCGAATGCACTTGGGAACTTCTAATTAAATATTACCGAATAAAGAGGGGTGATGGAGTCATGGATATTGGGGGCAAAAATCAGACATATTTTAGCTTATCCTGTTTGAAAAAAATAAGGCCAAACCCCCCCAAAGTGATTTGATGTTCCCTTCCATAACTGTGTGAATGTGGCCCTGACTTTTAAGTCGGAATTAGTCTTAGCCCTCCTGATGTTTTCACCCTTTACAGTCTGGATGGGAAATTGAACTCTCACATAAATCTCACATTCGTTTAAATAACAGGAATCTTCCTTCTGTGCCGTGTTCCCATACGCCATCCATTAAGAAGGAGGGGCCAGCTTGTTTCACTCTTGGAGAGCTCCCTCGTCATTCATCTTCATATACCAGTCGGCGAGGCTTTCGCCCCAGCTCTCTCTCAACTGCTCTGTTTTGGTGGCGGCCTCGGTTAACCTGGGAGAAGACGGACTGCTGTTGAAATGACACTGAGTGACACAGCCAATTAAAGGGCCGGATTTTGTGCCCAGTCTGACCTTGTGATCAGTGCAGTCCTATTTAGAGCTGGCAGGCTAGTGAACTGAGTCGCACTCTTTTTCCACACTAATAAAGACGGCAGGGAGAGCAGCTCCTGGCCCGACTGCCAATACGTTCAGCACACTATCGATTCTCATTACATTTAATAGTTTCTTGGCCAGTGTGAGCCAGAAGTTGAGAGTGTGAGAGGGCATGGGTATAGTCACAAATGAGGCGGCGGGTGACATGGTCGAAGCTGGCCGAAAACTCTTTGCGTTAGTGCAAGTCTAGAATTAGGGACATGTTGTGTCCTTTCTCGGATCCAAGAGTAAAATCACCATGTGAATTTTATTTATTTTTATTTCTACATGGGCATGTTTTTAGACACCACAGTCCCCTTCAGTGATTTAACCGTATTATTCTTATTACACAACAATAGACGATATAACTTTGCTTGCTTGCCCAACGTCCTGTCACTAAAACATGCTTTCCAATTCCTTGCTTGGCTTATCTTCATTTCAGAACTAAATGAATTCATTCTATTACTGAGCCAGTCATCTAAACGCTATTCTGGGGTAATTTTCAGTTCAGTTCTCTCTCTTTCTCAGACGTTCTTTCTAAAATATGGCTGTGATTGATTTTTTTTGCATGCTCTCTGAAGAGAGGCTCAAAAGAACGTTCAAAGACTTTTGTATGTGTGGCGCACATGACATATTCAGGTTATGTTTATTAATACTCTACTATATGGTTCTTATTTCTCTTCAGGTTCAGGGATGACACGAGTCGACTGCAATATTGTAAGGAGTTACCTGGCCGGTTGCAAAACAGAAGATGTTCGATGACTGCAACAACACAAGTATGAAACCCACTCACGACCATCCTGTTAAACATAGGACCGGGGCTGTAATGTGTTCATTAAGAATTTATGTATAGTTCAGTGTATTCTGTGCTTTTTTTGTATTTTACTCTAAGACGTTATTTTTGGAGAAGATGTAGGTTTAATCGAACATGTCAGTGCAGTCCTAGTCTCATCTGTCCTTCACTGGAGAGCTCCCCTGAGCTCCTGGGTTTGAAGGACTGTGCTTCAGAGCAGTTACAGACTGGATTTACACTACATTGTGCAAGTGGCCCAATTTCACCGTGTTCCCAAGAGCTTTACTGTCAGGTTACACAGTTTGGAACTGTAAAATAAATGAGTAAGCAAAGAAAAAGCGTACAGTCGAATACAGTCAGGTCAGAATCAGGCCTTCTCGATATGTTGAAATAAGTTGGGGAAAAAATGGGCACCATTACTAATTGGGTGTTCCCTGACATTGTGAGTTATTTGTCCTCTGCCCCAACGTTTGAATTTTTGCATTGTGTACTGCTCTTCTCCATCACTGCAGAATCACTTTACGATCACTACAACTGCTGCTGCTGCAATGATTTAATTTAAACATGTTCTTTTTGCACGTTGCACAACAGCTATAAGGTGTCGACAGTGATAATTGGTGTAACAAAAGCAGAAGTCTTGTGTGAAAGTAATTGGTCGTCTGAAATAATTTTGTTTGCTTGCCATTTTTAGATTACCTTGCATTCAAATACCACGCAATTATATTTTGATTGTGACAAAGTAACACATTGCTCTGCCTCGATACAGAGGCTCAGGTGTTTGCGCGCCTCTTGGGCTGATAATTCTAGACTGAGCAGCAGGTAACAGCAGGGGTTCCTCTAATTGCCTGTTACTGAAGAGCGACTAACTACCAGATATGTGGGATACATGCTTGTAGTTTCCCACAGCTACATTCTATGGCTGCGCTTCAGCACATGGACAAATTAGAGCCTTGACCATCTCAATTATTGCGACGCATTGTAATTTTTTTATTGCATAATTATCTAGTTGTAATTAAAGGAATAGAATCATGATATATTTCAAAGTTCTTGCTTCATTGAAATATGTTTTTCATTTTGGTGATGATGACCAAAATGAGCAAAAATATTCCATATTTAAATGCAGACACAGAATTTAATTAATTTGCCAAAGCTAGTCTCTGTTTTCACTTATGACTTATTCATTATGGGATACAGTTGCACCAAGCAGTAGGTGTGATGCAGAGTAACAATGGTGGGCACGAGGTAAATTGAAAAATCTTTTTTATTTTAATAGCTTTTAAAACAAATACAAAATATTTATTGTAACTGACCAATGTTTAATAATGGATGTCCACTATCAGCCAATATTCATTGATATGGGACCAAACGTCCGGTCAGATGCCACAAAAACAACTGATTTATTTTATCACTTGACACCCTTGCTTTTCTTTCCCCTTCTGCCATCTTCTTGATCTTTGCAAACAACGAATGCCTTCTGGGGTGATTTTTTTTTTTTTCAATCTTAAACTTGATCACATTTTTTGCAACACCTGAGTCTGAGGTTCTGTAAAAGCTCTTTCAATTTTTTTTTTTTTTTTTAGCACTGCAAGACATAAAAAAAAGAAACCTTGTCACCTTGACTCTAATAAGAGACATGGCAGAGTCCTGAAAGTAGTTCAATTTTTCAACACAGTTACCGACACAACATGGAATTTTTGTTCTTAGCCTTTCCTCTCATGACGAGCTCATTTGCAGATGTCAAGGGAAAACAGCATTTAAAGCGTTGAAATAAATTGTGACTTTTGACAGTTGAACTGTGGTTCTGTAATGCAAATGTGTCTCTGTGGCTCACAGCTTGTACCACTTGCACTGCGTTGCAACGCAGGCTTCGAGTCGCACTGCTAGGCCCTGCTGCCGTGTGTTGTTGCCTGCAAGGGTGGCAGCCAGGAGAGAATAGGAGCCAGGAGTAGGCTGGACAAAGCTGGTTCTGTGGTTTGGCAGGAGAATGGACTTGGTGCAGACTATTGCACACTATTGCAAAGAGGTGCTCACGCAGTGAGGTACAGAGCTTGCTGACCAACCACAGACGTTCTCCACGGGTTTACAGGTAAATGCCCGTGTTGGTGGTGATGGACTGAGAATCTGGCTAGTTGCGCTGTTGGACCAAATTATAATTTTTTTAGATCATTATTTCATGCTATTCAAGAACAACAAGGCAACACAATGCTGTTCGCTTTTGTCTAGGAGGAATATCTTATTATGTTCAAGAACCAGAACAAACATTAATTTCGCGTTCACGCTGACAAATTGGCTTGTGGGCCAGGACAATAACATGCTAGCCCCATGTTTCCCATTAATATCTGTTTTTCATTAAAAAACTATTGGTTCACAGAACCCAGGCTGCAATGTGGCAGTGATACAGTAAATTTTTGTCATGATTAATGTGGAAACAACCCTCCACTCTCTCCCCCTTTTAACATATTCTTCTAATTTAAGCAGAACCAGTCCTCATTTTAGCCTAGGCAGATTATTACAGTATTTTCATCTAGTTCTCAAGGACTGTTATTTTTTTTTTAATTGTGTGTCTGGCTGTGAGGTGTGTTAAAGGACTCACACACTCTCCCAACTCTTGTTCCCACGCAGACAAATCTTTCAAGCCTATATGGTTTCTGTAACTCTACTTATTTACATCAATAGAGAAAAATGAGCGAGCCTATTACAGTTTGAACATTGTAAAGCTTGTAAAGTTGAATGAGTTAGCGATGTTAGAACAGGCTCCCCTTTATTCACAAATCCCCTGATAGTTTGGTCAAGATGGTTTTGATTTAAAATAGTCAGTGCACTTAAAGCCTAGTTTCTGCTTTGCATATATGTCAGAGCATATAGTGTTTTTTCCAACTCCTGGGAAGGAATTGTCAGGAAAGTTTGATTCTTGAAGATGAGTGTCAGGTCTTTTACAGAAGTCTTCTGAATGTAATATTCATAGCTGCAAAACTTGTAGTAAAGGAACATAATTAGGATGACACCAGCGATACATTAACTTTGATAATTGGACTGGAGAGTAATTTCTCGAAAATCAAAGTCTTTGCTTTCACTGCACCACTATAAAGCGGTGACACATTAATTTTATTTAGTGACATATTCATTAGCGAACTACATTCTGAAGTGAAATATTGGTGCCACCAATTTACACTAGCGTGCCACTCGAAGGAAAATGTCTGATCCTGAGGCAGGAGAGGGTAAAAAAAAAAAAAATACAGCTCTCTGGGGGTTTTGACTTTAAACAACTCATTGCCTGGTTTAATTGCAGAGTTTGCCCAGCAGACATGAGACTACTTTTCCTGTTAGGTACATAAGTAGTTAGAGGCTGCCACAGTATTTTTGTTGAATTGCCATTTTAACAGGGCCAGAGAGGATTTGAAATAAAGTCATCAGAATGTGAAAATCGTTGTCTGGCTTTATTTCAACGGGATGGAATGAAAGGCAAATTGTACAACCACCCTTTTAGGATTTACTGAACACAGCAGAGCGTTTCGCTGCAGCTTCCAGTTGTTGCCTCTTTGAACGGACTTTCTGTCACGTTAAGGAGCTGTAAATGATGGTGTTTTTGGTTGAATTCAATAGGGATTGTGGATTAGCCTCCTTGATTTATGTGTTCCTCCATTTATTTTTTTATTGACTGTAGACGGGAATCATCTTTTAGGCACGAGCAGTGACATTGTGACAAAAACTGGAATGACTCAAATGTGTAATGTAGCACCGCAGGATTTAAAAACATAGTGTCCGTATCTTTGGTAAGCGCCCCAATTGAAAGTAAAAAATGCACAACCTCAGAAAGTGTGTGTATGACCCTTGCACATCGTTCCCTTCTTCATTGGGCTGGATGAGAGAGAACACAGTGACAGAAGAGGACGTTATCCGAAGCCTCCTCCCACTTCCCCCAATCCTCAGGGAAAGCCGAAGAAAAAGATGCCAGAAGGTCACTTTTTTCATTTTTTTCCCTTTGTCTTCACCACGGGGGTGTCACACTGAGCGTCCTCCTTCCAAGTTGCTGTTTCTCTGCCACTGGGTAGCCGTGGTGTAAATTATTGCCCCGGGTATAAATAGGCTGACAGTCTGGCAGGGCCAGGTGGTCTAATCTGCCACTTTAGTGTCCTGCTCCCTGCCTGGCAAGGTGGCATGTCTGTCCCTACATTAACATGGACCTCGTTATTCACAGACAAACCAGCCCATTGGTGAATATTTGAATTCTTTAAAAAAAAATATATATATAGATATTCCAGCCTCTTAAACATATCATTGTTCGGGTTTAAAGTATTTTTCTTAACAAGTACACATTAAGTGTCAGCCGTGCTCCTATTCTAAATATAATTTTGTTTTCTAATCTGCTCCAACACTTATTTTCCCATTTTTTGGGTAACTAAATAGTTTCTATGGAGACAAACTGTTGGTGCATTCAATTAAATCTTTTTGTATCCACTCTCCTGCCACCTGGTAACAGCTGGGCTGCTGAATATTCAGCGTAACAAGGTTTTCCCCCATTGACAGTTTTGGAGCAGCAGCAACAACCATCATTACTGTAGGGTTACTACAACCTGACTGACACAGTTTTGTCTGCCTTGGTTTTTTTTTTTTTGTGATATAGAATTACAATAACAATTTTAGTAATATACAATTACATACAATATATAGATATATAATTATCAAATCAAAGTTTATTTGTATAGCACCTTTAATACATTAAATGCAACCGAAAGTGCTTGACCAAAAGTAAAAGTAAAAAAATAAACATTAAAAACAGTGCTGCAGTCATTTAAAATATACACTTTTAATGTAAACATTTACATGGTTTGACTCAACCTTGTTATTGGCTTTTGATTTCTAACTGAAACCTGTTGGTGAAGATAAAAGAAAAGATAATTTATGTGCTGTCTAACTTGTTCAAAGATGACTTTGTGTTTTCTTTTTTGGTAACCATGTCAACTCTCGGTGTCCTCTCTGCCTTTCCTCGGCTGTTTGCCTCCGTCTTAATCCTCCTGTCATTGCTTTCCGTGCATCTTCTGTCATTCCCCCATGAACATGTCACCAGCAGCACTTAAGTCTAATTGCTATGGGGACATTTTCCGTGACACCTGCAGCAAAAAATGAAGCCTGCCGGTCTGCACGTAGAACAGAGGGAGGTTTATCTGGGATGGCAGGCCTCGCCTCCATCACCATGCCAATAGAGACAGCAGCACAGAGCTCAGTGCTTCACGGCCAGATAAGGCCCCCGGACAGAAAAGGCAGTGCAGCGAGACTCCACTCACCACAATGGAGGGGAGAGAATAGGATATGAAACTCATAAGCCAAGCCAGTGTGCCCCAGTTAAATACTTTTAAGTGTTTAAGTGAAGTGCTGCTGCTATATAGTCGCTATATGTAACAGGTACTAAATGCATAGTCATTAATTTCACAACTAAAGTTATGGAGCTGAACTGTTAAAAGGAGCCTTCTGAGACGATGTGCACGCTGGAGTGCTATTGAGTCCCCTTCAGAAGTTTCATTATCCGTTTGTGTCACCGTCAGCCAACCATGGCTGTACAAAATGAAGCACATTTCAGCTTGAACACCCAGCCAGAGACCCCCACAACCATGTTTTAATCACCGCCTCTCCTCCACAGTCTAATTTGACCGCCTATGGTAGAATTTGGCCTTGATGACGCCATTGGCTTTTGAAGTGGCGTTGGTCTTTAGATCTGTAATCATCAATAAAATAGTTGTATTATATCACATTAAACAACTTTTTCCATTTACCTTTTTTTTCACAATTTTGTAAATCAGAAGTCTTGTTTTTGGTCTTTACTGATCCATCAACAACAACAATAATAATAATAATAATAATAATAATAATAATAATAATAATAATAATTATAATTATAATAATAATAATAATAAAAACTTCAATAGCCAAGGTATGTTTAGCTGTTCTTAAATTGAACAGAAACCCAACATTACTTTTTTTCTTTGGGACTACAAACATTTGAAAAGAGCAAGGCATTCACTTGAATGAAGAGAAAATGATGTGGGAAAGGTTTCCTCAAGTGACCGAGGGGTTTGAGTGATTACGAACTCATTCTAATGGTTCTGGTTTTCTTTGTTCATTTTGACATTTTGTGCGCGCGCGTGTGCACGCGTGTGTGTCTGCAAAGTGTTTATGCCTGTCTGGCAAGAAATTAGCTTTGTCACATTGGCCCCAGACAATAGCAGGCAAGAAGTGCTGAGCGTGGTGTTGCACTCTGCTACAGTCCAGTCATTACGCTCCAGCAGACCACTTAATAGCATCGGCTGCTTCAGATTTTGGAAATTTATCAGTCATCGGGCCTGGCACATGAACGATTCTCTCAGTGCCAGTATGCTTTTAATGTCAAAAAGTGGGTAGTCGGGCAACGGAGCCTCCAAAAAAAAGTATCATCATCCATCAAATTAACTGGTAGGATTGAAAAACAAACATATTCTATTAAAACTAGACATGTAATGGATACTGTATATTAAGAGAGATGAGCAAGAAGGACAGCAAAGCCGTACCGTTCTCGTAAAGCGATGGTTGTCATGTTCAATGACTGTGTACCATGATGTTCAATGACAATGTTCCAACAATAAAAAGTTTGTATTATGGTTAAGACACAAAAATGTGATTAAAAAAATGCTTGTGGAAAGTGAGCATGTGTGGTATTTTTCTCACCGTGTCTTGCAGTGAAAGGGAGGGCGGCTAGGATGGCCTGAAAGGATTGTGTGTCACTCTTCCAGACGACGGGCAAACCTCAGCGTCAGCATTCTCATCTGAGCGCTGGGCCTTGCAGACACGTTGCCACCAATGAAGTGACTGACCTTAGATGGTTTAACCAGCCGTGGAAATGGTGCAGGGCAATATCAGACCGCTGGTATTCACTGAATCCCGCAGTGTATTATTAATACTTTGCTTCAGGGTACGGCAGGATTTGGTGGCGGCTGAGGAATATGTACAGCAAAGTAAACCGAGGCAGCTGATTTGTCCTCATGGCAGCAACATTAAATGGGCAAATATTTAGTGGCACGTATTTGGGTCATTATTACACTTTTCATTTATTCCGTCCCAGTTTTGAGAGCTTCTTCGAGGTACAAAAAAGAGAATCCGGAATGTTGTTATGCAACTAAAACGTTGGTTGCGCACAGGATTTCTTAGCAGGGAATTTGTCAGGATTAACGACAATAAATCACGTTATTTTCCCAAAGACTTTGGAGGCATTCGTGGTTGTAGAAAATCTAAATTGTAAAGTAAGCTGTACTTTGTTAAATGAATGTGTGTGTGTGTGTGTGTGTGTGTGTGTGTGTGTGTGTGTGTGTGTATATGCCTTACTCGATCTTCAGCATTTGTTGCACCACAGAATTAAACTCATGGTTTTGCTCACCTCGGTCACTTTTTTTGAAGGTTAAAAAGTAAGAAGAATCAATCTATCAACGCTGTTTTCAGGTGTTGATGTATGGGCCGCATTCATTCTTGTGTCATTTTTCATCTCTCCAGCGTCCCACTTGTGTTGCCGTGAGGCAATGAAAAATTAACTCTGCGGTACACCACCTGTCATTAGATGAGGCCTGAGTGCATATAAATGATGCAAAAATTCTTAATAATTTAGCCACGTTCTTTGTATTGGGGCCAATGGTCCCTCTTTAAAAAGTTCCTTATTGGTTAATTTACAAAACCAAAAACATGCTTAATTGGAGACAAACAATCTTATTGTTATTACTTTAATCAAAGACGGTTGACAACGTTGAGGTTCAGAGAGCACAAAATGGATACATTAGACGAGAACAGAATTGCTTTATCTTTTGTAATTATGGCTGTATTTGCGACTTGAAAAATGCATAGTCAAGCTGCAGTAATTTTTTAATCTTCCATCCACTTATCCATACGTACCGTGTGAGAAGATGAAGTACTCGGCACCCAGGCGACGCCTTGGCACGGGCAAAAAAACAGAGTCGATTAAAACGGAGACAGCTGCTTTAATTGAATGACAAGTAATTTAGGCCACGGACGATTAAGCCTGCTTTATCTTATTTTGATGTCTTCTTGGCAAATGATCACAGAGTTAAACAAAAAGCATCCCACACAGCCAACAATTGTCGCGGTTCGTGTTTTTAGTCGTCCTGTCTACAAAGACCTGCGCCGTGTTTGAGAGGTTCACAGGGTTTCCCAAAAAATCCTGTAATTTCCTCTGATCACCAATACCCAGGTTATCTATCTTCCCACCATTTGGAACGCACTTCTCTTTCGGATAAGCTGTCATTTTGATGTATCTTGGACTTCCGCCTCCAATTTCTTTTTCCTCTCGATATCATTTTACTCATTTATTTCCAGTGTCACAGTTCTGGAGCAGACGTCAGAGGTGAAGACGAGGTGTCTGCCTGTAGTAGCGAGATTGACCCTCGTCTCATCCCGTCCCTCGTCATGTGCTTCGGCATGCCCTCTGCTTTCCTCCCCGACTTAACTGCTTGTGACAGGCGACGCTGAGCCCCATCAACTGCTTCACATGCAACACCGCTTTTTTAGACCTTTATTTGCTAACAGCTGGTTGACTCACCTCCCCTCTTTTCCAGGATCACCCTCTAAAACCCACTCTCCTACCTTCCAACAACCCCGCTACAAAATTATGGAAAAGCATATCTTCTTCTTTTTTCTTTTTAACAGACATTTTAACAAATTAAATGTAAATCTGTGAAAGCTTTGATATGATCTAGATGATAACTAATGTTCTCCACAAGAAGAGTTAAAACATTGTCAGAGGGAACCACTGCTAATAGTTGAATCAGTGCTGTTAGTAAATGAGACGCAAAAATACACTTTAAAGGCTTTTTGGAGTTTTTCTTTATCTATAGCTTTGATTAAATAAAACAAAATACATTTGTCAGCCAAAGGTGTGACTGCCTGCGACAAAAGTTAACTCAATTCTAGTCGCCTCCACCCCCCCCACCCCCAAATCCCCAAATTTCTTGATATCTCAGAGTGGAGCTCAGTGTGCCTGAGAGCCACAGGGAGAAAATGATTTACCGTGGGCCGTTGCTGGCCACCAATGCATAGACAGCATGTGTGTCCCAGCTGTTAACAAATGCTGGCACGCTGCCCGCCTGTAAATTACTGGAAGCCTCGCAGAACTGCTCACTGTTGTAGCACCATTCAGTCAGCCAGGTTTGCAGCCACAAGAAGTCAGTTATCAAAGTGCGAGATCACAAAGTTTGAAGGAGGATCTGGCAACTTATTTAATTTCCTTTTTTTCTTTTCCTTACATTGTGCCACTTATAGACAGTACCGACACTTTAGAATTGCTTGGTGGCATTTTCCCAACGAGACATGACCCATCTAAGAGCATTTTATTTTTAGCGTCAATTCTGCTGCAATTAATTAGTCAACTTCACAACCAGCGTTTGTCTTGTGTATTTTTTAGAGCATGAAAGAAGAGCACACAGGGAACCAACTGCGCTGTCATTATTGTCGGAAACACAATGGAAAGGAGATGGAAAGTTTTGCCCTATTACTCAACAAGCAAACGTGTGAAAAGTGATCAAGTTACTTTGCCATGAAACTTTGTTGATGTGTCATACTTACACGCTTTTTTTATTTGTTGATTCACCTGAAAAACATATATTTAAATGTGGCTTATCACATATGCATTGGCCAGTGATCGCCAATGGCAACATGAAATTTAAAGTTATTCTGTTGTTGCAAGTGTAACCATAAAAGTATGTTTTCCGCAAACCTTATATGTGCTTTATTTTTTGAAGATTTCTTTTTGTACGTAAGAATAATTGTTTTATATTTATGCTCGACTGGAGCAAGTTTTGTTTGTCTCCTGTCTTTGTCTTTGAGCCCCTGATGGTAACCAGCTCCCGTCTCTTTGATCAATGTTTACAATAGAACAGTAGACACGTCTGCATTTCTTCTGTTTCTTCTTCTTTTTCTTCTCTGTCCTCAAGTTGCCCTCTATCCCCCCCGCCCCGGCGGCTGTCTTGTACTTGTGTAAAGTGTAACCTTAATGCAACTTTACAGGCAACTCAACAAACGGTAGAAAGCCTTCATTACATACATTTTCTTCTGCTCTGGCTTTTACTCACTGCTGACAGGAGTGCTAGTAAGTAGTTTTGATGCCTCTGGGTCGTGGCCCTATCTCGGGGCTCTGTTTGTCCATCAGTCAGCCTGCCCTGCGCCTGTGAACCTCATGTCTTAAAAATGCCTGGTAGGATTTGTCTTTTTTTTCTTGCTTAAACCAGCTTTTGCTGCTCCCTCTCAATAATTATTCAAGTACTATAGTCATAAGTCAAAGTGCCTGTGACTTTGTGACAAATTCTTAGCTCTAGCTACAAATTAATGCACTAATTTTGGCAGATAACTGGTGTTCAAAGTGATTTACATATGTGAGAGGAGGTGCGTTACCAAAATAATCCTTTTCTGGCCAAAATTCAAGCCCTAAAATCAGGAGCAAAGGTGAAACATTCAGTGAGATGTTGTGCTCGGTTGTGAAAGAATGTTCAGCTCCCCTATGCTGCTGAGCTTTTGCTATTTTAGATTCCGAGGCTCCTTTATTTCCTTCACTGTCAGTGATTAAAGCCAAGAATGTGAAGACATGCAGGGTTACTCCACTCCACTTTTTAGTTTTTCTCCCAGTAAGCCAACACATTAGCAGACACACTACAAGTCCACCTTAAGTGCTCCGAGTAATAATTATAATGTGCCCAAATGCATAATGTACAGCATGTTGAAGGACTTGAGACCTCTGCCCTTCCTTTACATGTGTAGTCTTCTAATGAAGAGAGTTCTGGATGTATATTTAGCTGTACTTGGACGTGCATGGATAACTTCCATTTCTCCTGGTACTGCCCACAGTACACATTATATTTTCTAAAGATAAAGACCACCATTTAGCGAGTGCACAGACGCACAGGGCATTTCAATACGTGAACATGCCCACTTGATGCACAAGTAAGGCAAAAATTATGTTTCATTTCTCAGCCAGTATTTTGTTTAGTTTTGCATTGGCATACATTTAAATATGCTTTGGTCCACACTGGAGAGTCCCTCCCGGAATAGCGAGTACAGAGAAGTGCACAGGAATAAGCAGCAAAGATGTGGGTAGTTCTTGGCGCTGGTTGTTGTTGCATCCTACATTGTTTGCATACATGTCTCTCAGCCAAATGTTTCAAATTGAACCGTGGTTGCAGCTGGGAAACAGTGTGTTGGCTCCCTGGACCCCAAGTGCAACAATTCCGGAGAATGCACACATTGGCCACTGTGCTGCTCATTCAAGCGCGACTGCTGTGTTCAGAGTGGTTATAACAAATGAGTTTCATTAGGACAACACAAACGATTCCTGTGTCGAAACACCCGTAAGATGTCAGGGGTGCAATTCTAGAAGAAATCATTAAGGCTAAACCATCCAATATTAGTGGCAAGAAAAACAAAACCATCAAAATTCAGCAAATCCCTTCAGGATATTTTGCCCAAAGTTTTGTTGCACTGCTTGGTTTGAATCTAATAAGAAAAAAAAAAGTATTTTTTCTCCTCATTATCCATGACAGTTGTATGGGGACCTCACACACTGAAGCACATCCATCCAGCGTGTTGTTTTAACATCCTTGGTTACGATAAAACAAATCATTACTTTTGCGGTTTTCTAAACACAACAGACTTTTCATTCCTCTGTAGTTTTTCTCAAAGATTATTGCTGTTTTATGGAGATTCACTCGGTGATTGTTTATTTAAAGCGTGATTAATTCTGAGTGCAAGCACCCACTAGTTCCACCAACAGTTTTAGTTGAGGCTGTAAAGATCTGAGTAAATTGTAAACATTTCTTTGGTTGTCTAGATGTAACCCTTACACTGAGATCTTTGTCAATACTTAAAACCAAACAAAACACAGTTAAAGCAAACATTTGGATGTAAATACATTTTAACTAGCTTTTCTTTCTGTGCTACATAAACAAAACAGCTGTTGTAGTCACTTTTTTTCCCAAGTCATACTGATGTTGTGTACATATTTTTATACCTTCTGAACAAATGTAGAAAAAAAATGCTCCCAAGTCTTTTTGTTGCCCCTGCGCGGGAGATGAGGTGCTCCATCACTGAGATAAGCAAGCCGGTGCAGGGGCCGCTACAGGAAAGAAAATGTGCATGAGAGTCACTCGTGAAGTACCAATCAGTTTCTGTGAAGTTTGTATGATTTATCCGGCACTGCAAATTGTTGCACAGAGCGATTTGGTTTGTTCCTTCACAGGCTTCTGTTTCCCCCGCTGTGGAGACAAAAGATGAATGGACCTATCGGGGCTATTATGGGGTATCTTCTTTTGCCATCACTATAGGCCTGGTTGACTCAGATAATCCTCTTCTCACTGAGGGGATCCTCTAATCCCTGCCAGAAGCATAGCGCTGGCTGCAAGCATTTGTCAAGATGACTTGTGCACCAGCCTGTGTTTGAAAATACATATGGAAAATATAAACAGGCGTGCGCAGCTTCTAAATGCATCGTGGGAATGATGAATATCTGCAAGATGGAAGACAAAAGGAACTCTGATGACATTTTAAAACAGTCAAACTGACAGCTACCCATTTGCTGTATTGATTTACTGGTTAAACATGAATGCGCATCAATAGCAATCTTGCATACGGAGCAACGTGCACTTCCCTTCAGAACTGCTTGTGCCGCCTGAGTTTTTGAACGCAACTATTTCAATTTCCTTTTTTAAACCTCCTTTTGTTTTTTGTTTTTCTATTTTTGTCGTAAGGTCAAGTGTTTCATCATCTTATTTTCTAAATCTCTTATGAGGCCTGCACAGTGGTTTGTGTACTGCTTCTCAGAGTTGGTTTTCAAGGCCATTGTGGACACGTCTCGGCTTTATGACACCATTCATAATCATTACTGTTTGCATCACGGGCTTTTTTCTCTGTAGCGGAAAGAAAGATGCTGTTAATAACAAATATTATGAGGAATTTGTGTGGTTCGTAAATGAGTGATGACGTTTGTTGGCCCTATGAAAGCTTAAAGACATAGTCATATTGACCCTCGTATCTTATTTCCAAGTGTTAAAATAACCACCATTTTTCTTCCTAATAGTATTTTGGTGGTGAATAAGTGACTGTTATCGTCCTCTTTGTGGCAGTCCCTGCCTTTTCCCATTGACCTTGAATTTAATCTGTGCTTGCCATTACTTCAGTAAATGCGGCGCTCACATTTCCATTTTTAGTATCACTGGCTCCCAGTGTAACACCACCTATAATTCTACATTCGTGCTTGTTGCGGCAGGATGGCTTTCTCACACATGCAGCGTAAGACAATAAGGTTGTGGCCAGACAATCGGACGGCACTGTTTGATGCGAGTGGATAATAAACCGCAGCACATTGTGAAGCGGGAGTGTACGAGTGCTTAAATCATAGAATTCGGGTATTTGCTGCTCAGGCTCTACTCTTGCTTTTGCAACTTTTCCCAGCTTTTCCCACTATTTTATGTCTTCCCTAATCCAATAAACAATACAACTATCTGTCTATGTTGTCCTGTCATTGAGAAAAAGGAAAGAACTGCTGTCCACTCATTTTGCAGATGTCTGAAATACTGTATAAAGACGGGATAAAAAGCTTGAGTGTAAAAAATAATGATAGTAATAATTAGACCTCCTGAACGAGGGGTAAAATTCATCAGTCGTCCAGAGTAGCAGTTTCACATGCATGTTGGTTTTCAAGGAATTAAGGGGCAGCTGTCAGCAACGGTGAGTGAGGTTCAGGGATCACTGTGACCTTCTCAGTGGCCTGAGAGTGTGTTGGCACGGCATGACTGATGCAGATTATCATAGCTGGAGAAAGCCAATTACGCTGGTCATCACGGCGCCCTCGGGGTCCCTCTCGGTAGAATGAAACGCATTACGGATTTCTCTGCGCATCCCTCCGGAAAGGTTTTTTTTTGTGTTTCCTCTGTCCTGATCCCTCTAGTTGAAGTGTTAATAGTGCAGTCAATGGGGCCCTCCCGTGCCTCAGAGCCCTCTCTGGCTCCGATGAGCTTCTGCTTCACAAAGCAGGGAGGCCGTGCCTCTTGAGAAACAGATGAATTACATCCTTCTATTTGTCTTCTATTCATGACAAAGCTCTATTATTTTCCCTCCTATAACCGCTCTCAGTCAGCGTCCTTGAAGGATTACAGAATGGAAACGTCACTTTGAGTTTTTGGGGTTGCTCTAAGCATTTTTATTGGCAGAACAACCATTTTCTAATTACGTTGTTATCCTCCTGTCTTTTTTTTTTTTGACTTGTTTGTTTTTGGAACAGATTTGCAACAGGACCCGAGAGGCTGAGGTCACACACACCATGACAGCAAATCTTTAGGATGTACAAAGACTTCAGGTCAGACCGAGTCCAAGGTAAGAGGACTACGTGTTGTGTCATTGCCAGCTCGTACACTGTAATTAATCGTGCCATTCAAATCTCAACGCTGAGGCTGTGGACTTTTCTGCACCTCAGTGTTACCCAAAGCGTTTTGCAAAGACTTTTCATTCACCTCCTCACACACACACATTCACACGCCAGTGGGCGGCTGCTGCCGGGCCCATTAGGAGCAATTTAGGGTAACGACAGTGCACCTTCACACTCCAGGTGAAATGAGTCAGTAGGTCTGTGACGGCATTGTTTAGCCTACTTTCTAATTTAGTTTTGCACACTCTAAATTTGACCTTTTTGTTCCGTCAGTGGCCGCAGCCAGCGCTACTTTAACCATGGCTGTGCCACAGCCAATGCCAGGAAAGCTGCTCTCAAATTGATATTTTCAAGTTTGTTGTGTATTACATTTTAGAAATTGGCAAATTGTTCCTGTCTCTCCTGTAATTAAAGGGTACAGTATTGGATTATTAAAGCCATGCCAGCAGCATTACTAAAGTAACTGCTTTGCTGGACAACCGTTTTCCTGAGTTAAGTGAATGCCAGACCCTCTCCTGCTTAGTGTGCACCAAACAGAGACATGGCTGTTTATGAAAGGTCAGATTTAATTAATCCCGTCCGTATGCTATTCTGTATGCACTGCATCAACACAGCTTGATCAGCTGTTAGTTTTTTATTTATTTTTTTCAGTCTCATTTTACTAATACTTTGTGCGGGGCATAAAAAGCGAACTAAGTGAGAAACTGTCTGATGGTGTAAGAGAGAGAAAGGGGAAAGGCAATGAAAGGCTGCTTTCTTGCTGGGCTTTGGCCAATAAGCGTGTCCTTTTCCATTACTCTCGCCCGGCGCAATACACAGGTCAGTCAGGTGATAATGAATGCGGTGTCTGATGCCTGGCCTTTCTCCCTTCCTCCTGCACATCTTGTCTGCCCACACTGTTGTTTTGTTTCGCCTTTCTACACCCCTCTTGCACTGCAGTGTTTTTTTTTTTTCTACTGCATAGACAACAGTGTTTTTACTTTTGCAGGTGTAATTGTCCTCCAGTCTGCTTTGCCCCATGGTTTGTTGTTGTTCAAATGTACAAGCTAGGAAATGTCTTTCTTTCTGCGCTTTTTTTTTCTGAATTAATTGGACAGTTGTTTACATTCACCGTCAATGCCTGGTTTGTATGAATGAAAAGAGGAGACTCTTTTAATCAGATCTTTTCCTTTCGCCTCCACGGTGCACACAGGAGTGGATGAACTAATCAAATTCAGTGCACAGCAACCCCCACTGCACAACCGTCTGCAGCAGAAGGGGCTGTAACGATGCATCTAGCCAGCGTTTTGCTCATGTATAAGGTACTGGAGTAAAGGTTTGGTGTACAGGAGCACATAAATCATGGTTTTGTTTCCTTCCAGTCTATATTACAGGTCTATTAAAAAAATAGATAAGGGTCCCTTTGTTTGGTTGTGAGATGTTCTAGGGCTGCTTTATTGCTCCAGGTCCTCAACCGCTCTCCATATTTGACTGAAGCATGATTTCTACACTGTTTTACTGATTTAGACCACACAAACAAGTCTGCTTACAAGAGGCAATAGAGAAATTAATTTGAGGTGTTGGAGCCATCTAATGAACGCAAGACCTTAATCCAATTGGAATACTGTGGCAATACCCTGAACAAGTAACTGAACCTCGATAATCCTACAGTGTGACTGAATTAAAACAATTCTACAGAGGGGAGCTGGCCAAAGTCCTCCATAGGGATGTTCAAGACTGAGGGCAACTTATTGCCAACAGATAATTGTTGTAATTGCTGCCAAGGGCGGCCCTGCCGCTTATTACTCTTTCAAAGTGCAGTTACATGTTCACATGGGTGTTATCAGTTTCAGTGGAATCTTTACCTTGATTATATAATAATTATTTGGAAATTTTACTTGGGGCATTTTAATATGCCTCCTTTGCATAAAGACGAGAATAACTCAAAAGTGACTGCGTGCTCATATAATTTAGCCCTTAACATTTATTCAAAATGACTGCATATTCCGTACCCGACGGTTTCACTGTCAATCAGCAAGACGCTGACCTTTGAATCTTTGTTGATAGAAACATGGGATGGCATCTGCTCAAGATTTACACCTGTTTGTCAGCGTGCAGTTATGCAGATTAACTTGTGATGATGCATTCTACATCCCAAAGTAAGCTTTTTTCATTTTCTTTTTTTTCCTCCATTTTCCCGACCTCCTGGTGGAAGTGAGACATCTTGAGCCCGGCGGCGGTTGGTGCCAAGAATCGCAATCAGCTCGCTGCACAACACAGCACCAAAAAGCACCACGGTGCTCACTTCACTCAAAAAGTGCTTCTGTTTGCGTTAGAGGACCTGCTGCATTTTAATGCTGCGTGGTAATGGTGCAGAACAAACACAATTTGTCACCACCGCTCCATGTTTGCTATAGTGGCGGCAATGCATTGGTGGGGTTCGAGTCAAGTGCTTTTTGGGTGGTTGATGAGTGCAAAGCAGAAAGTGCTGGTAACAACGTTTTAACAGCGGAGAGGGGTTAACAGTTGTTTTTGCACTCTATCCGAGACCAGCGTTACCATCAATATTCATGCAGAGGGAAAATTCTCTACTTATAGGACTGGCCTCCTTTCGGATTTGGCGTATTCCAGTTTCCACAGCAGATGTCATTCCCAAGGCATCTGCTGACACCCACTCTCCTCAAAACATCCCGAAAGCCATGGCAAACAGAGTTCTGCATCTCTAAACACTTTGCCTCCAGTTGCTTCTTTTTGCGGCGCCTCCCTGCTAGTATCCGAAAAGTCGTTAAATGTGCCTATGTATATACAGTATGTAGCATGTGGACATGGACGCTGCAAGGCTCGTTTAATGAGCTGTGACTTAAGCTCGGCAGTCACCTCAGCCTTTCCCGCTCAGATGAGCTCATCTGCGAACCATCGTTCAAGGAGCAGCCGGGGGAGGCGGGAGGAAGAGAAGGGACAGGTAATTAGAAAAGGGAAGGATTAAGGAAGATAGAGGTCAAAGATAACTAGCAGGACCCCAAAAGACAGATACATACCCCATCAAGACACGTTTCTGTGCCAGATATCTCCTGCTGTATAGAGGGCACCGGAGCTAATGACATTTTTTACTGTGTGTGTGTGTGTGTGTGTGTGTGTGTGTGTGTGTGTGTGTGTGTGTGTGTGTGTGTGTGTGTGTGTGTGGGCGGGGCTTGGGGGCTGGAATGCAAACACACCACTCAATGGATCTCAGAATGGAAGACACCAAATACCACTGCAGTGCAGTCGCACTGAAGTGATCAGCTTTTTTTTGCTGAGTTGAACCTTTTTTTAAATACCATCGTCTCTTCCTCTTTCTCAAGGCCTCGCGGAGTAGCTGCCTGAACCCTGTGGTTGGATTGGAAAGGGCACATTGTTACACCTTAATGGCGCTTTCACCATGAAAAACAAGAAGACGTGATTGGGCAAAGTGCTCTGAGAGGTGAACAGACAGACAAACAAAAAAAAACAGCTGAAAGCCCAACTTATTTAGTGAGGATACAAAACGCTCTCATCTGTGATTACATTTATTGAATGAGGGATTTCTCTTGGACCAAAAACATAATTCAGAGCACCAAAATATGGTGACCATAACTTTCACTTCTGCTGTACTTTATTAAATTGTCATAAGTTTGATGATTCTGGCCTATGATTTATAGACAGCCATGCCCTTGCCCCCCAGTCCTCCCAACAAATCATAAAAGCTTTCAATAATAATGACTCACATTTAAATTGAGGGGGCTATATAATGTCACAAAGAGACAAACTAAACCATAGAAGCAGCTGAAAGCTGTTTTACCTACTAGGGCCTAAAGTCAAATTAGTGTTTGATTTGAATGTTTTGCTACATTAACCAGACTCCAGAGAGGAAAAAAAAACAAAACAAAAAGTATCAAGACATCAGACAAACATCATTCCCCATGGACACCGAAATTGAACAAGAGTATGCCCTGGCTGTTACTCATTACTGCAGGCTGACAGGAGTAATTGAATTCTGCCCCGGAAAAAACCTTTTCATTTATTCATTCTTGGAAAAAACGTGCACATTGAAAGAGCTAGCCATCAGTTTGTTGCTTTGGTTACTTGTACCTTAAATGCATGGCTGCCTCTTGAATTTGACCAATGTGCTCAAAGTGCAATATTGTTTTTTTTTAGTTATGCATTTTTCATTGAGCGTAACGTAAAGCAGAGAATAGAGGAGTGTGCCTATGGGACTAAGCACCTTGAGTGTAGGAGGTTTAACTAGTTTGAACATGAAGAAGAAGTGAAAAAAATGCATACAATTCTGCATAATTTGACTCTGAAATGGTGCAGTGCCTGTAGACCAGATCCAAAACGTCATCCATGTTTTAGACAGGGACACTGACTGGATAACAAGCCCATGATACTCTTTCTTTATTGGAGTGTGCAAACCCCATACGCGACGACCCTCCGCATGCGGGAATCCAACCTTGCTGTGAGGCAACAGCGCTAACTACCATGCCTCCATGCTGCCTGGGACTGGAGCAGCTGCACAATAGCTTTGATAAGAGAATACCAATATAAGTCAGTTAATAGTCGGCAGTCGGTTTCAGCCTGTTTGCTTTCTATCCGTAATCGCACAGCATCCTCAGTTTAAAACTACAGGGAGAATAGACAATTCGTATTCTTTTCTAAAAGCCCATGAGAAATGCCATGATGGTTTGATGACTGCACTGTCTAGTTCGTCTCGGTGCAGGTAAGTTTCATTTCGTGCACATGCATATAAATGTACTTTCTTGCAGTTATGTTCTCCAACCTACATTTTACAAGCAGTTGAACGTTGGCATTGTTTTGTTTTGTTTTGTTTTTTTCCGGCACAAGCAAAATCCCTGAAAATGAAGGGTGCCGTTGGACTGAGAGGGTGAACTACACGGTGAGACTAGCGTGATAGACTGTGAGAATATGCCGCGCAATCGTCAACATAGCCTAATAAATACCATGCAAGTTTATGGGGTATGTTTGACACCCCTGGTTTAGAATGTAATGCTGAGCCACTCAGTTTTAGCTTCCTAAGCTGTTGGAACTTCCACATGTTTAGAAAAGGACTAAAACAAGGTGACCGTGATTTCTGAGGGCAGAGCCAGCAACTGAAGGGGGGTGTTGCTACTCAACTGGGAGACTCAGTTTGTGCACTTTATTACACCATTGATTGATTTCCAGAACTGTGTTTTTCTGTAAAGTGCTGCAAGCAACAAAAGTAAAAGATGGATTTTTTTTTTTTTTTTTTTATCATTTAACTGTTAGATAACATCTGTATCTTGAATTTGGGATAACATGGGTATTTTATTGGACTATAAGTATGGAAAAGGTTTTTATGTGTGCATGGGAAACTACCCAAGTTAGATATTCTAAAACTGGCCTCTGCTTCCATCAACCTACTGTTAAAGCAGAATACGCTTCTCTAACGTGCTGTTAGCATTAGCTACTATACTGCATGTTGACATTGAATAGGGGATTTTTGCGTGCCTGCCAGAGGTCACTCATCAAACATTAAACCAATGCAGCTGACCTCTGCTGCTACGTTTGAAGCGATTCTCATGCTTGTCTCTACACACAGCCTGCATGTAATTATGGAATAATAGTGTTTGCTCTGCGTTTTTTGTTCTGTGCAATTGATCTTGTGGCGGCGGGTGGATCGCACCATTTCTCACAGTCTCAAAAGCCTCAGTTATTGTTATTATTTTTTAATGACTCCATGCGTTGAAGATTGCTGTTAAATACAGAAGAGGTATCTTTTCATAATTTTGACCCAAATGCAACATCTCCTATTGTAGAGGGGGAAACAAGTGCTTTTCTTTAGATGTCACAAAGGCTCCTTTTCCATCCCACGTACCAGCGATTAGAGTCTGGGACTGCTCTCAAAGAGAATACAGCTGCAGCTCCTTGAGCGGAATCCCACTTATCTCCTATATAAGAAAAAAAAAGAGAGAAAAAAAAAAGGGGGGGGGGTAAATTGCTTAATCACTGCCAACAACTTGGGAAAGCGCTCTCTGTTTGTGTGTTATTTCAAAAACAGAACGCGTATCATTAGCCCGGAGGATGGCAGATATGGTTGTGCATGCCAAGCGCCGCTATATTGAACTGATCATCTTTACGCTTCTCCCCCCTCCCACTGGCAAGCTGCGGGAACGACACCTTCCCCTTTTTTGAGCACTGCTGTCGAAAGTTTCAGTCTTCGCTCTCTCCGTGTTTCTTTGTGGCATTTATCCCTCGGCTGCACCTTTGCAGGTGTAAAGGTAGGAAGAAAGGAAGAAAGGAAGAAAGAAAGGGGGGGCGTGGGGGGGACCGTGTACACATTCGAGGGAGACGTTCCCTCTCTCATAGGCATGACACCGGCTGTTTTGGCATCCTGCTCCTCAGTGGGAAGCGCGTTGAGAGGTTCCTCTCCTTCGCCCGGGGAGGGACGACACTCCACCGGCTTCCCACTATAAAGCGCGTCGACGCGGAGTCAGGTTGTTACGGGTTTTTTTTTTTTTTTTTTTTTTCCCCCCGTCGTTTGTGACGATAGCACCCGCCAACGCTGCCCCCACCCCACCCAGCGAGAGCAGTTCACCCTCCGCTCGCCCGCCGCCGCCGCCGCGTTCGCGAGTCGGACAGCGTAGTGAGGGCGGGCTCGCCGCGCCGCAGCTAAAAAGGTCCCGCTTGGAAGGGCTGCTCTCATTGCAGTCCAGCCTGCCGAGCGGTGCGCTGCGCTGCGGACCGACTGACTGACTGACTGACTTACTGACTGACTGAGGGACGAGGAACCCGGCTCCATTCAAGGATTTTCTCTTTTTTTTTATTATTATTTATTTTCTTTTCTACTTCGCACACCCCCGTCCTTCAGCAGAGGACCGAGCACCGTCGCAAACCTCGCCTCTTGTGGACAATGTTTCTCTTGCAGTACACAGGTACGTGTGTTTTCTTCTTATAATCAAGTTTGATTCCGATCACTGGCACGATCTCTCTCTCTCTCTCTCTCTCTCTCTCTCTCTCTCTCTCCGCACTCGCGGTGTTGATGCGAGGATACGGTGTTATCGCCGGTTAACGGCACGAGTTTTGTGGCGCTTCCGCGCCCTTCTCGTCGAGCATCTCGCGCTCTGGTGGAAGTTGAACCGGCAGATGTTTGGTTTTTTTTCTCTCTCTCTCTCTCGCCGGGTTTGGTTCGTGATTTTCGGGCGTTCACCAGTTGTTGAGACCGAGAAACGCTGGGCTGCGCTGCATCTTGTACGCGGTGGCACCGATACGTTTAATGGCGTGTGGCTCCGCATTTGATGTATACGCCGCCGTGCTGTGTGTGTGTGTGTGTGTGTGTGTGTGTGTGTGTGTGTGTGTGTGTGTGTGTGTGTGTGTGTGTGTGTGTGTGTGGAGACCAAGTGTGCAACAATTTTAATGCAACGTGCAATATTTTTCTTTCTGCACAATGTCGGGAAGAGACGGAGCGGTGTCTACTATCCTGACTCACGCTTACTGCAGCTGTTTATGGATGGAAGTTTTCGGATATGTGTGTGTTTCACGCTGACGCTCGCAAGTCGAAATGCTGTTTTATTTCCCCCGACACGCCGTTTATTTCCCACTTTGCATTGTGACGGCCTGGGTTAAATCACAGTTATTGTCGATAGGCCCATCGCGCAGGAGAGCTCGATCAGACGCGGACAAGTTGTCGGGTGTGTGCAGCGTCCAGCCGTGGGGATGCTCGTGTCATTTACTCCTGGATTGCCACCCCGCATAAACGGCTCGCATTAAATGGGGACGAATTCTCAAAGCTCACGGGATCTAATTAAGCGAGGATGCTGTTTGAACCGAACCTGCTTACTCTGCTTTATTGTGGCGCTCCGTTCACCAGCTTCCTCTGTTTATAGTCATGGCAAATTTACCTTCAATATCCAACAGCCCTCCGATTCTCTCTCTCTCTCTCTCTCTCTCTCTCTCTCTCTCTCTCTCTCTCTCTCTCTCTCTCTCTCTCTCTCTCTCTCTGTACGTGTGCGTTTATGTTTATTTCTTACTTTGCCTGAGCTTAGGGAGGCAGAGATGAGCCTTCTGGCGTCACTTTGTGCTTGCCAACGCAGCAAGTGAAAATAATTATTAAAAATAAATAAACTGCCACTAGTTTTGTTTCCTCATGCCCATGTGCGAAGCGTGACGTCTGAAAGTTTAATGCTTGACTGCTGACTTTGCCGTTATTCTAGCAAGGAAGGCTGTCATTAATTTTGCAATGGAGCATATAGCCAAGCTGGAAGTTGTTCAGTCGAGTAATTGGTGCGATTTCACAGGGCATAATTAATCGTTCAGGATTCAAAACATGGCATGTAATCTAATAAGAGGTCAGAAATGAGTCGGGGGGGAGGGGAGATACTTACATTTGTCCAATGTTTGAAAATGTGTTCGTTGTCAGATTGTGATTAAACAGGTTTTGTTTCTCTTTTGCTTTGTTGTTTATCCGGTGCCGACAGAATGCCTCAGCTCCCCTCTCCGCTGCTTCCTTTCCCTCCCTAAGCCACGAACATGCTCTGAATCAAATTGAGTGAATGGGTTTCGAGTGCCTCCCTATGACCACTGGGAGAGAGAAGGTCCATCAAACCATGGGACAGCCATTTACCGTCACATTGTGCAAGTCATCTCTGATCAATTGGTGGAGCATCCTCAGATTGCTTTTAATGGTGTAAGGGCGTGTGTGGGTGGAGAAAGGGGAGTACTTTGCTAAGATCTGTCAGCGCAGAGAGATTTAAAGGTTGTAAATAGAGTGCTTGAACAGGATCTTAAATATTTCAGCTCTCTTTGGCATAGGTCAGTAGTGCCACGGAACAGATTGCAACGGAATACAGAGCAGACTACTTGGCACTACCGGCAGATTTGGCAGTTTTTGTTTTAAGTGGTCAGTGAATGACCAATAAGGGTTACTACATCTGATTTTCATAGCTGCAGCTGTAAATGCACTAAAAATGCCCAACCTTTTTCGGTCTTATTAATATGGCCACGCACTAATCATTTTTTGCTGTCTCATGTTCTCCATCAGCGTCTTGTCTTTTTTGTTTACTCTGATCTGCAACACATTATTGCCACAAATGCGTTAATCATACGTTGAGAATAGGACAAGTAATGGAGCCCTATCTTGTACAAAAGTCATGCCTCCAAGCAAGTGCCGCTAATTATTTTGTATCCTACCTCATTATTCATCTGCATGCATAAATAAATCTGTAAACACATCCTTCCAGTTCAGCTGTTTATATTTGCTATCCATTCTCTCCCCTTGCTTATCACTGCCCTCAGTCCCCTGACCTGTCGTTGCTTCCTGCCCTTTCAACCTTCTCACCTCCCCGGTCACCACATGTCCCTCACTGTCAATAAATCCCTGATGAGATGCTGCTGTGTTGTACGGACAGCTATGGTTAATTTCTGCTGTTGTGCACCACAGTAATTAGAGAACACAGACCGAGTGCCCTTGTTATGTGTTATTGTGAACCGGTTAATATATTCATAAGTTCATTAAATATTTAACAAAATCCAATAAGTTTGAAGCTTTATTCACAGCCATGAGCTTTTTGAGCACTGCTGCTGTGAGTCTGCCGTTTCTCTCACCTCTGGTCAACTCTTCAGTAGCAAGACTCTTCAATATCTTAGAATCTCTGCTGCTTCCTCATGTTCATATCATACACTACTCTGTTCATATACTGTGCATAAATTACAGCCACTAATCAAACTTTTTTTGATCGTTAACACTGTCTGCCACATGTAGTTAAAGGACCAAATGCCAACAACTTTCAATCTTTTCTTTTTTTAAGACACATTTTTGGCAGACTTTAGCTCAGCTGTCCTTCATGCAGCTGCAGCAGTTCATTAAAACACTTCATAAAATGATTCTTCTCTTTTATAACTTTTGACAAGAAGCCTGGCTGTGCACATCAGGTTGTTTTCCTTCATGGGGTGCTATTGCCACAGAATACCATCTGCCAGGCTGATGTTCAAGCATGTTGCTCCACTAACTGAGTTGTGGAATTGACATACCACTCGTCATCAACCTGCACGACACACTATTGTCGGGTGATAATTGCTGTTTATGCCTGCATCAAGTGCTAAATGAGTGACCTCCAGAATTTGCCCCGGTCTAATTGTTCATTGTTTGAATTACAATTTGAATTAGAGTGAGGCTTAAACCCTCTTCAGGATGGTGGAAAGTATTAGCCTTTGTGAAATATCCCTGCAAGGATCATCAGAGTTGGCAGGCGCGGCAGTTCAGCCTTCCATTTGGTGTTAAAATACCAACTTAAGGGCTCTCTCGAGCCATATCGCTGACACAGCTCTTCATTTCTAAACACTTTCTTGATAAGCAACTGCTCTGGGAACTTTGAAAATGTTCAGGGCTCCATCGTGGCGTGTACAGGAGCTTCATGAACGATGAAGGGAGCCTTGAGCCTTACTGTGTTGTTGGTTGCCAGGTGCACAAGACAGGGTTCTGGTTCAGTTCTATTGCGCTCAAGCCTCATGACAGCCCTTTTGAATGGGGGAAAAGAGGAAAGAGAGGTGTTAAAAAAACAACAAAAACTGGATTGTGCTGCCGACCATGTGGGTTCATCAACTCTTGTACGTTTTGTCCCAAGATTTTATCATTTACTCATGAAACCGTCACATACAGTTTTCACACAGTCGAGCTGAGCAGCACACGGATGAAGAGATGACAACAAGAGTAGCTCGGGGACGAGCCCTCTCTGTCTTCCATCCGGTCTTTGACAGTCACGCATGAGAGGCCAGAAAGAACTGGTAAACAAAACGTAAAGTAACAGAGCGTTGCTTACCAGAGCGTCCAGAGTATGTGAGTGCTTCACCTTCAACCAGCAGTAAAACAGACAATCGCAAAATATGCAAGGGGGCCCCTTTTGCCTTTCATTTCATCACAATACTATTTGTCCAATACAAAAAAAAATTGTTTTTATACCCAGGTCCATGCATTAATGAACACTGATATAGGGAAATATCCTCACTAAAGCGGATACTCAGCTTTTTATACAGCTTTTATAAGAATAACCACCCTTCTGTGGATACAATTTAGAAAGCAAAAATGTTATTTTTCTAAGAAACTTTTTTTGTTTTTGCTTTTAGTATTTTTTAGGGGGTTCCTTTCATTTTGCATAAGCATCTCACACTCACAGACCCCACTGTGCATGCCCTTTCATCGGTCTGTGAAAAGAAAACATATCTGAAATGTCCTTGGGGCTGCTTTGAAAGGTTTGGTGTAAGTGCTCAAAGGAAGCCCTTGTACTTACATGTTTACTGCACTGAGCCTGGCTAAAGTCAGACCCCCACTGCTGGATAAATGCAGGCCATTTTCTGCACTCAGCACATCTTCCTGTCCTGTACCATTCCGCTGGCTTTTATTCCCCCCTCCACTTTCTGAACGGTGGTAGCTAAGCATTTAGGGACAAATGACACAACACCAGTGCAACATTTTGAACAGGGTGCAGTGTTCACTTGGGGTTTTTTTTAAATTAGTGCTCTGGCTATTTTGGACCATTGGAATGTCAGCTGAGATCAGCTTTTGCGGGGACTCAAGAGCCGTCCTGATGGTTGTGTGGAGTTAAATTGAGGACATCTACTTGGGCAGCCTCAAGTCTAAACCAGACACTTGACCTTTTGTGAAAGTTGAAAAGGGAAAAAAAATGTTATTCGTAAAATGACATAGTATTTCTGCTCGTTCTTTTCAAGTTTTTTTTCATTATTCAATAAAATAGACATTTTCCTCGAACTGTTGAGCCCTAAATCAGATCTTTCAGTTCACTTAAGTTTGTTTCGTGTCGCATACCACTGCATTCCTGGTATTCATTAACATGTGTTCAAGAAAACAACTCTTTCGCAGTTGTGGTAAAGCTCAGATTCCTCGCTCTCCTCTGGCATGACTCGGTGAACTTGCTGGGGGTTAATGCAAAGCAGACCTACAGAAAAAAGGAAAAATCTGTGCAGGAAATGATTGCGATTGCTAGGTTAAATTCCGCCGCACCTGTTTGGCTCTTCTTTCATTTGGCATGCGCTAGTGTGCTTTTGAAAACTTTGGAAGAAAGAACCATACATACCTATACTCAGATCATGAAGATTTATCGTGCTGCCGTATTTCATGTTGCACTGTCAAGTGAGACAGATATTGAATATTGTCAGGGGTCATTTCCATTAGGCAGAGTATTTCTGAGCTTTCCTCTAGAAGTGCCTTTTATCTGTTGCTGGAGCCCAACGGGCCTAAATGTCAGATCATATTTACAGTGATGAGAACCGCCCCAAGTTTTGAGTCCACATGCATGAACAGCCAGTAATGCTCAACCCAGATGTTTTGGGAAAAGGCATAGCGGATTGTAATTGCAGCCTTTCTCTGGGATACCCTGACAGTCCTGAGCTGCGAGGAACTGTTTTAATGTCCCTACGGGATTTATTTTTTTCTACAATCTAAATTAACCTGCTGTTATTTTTTTTCCCTTTATGCTCCTTCTTTGGAACTCTGGAACAGATCTATAAACATTTCTTTCAAATTCCAAGATCTGCAAACCAACCAGGACATTTTATGAAAAAGGCCCTCCAGTTCTCTGTTAAGGACCACATTCACTGAAATATTGTGTTAGTATTTTAATCAGTGACCTTGAACATATCTCTTACGTTTCTGCCCCCCAGTTGTCGTTTTATCTGCCAACACCCTTCATCCAAACTCTTATCTGGCTGTTGTAATTTTTAATCTAGATCTCACATTAGACCGTTCATACTAAAACCTTGGAGATACAGACTTAAGGGGGGGAAGTTTAGTGTCGATTTTCAGTGTGTGAAAAATGAACAAAGGCATTTTTTTATGAAAAGGGACGCGAGATCAATTCATGAGTGCTTTGCTCAGCAAACTAAACTTTTGATTTTGGCTTTTCCTCGTAGCCTGGCCAACCTCCTATATAAATCAAGACAAGTTATTGAGATGTTCTGTCTGGGATGCTGAGTGTTGTTCTTCATGCAGGATGTGGCCTTAAGGGCATATGCTCACAAGAGCTGACTTAACATCATGGCTCTGAGCTGAGCCATTACAGGAAGGGAGGTAATTGGATTCACAAATCAACCATGGCTCTTGGTTTGTAGTGGCACCAGGCTTTATGGGTCATATTTCAGACTGGTGGGCAGTATGTCAGACAGGGGGCTTGGTGGTAACGAGAAACTGGTGTTGGAATCAAAGGAGCTTCGTTCTGAAGATAAACTTGAAGGAAAAGACACTCTGATTGAGTGGAACCTATATGCCTTCTCAGGCATTACAGATGAAAACCAGACTGAAATGCTAGTGTTTTTTTCCTCTGCCTTCCTTAAATTGTCCATCTTCACTCTCAACTAATTTCAGCATTTCCTCTTTGTGGTGAGGAACTGGTGGCAGAGTTCTCTTTAGTCAGTTAAGGTGAGCAATGGAAAAAGTGTGAAGGTCTGCACGCATTTGTGAAAGGTGGGTGAAGGAGCTGAGGAAAATCTTCCTGTGTTCTCCTGGAGCTGAATCATATTGCAAGTTCTCAGTCATGCTCTCACCGCTCGTCAGTCGCCAGCAGAAGTAAAGAAGCAAAATCGATTTGAAGATTAATTATTGTGTCCGAGTCAAAAGCTGCACCAACAGCCTGCATTTCTCAAGTCTCAAGTGGGTGTCCAAATGCTTTGCTTTCTGACAAGCAGTGAGCGGTTGCTTGTTAGTGTGGTCTCTCGACCAAAGCTCTGCTAATTTGAAATTGGACCAAGCTTCAGGGGGAACGGGCTGCGCACAGCTCAGTTTAGTACTACCAACAGGCAAACCTAGGGTCACTGCAGTCTGTGGGCTTTAAAGATGCATATGCATTTAGTTAACAGCTCTCTGAGGTACCAGAAGGTAAAAGGGGGCCCCAGGCTGCTGTTGAATGCTGTTTCTTTTTCAGAGCCATAAATGAATGTGTTTCTTTGTTTTGATCTGTGTTTCATTTGTTAACAAACTCTATATTAATAACAACTGCAGGCAAAGGCATTTTCTGATCCAAAGATGGGGCTTAAAATGAGTCACATTATTCCTTCCTTCCTTCTCTTCTCTGCCTGTGTGAAAAGTATTAAGTAGTTTTTTGCAATATACATTACATCAGTGTGTTGCCAATGAAGCAGATTGATATCTTAGGCCTAAAATTGTGCAATATGTCTTTATGGCAGTGAATCAATGGTGCGTGTTCCCAGCAGGAAAACTGGCCAAAAGCAGAATGATAAATTCCCTCCTGGGGGCCAGTGGAGCATTTTAATATTTTTCTAAAGCTGGCTATGTGTTGAAATCATCTGATGTACCAAAATCAGTCACGTCCTGGTGTCATAAAAGTGACATACGTCAGGGCTGATTAGATCACAAAGAGTGCCCCCTGGATAGAGGGAGAAGTGAGGGATGGATTAAACATTATAAAGGCAAACAGACAGGAATGTGCAACTCCGTTTCGCCAAAAATATTGGTCCTTTTAAAACGCTGACAATATTTAGACATATTCATGATACTTAACAGGGACATATCCCTGTATTTTTATTTCACTGTATGAACTGGTTTTAGTAGAGCATGATTTAAAATATGCTCGTAATAGGTCCCATTTTACAAGCATGACCATTACACTAAGACTTAATAACAAAGGCCTGCGAAATGAAAATGGTGCAATTTCTTCTTTTTTTTTTGTTGAGACAATTACCCATTTATTCAGACACTTGTAATGCGCATCCATAATTAAGGGTCAGTGGAGCAGCTACAAATTTTGCACAAGTGCCAGGCAATAACTTTGCCCCTGGATTTTCTTTGTCATTTCATTTTATCCTTGATTGAAGTATTCAAAGAAATTTAACGGCTTGTGCTTCTCTCATGGAAGAATCTTTGCCAAGACCTCTTTCAAATAAGAATATTTATGAGTTTGCTGTAGTAAATCACCTACAAAATGAAGGCAAATCCACTGTGGTTCTTGCATGAATATTATTCTTTGTTTGTTATTCAAATGTTCCTTTTTAATCAGTGTGGTACGTAATGAAGCAGGGTTTTCCCGACATTCTAAATCATTTAACACACATCCACATACATGCACACATACATGCACACATACACGCACACACACACACACACACACACACACACTTTTTTTGTAACAGTTTGCAACAATTTGTCTCTGTCACCACCAGCCCATCCTCAGTGGTGCATTAATGTCATGAGGACAGAGACGACTGAATGGTGGAGAACTCAAGTAAGCCGGATCATATCCCCTCGATCTTTCTGATCTTTTGGGCTTGGTTTGTTTGTGCTGTTTTGGTAATTAAGCCGGGGAGGCCTACTTATTGCAGTGTGGCTGTTGGCTTAGCTTGTCTCCTGTAATCTGCCCGCAAGACCAGATAATTAATGGTAGAATGGCAGAGGAGCCTGCCGCCCCTCTGTTAATGGGAAGGATTAGTCCTGTTTACTCAGCTTAAACCTTGTTTCTCTATTTTGAGCTTTGGCGTCAGTGTGGTGGTCGACTATATCGAGGTCTGGCGCTCGTCCTGAGGCCGACCATAGTACTCTCCATTTTGGTTTATCCCCCACCCTCATACGTGTCCCACTACTGTTTTGAGTTTCAGTTTCACACACAATGGATTATATATACCGTAAGTGACAAAACCAACAAACCAAAAATCAAAAAGTGAACCTCATTTCAGGATCATGCATTTTATTGATTTGAGCTGTATTTTGAACTGCATGCGTGCAAAAAGAAATGCAGACGAGTGCAACGCATCCAGCCCTCACTGTATCAATCCCAACTGCATGTATGTGTCATCTCTTCCTCAACATCCAGTATCCATCATGAACCTCACCGCCTGTTCCCACTTGAGGGATTAAACATGTTGCTCAATCCATTGTTTTATACCATTGCTCATGTGTTTTGGACAAGAATGAAATGTGATGGTGCCGCAAGTTCTGTCAGAAGCTTTGACTTCTAGAAGTAGTTTCCAATATTGGTGTTTTGAAAATGGCCCTGCGATGAACTGGTGACTTGTCCAGGGTGTACCCTGCCTTCGCCCTAAGACAGCTGGGATAGGCTCCAGCAGACCCCCGTGACCCTGAGTAGGAATAAGCGGGTATAGAAGATGAATGAATGAATGATGAATCAATGTTTTGAAAATGTTAAGTGGATATTTTTAATCTTCCAGCCTGGATTTTTATTAAATCACTCCAGTACATCTATAGGCTTGGCGTTTGACTGTAGTTTACTTTAACCCTGTATAAACTATTACCCGCCGCATAATTTTGATGAATACTGCACCCATTGCATATGTGACAATACCCGCTCCCTGTTAGTGACAAGTGTCAGGCGGGCCTGTCAGTATTGCCAGTTACCATGGCTGGACATTTAGCCTGCAGGTAAACGGAACAGTGGGGAAATTAGGGACAAAGCCATGGCAGAAGTCTACCTGGAGGCAGCTTTTCGCTCAAATCTCCCCTGCGGTTAGGTTTTGACGGAGGCTTTTGATTCTGCCAGCATCAGACCCAAATTAGCCGACGGTACCAAGAAGGGAGCTGGCAAGATAAGGACACCTCTCCAGCACTCAAAAGAAAATGGCCCTCCAACTACAAAATTAATTCTGAAATTGGGTAGTATATTTAGCGAGAACAAGATGGAAAGCACTTTTAGTATTGTCTGGTGAAGAATAGTATCTCCTTTTTCGAGTGGCTTTGTGGAAATAAGTTTATCAATGTGGATCCAATGAACAGTGTTTCTACTTAATGGATTTTTTTGTTTTGGTTATTTCTACATGCAAAGTGTCTATGATGTTTGAATTCTTCCAGTCAGATTAAAACGAAAGATGATGGTGATGGTATGAGGTTTCCTCAGGTCGAGCTCAGTTTTGTTGAGCAGCCACTCGGGAATGCTCATAAATGAGAGGGCATTAGCAAGTTTTGCACTGTCTATCGTTATGTTTATTGCAGATGGTAGGTAACCAATAAAAGAGACAGTTAGCCAGGATGAAAGTCATTTTGTCGAGGTTTGACTATGTCAAAACAGATGTTTGCACACATGTCAGACAAATGTGTAAAGAAGGAGCAGTGAGTCATTTGTCGACTTGTGGCTTTATCTGTGTGGCATTTATACGCTCTGTCTGCTGCTGAACATTCTCATCAGGCCTGGATTTTTATTTGTAACAGAATAAGGAACTGCTGAGTAGGCTGTCAAGTTATACCAGCCACTTTCAGCTGCTTCATGATAACTCTTCATTTCCCAGTTCAGAAGGCAACAATTTTTGGGATGTTTTTATTTACTAGTCTAAAAAAATAAATAAAGAAAAATAAAACACCTCTCTGTGTGTCATTAATTTGGGAATTTGAGGTTTTGGTTTCCCCACATCTCCCTCACTGTCTGTTGAAGTGGCCATAAAGCAATACTGTTCTGGAGTTTCATAGGCAGAATAAATTCCACCTCATCGATGGTTGCCATGTGCCTGAGCATTGCCTTGTTGAGTTAAATTGACCTGCTGTGTTTTCCTGGCACTTTAATAACACCACATGAGCAGCGTGGAGGTGTTTTATGTCTGAGAACATGACTACCCTTGACGTCAGTTGGGTGGAATTCTTTCCTTTGAAAAGTCTGTAGTGGTGAATAGGAAGAAGGTAAAATGGTTTACCTATCATGACAGCTTGCGTTGTTTGAATTGATTTGTTGATTTCTCTATCAGATTGATTTTTTCCGTTCTTGTACAAATGACAACATATCTTGAGTCACTACTTACTTTTTTTCTTCCACCTTTAACCTGTGTCCAAGTTGACGACCTACAGTCTTGTAACATAATATTTCCGAGAACTGGAATCTTTTTCAAAATCATGTTAAGGGTCAGATAGCCAGAACACTATAATTTTACTTTCCAGGAGGTACAGGGTGAACCACAGCTGTTTGCTTCCATTTGAAGTGCACGCCACAGTGCAATTTACAAAATACCACAGTGATTTACAACAATTTAAAATGGCACGAGAGGGTGCCATTGCAGTGAAAGTTTCACGTCCAGCTATATATTTATTTAGTGGCACATTCCTAGTGGCTTTTGTTTCATCTCCATGGCCATCTTAGGATTTCTAATGCTCCTGTAGTGATCTATATATAGAACTCTGGAGTTTTCAGACTAATATTATGGAATTGGGGCTCGTGGTACAGACAGCTATGGGTTTCTGCTGTAGTCCATCACCCAGAAATAGCAGCAGCTGTTTGCTTTCTTCTCTGGGAGCAAGTGGTTAGCAGTGGCTTGAAAGTGTTGACCATTTTTGAGTCTCTTTCTTGAACACAAAAGCTTTTGCTAATCTGTGATTCACCTCTAAACAACAAGTGCATCAATAGATTATTTGTCTCCCTGTGAATCTATTTGAAGTATCGAGTCTCAATATGCGGAACATCTTCCACTAGCTTTAAACAATTACACCTGTTTGACCTCACAACAGTCATTTTGACAGCGCTATTTGGAGAAATACAACTTTATATTCCTGTGTTTGCCCTATTAACTTCACTGCTTTTATTACTTATTGTTAGTTCCAGACAGACAACTTGCCAAACAGAGCAGGCAGAGCTGAAATCAAAAATGAGATGAAAGCTTTGAATAAAATACCAAAATAACAGAGTCTGAGTTCGTTTTGACAAGACAGAAAACAATATGCAATTTTAATTAAAATACTAAGTGTTAAGTGGTCTGAGACAAAACCGTTCAGACTCAGTTATCATCACAAGGCAATACTTGCTGGGAAAAAAGATGTTCCATGCTTCAATAATACCTAAATGGTCGTCATTGAATCCATTGTGCTTTTTCTGTAAACTCATTTCTGAACACTCTGATACCAAAATGCCTTGTGGTGAAAAAAAATATATAATTCACAATTTACATGATTGAAATTTGAAAAGGTTTCTGCAATAGGTGTGCATATCATACAGACCGGCAGCTGGTTCGCCTGTTAGACAAGAGCAGTATTGATTGAAGAGAAGATTGAAATTGATTGAGAATGAGAGAGATTTTGTTGAATCACTCCATTTGACTCTCCTATTTCACTGTCAGTGCAAGCAAGGCATGGCACTCAGTGGAAAGTAGAATTTTATATCCAACATACTCTATGTGCATCTAAAGTATATTTCACATGAATTAGCAGTAAATAGTCAAAACATGATTGCTCTTTTGTGTTGTTAGTAAAGGTGCTTTATTTTTATCGTCTAAAGTTGATTTATTTAAGGTATAAGCACTATATATTCGACCAATAAAGGCCCGACTTCAGTTTTACTCAGGATACAACAAAGTTTCTCCTCGCATTGCCACAGCCCAAAGCATTAGACATCCTAATGAATATATATGCCTGGAATAGAAGCGGGACTCTTTATCCGTTATGATGGTTTAATGCCCTCTGCATGGTTTGTTCTGGTCTATAACTGGATAAATGTGATCTATGAAAAGGCAAATTGGCTTTGTCCTTATTGCCTCCATGGCCGAGCAAACAGCCTGGATTAAAAGGTCATTTCCTGTCTTATTTCTGTTTCGCCTATAAGGAAAAGCCCCTCGACAGCCGTGAGAAAATAGCCGAGATTACATTATTATAATATAATTCCTCAGTTTGTTTATTGAGTTATGTGGGCTTATCCTTTGGGGGACAGTATGGGATGTGAAAACAGCTGGGAACGTAGAACCTCTTTCAAAGGGGCCAGCTGATGATTATGTGAGCTTCAAAAGCTGGTGTGCCACTCAACTTGTCTACAAGGTCAAAATGACAAAATAAACCGGGTTAGCTGAGACATGATGACGTACTTCAACAAAGTGGTTATTTTAACTAACTTGAACAAGGAAAGCGGTACAGCAGCTGTGTGTCACGTGGAAGCAGACCACAATGTTTTTCACTCTCCACTTTAAACGCACTGTTGAGAATTCAAGACACTAGCTGATTGCTGAATACAATACGACAGACTTTAAGTCGTCTATCATCTATGACAAGTGCAAAGTGAATTATAGTTGCTTTTACGTCTTTTGCATTGATTTAGGGTTACAGTCAGGACTTGACAGAGGAATCAGAAATATTCAGGTGCAAACAAACAGATAGCGAGGTTTATTTACAGACCATTTTAACTTTAACTAAGTGCATAGAGAATAATAATAGGGGTCCTGGCTTCTTTACAAAGACTCAGCAATCACAAAATGTATTCTATTCTGGTACTTAAAAAGGACAAATGTGCTCAAAGGTAAGCTGTAAATGTCAGTCGCTCGATGGGAAGACAGTTTTTTTTTTAGCATCATCATGCAGATGAAGAGCCCGTTCGGACCCCATCTGAGCTCTTGCTGCCAAATGATATTCATAGGATATTTGTAGTAACTTAGAACACTCTCTGAGCAGCGCTATAAGGTAAATATTTTTCTGCACTGAACATTATTATTTGGATTCTTTTATGTAAGGGATTTTTATTTGTTTTGTTTTTTTTAATGGCTGTAGTTGCGACTCAGTAGGTCGGTCGAGTATGTCCTCTCTCTCTCAGATGAGCGCTTCAGTGCCAAGCCAGTTTGTCTGCGTGCTTCAGTGACCTTAGGCAGGCCATGAAAACTCTGCATGGAAGGACTTTCCCAATGTCCAGGTGTATGGAAGTGAAACGCGAAAGGACAACTGTGGCTGGACTGTAGAGCTTCTTAAAGGCACAGAGCAGTAAATACTTTAAACATACAGCGTGGAACTGAAATGACTCACAAAGTAACGACACAGAACATAATTTAGGAAAAGCAGGCATTACTTTGGGGCCGATGTTCAGAACTAAGAGATGAGTTACGAGACACAACTTCCACTCAGCTTGTTTTTTTTGACAAGAGCTGAAATTTGCAAGGACTTTACAGACCATAACTAAAACATAACACAATGCTAGAGATAGAGTATTTGCTTTAATTGAGGTTCATTTGCTACAAGTGTCTACAGTACTGCAATGAGTGAATGAAGCACATTCTCTGGAGAGCGGACTGACAGAACTTGTGCAATATCCCAGCTAAAAATATAGAGACATGTTTCTTCCACATGTCTAGCGTAGACACATCAGATTTCCATGCAGCCAAAGAATTAAACGTGCAGCGCACATCTCGGTCACGGTTCAGTTTCAAAATCCCGAAAGACTACAGGGTGCTGCCAACCGAACACCCTGACAGTGGACGGCAGCTTGTGGTTTCAAAGTAGCAGGTGTTTCCAGTTGACAGCAGAACTGAGAGCGTTACACTGGCAAATGGAGACAGTTTCCTGCCCTGAGTTTTCTGGTGTCGCGCTGCCCTTGGTTTCCATTATCATCTCCTCTTTCAGTCGAATAAGATTCATGTTAATCTGATGCGAGCTTAGTTTTCTCCTTGTGAAGAGTCCAGTCCAGACCAACTGGTTCCACTTGCGTGTCTCTTTTCCACATTAGGCGCCACCTACTTTAAAGAGAAATGCTGCATTCTCGTTTACAATATTTACCAGTTTAAGAATACATCACAGAGTAACATTTCATGTTTTGATGAAATATTTAGAAACCGTTAGTGTCTTGCTCAGTTTTTAATGGTTTGCTATCATGTGCTACAGTCAGTTTGCTGGTTTTTACACTGTGTTTTGCATGACAGCAGTGCTTGTCCAAGTGCCCGACTGATTCCAAGGAAGAGGCCTCAGGCTTTGTTGGAGTTTGATGCATTGCTCTCCTTCCTACAGGGCCATACTTTGCCCAGGAAGTCTGCACTGGGGGTCGCATTAAAGAGATGATTCACCTCACTGTTTGTCGTCGTGGCGCTCTCTCCCTCTAAATGAGTCAGATTTTTGCCCTAGCATGCATCTGTGGAAACCCAAGACATTTGAATAAATCAAATAAATCATGAGTTTCTGGGTGGGTTTTTACTTGACAGAGTGCAGCATGTCGTAACCGTAGTTGCTCCCAGCCTCCCCAATCGAAGGTGTTGTTTTGCACTTGCGTGCCTCTGTTTGGTGTCTTGCTTTATTTATACCTTAAATTTCACCGCGGCAGCTTTCCTCATGTCTTCTCCGGTCATTACTGGAAGACCTTTCTCATGCTTCACTGGATAATTCCCTCTGGCACACTAAAACTGTCTTTGCCATTAAAAAAAAGAAAGAAAAAGAAAACAACTAATTTTTCAGTGACAAAACAATAAGAGACCTCAGACAATGAGTGATGACGCTTCTTGCCGTGGGGACCATTGACACTTTCATGTGTGACTAAACGTTGTTTTGTGCTCACTGTCGCAAGATGAGGGCATGCCACCACTTAGTAAAGACAGAAGGAGAAAAAAAATCATGTTTGATACATGTTGCCATGACCTTTTGTGTTATTTAAAGCAGTAAATATGTTTTCTTAGTTGATTTACGAGGGGAAATTGTTTATTCATTCAACCCCAACAGTTAAAAGTGTTATGAGATAAAGACTAGTTTTCCCGCCATGGTAATTATCTCAGCTTTAACTGAAAAATAATAATAATAAAAAAGAATTAATTAACAAAAATAATTTTTTGAAAAACTGGGAAAATTGAGTTGGAACAGATGTATGAACGTACCAAATGGATATGGTTGTAGAAAAGGTGCTGTCCAAACCACCCTGGAAGGCTACACATACAAAAGCACACTTAATGCGCTTTTGTATGTGTAGCGTTGCTAATTATCTTCTTCTGTTCAGCCAAAACTCAGTGGTAGATCTTACTTCGGAGCAAAACCAAGAACCAAACTGGAGCAAAAGTATCAAACGGTGTGTTTACACTCGTTCTTGTTGGCCTCAGTGGCAGAGTAAAAGAGAGGGGTGCGGCCATGAGTCATGTAAATAGGGGTAACAGTACACCCAATTACACCTTGTTTCCTCGGAGGCTTTCATTGTGTTGCATCTTTGGGCTTCAACTGCCTAGAACAGCAATTCCTTTGGACTGGTGAGGTTGCTGTGTGTGTGTGGGGGGGGGGGGCGCTGCTCTTGATCTGTGCGTGTGCTGCACGGCAGTAGACTTCATGGCTGTTGATAGAATATGCATAACTACAATTTAGACTCCCGAATTACTGAAAGGAAATCAGCTTGCGGCTCTTACGCTAACATGGAGGTATGTCACGGCATCATTGGTGCTTTAGATCATGACCAATATCAGATAGCAGGGTTCTCAGTTGAGAATTCACAGTTCCAATTCATTGGAAATGACAAGTAGCCATCTGGCAATTCTCCCCTTCAGACCTGTACGGTAGACGCTTCCCAAAATAGCATCAAAGGCGGAGTTGTCTTTTGAAAATTGTCTGTTGCATCCACAGTGGCGAGACCTCACTTGTACTGTCACTCAGGGGGTCTGATGCATTTGGATACGGATTCAGTTGCGCTCATTTCAAAGAGTGGAAGATAGAGGAAGCCGCGAGCACAAAGCAAACAATATGACTAACTGTGGAGCTTTTTTTTTTTTTTTTCTGAACATTAATTGACACACAGGGGAATTTTTCCGCTCCATGAAACAAAGTGCAGCCTCTGGTATGTTCTGAAGGGTACTGACAAGGTGTGGGCATAGTTTTCAGAAGTGAAACGCGATTGGAAAATAAATTTGTGGTGTGGACTGTGTGTGTGGGTACTGTTTATGTTCTGGAATGCAGAGTGCTGATTTAGTAGACTCGACTCACTCAACCCACTGGTTCAGTGTCTGTTTTATTTTGAAAATAAATTGTGTTTAAACTTTGTTGTTGTTGTTGTTGTTGTTTTACAAACCACATATATAACTTGATGTATTTATGGACATGTAATAATTTTGTCATTGTTGCTTGAGATCTAAACAGTCTCTGAAGTCTACTTTTTCAAGAGCCTTGAAGTACTCTTGCAAATGTAAATTGTAATTTCCTATCCTCCCCATTTTCTTCATTCTTCGTCTTCCTATTTTTTTTTTGTACGAGCACAGCTATCTGCCCTTTTGAATAGCAGCTTTTCTGTTTCCTCCTTCCTGCTCTTGCCAACGTTGGGGCAGCCATATTAGAAATATATGACTATAAAATCAAGATCATAATTAACTCTGACACATTGAAGTCGTTTCTTTTTGCATCGGGGCCACAGTGGTAGGCATGGAAATATCTGCCTCACAATAACCAAAGTTGAACCCTTGCAATCAGATAGAAAAGTTCCTCTGCGAAATACGACTTTCCATTTTATATCAAAAAGATTCTGTCAGTGATGGTCATGCTGCATCATAAATCTTTGGTACTTGGCTGCAGCTCTTTCCCCACTGAGCCGAAGTAAATTTCGGAGCTGACTTTTAAATGCAGGCAGCCAGCGAAACAAAAATTTAAAGGGAACAGATGACGATTCAGCAATGACGTGAATGCTGCTGCATAATTAGGAGGAGCTTAAGTTTGAGGAGACAGATGGGAGATGACAAGAGGTGGCGTGCAAAGGGGTATAAAATACATTTTTAGACAAGCAGACTTTTCTAGAGGGATGGCGGTACATAATGGTAACACTGAAGAACTGTCAGTTCCCCGCCCAAGCTAATCCCACTCTAATTAGAAGTGACTTACTCTCAAGGTGCCCTCCCGTGTTTGCATTTATATTGTCTGCCACGAGATTGAAAGCTTTTAGTCAGCATCGTTCCAGTGAAGGTTCGAGGAGGCACATTCGGTCAGCAGAAGTGTTGAGTCTCGTGTGCTATTGAAGTGTACCCCCGCTCCCTCCCACCCCCCACCCCCCCACCCCTCCTGACATGTAAGCAAAGTGCAAATGTATTTTAAGTTATGCTTTGGTGTTGGCAGAGCGATCACCGAGTGGACAGTAGAAGCTTCTCATTAGCCATTCCTATGGGACCTGCAAACGCATGGGATGTTTTTCTAACCGACAGCGAATAACTGCAGCAACTACTCAAGGCCATGGCGATCAATTTCAGACTCATTAGCGCCACAGACTCCGTGCCAATCATAATGGGTGCACTGATTCCGGCATTGCCCACACAGCCACTATTTCCTTTGTAATTGTGCATGTCCACGCTCTTAATGCATTCATGTGGTTCCTCTTCCAAAGTAGAGGCCAGATGGTAGGAGCCCGGACATCCGGGGGCCTTCAGGTCAGTGTAAAATAGAAGAACTCTCCTAAGAATAACCGTTTTTTTGACTTTCATGGCTTGCTACCGTCGGTGTCTCTTACAGTCCAACGTTCAGCAATGCTCCTAGAGAGTGATGCACATGCATCTGTGAGCCAACATGACCTTATCAACTGCTTTGTTGTCTCATTAACATACACTCGCACGCACACTCAACGTGCACGCGCACTTGTTCGTTCCCTGCGTTGTCGAAAGGGCACCGGCCCTATGACAGGGGAAAGCGGATTAGACGGCGGGGGAAAAAAACAAAGATTCTTAGTCGGTTTAATAGAATAGAGATGAGTGGATGGCAGATTTAAATAAATTAACCTTCAGAGAATTCACTGAGGCTCGGAGGAATGATGGAGGGGGTCTAAGAAGGCATTTTTTTTTTCAACCCTGTCACCGACATTTTGGATGCACGTGATGTAATAATGGTGAATAAATTTGGTTCGGCTTGCAAGCCAGTCCGAGCTGCTGCATATGAGCTCCATCAGAAAGAAACACTGAGAACACTAACATGCAATACTGCTCTGTAATGAACACATTGTTCTCGCTAACACAAAACTGCCTTTGCATTTTGCCCCTTAAGTGCAGCATCATGCCTCTACTTTGCATGCCAGTTTATTGCTAGTTTCATATAAAATGCAGTGCAGGGAGGAAATAAATAAATGCACCATGGAATTTCTGTGTTAACATCTTTTAAAATGTCATCATGCCATGAGGGAATACATTAACCTTTACCCATCTGGCAACTCTAGGTAAATGATTATTTTCTATGTATTTGTCACGATATTATTCCTGATTGGTGCCTCTCACATTATCTTTAATACAGATCATGCTGAATATTTTGGATTGTTTGACTCCTTTATCTACTAAGATAACATTATTGAAAGGTTTGATTCTGGGTCTAAATTTGCTTTTGATTGATATTCTTAAGATGCTATTTATTCTGATTTTCTTTTTCAGTATTTTTTCTCTCTCATTGCTATCAGTCAACCTAATTTGAAGTCTAATTAAAGAAATTTTAGGTCAGTTTTTTTCTTTTTCTTTTTTGTTTTTTTCTTAAGCTATTCCAAAAACACTTCACCAGCCTCTGAAATAAAAAATCTTTTCCCAGTTGCTGTGCCGTTTATTACTGGCCCCGAAGTGACTGTCAGTTTTTATTTTCCTTGACATTTATTTCTGGTATTGAAGTGTTTTCAAGCAACAACTAAATTAATCAACACCCACCAAGCAATCATGGCTGGAAATGACTGAGCGAGTTTGAGCTAAAGACTTTACGTCCGCTGCTCAGCAAGGGAAGTGTTTACTTTGCATGTTTTTGCCTGTGATAGAGCTGACAGTCCCCAGCCGACGTCGTCAGTCTCTCTTCATTTGACAGGCCTCAAGATAACTGTTTGCCACAGTATCTTGTATCACCTCCTGTGGCCATAGGTCAGCACGGGTAAAAGTGTCACTGACAGCGATAAACGCGATAATGAGTTTTGGATGCTTAGTGTTATCGGCGACTAATACAGAGTATTATCAGAGATTGATGGTGCCAAACAAAAAAATAAATAAATATACAGAACAAACTCCTGATTGGGATCAGGAGTGATCCTGTTTTCTGCTACAGTGGAGAAAATTAAACCAACTCAGAGCTGCATTTTCTTTTTGCTGACAAGAGTGATGGACTTCATTAATCAGCGCAACAGAATTTGCCAATAATGGACAGTACAACAAATTTATCGTACAACCATGGAAGCAGCAAGAGGTGTGCAATTTGTAAAGTGAGCATTAAATCGTTATTTGCCTCAATCGCCCCGGTAAATTTTCTGTCATCAAAGCCTGTGGAAGACTTCTTTTATTTTGCCGCACTGATTGATTGCAAACGCTGACGCTTTCCTACGCCAGCCAGCCTTCTCTCTGATCTATTCAGTTGTCTTTGGATCCACGTAATGAAAGCAAGCCAAGGTTTTGTTTCACTTGGCTGGACTCTGTCAGTCTGATTATTCATCAGATCATCTGCTAACAATATTAGGAGATGATGCATCGGCACCCACAGCACAATCGTGCTGATAAAACTGCTTAATGAATTCAAAACAAAAAAAGAGGGCAAAGAGTTTGGTTTCACATCAAACTATTGTTTTAACGTCCACTGCATAATGCTTCAAAGGGATATTTTGGCCTAAAACAACAACAAATGCATGTTTATAATTTAATAAAGTCACTAAAACTTGTGTTTTGTATTTGCTTTAAATAAGCTTTTGTATTTAGATGGACGTGACTTTACTGCCCAGTATTGTGTCTATAGCACATGGATTTGCTTGGGATTTGATGGTATCACATCTGGTTTGAGGCAAATATGACATGAGGTAGGACTTTAAATTGAATTTTTTTTTTTTGTGTCTTTATTTATTTATTTTTTTGCAATATGCATTTCTACCATTAGATAGCACTTCATCCAATGCACCGGACCTTTGAGCGCAACTGGCGTTTGATGTCATTTTTAATTCTATACCAAGTTTTTTATCCAAGTATGTTCACAAATACCACTTTTAGTTTGATCTAAATGGTACTGACATATAACTGTCTAAATAAGAAATTATACATTTTGTGTACTTTGGTCTGGTTTGCATCCGTAATTTGTACTCATGTCTGTCTCATTTTATGAACCACTGCTTATCGTGGGCCTGTACTTCCAAATTCTAATTAACCCGGGTTTGACCTTTTCTGCCTGAAACACAAGAGTCAGGAACAAAGTGTGCACTGATGCTTTCGAACATTAAGTTTCTTTTTCTTTTTCCTTTTTTTCTTTAAGCCTGCTGATTAAAGCAGCTGCGCAATTATTGATCTGGTTTATCACTTAAATGAACTGCTTGTTGTTTCTGGTGCCTTTTTTTCCCTTTGTTATAAATACATGGGATGTGGCTAATAGCCTGATGAGAATACATCAGCTGCTTGGGATGCTTCTCTATCAATTGCTAAGTCATATCAGTCAAACACCTTGTTTGTGCATCTGCTAGGGGAACTCAGAAGTTGACAGGCCGCTACCTTTTTTTAGGAAGTGCGGAACACAGACCTCTCGTCCTGTGCCTGAACGCATGGCGTTGTTCCTCTCCGGCGCTCAGGCTATGAATAGAGTAATATCTCATTTAACTATGCTGACTGGTCGGTGATGAAACAGTTTTAGCGTGACCTAATGGAGGTCCTGTGACTTTGTTTCATTAGGAACCTTCCAGCTGACGAGAGTCTAATTTGGGATCTTGTTTGAAGAGCTGCCAGCTGCCGCCTGAGCTTATAGCCATTCACCGTCTCTCCACTGTGGCCTTTGGCCGGCTGACTATGCCGTCATCGCAGTACGTCGTGGTTTTGAATCTTATCGTAATGGGAAGCGGTGACTTGGATTTCTAATTAAGCCGTATCACAAGACGGAGAGCGCTGTTGATGACATGTTGATCCTATCGCAGGCGTCACACTGTGATGGTTTTGAGTAAAACATCACAAGCTCATTGCTTTTATCCAGCACTCGTACAAGCCCCACTTTGGCCTGGTTGTCAGTAACAAGTCAGTAAGTGTCCCTTCCATTCTCTCGCCGATCAGGCATTAATGTGAACTTGGCAAACTACGAATATCGCACACGGCGATCGGAATCCGGAAAGTGCAAACTACAGCAAGTTACACAACAAAATGTTACGCAATAGGTTCTGCTGTATTCATTTCGTGAGGCTTGCCTTTTTTTTCTGCACAACCCTGCCAGGTTTCGACACTGCCAGTGGGATTTGGTGTGAACAAGTTATTAAAACATCTGTGAGGCAGAGTGACCGACATTCAGTTTGTAAAATGAAAATAGATTAAGTAAACCAGCTGTTGATACATGGCTACAACTGATGTATTTTCAGATTTCGTACTTCATTGTGTATCGCATAGATACTGATACCATAAAAAAAACAAACAGATTGCAATGAAAAAGAAAAAGAAAAATCCTCCAGTGTTTCCATTGCTTCACACTGTCTTCATTGATCCAGTTGTTATTAATTTTTCTAGCATCTATTCAAACAAAGACTTGGAGGTCTCTGAAACTTCTGGGAACTTGCTGCATGCGCACTGACAGCTGGCAGTAGGCCAAGTGCACACAGCCTAAATCTTTTTGAGAGAGGCTGAGGAGGCTCTGCTGCCATCAGCCAAAGCTCATTGTCTGCATCTCAGAGATTTTCTGTCTGAGCCACTTGGTGCTGTTTCCTCCCAATTGGAAGGTTGGAGAGAAATGTGCTGCACTTTTGGCACGAGACCCAGCAGTGAGCCACTATCTGGCCTGTCCTTGGATTTAGAAACTGCTTTATGCTGTTCAGGTTTAGATCCATCTGCTCTCTGTGACATTAAGCTTGTTTACATGACCTCAATAATCTGATAACTCGGAGTAATTAGGTGACGGTAACGATCTGATTTGAAATGTTTACATGCACTTCAGTGATGCAGTGATTTCATTATCCTTATTTGTATCGTGATCAGCTGGATTACTTTTCCAATTTCATGACGTCAATGATGAGACTTTGTTTCCTTCAAGACATCCTAAAATCGAGGCATCGGAACCAGTTCAAGTCGTTCCAGCGGGTGCCGTCATGTTTGGAAAACATGCTTAAAAAAGTGGTCGTGTTGTTTTGCGTGTTTGTTTTTTATTTTGATGACATGCTTTTGTGCAAAATAATACATATATATATATATATATATATATATATATATATATATATATATATATAATTAAATAACGAATAAGGAGTTATTTTTAAGATTAGCCAATTAGACAACATTAGCTAATCTTGACCCTCTTTGGAAAAAGAAAAAACCCTCAGCATCCCTGTGTTTGCTAACGTCTCGATCAGAAGATGAAGGGAGTTGAGCTCTTTCATTCCTGAAAACATGAAGATGCTTCGTCACCTCTCTAAAAATGAGCTCTGCATGTTTCATGTCTCTCGTGTTTGCTGTCACTGACTGCTGTGCATCTGCTCATGCTGTGACGACATCAGGTGACACATGCAGACTTGTCAGAGACCAAAAAGAGACCACATTAACCATGTCGTGCAGGCGTCCAACAAAACAGACTATTTGGGTAAATGATGGTTGCATTTGTTGGATTTTGAAGTATTCATCCGTTATCTGAAATGGGATAATGCATAATGATGTGAAAATGGCCACATGAATGATCTGGTTTCTGCATAAATCTTGTAATGATGATTTTATTTATTAGTGTGTGTCTTAATGTGCTCACTGATGACTTTTTCGTTCCTCCCATTCATGTCTTTAAAATTTAAAATGTGCTCAGTGTCGCACAAAGCAACCAAAATGATGAAACATATCAAGTCACTGTAGTATTATTTCATACTTTGACTGGGGTGCACAGACTCTCTCTTTGCCCAGTTAGAGTGAATGAATGTGCAGAAGCCAACATGGACTGAGGGCTTGCGCTGATTTATAATTCACTCCTTAGACTCAGCTGCAGTGGTTCACTGAATAACCACTGCTTATGTTTTGCATTATTTATGCCCTAATGTGTGATTGGTTGGGTGAAGCACTTAAGGAGCATGATATGTTTCGGAATTAGAGCAGGGCAGCACTGCAAACTTTTGATCTGGATTCGAAGAAGCAGGTTTGATGCCAACAATTTCCACGCTACCTTTAAAATTACAGATTTGTGTTCACTTCTAGTACCGCACTAAAAGTCGTCGTCTGTTTTGCGTTTTGCGCATCTGGCTGAGGCTCATTGTTTTTGTTTGGCTTGTTGTTTTTGACTGCGATAACTTGTTAGTCTCCAGTTTTTGATAAGATGTGTACAGAGTCTTCTCTGGTGAGAAAAATCAATTGCAGCCAATGCTTTTGGAAGGTTGGACAGTCCTAAAGGAATTAGGATCTTCCTTTGCCCACAGCGCTCTGCCAATATACCAGTCGGTTCCAGATCTTTGGTGGTAAAATTGTCAGTTAATGACCCTCTAAATTTGATTGCATATTCTAATGGTCCATTCTTTTCCTGGCTCCATGTTCAGTTAATGGGACATTTCTTTAATGCATCCTTGATGTGAGATCGGGTCACTTCCATTTGCGACATTTCTTTCCTTCCCGAGGCGCCCGAACGTTCACTTTCCCTCCTGATTCAGCTTTTTCATTTCCCCCCATTACTGCGCTGGCTTTTCTGACCAAAGCCTCCACCTGTCTCCACCAGGCTCATGGTATTTATTGTTCTTCCTCCCCTGGGGACGGATACTCCCGGACATTTCTCCTCCCTCTGGCCAGCTGTTGAAACTTAAGCAGGCCATCCATCAGCACACAGACAAACAAGTTGCACAGCAGACAGGGCCAATGACCCAGCAAAGCCATTGTTAATTTGCTGGTCAATGTGCCCATACTTTTTTAACACTTACACACACACACACACACACACACACACACACACACACACACACACACACACACACACACACACACACACACACACACACACACAGCATACTGCTGCACTTTGTCCAAACTGGACAATCCCTTTTTTTTGGGATCTACGTATGATGTGTCATTGAGCCAAAAATTCAACTTTTATTGGATTCAAACTGGGTAATTGGTTCCAAACCTTCAACACAAAGAAATAAACATCTGGTCTGATGGAATAGCAACGCCCAGCCAAGAGCTGTTTCATCCGCTGAGCCTGAACCTACATCTTTGCCTGACTTTGACCCCATTGCTTTGCGCTGTTGTAATGCTGTCACTCCCGACCAGATGTAGCATCATGATTCACATTAAACGTACTGGAAACGAGTCTCTTGGTGTGGCTCCACGAATCCCTGACCTGGGCACGCACTGTATCTGGCCTCTGGAAACTGTTGTCTGCTGCGCCTTTCAAGTTTATGCCCCATTTAGAGTTCCTTTCCTGTCCTGGTGTTATTAAGGCCCGACAGTTTTGATAAATATTTGTGCCAATGGGCCCTGATGAGCAAAATGTCTGGCTTTGTTCTGGGCCTGGAAGTGGTCATTTCCCTGTGCTTTTGTCTTGGCCCCTCTCCAGCGACGCTGCGTGCCATCGACCGCTGTCTGACTGTGAACTGTTGCCGTTTAGCGGCGACGGAGTTGATATTGGAAGAGCGATTACTGCTGTAGAATTGACAGGCACCTTTAAAAGAAATCGTGACAAATATCGAGTTGCTGTGGACTCGAGGGAAGTGTCTCTCCGTCAGCTGCTCTGTTTGTAAGCAATGACAACGAGGCCCTTAACGAGGCAAAGCTCCAACACTGGGGTCTTGTGGCTTTCAGCGTTTCCGTTTTCCTGTTACAATATGAATAAGCACAGTTTTTTGACTGCTGTTGTCAAACAGCCTCCACTTTAATAAGCTTTTTCACCCATCAGCTTCTTGTCCATCCAAATATAGGGGACTGAAAGACAATAATACCAGTGTGTAAATTTTTTATATTGAACTTAATCTTTAATCCAGTCATATCTTATTTTCGTGTAAGGCTCTTACGACACAAATCATTTGCATAAACCTCTTGCTTTTTAACATGCCGGAGTCCCCATTCTGCCAAGTAGAGTTAAAAAAACTAAATAAACCCGGCAAACAGGTGAAGCTCTTTATTAAACTTGACTGAGGTGGAGGCCTGCTGAGTGGGCGTCCTGTGGAAATGTGGCGGAGCCATGGGTAGATTGTTGATTTGCAGCGTGATGGAGACTTAAAAAAAACAAATCCGTTGAGAAAGAGGCGTCATGAATGTTTCATGACTGTATACTGTAGAGTCTCCGCAGGACGCCTGCCCACTTCTAAACAAATGCATGCGATTAAGGGGAGGAGAATAGCTGATATGTTAAGCAGGGGAAGTGCAGGTTAAGTTGTTTATCTTTTACTGGGACTCTGGAGAAATCTCAAAACCTTTTTCTTGGGGTGGGGGGACTGTTGTTTTGTGTATTTCCTGTGGGTCCATTGTCTGGTATTTATGATATGACTGTTTTATCTGTTATTGTAAGATAACAGTGAGCAAAGTAGATATGGTAATGAGCTTTGCTCCTCTGAGCTGCCCGTTAAGTTGCCATGTAATTCAGTGTTTGTGAGCTTGATTTATTTTTTATTTTTTATTTTTGTATTTTTCTCTTTCCTCGTGTTGAAGAAACGCCGTTGCCACATTTGCAGTCACGTTAGGTTGAGCAGGGTCGTAACATTTTTCAGTCAGATCTTTCCGCAGATTCTCGGAAGCACTTGGTGGCAGATTTTATTTTATATCAACATATTCTCTCTGTCGCCGTGTGCCCTTGTTGGAGTCGACCTTGATGGAAAGTGAAGGAAATGAGAATGAGGAAAAGGCTGTGTTCATGTGTGTGTGTTCACAAAATATTGATTCAGACATGGTCCCACTATTGTGTCATCCCTCTGTCTGGGAACACAACATAAAGAATTCTGGTAAAATAACCTGCATATTTTGCCGACTTAGGACTGAACTTTTGTGATTAGATTTATTGTTTTTTGTTTTTTGTCACAACAGCAGCCTGACCTACAATTGTTGTGTGTGTGTGTGTGTGTGTGTGTGTGTGTGTGTGTGTGTGTGTGTGTCTGTGTGTGTGTGTTTGTGTGTGTGTGTGCCATAACTGTATAAATTATACCACAAATATTTATGTCCTCTCCTGAGTAATCTCATGTTCTCATTCTTCCTTTTTTCATTTGAAACAAAAAAAGGTAAAATCATGTATGGAGTCTCTCGTTGCGCACGCTTTAATGTTCCTACCCAAGATTTGAATATAAAAATCGCAGGAATGCCGCTTAAGTGCCTCCCGTTTCATAATTCATGCTGCTCCGGCACTTCCTCGACTATAATGAGGCTCTATGGGTTTGTGTCTTCCAGGACTCAACGCTCTGTCCTTCGATCCGGCCACCAACAACGACCCCCTCCAGTTTAACGGCTCCAGCGGGCCACTGGGGCCAGAGTGTCCCCCTCTGGAAAACGCCTCAGAGAACAGCAAGAAGAGGAAAAGGGCCAGTCTGCCTCCAGGTACTGACAGCAAGCTCCTTTACAGGAAGTGAACTCTGCAATATGGTTTTGCCTCAAATCTTCTTCTTCTTCAACATAAATTGAAGAAGCTTGTGCAGAAATTGTGTAATACAGTTATATGTGCCAGTACGTCAGGGGAAAATACTTGTTTTTTTGGGGCCAGTGTGTATTTGCTGATTAGCCTGCCATGCCCTGAGGCTGTGGTTGTCTGGCCTGTCGGGAGGTCAGGCAGCTGCAGCAGGAAACCCTGCGCCCAACTGTCTCTTACCATGCTAACAACACCTGCTAATCAAAACTACTGACCTGCTGTCCAAACAGGGACACGCCACCGCGGGACGGTCTGTTTACACATGTGTTTTCCGTCACGGAGCGCCGTGATTAAACTCTAATTGGAATTAGTGCCGTTTTTCTTCCTGGTAATGTGTCAAATTAAAGAAGTGTTTCTAATTAAACCCCGACTAATGAATTGCCTTGTGAGGAATAGTGAGAATGGAGCTCTTAAGATGGAGAGGTGGCTCCATGTTTCTCAGATTCGTGGGTGATGCTAATGGGGCGGGATTAATACCGCACATTAACGACTCTAATCAGCGATCCATCTCTTCGTCACGTCGACACGTGAATGGGTTCACATCTCCATAAAGTTTAATTCCATTTTAATTCACTGACCATGTCGGACTTTAATTGGACCGTTGATGATTGTCTGACAACAACTAAAAATGCTGAATTGGTTTTGGATGTTGTTTGCAGTTGTTTCAGTCTTCCCCGCTTGTTTTGATTCATTAAACATTAACGCTGCTCAATTAAAACTGGCAGGTTGTTCTGAAGATTTAGGGAGGGAAAAAGCCCAAATTGGTGTCACATTTGAAGTGAACATATCATGTAAGCCTCCATCATAAACACATCAAAAGAGAGAAGAGTTGCAGTATGCTTTGATTTTCTTTTTTATTTCCATCACAGAGGTGCTTAGCAGTCGGGTAGGCCCAGGAAGAATACTGACTCCCAACCACGGATAACTTTTTATTAACTCGTTAAGAGCGTTTCGATCGGTTGCTCTTCGTCACGTCGAACAGCTCTGTATACCACCAGACACCCTATAGAGACTCATCGTGCAGGGAGCCATCAGGTAGATTGACAGGTTAAAATACAGACATATTAATTACCGTCAGCATGTGGTAAACGATATCGCATTTCTAAAAGGGAATGTTTACACGTCAGCAGTACCAATGACATTTCATACGATTAAATAAATAAGAGCTCGAATTAGGGGAAGAATGGACAATTTAATTTTTTTTTTTTCATCTTTTTTTCATGGCCAGTGTTCTTTGTTGTTGGGCACTTTTGACTGTAGAATCGTTCCGCGAGTAGCTGCGGAACAATGGTGTCGTTCACGCCAGACTTGAAGCGGGGTGCATTTCGGCGTCTGGTCTATTTTCTTTCTAATGCGCGAGCCGCGAGCGAAAAAGCCAGAGGACAATGAACGTTTTTTGAGCACTGATAGAACGTAATCAAACACCTTTCCATCAGTGCGTGATCTACGCCGCGACTGGCGCGATATTATGACTTAGCGCACGCAACGCTCAACGTCATCCCGTGTGACAGAAAGAAAATGTGATGTTGTCACATGACTGATGTTGTTGATGTGGTCAATTTCATCAAAACAAGACCCCTGAAAGCGCGGCTATTCTCTGCACTTTGTGAGGAGATGGGAGCACAACATAAAGCTGTGTTGGGAAGGTGGGGGGGGGAAATGTTCTTCCTCCAAGGTGGGGCGTGACAGAGAAAGTTTGAGAACCACTGGGTTATTGGGACAACCACAGGGGTTTCTGTCTCGGACAACACAAAGATAAATGGAGTATCAGCGTGTGGCCGGTACAGATGAATATTCTGAGTCTGGCAAGAGGTGAAGTCAAATTTACATCCAGCCAGAGTCCAAAGAACAGAAACAAAACCAGACGGCAAAAACCTTCCGTGTAGCTTTTCAGCCGTAGCCCTTGTTAAAAGTTCAGCGCTTCCTGTTTATTGTCGGTGGGCTGAGAGCACAACCAGAGAGTCTTTGTCAGGAGCATTTTTCCCCTCCTCCGACAGTGCAAATGTGTCTGAATTTTACAGATGGTTAAATGTCCAGTGGAGTAAAACCAATTTGTTTGAAGTTCTAGAGGCGACGGTGTGTTAGGTTCAGTGTGAGTAATGCGTGATGGTCTCCCCTTTCATCCGGCCGCTCTGCTGTCACAGCAGTGCTTCCCGGTCCGCACTCTTTGTCATGCACAGCCACACAGGTAAGGAAAGCCCGATTGATAACCTGGTTCCAATTCTAAAAACAGGCAGTGTTGTTGCTCTGTAGAGACAATCTCACCAAAGAAATCTCTTTAGCTTAAACATGGCATGAGTACATAGAACTTGTTTACATGTCGGCGTGATCACTTGTGGGCTCGAATTAAACGCTTACGAATACGTAGGTAATCTTCGCTCCTTTCGCGCTCTTGTTCTCCAACCCTCTGATGAAGCTCCGAGTCTTGACTCCCAGAAGATTTTTTTTTTTTTTTTTTTGCATTGAATTGAATGATACAGCATGCATGTGCAAGCTTTCTTGGCTGCAGATACTCGGCACAGCTGCATTTCATTCCGATAATTGATGAAGGATTTAAGGCAGCAGCGAAGGAGACGGGCGGCTGTTTGATGTGGCCCTTGAGGAGTGCCGAGTCCTTACAGACTTAATGCCACCCCGCTGGTAGCATTATTTGCTAATGATCACTGAGCCGCCATGCCAACGCCCAACTGCAGAGAAGATACATGCATTATCAAGAGTCCCCAGCACGTATAAGGATTTAAAGAAATGTTTGAAGTTTCTTTGAGATTCCGTTTGCGAAAAACACAAAAGACAAACTGTTAATGTGAGTCCATTCTGTTCGCACAGAGAGCTTCAGAAAACTGACGTTCATTAAAATTCATGCCAACCTACAAGAGAATTTATAGTTTGTTTATGTTCCGTTTATCGAGTCGTAGTTCTGAGCCTTGTAAAATTGAGGCGGTGCGCTGCTGCATAGTTCAAAGTCTCCAGTATCCAGTTGTTTTCCCACTAAAGTTAGATGCTGCGCTCAGCCTGGACCTTTAACATCTTGTTTTATTTGAATGTGTACGTGTGCTTTTTCGTTATCCCTGTGTTTGTTTTTTAAACAGTCCATAGTAACAATAAGAGCCCTGGAGCAGCTGACTACCTTCCAATTGGACTTTTTATCAGTTTGAGGCTGCAGCCAGTGGGGGTCATTTTCTCCCCTGAATTCCTGTTGCGTTTTAATCTTAAATTGATGAAATAAACATGATTTGCGATGCTGGCCGTTTTTCGTGAACCAGGGTAACCCCTTCTTGCAATAAGTGTAATCTGAAGTTAAAAGGCAACTGCATCTGAGCTTCATTTTGTCTGGTTGATGCTAGCGTCATGCTGATGAGAATCTAAACTTTTGGTGCAGAATTTGCATCTTTAATGCAACATATGGATGCAACAAACATTTTTTTCAACAGACTTATCACGACATTTAATGTTACTTGATAAGATGATCTTTACCTATTTTGCCTTAAATTTGTAAACAGTGTTTTGGTGCTTGCTTTTGAACGTTTGTTTTCTGCCGTTAGGTTTATTTTTGCATTTTTCTGCCAGTGGTAGAATGCAGAAAACCTGCTTGTGCCTCCTATTGGTCTGAATTTTAGATCTTATATGGATGGACAATATGGATTTTCTTTTAAAAAAAAACAAAAAAAACTCCAAATGAATAATTTGATTTTCTTTTTTTTTTTTTTCTTCTTATTTTTTTTTTTAGAGCTAGTAGATGTGAAACACACAGAAATTTGTTCTTTCTCTTAGCAAATTTAATTTTGATTATTGGGGCAAAAAGGAGCCTTTGATTGGTCCTGATATCTATGATGATGCAGTCTTCATTAAGTTTGCACAATGTTGTTCTTACAAATAAAGAACTCCCTAGTATTTTTAAGACTGCCGTAGCTGAGTTTGAATGACATAGGTGCCCTTGAAGAAGAAGCTGCCCTTGGTTGTAAACTATGGCCAGCACTCAAGAGATTTGCATGGATTGCTGCTATAGCAACAGTTCCGAGCAGGACGGCATTGTGAGAAAAACATAAAAAGTCCACTGAAGGCCTTCCTCCCTGAACAATTTTTTTTTGTTTGCTTTCCCGCGACTGGCTTTGTCGAACTAGAGTTGGATAGCAGCTGGCTATGGAGCGGTGGTTAAACTCATGTGAGGACAAATTTTCTTCCTTCTTGAGAGTGATGGTTCCGTTTCTGTTTTAGCTTCCATTCAAAAGTCGAAAAGTTTTCAACTGGAGGCTATGTCAGGTGGACCTGTTAGATCAATCGGTATAGAGTGAGTGTGTATGGAATACCGCTTATGCTTTTCCATGAGTTTATTTTTATCCCCACAAAATACTGCACAAAGTCTGTCAGCCAAAAAGAAGGTTCCCTCGTCAATTGCGTCTCTTGTGCTTTGACCTTTTGTGTGAACTTGGTGTTGAATAAAAGGTGTCGATTCTTCAAGGAAAAGGTCAGTGTCATTGAGTTGGGGAAGAGACCGATACGTGTTGTGAAGGAAGGAAGCCAGAGTGTCTCCCGAACAGCTGGAACGCAGACATGATGCACAGCTGCAAATATTTATTTGGACCCGCATTACTGCATTCCAGCTTTGGTTGTGGCGTTATTTATGTTGTTGTGCATTCACACAGCAGCCTGTGGCTTTGCGAGCCCCATTTGAATCCTCATTTCGTCAGCAGTTCCAACTCAGACTGACTTTGGCATTCCATTAAGACACAAGCAGAGCAGTATCATTCACACATCAGCAATGAAAGCAAACCTCAAACCCAGGAATTTGTCTCAATGAGATGAAGGGCAAGAAAAGTATCTAGCTCTCATGTGAATTAAAATTACTAGAGGGAAAAATGCTCACGAAAGAGAGGCCCTTTAGATGACTGAATATTTGCAGGAAAAGACCGTTACGGCAGCAGTGGCTATGTGATCTGTGTTATTTTTCTTCATTGGGTCTCTTCCGGAATGAAACACCGTCAGCCTGCCTTCCAATTTCTGACGCCTAAAACGCTGAATTTATGTGGAAACAAGACGACCGCCCTCCAAGCGCAGAAAAGGCGGAACCGACATGGCTAATGGCAGCGGCCGGGATTCTGAGTCAGTAGAATCTTTGCTCTCAGAGTCACAGTTACCTTGCGAGCCTTGTTTGAATTGTTGTGACAGGGTTATGGTGACTTGTCAACTTGTATCTTGTAATGGGATACACAACTAGGAGGGGGGGGGGTGACACGGTGGCGCAGTGGTTAGCGCTGCTGCCTCACAGCAAGAAGGTCGTGGGTTCGATTCCGGGGCCCGGGCCTGGGACCTTTCTGTGTGGAGTTTGCATGTTCTCCCTGTGTCTGTGTGGGTTCTCTCCGGGTTCTCCGGCTTCCTCCCACACTCCAAAAACATGCATGTGAGGTCAATTGAATATTCTAAATTGTCCGTAGGTGTGCTTGTGAGTGTGAATGTGGCCCTGCGATGAACTGGCCACTTGTCCAGGGTGTCCCCTGCCTTTGCCCTAAGACAGCTGGGATAGGCTCCAGCAGACCCCCGTGACCCTGAATAGGAATAAGCGGGTATAGAAGATGAATGAATGTGGATTAATGTTATGTCCAGACATCTGACAGTGTTTAAAAATGTAAAAGCCATCAGGAGATTTTAATGTGACTTTGCATCTTCTCAGAGTCAATTCAATTTCTGGAGTTTCCTTTTTCCCACCCATCTTCTCAGCCTGGATTTGCCTTGGTGTCCACCCCGGGCCTACTGCCCCCTGGATACCATCTCCATTAGCACAGTCATTCTATATTTTTACTCCCATTCGCTATTATACCCGGGTGAAGTGTCCAGGCAGAACAGAACAGTGGCTCTTCCTGGTTCAACAATGGCTGGCCCAAAACCATTGTGTAGTAAATGGAAGCTTCGTTTTCAGACAGAAAATCGTGCCCCTTGGCTGCACGAAGAGGAGAGTAAAAGCAAGGCTTTCAGGAAAGCCATTTATGCATGGTTGGTAGCTTTTTTTTGTGGGTCTCACATTGTGGAAAAAATATAGCTATACTTTAAAATGATTAAAGGAAAAAGAAAGCTTTCTATTTCCTGTCTTTACTAAACTTCACAAGACCAAACGTGATTTTTTTTTTTTTTTTTTTTCTTTAAGGACTGCAGTACATTTGAATTCTTTAATGGGGTCTAAGCTTGCAGAAAAATGAGAAGTTATTGACCCACTATGCAAAATACTGCTGGAAGGCAAATAATGTAATGGGCTACTTGCGCTGTCTTGGATGACGGATGATTTAGATATATGGCTGCACCATTGACAGAGAGGTGTGTATGTGTGTGCACGTGCCTGGCTTATTGCCTTGTGTTTCACTGGAGATCCACTGCTGGTTGTCAGTCTCTGTGACGTCGGAGGCCACACACGTGATTTAGAGCGATGCTGATGGATGGTGGACGGGATGACAGGCTGGGGTTTTAAAACGAAGCACACAGGCAGGATGTACAGCGGCATGCAGGGGAGCATCAAGGTTAACGACTGTGGTTTCTAAGCATGCAGGAAAGAGGAGCCCTCGCATGCTTCCACTAATCTTCATGTCTGCAAAGGACACAGGCTAAGGATGGAGTGGTGGCTGAAGTAAAGCAGCACGACACGGGTTAAAGGTGCCCTGTGGAATTCCTTTTGCTCAGTCCAAACATATCATGGCAATATTAAACCCACCGGGAAAACACAGGCAGCTGAATGGGCAGATTAAAATTACAGTGAAATTTAGTGCAAGCAATTTCTCCAAATTTCAGGATTCAAAAGTGTTTTATTTTGTTGTTTTGTCCCTATACTGCAAGTGTAAATGTTTAATTACTGCGACTAATTAAACTTTTATACATTATCTAAAATGGGTTGCTATGGAGACTATATTGTTAACTGCAAGTTAACCCCAATAACATTACGCAATCTCAGATCCAGGGCATGATGAAAATAAAATGGCAGATGTAAGTTTCTCCTTCAACATCTCTTCCGTCACTGCCAGCGGTTCTAATTTTGCGTTCTCTTCTGCCCCAACAGTCTTCTTTAAACCCGCGCTGGTCAGACGTTAAGTGCTACTTCACTTAAGCCTACAAACATCAGATTTGAATAATTCAGAGCGCCAGAAGGTGCAGTGTTCTGCTGCGTCTGCCGGCTGACGATAAAGCTAATGGCAAAGTCTCAAGCTAAGCAGAAGCTCCGACCAGATTCCCCCTGGGCTCTTCGCTCCCCGCTCGCTTCCAGTGAGGCTGGCTCTCATTTCACATTGTGTTCCTGCAGCTTTTACCTCCAAAGACAAACAATGAGCTCCGAGACGAGTTCCTCACTTCACCCTGCAAGCCTTGGGGACGTCAATGTCCAAGGTCATCTTTTAAACAGTTTTTCTTTAGCCATTAATATTTGTCAGACTCATTCTGGTTATTATCTTTTCTAGCCTGCTGCTTGAGCCTCCGAAAGATTAGATGTATTTGAAAAACTGGCCACAAAACAACTTTTTTGTTGTTCTTAAATTGTTAGCTGGCTGTTTGTTTTCCCAATAATTTGTTATTACAACAGAAAAAGCAGTAGAATTTATAGCCTACTGCTTATTTTGAGGTTTATTTTTTTTTTTATATTTCTTTTTTTGGCCATTTGGGCCAACAGTCTCATATACCCATCTTATGAAAACCCATACCAATCTGACTACTTTTATGAGACCCTTGGGTCAAAATGGAATGAAAATGTTTCCATTGTGTTCACTTTACAAACCCAGTAAACTAGTGGGTTTGTTTTGGGAATAAAAATGAAAAGATGAGGCAGAAAAAGTTGTGCTTCTATTGCCCAGACATTTCAATCCAAGTCTAAGTTACGGCCATATGAGATCTTAGTGACCTCACCACAAAACAGTTACAATTACCGTTCTGGCAAGCAGGTTTCATTTTGATGAATTATTAATGTGTCTTAAGGGATGAGATTTTGTTGTGCCATTACCCGTAAAGTGATATTGGCTTTCAAATGATCCCTGGTGTGGTAAGTTGGTTTGAAGGCACCGGGTGTGTTGGTCACATTACCTCCCTCTGTCGCATTTAGCGATAAATCTTCCACATGCCTTTGACATGGCGAGCTTTTTAAAACAATGTAGATTTACAATCTTAAAATGTGATAAAGCGGAAGCTTAATGCAAGAGAACGAGTTTCTGAAATATTCTGGTTACGGCGCAAGGCGGTTCAAGATAATGTTTGATTTGCCGTTAGCTTCCGCAGCTTTGTCTTCCTGCTCCGTGTGTTTATCACAGAGGCCCTGCGGCTCTTCTCCCCTGCTATCAACACCTCTCCTTGCATTGCCCTTTCCTTTCCCTCCTTTGTCCTTTTGTCTTCTCGCTCAGCCTCCAGACACTTTAACTGAGCCTCACCAGCTGCCTGTGACTGCCTGACATTAGGGTTCCAAATCAACATGCTCAACATCTCCTCTGCCACTCCTCTTCATTATCGTCCTGACACTAGCTCCCCAGCGCCCTCATTTCTCACTTGCTGCACGACGAGAGCCCTGCGCTACGATTGGCTAACTATTTCACTCCTTTTTTCTTCCACGTGAAGTCATTTTAACTATTTATGGGGCTAAATTGTGGGTATTTTATCGAGAAGATAGGACATTTCTGCTTCCTTGTCTTGGCCCTGTTCTGACACTTCCCTTGTGAATGTAATAATTTCTCTGCCAACGTTTCATTATTATCCGTAAGCAGGGTCGCATTTTGTAGACAGCGCAAACTAGACGTGTTTGTTTGGCTGAGGACGGAACTGTAATGTGAGGAATTGAATTCACAGAGGCAAAATAAAAACAAACCCAGCGCATGGCCAAGCGAGTGGGAAAAATGGTATTTAAACAACACATCTGGGCGCCAAGGGAGACCAAGCAGTCAAGGAAATAACTGGCTTTGACACAAATTGTGAGTACTTACGCTGCAAGTGTCTGGTTGTTTTTTCGTCCCGGGGAATACGAAAAAAGGCACATTCTTGATGATAACATGAAGAGAAGCAATCTTTTTGTAGAAGTGGCTACCACACTGTGGCGTCACATTGCAGTTCCAGAATAAGCTCCTAGAGCCGGTGTTTATTGTGAAACTTCATGCAAAATCGTTTAACTTGATTTCAAGGCAGCTACTTTCCCCTTCAGCCCGTCTGAGTCTGGTGAATTGGATTTTTGAATGAAATTTAAGCTATTTCTTGAAATCGAGTGCAATCCTCCACCTGCTTCATTTTTGAGGCCACAGCATATATCAAAGCCACTGGATAGTAATGCTTCTGTATAAACATCCTGCACTGTCGATTTATTGCGGCTATGTTGTGCTAGTTTCTGCCGTTTGGAGGCTGTAAGCTATTTTGGCTGAGGGGGGGGGGGGCACGACACAGCAGCAGCTTCATAAATGGCCCTTTTGACATTTCGCTGCTTGACTCGTTTACACCCCCAGGTGTTTATGCATGTGGTGCGAGGAGAGCTAATGACTTTGTTTTAAAGTCAGCACCGCAGATGATGATTGTTGTTAAATTCCATAGGTTCTTGTTCCGCCACTGACCCGACACATTGTTTGTGGCATTTAGAAAAGCTACCAGAGGAAAAGCTGAAAAGTCTCTTCTCACCTCATATTAGCTTTGCTCTTGTTTTTTACCGATGTGTGTAGAACTGTTAGTAGTCTACTAGGTGGATTGATGGTGGCATATTGGAAATAGATGTTTGGTCCATTTTTAGGCTTTACAGATTTTAAAGCCTTTATAAGAGTGAATAAAGAAGAAATCAGTTTAACTATAAAGGTCCTAAGTGTATAGTCATCTCTTAAATATATGGAAATATTAATCTTGATTTTTTTTTGTTTAATTTTCTGAAGTGTCTTTTTTTTTTTTTTTTTTTTTTTTTTTACGAAAACAAAAATCTCACTTGCTGAATACTAAATTCCCTTTTCACCTGTCAAGACCAGATGATTTAAATGAATTAAAATTCCAAAAAATGAATAACATTCAGTCAATCATTTTAGAAACAAATTACTTAGCACCTTCTATCAACCACTTGTCTTGTTTTTCTTAACCAAATGAATGCAAATGGTTGAATGGTTTTGCAAGGAAACCTGACGTAATTTAGAATGATGGAAAAACATTCCCCACCACACACACACGCTAATGTTCTGAAGAAAAAGGAATTCATTTACAACAGTGAGTTACAGCCCTTTGTCTGTCATGGACATGTCATTTTTGTTGTCGGGTGAAATTGAAGATTGGGAGAAGTGCTTTGCAAAGCCAGGGCGCGGAGACGGGCCAAGCCTTCCTAGAAAGGCTTTTGGAAGTAAAAATATACCAACTGAGTCATTACATCGACAGAAATGCATGACCACACATGAGCTCTGACAGCTCATTCTGTCTGAGCACACATAAGGTTTGGGGGCTTGGGCTCGGCGCTCCCCTCAGCCGTAATATTGGAGGTGCGCGGTTTTAAAAACCTGCACGCGGGTGTGGAGGAGACGGTGACAGCAACACCACATCGCACCACTGCATGTCTTGGCTGCATTGTTGTTCCTATTTCGAGCCTGTGGAAAGAAGGGTTCCTCGGGCATCAGATGTTTTTGTGCGCCCGGAGCCTTATGTTGCTGCCACTGCAGATATCTCTCATGGCGCAAGTCAACCATACTGCCATTAGAGCAAAGACGAGCCCCTGAAAAGGAATGTGCTGACCTCCATCCGAAAGCTTCGCGGGAGAAGCCACCAGACCGTGACTCACTCAGTGCTCCATGACACTGCTGAGGTCAACTCGGGAGTCTGGCGTGCGGTCTTAAAAGCCACCGCACACTGTTTGGTGTTTCCATTAGGTGACCGACGAGTCGATTTAAGGCGACACGCCCCAGAAACGTGGCGCCGCAGCCGCAAGCGTTTGGGTAAATGTTCCGTTTATCCGTCTGTTGGTAAGATGTTGACATTTGAAGCATGTAGGGAATGGTTGAAGGTTTCTTTGTTTGTTTGTGTGGACACAGTGTTTGTTCTTGTTTTTGTTTGTTTGCTTGTTTTTTTTTTTTTACAAAAAAATTAACTTAAAAAATAGGTCTTGATTGGAATAATGAAAGGGACACCATTAAATGGGCCATTTCCATATTAAATAAATATGTTTTGGTGTTCTACCTTTAACAATTAACAAGGTTTGGTCCAAAAACTAGTTTGAGCTGTACAGGACTTTCTCCCCTGAAAAAGCTGTTTTGGTCCTGTTCTCTCCTCCCCTATCTGCTCCACCTTGAAGCCCCCTCCCTTGCGATTGGAGAGCCTCTCACTGCTAGCACTAACTAGCAGGGAACATTGCTACTCGTTCTCACGCAGTGAAACCTCGCCCACATAAAAAAAAAATAATAATAAAAAATAGAGAAATTGAGTAGAGGCATTACTATCATAACCAAAATTCCGAACGCCTTGTTTCAGCACAGTATCATGGATAAAAAATAAAAAAAAACATTGAAATTAAGTACGTTTGGAATTTAGAAAGTGAGTTGTAAATAAGTTGTCATTTTTCATACTGGGTGTGGGTCTGGCATGTCAGTCAGATGTGTTCAAAAGCTGAAAAAGTCAATTTTGTCAGGACTGACACTGTTTAAAAGACAATTGCTTGATTTTTAGGTGATACTTCCGCTAAAAGTCGGCTAAATCTGATGTCATGATTGCCATGATTTTTTTTTTTACCATTTGTTCAACCAAGACTAAAAACAAACATTAGATTACGGAAATCTTGAGTTGAACGTTTCTTTTATGATTCAGATATTCAGTGTTGTTGTGAGAATCTTTCTCTTATGTAGAAACGCACTGCGCTGGACACCTCTCGATCATTCCTCATAAACTACCTCGTAAACTGTCTCGTTTGCTTGCGATGCGCAGCCAGTGGCAAACAGCATATCTAATTATCCGCCGCCGGAAACGGCTCAAATGTTCCCCCGTAGTCAGAGTGAGTTTTTTTCTGCGCACCTCCCCGTCCCTCTTGTCCCTTGACTGACTGAGCTGGCACTCATTAGCGTGATGGCAGGCTCAGAGGAAGCAGCCGCGCTGAAGAGGCGGGGCCTGATAAGAGCCCTGGCAACTTCACGGCGCCGTTGACATTTCCACGCAGCAGCTCCCCTGCTTCTAATTGGATGCCGCCCGATAAGATTCCCGTGTTGTAGGTGGCAGCTGCTGATAAGATGCTGTCGGCTGCTGCGGGACTGAGCGGCATGATGAGATGTCAACAGCCCGGGAGTCAGTGGGCGATCAAGGCTAAATCTAGGCCATGAACTATGTATGTATATATGTGTGTGTGTGTATATATATATATATATATATGTATATATGTATGTATGTATGTATGTATGTATATATGTATATATATGTGTATGTATATATATATATATATATATATATATGTGTGTATATATATATATATATATATATGTGTATATATATATACATATATACATACATACATACATACACATATACATATATATGTATGTATGTATGTATATATGTATATATATATATATATATATATATATGTGTATATATATATATACATATATACATACATACATACATACACATATACATATATATGTATGTATGTATGTATATATGTATATGTATATATATATATATATATATATATATATATATATATATATATATATATATACATATATATATATATGTATATATATATATATATGTATATATATATATATATATATATATATATATATATATATATATATATATATATATATATATATACATATATATATATATATATATATGTTTTTTTTCTGCTTTCTACTCAAGCAGGGTTATTGAAATAGTGGTCTGTTGTTATGAATGTTCGAGAACAATTTCTCATCGTTTCAATGAAACATGGGTGTATGTGCAATAGGAATGCACAGACACTGTGGCATATGGTCTAGGCTTTCCCCTTCTTTTCCTCAAAATGTTTTAAACTCAGGAAAACCACAGTTGGACCTCACCACAATGGTGAAAATAAATTCTTTGACTCTTGCACCATGGAAGGTTTTTCTTTTTTGGCTCACTGGACTGCGTCGTTTTGCGTCTCCATGTACAAAATATTATGGTCCTTCTTTTCCTCTGGCTTTTAGCACCAACAGCTTTTCGCCTTTGTGGTTTGATGGACAAAAGTTTGTTTGTTTTTATGCGAGCAGCACGCTCAGGGGCAAACGCAATGGCAAAGTGTCAAAACCACAGATCAAGGCTCGTTTTAAAGGGGAGTTGGGAAGAAGGGAAATAATGAGTCTCTGTCAAAAAAATGGACACTGTGGACATCGACAAATTGAGGGTTGCCTGGCTTGAGTCATAAACTCTTTCCTTCACAACAGCATTATTAGTATTAACTCGGAAATGAATCAATGAAAATCGCAAATTCTCTGGATGTGTGTGCACAAACACATGCACACACACACACACATACAATCTGGGAGCTAATCTCCTCTCATGTCTTGTTTAGTTCGAACCTTTAGTGTGATGGATAAAAGGGTTGTCACTAAATGTGACCATGTCAGCCTGGTGTTGCAGTGGTCAGCACGGTCACTCTCACCAGTAACAAAGTGGTGGGTTTTGATTCCAAAGTGGGTCTTCATGTGTGTCATGTGCATTTTCCAGCTAGTTTCCCAATTTTTGTGTTGCATTCATATCAGCACCAGCTGTGCTCAGAAAAGCTTTGAATTGAGGAAACTGGAAAACAGTCTGCTGTTAACAGGCTCTGTGCGTTGGGAACAGCGCTAAAGGTTGTCATAGCAACAGGCCAAATGCCGTTTGTGGCCTATATGTATTCTACAGTTAAATCTTTCATTTGATCGTCTGTCGGGTTTTATCCCTTAAGTACCTCTGCTGTATTCTTTCCAGGTCCTGAGGCCACGGGGCCAGACAGACGTGTCAGGAAGATACATTTTTCCTTACTTCCAGTCTTGCACCGCTGGCTCTGGTCAATCCAGTCCACTGCTTCTATTGAAGTTTCCGCCCATTTGGCCACATTTCAGGCCATACTCATAGATTAAGCAGCTGTTTATGCTGGCAGAAGTAGCCTCAAATCTCTGGGGCTTGCTCTGGGAAGTGGAACTGCTGATAAGGAGATTTGTTTTTGATTTTTTTTTGTGTGTTTTTTTTGTGTTATTGTGTTCTTAGCCTAGATCTCTGTAATTAATGCACTCCGAGTCCCTCGTTTTCTCCCGGCCTAACTTCCTGTCTGTTTTCCTTGAACAGCAGTCCGTTAATCCCTGTTGTCATGCACCATCGCATACAAGCATATGTCCCCATTGATCCTAAGGAGGCAGTCATGCTTCTGCTTTTAATTACTGAATTACACCGCAGTGCTTGGCTGGTGGAGAGGCTACTTGTGCACAGCACTGTCATGTAAGTGAGGTTTGCCTGCAGAATAATGGAATGAACTTGTTTGTGTAAATATGAAAGATTGGCTGATCATGTGTCCAAGGTCCAGTTCAGTAGACATAAGGCTGGGCTATCTTTCTCAAGGCAGTGCAGTGCAGTTTTGTTTTTCCCCCAAACAGCATTTCATTAAAAGTGTAACGTCTATTTCAATCATATAGTCTAAGAGTCTTGCAGCTATTACGCTAATATTAATAGCTAACCAGGAAGGTAAACAACGAGTGTGATTCATGGTTCACTAAAATACTTTAATGAGTGAGAGGCAGGTAGACAGAGTTTTGTATTTGTTATGCAGATTTTTTTTTAGCAGCTTTCACATCCTTTTAGCTGATAGTTGGCATGCTTCTAATTTTCTCATTTAAAAACTGTAAATTACCCTCAAATTTGTGGGACTTTTTTAGTGGTGTGTGAATCGTCGTGTTTTTGTGCAAATTTTTTTAATGGGCGAGACCCGCTGCCTGAACACAGTCAGTGATGTGATGGGAAACAGATTGTGTGCCACCCAATTAAAACCTAATTTCAAGGTTACTTTTTGGATACTGACATGTTTCGCCAAAGAAGATGGATCATGCTAAAAAGCAAAGTCTGCTATAGATGGCGAGTGTTTTCTTTTCCTTGCTTTAGGATGTCTCTGGCTGCTGATTAGCCGTGACCATCAAAGATGTTCTCTCTTCAAGCATGGCAAAATGTAACAAGCTGAGGACTTGCAAGGCTGCTATTCTCTTTACGACAACAAAGAATGACAGTCCCACAGCTCTTCTTTTTTTTTTTTTTGATGCCCCGTTCTTTTGCTCTGACAGTTTAAACTTCAAAGGAGGGTGGGGGGGGGGAAAACAGATTTAAAGAAGCTCTTCAGCTTGTTTTTCCTCCGAGAGGATGTCAAGCTGTCCTTAAGGCATCACTAGACATTTTCAATTTGTGTTTCTCCTACTAGACACGGTTTTGGGTTTGCAGCAAGTGCTGGTTTCGCAGCAAACTCCTCACATGGCTTCCAATTAGACACAAGCATTATAGGTATTGTAACACCGCCCAAAAAATGGAAGAGCTGTTTTCTGATGTCAATTCGAGGTTCAGTGATTATTTTGATATCCAGAGCAAGTTTTGGTTCTGACGATCACGCCTTGGTTGGGTTCCCCATTGTATTCATCCCTGTCTACTCCCTTGTTCATCTGGTGGGAATCTCCTTTTGGCTTCCTCGTGTGTTCTCATATTCCTTTATATTAGAAAGACGTGTCTGGAGGTATATACTACCCTGCCTGCTCTCTACCACATCCTCTGAGAAGCAATAAGGGCTGACAGCAGTGCGGAGGAAATTAATCAGGCCCTCAGAACTTCACACATGGTCACTGCAGATATTTCCTTCAGTGAATCTACTGGGAAGACGTCTTGTATTTATATTCTCTTTACTGAGAAGGAGGGCCTGCACGGACAAAGCTGGAGGTTTACTTTTCAAGTGTATCTGTTGTGGTTTCCGCACTTTATTTTTCATGATTTGGAGATGAGTAATGGTCTGAGTCTGGGGCCGTATGGTGCCGGCCCACAAGGGTTCATGAAATGACAGTAATAAGTACTGACATAGATTCCACCTTGTTTTGAGATAGGCAGCCTCCAGTTTACAACAGGGCATTGAGAAGATTAGAAAAGAAGAGGTTTGAACTGCATAATGAAGGTTGCATTTTTTTAAATCAGTTTTATGCAGTGAAGTCAGTTTTCAGTGAGGCTGGTTTGTATTCAAATCACAGCAGTTTCATTTATTCTGTTGGAGGAACATTTGTACTCTCGATCTCGACAATGTGAAATGAAACTAAACTTTAGTCGTGTTTTCTATGCTGTAAGCTGTTTTTGGAGGAGTCTTTATCTGACAGAACAGGTTTTTTTCACTCGGTTGCCTGCTGCCCACTTGACAGAACATGTGGGATCAATTACAACGCGCAGCTGTTAAGTTTCCCATCCGGCATAACCGCCTCTGTACACACCAACGCCGCACAATCTAAACATCACGCAGCGTTTTCACCCTGAGTCTACAGACTTTGCTTTCATTCATTTTGTCCAAAGCGCCATCTGATCCATCCTCAGTTGGCAGGAAGTTCCTGTCAGATGTTTCCCTGTTCATCTTTCTTTGCTTTCTCTCAATTTCTCATTTCTTTTGTTTTTCTTTTCCTAGCGTCAAAGTCTTTTGCGTACTGCGAGTGACAGTGTAAAGTAAATATCATTGAGGTTTTGGTCTTTTGTTAATCATAATACAAGCACACTGAAGAAATGTATTGATATTATTATTATCATTATTATTATTATTTTTTTTTAATTTATTTATTTTTTTATTTTTTTATTTTTTTCATAACAACAACAACAACATCAACACTGTGCTCTTCCTATGCACAGTGTCTTTGTAGTTCTGGCACCCGCTGCTGGCGCTGTAACTCTGTCAAGCTGAAAGCTGATGAGGTTTATTGCCTTGAAACTAATTTTCTTTTTGCATATGGAATAATAAAAAAGAATGGGATGCCTTATTGACCTCTGGGTGACGATATAATAAATCCAAACGGCCTTAAACTGGGCCCATCTGGGTCGGAGCGGATTGTATTTACGCTTTACGTAAATTATATCTCAGCGGGTTTCATCCCCTTCTGTCACGCAGCTTACCTGAATGATGAAACTGCCCATTACCTCCGTTCCTCTTTAATTTGTTGCCCCGGTAATGGAGTCATTTTGCCCACATCCAGGCTGCCGTGTAATTAGATTGGATGCCAACAAATCAGCATTATATTGACGTCGCAGCGTGGCCATCATAAGTAACGTTGAAGATTCATTGCAGCCGCCGCCGTAGCTCGCGTCCTGCGGTGGAGTGGAATAGACGCTCTTTATCATTTGCACGTTAGAATGGCCCCAGTAATAAAATCCGTTGGCCATCTTTTAAATACAGAGGCATGATGCATGTGAGTTGGGTGTTTGGTGATGGAATGGCCATCAGAGAGATTGCATGTGGAGTGAAAGCGTCTTACTGCCTGCAGCTGTACAGTTGTTTGATTGTGATCTGGTTTGTGTTAAACAAGTTTGAGGCTCCGTTGCCCTTTTTTTTTTACATTTACGACGATGAGCCAACCCACTAAAACTCTCTGTTTGAACATAATTACATGAAGATTCCTCTGACGGTTTTGCGGGATGACTGCCACTAAGATGAAGTGAACTGAAGCCTTCGCTTGATCCAGCAGATGCTGATTTACACCGTATCCGTGCACTGGGCCATGTGTTGGGAGGTTCCAGGACATTGTTACGGAGCCAAATATTAAAAAGTGACAACATGATGAATGCGTTCTAGCACACCTGTCAGGAGTTGAATTCTTCTCAGATCAGTGTAGAATAATAAGCCCATAAATCTGAAATACATGCATTGCCATTACCCTCTTTGAACCTGCGTGTTTGATTCCTCCCAGATTCGCTGTGTTTTTTTTCTTCCGGCCGTCGCACAAACACTTTGCACTTATCTGCTTCTCCTTAATTGGGCAGCTCTCCATGTTTACGAAAAGGTGTCAACCATCAGTCTACTTCTGCTGTAGAAATGAACTTGGTGTCCCTCCAAGCTCATTCTTACAGATCATTAAAAGCTGTATTGTGACATATTTAACTCCACGGCGGCGAGCGTTCTGCTCCCACATCCTGTCAGTCATGTTGGCACCCCCGGCACCCCTCCCCCCTAGCACTGTCCTCTTTAAAGATTCTCATATTCAGGGTTTTTCAGAGCTTTTCAACACAAAATAAACCAAGCTTCAGTTTTGCTTTGAGCTTTGAGCGTTGAGCGAGGACAATGAGCATTGTCCCATTGCCATGATCAAGAGCAAACCTTAAGTCCCCAGACGTGAGTGGGATTTTAAGTGCAGCCTTTTTTTTAATTCCTCCCCACATTCACTGCAAAACACATCAACTAGACCTTCCCCCCTGTATTTTTTTTTTTTTTTTTTACGACCAATGATGAATTCGATAGGCTGCAGATATTGTTTTCTTTCCAGCCAACTGGCTACACATCAGACTGGGAGCACTGAGCCAGCAGGGAAAGTCTTTGGGAAAAGGCACAAAGCAAGCTCCATACCTCGCAGTTGGAGATGGAGGCTTCATACTTTCCATCGTTAGATGTACTTGAAGAGTGTTGAAGCTGTGTGTGTGTGTTTTTTTTTTTTTTTCTCCAAGTTAACTAGAAACAATTTGCTGCCCCTCATGTTGGACCTGATCCAGTCTAGGAGAATCAAGCGGTTAGGTCACTTCCAACCACTTAAGGCAGCAAACGGGTTGCCACGGCAAAACCTCTTCTGAGCTCCTCGAGCCCTTCAGTAACTTCATACAATTGGTGTGTCGAAGCTCCCAATCGGCTTGAGATCCCTCCTCCTTTTTCCCTTTTCATGTCCTTTATCTTGTATCCTTCCTTTCCACCCCTGCATATCAGAGTGATCGGTTCTGGTCTGCCACTTTTCTTAACCTGATAAGGAAGGAAGGAGTCGTGCTCCTGTCTACGACCAGATGTTCCTCCCTCACAACACAGAGGAAAGCACAAGTGCTGCTGCTGCTCTTGTAGAAACTGGCCCATGGTCAGGCATTTAAAGCTGGGGCTCGACTATCTCTTTGTTAGATAAATGCCGGATCTCCATTGTGCATCGCTTTTCTTTTTCTGTTTCTTCTTTGGAAAAGAAACAATTCTCACTCTTCATCGGCGGGTCTATGTTGTTGGGAGGTCTTTGGCATTCAGCTGCTCCAAACCAAACACCTAAATTCATTTAGGGAATTGTAATTAGGCATTTAGCTGTAATGACAGAGAGGACATTATTGGAGTCGAGACAGAGCAGCTTTAGTTTGTTGCCGTATTGCATCAGCGATATTCTGCCCTCTCAAGTGAATAATTTGCAAGTCATTTGTGGGAATAGAATGCACGTAGGGATGATTTTCCCCTGTTTAATGTGCAATATTGAAGCGGCGTTTGCACCAGCTGCACACAGAAGCTCCATGCTCGACTTCCTTCCTGACGGCCGCTGATTGCCTGGCGGTGATTGACAGTGTAACGAGGTGTTTATTTGGGTCAATGGTCTGCTTTCGCTCATGAGGTATAGTCTGACGTCTCCTGCAGATCCGCACGGTTTGTGCTTTTGGTATGGAACAGTGCAATCTGTTTCAAAACAGGTTTTGTGTCATTACGATGTGGAGAGGAGATGCAAATGTGCCGTCCTAAACTCAGTTTTGCTCATCATTTGCCCCAGAACTCCCATCAAAAAAATCTTTTTTGCTCCATCTGGTTGCACAATTGTGTACTATTTTTTTATTTTTATTTGTTTGTTTGTTTGTTTGTTTGTTTGTTTGTTTGTTTAGAAATTAAGTACCTCACATAAAGCATACAGTGCTTAACTCACTATAGGCCTTCCACAAGCCCCGGAGTGCTTATTGATCTTGTGTGGCCCAATATATTCTGTTCTACCTTTCCCAGCGAACGGGAATATCACATCAATATTTCTCTGGCCATGTAGCACCAGTTTGAGAAATGGCATCTCGCTACAGTTTGACAGCCCAGATTAAGGGCAAACCACCTTTCCTGCAATGAAATACATCTTTAATCAGGCGGAACCCGTGAAGATTTAAATTGATCATTTTCTAATGAGGATTCCTGCGGATGAGATGAGCCCAATAATAAACACTTTTAACCCTGTGGAGCAAGAAGGACTTAATGAAATTGTACTCGCAGCTTTAAGTCTGCTACTCTGGGCTTCGGCGTGGATTCGACACGCAGCGCTCCTTTTAGTATTTTGTTGCAGAACTTTAGAGTCACCCCTCCCGCGTGTTGGTTTCAGGTTGCTTTTTCCAATCTAATTTTGAGGCAGTAATTCGATTTGACAACCTCCGCTGCCTCCGTGGTCACCTTTTAGAAAAAATAAATAAATAAAAAGAAAGAAAGAAAAGAAAAGGCAACTTAGATTTACTCCCAGCCATCAAATTGCAAGGGATTGATTTGCAATGGACTCCAATTTCGTCTGCGTGCAACAGATTTTTGGCAGTTCTTTATGGACACCGTAATATTGTCCCATTGTTATGGCAGTACAGAATTTGAATAAGGGAGAGTCTAAGTCAAATTGCCTCCTCAGAGAAATGCCTGAGCTTGACTCTTCGTCAGTTTTAGAGAAAAATAGAACTTTTTTCCGCACTGCTGTAAAAACCATCATTCTTCTATTAAGTGGTAAAATTACAGACAAGCTGCTGTGCTGTCGTCCACATTACCAACTGTATAAAATGCAAATTAATTCACAGCTTTCGTGTGAGGTTTCCCTTTGCGTTTAACGTCACACAAAATGCTGCCGAAAAGCCTCGTGTAAATCCTGAGGCTTGAGTTGCTCTCAAAGTGAGTCAACATGTCCACTACTTGATGTTGATGTAGCTGACCTCCCAAAATGATTTTCTTTGTTTTTTGATACGCAATTCTCTCCTCTGCATTTTTCATCAGCGGTTTTCATTTCTTTCTTTTTTCGTCCATGTCGGGAACTCCAACGATCTGGGCAAAAATCCCATTTGGTATCTGTTAGGGTGATCAAACGAGAGATTGATGGCAGTTTTCAGACATTTTTTTTTTTTCCACTTGTTGGACGTGCTTGTCTTCAGGCGTGTTCTGTCTTCTTCAACTCTTCACTTTGTTGTCTTCTTCTCTGCCCCTGAATGAGACGCAGTGAAGCAAAACAGTCAGGACTCTACGCGCTGTGCCATTTCTAATCACGAGGCTCTTAGTAGTTTTATCATAATTAACAGATCAAAGAAGCAGAAATAAGGGCACTCATACACTGTTAAATAGATAGTGGGCGGTGGGCGTATGTGCGCTGGCGAGTGTATTTCAGATATGTAAATATTCTGAAAACAATAAAGCGTTCACGATAACCACATTTCCCCATGTTGAGCACTCTCTCTGAGGTGATGGGAGACAAGCTGATGAAAATATCTTGAGCCGGGATTTTCCACGCATGTGCTTTCTGTCTTGGCTTCATCGTTTGCAATTTATGAGAATTGTTTCCCTCTACGAGCCCTTGAAGCTGCTTTTTTTTTTCGACTCACCTACCTTCTCAGAAACGCACAGACGGCATACGCACTCACACACACTCAAATGCACGCACACACACACACGCCTGCATTCAGAAGAAGATTAAGGTCAAAGAGGTATGCGCGCTCGGAAAGCAATTCTTCACTGGAGCTGTTTGAATGTTTTCTTCACTATGTAATTTCCATGGGCACGGCGTGTGTATGGACACTTCTTCTCTTTCTTCTCCTTCTTCTCCCTTAAGCGGTTCCCATCAGGGTTGGCCCACAGCCAGTCACCTGCCTTCATCCGCACCTGCATCCTCGTCTTCTCTCACACCAACTAACTGCATGTCCTCTTTCACTGCGTCCATAAATCTCCTCGTTGCTCAACCTCCTGCCTGACATTTCCAACCTCAGCATCCTTCTACCCAGATATTCGCTGTCCCTGCTTGTGTTATATCAAGACGCCTCCAGATCTAAAATGTCAGGCATGTTTGGCATTGACAAATCGAAGTTTGCGGATTAGGAAAGTAACGTAAATTTCTAAGCCTTTTCTTTCATGTTGTGCCCTGCAATCATGTTATATCATTTGTAATTATTGTGCGTCAGTGTTTATATGCACTGCCTCTGTTTAAGGTTAAGGTTTGTTTTCAGTCACCCTTTTTTAATTTCCCTGCTCTTTGTCACTGAAAAGTTTTTTTTTTTCTCCTTTTTTCACTCTATTTCGGATTTTTACCCCCCCCAATTAGCTCTCCAGGGATTGCAATAAACCTGTAGTTAGCTGTTGAAACCATGCGCATTTTGGATTAAATGGGCCATAGTGTCACGCCTCTTGCTGTTAGGGCTTGCAGCCAATGGGCCTTTAAATGACCTAATTTCCTATCAGTATCCCGGGGGGAGGGCGGCAGTAAGGAGCGCTAAAACCTGGACACAGCCTGCAGAGAAACATTGTCAGAAAAGGTTGAGCTGGACTTTGGCTAAATCGAGCCAACGGTGGCCTTGATTGGCGGTAGTTATTTCCCCATTTAAATATATTGCCGTGTTATTGGTTTAGAGTTGCTCACAGGGTGCTCCTTTAATAGCCTGTTGATGGCCATTTGATTCCTTTTTATGCCCCTGACATGTAGATCACATTGCCGCCGGTGAAAGGTTTCTAGCTTGTCCCTTGTCCATCTGCACAAGCACTTCGCTCGAGTGCGAGGCAACAGATGTAGCTGAAGGAAGATTTCTCTCCCGCTCGGCGGCACCATGGCTTCGCACGTGTCCCAGCGCCGTGAAGGCCACGTCGCCGAACACATTAGTAGGCCTGATCTTCACATGGACGTCCGTTAAGATTAAATGAGGAAGTGATGGCATTTCATCTTCAGAAGGTCAACAATTAAGATGTCAAGGTTTTTTTTTTAATAGCCACACATTTCTGGCTGTTATTAAATTGCTTTTTTCACAATGGCAGCAGAGATTGTGATCGTATCCCATCAACACACATGCAGCTCTGTTAAAAGGTCATGACTTAGGTCCAAATCTATTTTGTAATTTGCCCACCAGTATGAGGCACACAGGGTGCCAATGAACACGGTGGTGAGGAACAGATTATGCAGTTTTGAATATAAAACATCATCAGTTACTTTCAAAAGTTTAACTTGTTTGATTACCAGCAAGAGTTTTGCACCTCCCCACCCACCCAAAAAAAACATCACTTTTTGATATATGTACTTAGTCGTCGTTTCATTCCGTTCAAGCGATTAGGCTTTAAGAGGAGAACGTTAAGTACCGTAATTCTTCATTCCTCATCAACATTAATTCTTTATTGGCAGCATTGTGTTTGGCTTGTGTGGCTCATTGATGCCAAGGTTAACTAATGCATCACATGTCCCAAACTGTGCTTTCGTGCACGTCTTCATCCCTCTGTTGATTTCTTTTTTTCCAGCAGCTGTTTGTAATACTCGACCCGGTTCAATATATTGACGAGATATTGTAAGACGGTTCTGAACAGAGGAGCCAAGGCTGCTACCTCCCGCCTTCAAGGTGACTGTTGCCTTCCCGAGATCAAAAGACGACGGTGATGGACACGCAGAGCTGTAGGTCCGCAAAGTATAATTGATCACTTTAAAAGGGCTTGGGTTTGTTTGTACTGATGAAACATGAGACAGTGGGGTCGATGCTGGACGGGCAGCAGAGAAAAGAACAGAGGTCAGCGCGGTGAAGACAAAAAGGGCAACAAAACAGTTGGGGAGACGCACTGAACTACTGGAAGAAAAGAAACGCGGTTTATCACAGACATTGTAGACGTTTAAAACCTGATTAATATTTCTTAAAGGCTGTTAATGATTATGTTTAGATTTTCACGTAATTTGAATCATGTAACCAATTGTGCCGATGTAAGTAAATGTTGTTGTCAGCTTCCATGTGCTGTTCAGAGTGATATTGGATACTGTTGCGCTTTGACTTCCAATTTATCAGCCCAAGTGCAGCAGCACGAGAAAACATTCGATAGGAATTGCAGAGAATTGACTTAGTTATTTAGGCAGGATGGTTTTGCTCATCTTGCGGAAAATGCAATGAATCAATAAATGATAAAATGTGAATCACATCATCAAAAGCTGCAGGAGGTTAAGAAAACTGCTATGCAATAAGCATGTTGGAAGAAATCATTATTTCCCTTCCAGCAACATGGTCAGAGAGAGAGAGAGAGAGAGAGAGAGAAAACCCTCCTGGCTCCTGCAGCCCAATTGACATTAAACTCAGCAATTGGTTTCTTGGCACTCCGATTTCTGGATCACTCAAACCAGTCCAGAAACATTTAACTGCGCACCTTTTCCGCAAACCATCACCTCGACACGTTGATGTCTGTTCGCTCACCTTCACCTACATAAAGTGTGTCCTTGCAAATGTCAGCCACCATTCCAGAGCAAAGAGGCTCCTTTTTGCCCCATTTGCCAAATGTATTAATGAGTCCTCGAGCCACGCGTGAACCGACGGCGCGTACGCAAGCGCGTAATACCCACTGTTACTCAAGTGTCGTGGCTTCAAAATCCGTGAAAGATGAGATCCGGCGCGTTTTTGTGAGTGCCGCTGCGTCAAAACAACGAATGCTGAGAGGCCCCATGGAGATCCAAGTAGCGAAATCAACACTTCAGCCAGTTTTAATTTGCAGTTTTTCTCCGCTGAGCAAGAGCAGCCACTTGTGCTGAGGACACGAGCTGTCAGAGCCGCAGTGTGCATCCGTCAAGGCGGCACGGACGCCGTTTAATGTAGTGTAAACTGGAACAACAGTGCTAATAAAACAGCCTGGTGGCGCTCCTCTTGTTCCATTTTGAGCCCTCCAACGTGTCCTCCGTTAGCACCGCCGTGCCCGTTAACAAGCCGGCGAAGCCCCTCGGTGGTGGTGCGCACGCCACCACCTTTTTTCAGGCCTCCTCTTGTGTTACTGGCAGCTGACAGCTCCGAAAATTAGCCTCTCGGGGAGCGACGGCGACAACCAGGCAAATAATATTAGCATGCGTCGGAAACTAAGTGCGAACACCTGGAATGCCAATATGGAGACACAGAGCGGGATGCCTGCCTTCCCTTGCAGCGGCCTCCGCCACCGCAGCCCTGTGAAATGCGTGTAGAGTGCGGTGCTTCACATGCTCAAAGCGTTCGTCTTGGCATCAGGACGGCAGCCAGCAGTCGAGGCAATTTACAGGTCCGTCGGCGAGGAAGAGGTGGAGCGGAGGAGAGTAGAAAGACTGCAGAACTGTGAAATAGGGATGAGGATCCACCAGAGTATGAACCGCAAATTGTTTGTCGTCTTTATTATTGGGATTTAAGTGTGTTTGTGTTGTCACGCACCTGTCACAACAGGGTTGTGAGTTGTGTGTGCGTTTCGCCCAAAGTAGATCCTTCCGAGGCCTTAGTAGCCGAGCTCCTCGCGAATGCCTGATATCATCGGATTTGTGCTTATTGCCAGGATAATCTTGTTTCATGCTGCATTATGTTCTCGCTGTATCTGGCAAATGGAAGGTCTTATTTTTCATCAGAGCACATATTACATTGTGGGCAGACATGTGAGTAAATTCTCGTGCCCCTAACCCGTTTACGGCGGCGCGAGCTCGATGCAAAACAAGATCCCGAAATTATGAAACGTATAAGTCAGTGCAGGAGTCGCTCCAGTAAAGGTCTGCCAGACAGGAAGTGTCCAGAGGCGGAGGGATGAAACAAAAAAAAACATCAGGCCGAATGGATTCCAAGTTAAAAGCGATGCTGAGATGACGGCGGCATCTTGGGTGAGCTCGGGGTCACGGCGGCCTCCCCTCCTATCTTCTCGCACACCGAGCACGGAATTAGAGCAGCAATTTGGCGAATGGAGGCGGCGGGAGGTGATGGCTCTCCGCCCTTTAGAAAACAATCTTCTGTCTCAATCTACGCGGTTACAAGCGTCTCCTCCTGCTGCAAGGGACCTTTCATCGGGCTGACTCGAAGGTCACGGAAATGATAGCGGCTCTTGTCCGTGTCCCGCGTTTGTCTTGCAGACGGAATCTGTAACATGACGATGGACTCCAACTCCATGACCATGCCCATGTCGGACCCGAACCCCTGGGCGACAGCCATGAACAACCTTGGGATGCCCCCCATCGGAATCAGCGGACAACAGCTGATGCCAGGTACGTCGATATTGAGATTTTTGAAGTTAACCTACAGAGAGACAGATGCACTGATGGCTGGACTGATGAGATCCTGGTGATCAGGAATTACAGCTTGCATGGTGTCTCTTCTATAGTCATTCATCAAGTTAAGCATTTTTTTTTTTTTTAAATCTTGGGTTTGGGTGTCTTTTTCTTTTCTCTTCTGGCTATCATCGTTGCACTATGGAAATAATGACCTGCCATCTGCTAATGACAGTATATTATTTATGGGCAGAAAATGCGTCTTGAGTTCTGTGGCATTCAAGGTGGTAATTTATATTCATCTAAAACCTTCAGATTAACTGTTGGGAAAAAAATATTTTATTTTGTGGTCTGACATTATAAAGATGGATTTCACATTAATAGTAGAAAGTGGAGAATCCATGCTGCCCTCACTGAGAGTCAGGCCAACAAGGGTGATTTGTGGTGGCACACACCAGCGTGATGTAAAAGCCCGCAGCCGTAACGAGACCACAGCAAGGGTGGCGAACCATATTTGCATATTCACATATCCTGAAATTAAAAATAATGAAGCACTTGTGTCTTTTTTATCTTAACAGAAGTGTTTTAAGTTAATTTATTATCATTGTTTGGGGCAAGGTTTCCAAAGTTTTGTAAAGCATGATTGTTCATTAGCATTTTTGTCCTTGACTTAATTCATGTTGCGGAGTTTGATCTCACTGCCGCTGTGGCCTTAAAGGAAACGAGGAACTTCTCACCCTGTGACCGAGCTCATTTTGTATTTTTTTAGTCTAAGCTTGGATGATCATTTTGCTAATAATATTACCATGGTGTGTACAGAAAAAAGTTTGCTGAATAAAGTGTCTGTTTAGAGTGTCTTTATCACACTCTTGTTTGTCGGTTTAAAAAAGAAAATCACAAAAGTTGCGGGGTAAATCCATTTTCCTCATTATTTAGGGTGAGGGGCGACGCTCCAGTTCTCATCAAATACATGTTTAGTTGGCTGGAGTGGAGCTGCGGTGAAAACCCCGCTGCCTCTCTGAAAAGTTCACTTATTTTCAATTTGATGCAGCAGCTGCATAAAAAGAGCCGAGCACTCTGAAAGAAAGACTTTCTCTGGAGCCGCTGCAGACACTCTCCCCTTATTATCAGCAATGGAAAATAGGAGAAAGAAATAATAATAAAAAAAAAAATGCTGACACCCACTGAAAACTAAATTTGGACACAAGGTTGTCTGACTGAAAAAATGCTATTAAATCGCCCCTTCGCCCTCTGCTCGCGATGAAACAGCAGCTTTCCTCAAGACATTATCTGGTTTCGTCGAGACAAACTCATCATCATCATCATCATCATCATCATCATCATCATCATCATCATCATCATCATCATCCCGCTGTTATTGGCTTCCTTCCTCACACGACTCGCAGGTGATGCGCTTCGGCGCTGGCGTTTGCAGAGGTTTCGCTGGTGTATTTGCAGCTGTGTTACATCAGCAGCCGCCCTTTATTTATTTGATTATATGGCCTAGTACTAGAGTGGGGCTCCTGCCTTGTGATCCGGCCTTGCGATTGCTCTGCCACGTTCAGAAGCCGCCTCCCACTCTCGTCTCAGAAGAGGGTGGGTTTTTTTTTTCTGTTTTGTCTTTTCTCGGTGTAGAGCCTCTGCCTAACTCCCCGTCCAACTTCTTAGCTTAAACACAATATCATATTTGAAACCTGGCAGGCCCCAAAGTAGAACCAGACTAATATTAAGGGAAACACGCACGCACGCACGCACAGGGCCCTGCTATAATTCACATAACGCAAGCGAAAGCCCTTCTGCAGAACAGTGCCGGGTTGAGGGGGAGTGGAGGAACGGCATGTACTGTTAGAGATAAAGACCGCAATCTTCATACTTAAATGCATCCATTTAAGTGCATTGTTTGCAAGTTTCCCATCTTTTGAAACATGTTTGAAGCACTTTCAGACTCTTTGCACGTCATATAGCAGGAGAAGCGCGGAGGTCGCTGCATAACTTTAATGGCGTCTCTTTTCCGCCATCCCTTGTGTCATTTGGTCCGGCCACAAAATACAGTGTGCGTGTCCAGAGTCTGGCACAGGCGGCTGCTCTGCAGCTATTACCGGTAGTCATATGATTAGCTGTACCCTCACTTTGCTGGGTAAAACTTCTGCTCAGGCAAAAGCTGCTCGCGCCGGTTCCTGCCGCTGTCGTCCTGATGGACGTGGAAATTGAGGCGTTTGCAGATATGGACATTCTGGCTCCAAAAAAATTAACACAGCGTTGCGACTGCTGCCAATTTTCCAAATTTCCGAGTCTCCAGCTGAGTTTGAATTGGTGTCATCATTCACGGTAGCAAGTGAATCACGCTGACATTGCTCCCAGAAAATGGTGTTTGCTGTATTTACCCTTGAGAGGTTAATCCAGCAAAGTTAATGTCCGTGGCTGTTTGCCCTGCTTGACTGAATCACTGCACTAACTGTGCACACAAGTTTTGTGACGGTTTTTACATTATTTTGCCAAGCTGTTTCCTCCTTATGTATGCCAGTACTGTTGCATTACCATGGAAACGACTGTATATGGAAATGATTTCATGCCAGGGTCCACTGTGCTGTCTTTAACTCAGGTTCTCAGCCATTCACAGCTCAGATGTTGACAAAAATATATACTGTACATATATATATATATATTTCACGACTAAATAAATGTCAACGTGACATTTGCAACAAGAATAATGATTAATTCCAGCCAAGCACAGCTTACTCAGCGCCGCAGAACCTTGAAATCACGATAGGGGCTCTAATTAGGCCAAATAATTAAACAGTCCTGTGTGGCATTAGTAATGGGTAACAGGGCCTTTAGGAATCAAGCAGGGTAATAAATCGGGCTATGAGAAGCCTTGATAGAGAAGGTCTGGGAAAGAAGAGGACAGTTGTGTCTCCTGGAGTGGATCACCTGGAACAGCAGCTGGTGTCTCCCACCCCCGGCCAGCCCTGGTTTCCCGTTATTTTCTTCATTTATTTCCCGTTACAGCTGACTCAGCCACCGTCACCCACAGCCACATCGCAACACTTGCTCACTTGCTCTGCACAGGGCTGAGCTCATTTTTTCGCCCTCAGAATAAACTGAGTCACGCTGCTGAAACGCTCGTCTGAGCGGCGCATAATGTTACCAAAAGGTGAATCCAGCGCTCCAATTGAAAAATGATTGCCTACTGTAACCAGTGATGTAAGGATTGGCCATTTCAATCCTGTTTTCCTTATTCTGCCGCTCGCTCGAAGGGCAAATGTATTTTCAGTTATGCACATTTCAGAATTGTGCTGCCTCTGCAAAGCAGGTGAAATTTGGCCCAGGGCTTTCCATTTCAGCCCATTCATCTTCCATTTACACTCATTTAATCATCTTTATTCTGAGTATAGAGGGAAATACTTAATTTTGTGTAATTTAAGAGCTCCTTTCTTTTGGTTTTTCAATAAAACAACATTTCAGCTGAAGTGAACTGAAAAAGGTTCATCCTGAACAGAAACAGTTCTTTCATCGGTGGTCGTCGGTTTTATTGCCCAGACGGTTTTCCGATTGGAATAACTGTCTGATTATGAATTCATCTAGACCCCTTTCTTTTAACCGTAGACTCATCGCGAAGCGCTGGAGAAACACTGCTGCACATGTCACACAGTGGCGCAGCAGCGTGCACTTCCTTTTCCCGGAGCACATTGTGGCTTCTGAAGTAATCCAGGCGGATTAGTTATTGATTCTTCGTCGTGACTGAACACCCTCTTCCTCCTTTTTGTTTAACCTCAAAGCACTGGGGCGGATTCCTTGACACTCAAACGCACTCTGTCTGTCAGTCTCGACACGTTTGTCTGTGGAAGCGCTTGTTACATGTTACATGTGTGTTTTTCGGTGGCGGAGGGCGGGGGGGGGGACAACTACGTTTCAAGAGACTTCCGGCGCTAAGTGTTTCATTTCACCTTCCTCTGCTGTGCGACTGAAACGTATTTCTTCAGTTCTACAGTGTGTGTGTTTTTTCCCCTGACTCTGGCCAATTGGATTATGCAGACAGACAGACAGACAGACAGACAGCTGGTCTCAAAGCCGAGGGGCTCGTCCGCCAGTGGCAGGAGATTTATGTGTGTGGACGCACTGAGTGAGCAGCCGTTGGTGTTTCTCCATGTAAAGTGTTTGGATAAATGGAGAGATGGACTCAGCGCATAAGATCAAGGCCCTTTAGCGAGCGCTAATGGCTTCCGTGACAGCTCCCACCTGCGCTTCAAACATTATCACGGTGTCGCAGTTGCAAACAGCCCCCTGCCAGTTCAGTATTCTTTCGCTCAGGTTTTATTTTTTTCCTCCCACACTGTTTTTATACTAGAATTGTTATTTAACTGAATTGCCCTAAGACAGGAAATGTTGTCTGTGGTCCGCACTGATAAGACAGGATTAGCTGGCACCGCCGATCTCTGCTGCATCAGTTTCTCTTGGAAGGAGAAAATCAAAAGTAGTGTTTTTTTTTTGTTTTGTTTTTTTCTTTCTTTTTTTGAACGCTGCAGTTGTAGATGCCTTAAGGGTCATGGGGGCAATAGTTATAGACTCGAGGAACAAAATTGTTTCTTAATGTCAAACTGGTTGCCTGCGTCCAAACAGGCCAGTGAAGCCAGAAGTCATGGTCATTGGTCACAGCTATAAAAAAAAAAAAAAGAAAAAGAAAAGGCGTGAGTAGGCAGCAATATTACAGCAGTTTAAGGCATGCTGGTGATGTGTCGCCGCTAAGTGTCGGAATATTTCTGTCAACGTCACCTCCAGGGTCGCCGCTGGGAGAATGTCGCTCCCGCCTACGACAGGTCAAAGCTGGGAGAGACAGGTCAAAGCTGGGAGAGGCCACCAGAGGGAACATGTTGCTCTCCGTGGCCCCGGATCCCGACACAGCCTTTGCATTAACACTTGCAGGACTGTGGAGAGTTCAGTAGGCTGTAGACTGAAGAGGGGAAACATCTCGCTCCTCCCAGTGGTTCAAGGGAGCAGACTAACATAAATTCCCCAAGGGGAAACAATGACCTATCGAGAGAGGTTGCTCCAGGGCAGGTGGAGGTCTGGACTGCTGAGCGTTCTCTGACTGGCTACCAGGTTGAGTTTTCAGGATTGAACCTTTTTATTAACAATGCCAGTTTCTCGTGATTGTTGAAGGTCAGGAGTGGACCTGTGAAATGACAACAACAATCAGACTGATTAGAGAAAGGAAGGTCAACCCAACTACGATCAATTAGATGTGGAAAAGAATTTCCCTTTCATTAATTCTGGGAGAAATAAAAGAGAAATATTCTGCACCTCTGTTGTAAATAATCACCTTCAGACATTTTTCCTCCGTCCCTCCTAGATTGTCTTCAAGAGATCCAGTTTTCCTTTTGCGTCTTTTTAGTCATTCGTTTAAATGCATGGTGAACAGACATACATCGTGTTCACCATGCAGCACATTTGTCTCTGATGTTGTCTGGGATTAGGACGTAGGCTCAGCACGTGGACTGCGCTGCTCCAGTTTTAAAAACAAAAGCTGAAATGTGTTCACGTTAAAAGGATTAGTCCTTCCAGAAATGGATTTTTACCTACCGCGTTGTCGGAAGCGTTCTTGTGAGCCTTCCACTCAGCGGCCGTTACGACAAAACACTGTTTGCGTCTTTCCCACATAGCGACACAGAGCACTGTCGCTTCCATATCACAAATCACAAAAAAAAAACAAATTCCAATAAACACGACCTGCTAAATACTGTAACGCGTGTGTGTATATATATGTAGAGATACTGTATACATACATATATTCATATGACAACATTAAGTAGAGTTTGTATAATGGAGCGGCATGACATTGTTGCTGCAGGACAGCTGAGGAATGCAGGAATTTACCATCTGTGCCTTAGTGGCGTAAAAGTGGCATTAAAGTAAATTCGGGGCTGCCAATCACTGCCACCCTCTCGCTATTCTAACAATATAACCTTGCTGATAACGCGGCAAGACAGATTTGCCTCGTAAAACGCTCCAACTTTCCCTCTTTAATTCTGAAAAATCGCACTTTCGTGCGCCGAACTTCTCGCGGCGAGGAGCCAGGGAGCGTAAATTGCAATGTGCAGAGCAGACCCAAACATCTGGCTTCGGCGTCTCTGACATTTGACAGAGACAGAGAGAGAGAGAGAGAGAGAGAGAGAGAGAGAGAGAGAGAGAGAGAGAGAATATCCTTTTCTTGCAGCACCTCACCGTGTATTTCCACAGCCTTCGTCAGTGTTCTCCTCAGCACTTCCACACCATAAGTAGAACCAGATGCGGCGCTATAGGGTTCACTCTCTCTACTTCTTTCAGCCTGCAGACCTCCCAAGATGGATGTCGTTTCTTTATAGTATGACTTTCTCTACACGGTTACTACATATCTGCCGACTGTTTATGTGTCTTGAGTTTCTAAAAGGAAGCATTTTTTTTAGATATATATACAGGGATTAATAACTTTGATTTGTGTAAATAATCTGAAAGTTGTTTTCATAAGTCATAAACGTGCCCTGAGAAAATAGCTGTCATCGTTTTAAATGAGGATCAGAGTTTCTCCACTGGTGCGCGATGCCCTTTGGCTCATTTAAATCTGTTCTGGATTTAAAATCTCCTGTTGTCTGAACTCATGCATTAAACTCTCACACAACGTTGTCTGGTACCTGTCTGGTTTGTGTTCTGAATGTGCTCTGCGTCATGCTGATTGGTATTTGAACAACAGCTCACCTCTTTAATCACATCTCAGAAATGTTTTCTTGCCTGCTCGTATTGTGTTAAAAAAAATAAATAGAGACAGATTCTTTTTTTTTTTATAATTTCATCACTGATTGTGGTTCTGTCACTAAAAAGAGATGCATTTAAACTCAGCAGCGGGGAGGCTTTTTACGCACATTTGGAAGGTCCCAAATTAAAACGTAACCCTGGAGAATTCATAAAGTCCCAATGGAGCAACAACGCGTCTCGAAACAAACAACAGCTCCTTTGTCTGCTGTTTCACACGAACAGCAGCTGAGAAAACCTTCCAACACTGCACAAAAAAACCCACAAACATAGCTGAAAATTAAAGACACATCTTAAAATTGCGTCTCCTATCCAACTATTTAAAGTAACAGTCACCAGCGTGCCTTCATTTCCAGCGACCAGCTCACTCAGATTTACGGCCGAAATTGCATCAGCTGACGGTCATTCCTTCACCGTAAGCGCTTTCCAATCCTCGGACTGTGCGCCGTGTCCTTTTCTGCTGACTTCTCCCGAGCTGCACTGGTGCGTTGCCAGGGGTTTTTTGGCAGCGTTTCGTGGGGCAGAGTGGCTATGCTTGGCATGCGGCGGTTACATCTAAGTTGAAAAACAAACAGCACACAGTGATAGTCGCAGCGCCTCACCTTCACCTAGGCCTGGTTTGTTTGGTCCTAATGGTGCGGTTTGTCGGATAAAGAGGATGGATTCTGAAAGCGATGGGGAAACGAGGGAGATTCAAATTCAGTTTTAATCGTATTTATGGATGGAGTAACGATTTTAACTAGTGGGAGGTTTTCTTTTCCTTTTTTCACATCCTGCAGTTTTGCAGTCGGGGGAATTGGTTCTCTAAGAGAAATAATGTCTGACTTGTTCATTTGTGCAAAGAGGCCGCCTCTCTGCATGTATTGAAGGGGGCACATTTCATCTATTGGTGCGGTTCCAGGTGGTGTGGCTCGCTCGCCTCATTAAGAAATATTATCCAGCATAGCAGCCGCCCAGCTCCCCCTCGGCCAATCGGCCGCCATTGCTGACTGCTGGCTGCTGGCTGCTGGCTGCTGGGAGGGACATTTACTCTGGAAACCAGAGAGCTGAAAGACTATGTGAGGGGAGAGGGAATGGCATTAATAGCCGGGAGCTTTCCAAAATCAAATGAGGGTTTTTTTTTTTTTTTGGGGGGGGGGGGGGGGGGGGGTCTCCTCCGGCCCTCCTTCATCAATGATAAACTCCAGTTGTAATGCCCTTCAAAAAACCTCCCGCTTGCAGATTGTTCAACGTCAACGGGCCATTACGGGGGGAAGGAATGATGGTGGAATAGGGTAGGATCTTAGAGGTCATCGCCGTGTGTGTCCGTGTGCGTATTGCACTCCGCGGCGGCCGTCTTTTAGCTGGGAGGCGTTTGTGGATCTGTTTTTTCCCGACCTGCTCCGAGGCAAGCGTGGTTAAAAGGATCAGACAGATGTGTAGCTGTGTGTGGGTGGACAAGGCACCCGCATTCTATTGTTGTTCTCCACTGCACCCTTGAGCTCTCGGAATCTCTCTGTGAAGTTTTCTAGTGATTAAAAAAAAAGATCCACTCTTCTTTCTCGCTGAGTGAACAGCACTGAGGCTTTGCATTCCATGCAGCACAGTTTTTGTTTTGTTTTGTTTAGACAGAACACAACAATCCCAATTAATATCAATGACCAAATAATGTTCGTTTTGTATCAACACACTAGACCTACTTTGTGTTTTCCGGTGTTTTCCATTGCAGTTTTTCGCAAAATAAAAGTGATATTTAGAAAATCTCAACGAAGTACAATTGTGATTTGCAGGTGTTTCCATTGAATGGTGTGAAGCGCATAAACCGTAATTCTCCTCAAATCTCGTTCCACAAGACCCCACTTTGTCATTTTCACTTGAGGTGAACTGGTCACCTGACGCCCGTACGTCACGAGACTCGTAAATGCAAAACAAGTGTTTCCATGACACTTTTGCAATGTACCTCTATGTCGACACGTCTGAAAAACCACCTCATGAGAGTGTAAAAACATTTTAACGATACGAGCGAAGTTTAGGTGTTTCCATGACCAATTTTGTATTGTAATGTTTAGGTTTTGTGCAATTCTAGGAATAATGGAAACACAGCTAGTCTCTCCCTCCAAACATGGTTGCTATGTAAATAAGGTAGTGCTAAAATACAAGCCCCTGGTTCACATTTAACAACTAGCCAGTGAATTGATTTAATTTGGGGCTTTAGCTACAAGACAAAAAAAAGTGAAATTATTTGGTCAACAGACTCATTTTAGCACTTCACTCCACGTTTCAGCATCAGCCATTGGCACATTGGACCAACTCCACCATCATCATCATCATCATTCTTCTCCAGCACAGAGGACAGAAATAGTCAGTCGTCTGTTGTGTTTGAATTGTTGATGCGGCTCTACCCTTTAGAATTTCATCTCAGAATTGTCGCTGTGTCCATCAGGTTTTCAAGAAGGATGATGATAACTGGAGAACAATTAAAAAATATTAAGAATTATTCAGCATAAAAAACGTTTTGACCTAAACCACCATGAATTTCTATTCATATGTAATGTCCATTGTGCATTGCAAATAATTGAATGCAACAAAACTCGTTTGTATTGCTAATCATAAATTACAATACACAGTGGTAGATTTGAACAGTTTAACATCAAATGCACAATTCACAGTTCAATTCATCCATTAGCGCAAACAATATGAACCCGTATAGACATGTTTTGAAGTTTGGCGCGAGTGAGTAGCTGCCGGTGGTTGATCTTCACTCTGATTGTACTCAAGTTGTACCAAACCACTGAATGGCGAAGGAACACTTCAAACCCAAAAGCACTGCTTTCACACTAAACGCTCCTAAAACTGCCAAGCCACCAACCAGATCAGGAGCAATAGAACTGTCTTAAATTCTCAGGTGCTAGTCCATTATGCCTATAGGTGGCGATGTTGATGCAGTGTAATCTCCCATGCAAAATGTTGGTAATAATTATGTTTCTAAATTATAGTGTTCCCGACTGATCTGCTGGATAAATCAGGCTTCCTCGTCTCTTCACGGCAGAGCGGTGAAGTGAGAAAAAATTAAAACGTTGCACCGCGAGAGATGTACTTTTACTTGCCCTTGAGGAAATGAACGGGTGAAGTGAGATTTCCTCACGGCTGTGCTTTTCTGCAAAATTCAATAGTCTCAATGCTGGCAATGAGTCACATCTGTATTGCTGTTTACATACGCCGCACTTGGATTCAATATTAAAACAACAGTGTTTAATCCACGGAACGCCTTTTTAATTCACTCCAAATTCTCTAAAGTCATTCCATAAATATGCATGTTGAATAAAGAGCACGGGGGCCGATTCCGTTGTTTGCCGCTATCTCTTATTAAAGCGCACGTTGCAGCGCCACAGACATGCGAGGGGAGAAGCATGTCCTCCAGCAACCGGCGCCACTTTAACAAAAGAGAACTGGGCTGGAGCGGGAAATCCTCGATAATCAAATAAATAATCTCCTTCATTGTGCACGGCTCCGCTGCACGCCTGCTCCAGGACTCCGGGTTGTTAATGGACAAGCCGATACAACCTCCAGAGAGAACATGAGCACCACTGCAGTGATATTGAACCAGCCGAGCCCCGGCCGTAACCAGATCGTTCCCCCCCTTTAGCTGAAACAGAGTCCGCTTTGCATCAATATGCAGCTTATGAACATGAGAAGCATGTTCTCCCAGTTTGCCGCTGCAACAATGGGGCGCAAGTTGAAAGGAAGTGGTTGTTCTTTTTTTTCCTTCCTATTTTTTATTCACAAGTATGATTTCATAGACCTCCAGCGTGGGCCTCTCCTGGGCTCCCTTCTACAACACAGAGTTTTGTCTTGATATATTCTCTGTTTCTTTTTCTTTTTTTCATGCAAAGTGTTTCACATCCAGGTTACTTATTGCACCAGCTTCCCATCATAGATTCAGACTTTCTTATCTTCACTCACCCTCAACCTTTTTTTCCCTCTCCCTCTCTCTCTCTCTCTCTCTCTCCACCTTAACATTCAGAAGGAGCCATCAAACGCCTGGAAACTCAGAGACTCAGAATCTTATCATCTGCGCTCTCTCACTTGCTTTACAGTCTCTCTGGTCACCAGTCAATATGTGCTTTCAACCCCTTTTCTTTACCTTAATAAGTTTCATTTCGCCTCGCTTTCGCCTCGTTGCTTTGTTTCCTGTCAGATTTACTGTTTTCCTGTCATTTTAGTCCATCAGCCATTTTTTTTTTTTTAGAACTTCCCAATCAAAACTATACATACGTAGTATAGGCCTGTTTGAACTAAAGGTAGCGAAATGTTGACAACTTGGCCTTTTTGTCTATGGAAGTGAAGCCGTTCAGCTCCATGACCCCGGGGCTTCTGTGCTGGATACAGATGTTCCCTTGAAAAGTTGTGCCGTGACGTGGCGTGAGCAGCACGCAGATAAAAGCAAAAAAGATGCACGTTCACGCTGCCAGCAAGGGGCATACTGAGTTGAACATCGCTGATCAGACGCGGCAGCCGGTGGTGACGCTGTCGGTCGACTTCTCATTGAAAGCGAAGCTAATAAAATTGAACGTGGTTGTGGTGAAACCAGATGACAGCGTCGATCAAACCGTGTCATTATTACATCTTTAAAGATGGATTTCGTGCCGGAGCTGCCTCATGTTCTGCCGCGTCGTGCGTCTCATTACGTGGCTCGTTTGTTTTCCGGCCGATTGGGGATCTCGGTTTCACGGCGTCTTCCAGTAGGTAAATAACACCTCCTTGAAAAATGTTTTGCCACTCTTGTCAGCTCGATTTTCCGCAACACGTTCCCGCGTATAACAATGCGCATAATCTTCTGAGGAGGATTTGTTTGTTTTTTGGGGGGGGGGTTTTGTTGTTTTTTTTGTTGGCTTGCCGAGCTCCGCCGTGCACACTCACAGGTGCGTGAACATCACACACCCCGTGGTGTAATTGTCTGCTCCAAATCCTCTGCAGGTGCCGCCGAGCCAGACACACTGTAGCGGAGGCAAGGCGTCATTTCCATTTCAAAAAGCTCCATACTGCACTGTATATGTGCGCAAGGGCGCAGTCATGGGGTTGCTGTGGTTTCCGAAAAATCCTTTTTCAGCTTTAAACAATATAATGAAAGAAACTTTGTCCTTTTCTGGACCCCCGGCGGCAAAAATATCCGTGAGGTCATCAGTCAACCTCAGAGAAGCGACGACGAGAGCGTCTTACTTGAAACTTGTTCAAATATGCATGCTGTTTGCCAAATGTTTTATTCATGGATCGCTGTGTAATCCATTGTGGGCAGAGCTGTTTGTGTGTCACTGAAGAATCGCTTAATACAACATGAGACCATCAGCTGAAGCCAAAGGTTGGCTTCGGGGGGGGGACACGTTGCTCACGGTGCTTGTTTCGCAGGGACGGCCCGACACTGCCATCTCACTGGCGTCTCTTTCCCGCCTCCAGATTTCGATCCGAACCTCGGCATGATGGCTGCTGGAATCACACCCCTCAATCCCATGATGCCCGGCCTCGGTATGGTGCCTGCGCCCGTCTCTCAGGAAGTGCCGCTCATCAAGGAGATCATCCACTGCAAGAGTTGCACCCTGTTTCCTCCCAACCCCAGTAAGTCCTGAAGGCTGAGCCTGCACTGGGAGCCTGCACTGGGAGACAGTCGGAAGAGTCGCAACATGATGGAGTCCCTTTTTGTAATGCCACTCAATGCGATGCACTCAGGGTTCCTAAACATTTGGTAATTAGGCTTATGCAATCTGATGATAACGGCATCTCTAGGTACTAATAATAATAATAATAATAATAATAATAATAATAATAATAATAATAATAATAATAATAATAATAATAACTAGGGATGCACCGATATGAAACTATATTTTTTTAGAACAAGTAGATTACAAGTACTTGCATTTCAGTGCTCACTGATATTGATACAGAGTACTTGATAACGAGGCCAGTACACACAAACACATTATAATAAACTTTATTCATATAGCACTGCTCATACAACATGTGCAACACACAGTGCTTAACAACATAAAACAAAACAAAACAAAGCAAAACAAAGAAAGATAATAATAAGAAGAAGAACACTGCCCCTCCCCACAACCCTTCCCCACGCCCCATATGGACCCACCCCTCCCCACCAACGCATATAGACAAACGCCCACCCCCAAATTCACACAGACATTTGATAAAATGGCTTGGCACTGAAGAATCGGATGAGGAAAGGCCACTATTATAGATTTACTTGGATTTTTTTTTTACTATTTTTCCACAGATGTTCTTTTATTAGAGTAACTTTCCTCAGCATGTCTTTCTAGAACACATAGGACTAGTATCAGTGTGGTGGTATCGGCATGTATTTTACGAGCTCGAGTAGAGTACTCAGCCCCAGTATCGGTAACAATACCCAATACTGGTATCGGTGTAGGTGCATCCTTAATGATTACAATAATAACAATAATGGTTTGGTTTATGTGACATTGTGCTAATTAGGTTGTGACTTTGTGGTTTTACATTCCACAAGGTGCTTTCCACAAAGAAAGCACCTTCCAGACCATCACCCAACTTTTCCATAAGCATTCTTATAATATCTATCAACATCAATTACGCCCGCAGCTATGTAGAGATTCTCCCGTCAGTCATACACTTTCAGCTGCCCGCCACTGTAATCATGTTCCACTCATGTGGCCGCACGCCTCTTCCATTTTCAGTTTTTCGCCCGCACTCTTAAGATCTTTCTCTGCTGAGCAACATGTTTATCCTGAAATGTCCCAACTGTATGTAGGCCTTTTGTTTACTTCTGCCTTTGTACACCTCTTTTTTTTCTAAACATACTCCAGCGAAATCACACAGCGCCACAGAGGCATTATACAGTGTTACAGCACTGCCGTAGAAGCCAGCAGTGCCTTGTTCTGTCGCATTTCCTGGTAAATACTGCCTTGCTCGTGCCCTAATATTAAGCCTGTCGAGTTTATCTGGTTCCTGCAGATACAAACGCAGTCATGGGTGAAGTAGTAATGCGTGCTGCACGCCTTGTTTATCCACCAACAAGAGGGTGAAGGGTGTCGGGTGGTGTGCTGTGCTGTGCATTAAAGTGTACAAATGAGGGTTGGAAAAAAACAAAACAAAGTATACATTTTGTTTCATTCTTTCCAAAAAAAAAAGAACTGAGTAAAATGAAAGAAAGTATGAAAAAAAAATGGCTTTACTTTTACATTGAAAGGGAAAGATCACATGCTCGGCTAACCTGTCTTTAGTTGGCTTTAGTCTCCTGTTCACTAAAAGCCCCTGTTGCTGATGTGTGTCTAAACCAAACACCGTCACTGTAATCTGCACTTTGACCAGGCCTGCCGTCCAAATCCCAACCACACAGTACAAGCCGCGTGCATCTGTACAGCCTGGCTACAGAGGTGCGCCGCGCAAAGTATATTTGTCTCACCTCATCCACCCAATTATCCAGACTTTAGGAAGGAGGCGGCGGCGGCGGCGGCATCAGTGGCGGGGCACTTTGTTTGATTCTGCCTCCACATTTCAGAGTTCTCGCTACAGAAAGCGTTCCGCCTGCGGACTTTATTCAAATAAGGCTTACATGCCGTTTTCAAGGTGAGGCGAAAAAACAACAGACGTCTTTCTCTGCAGTCGGATCGACGAGCCGCCTTCCCTTTTTCACGAAAACAAAAACCAACATTTGCGTATATTCTCGCGGGCAAACGCGCTTCTTCTGCCGCACCTGTGACGCCGCTTCCAAAGTCATAGTCGAGGGTCTAATGCGCTCATTATAGCTCGGCGCCGACGCCGGCTGACACGTCGCCTCGCCGAGGAAGAAGCTGATTAAAAGTTTTAACATCCCTCTAACTGCTCATTATAACGAGGGAATGAACTCCTAGAAAACCTCGCGCACACTTCAGCCCCGAGGCTGCGCGGGGGGGCTCCGTTTGTCGAGAGAACGGCAAACAATTTTAAAGCCGCTGCAACTTTTCTGCCATGTTGTACGTGTCGCACCTGTGGGTACTCGCTTTCTTTTCATTCTATGTGCGGCTGTGTAAACCCCCGGGCCTTTGCGCGCCGCTCCACTTGAGCTGTTGATTTCTGCGCTCGGATCGTCTCACCTGTCGCCTGTTTCGCCGCCGCCGCCACCGCCAAAAAAAAAAAAAAAAACATGAAAAAGTTCTTCAAGCCAAGTGTTGCGAGCAGGACGACATCTAAAGGAAAAGTGCCCGGCCGACCTTGAGTCTCCTCATGAAAGTCAAGTAACTCTCAAAGATTCAGCTCGACATCATAAATAGAAGCTCCTAGACCCTGAGGAGGATTGTCATTGGTGGTGCCGGCAGCTGCTAGAAGCCCAGTGAAGACAAATTGGTCCCAGATGAGCAACCAGATTTTTTTTTAAAAAACACACACGCATACACACACATACACAAGCACATGCACATGCACATGCACATGCACATGCAAGTCAGAGGCTTCACCTAAATTTGCAATTCTTTCATGGTTTAAAATTCTAATCAAGCCCTCCTGGGGATTTACGTCCAACCATCTGTGGCTGATATAAAGGTTCCATGATGCCATTTGGTTACTTTCCCATCCGCTTTTGTTGCAGTCCAGTTCTGAGGTTGAACTGACTCAACAGTGTCGACTAAAGATTGGAAACGGATTGTGACTATAGCCGTTTTTTTTATTCACTTTTACCTGATATCCTTATGTAATACCAGTCCCTAGTATCTTGTGCTTTGTTGAATTGTGTGAAATGTGCCTTTTCCAGCGAGTTGATGAAAAAATATGAATACAAATATTACAAATATTAAAAGTATAGACTATATCCAAAGGAAACTTAAATGCAGCTTGGCTATCCTCTGTATTGCAAATGAGGTGTTAGAAGAAAGTAGGTGAATTGGTGGTTTAAAAAAAAAAAAGTGTCTTCAGGCAAATTGTCCCATTGTAGCTGTCACTCCAGTCAGACGAGATAGAATCGCCCCGAGGAGCAGGATCAGGAGCTTAGACTTGTGGAAGATGCTCGGAGGAGGAAAACTGCTTTCTTCAGAAAAACTCACTTAATTGAGCAAGCTCGTCACAGAATTCTGTCAATCTAAAGTTTCCACACCTTTCAGAGGTTAAGAGCTTTGTTTGGATTGTTTGACTGTTTTTTACAAAAGCGCAACACAGATTCTATTGGCGAGACGAAGGCAGCAGCAGAGAACAAACAGCTATTCATCCTTCAGCCTCGACACCACAAACACAGCATGTCAAGGAAGTTGCTCCGCCAGGCCGCAGATGGTATCCATCACAGGCATTTACCACTAAATAACTGATTGCTTCCCCCATGGTTCATCCAGTGTCCCACTGCCTGCAGCCGTACTTGGGCTCCTTCATCCACCAGCTGCTGCAAGCTACCTCTACTTCTACTTGTACTTCTTCTCTGCGTGTAAAACTCTCTCCTTCCCATCGCTTCCCTCTCCCGGCTCCGTTACGAAGCCGTTTGCGTTCAGCCTCCACGCGCGTCTTTCACTTCCTGGCTTTGCGGGAACCTTTTTGCCCCACGTCGAGACCTGTGGGCTGAAATTAGTGGCTCCGCTTGATATACACTGCGTGTTGTCTGCCTCTTTTCCCACATCCTTTTTCTTTTTATAAAGAGATTTCTTGGAGAGTTTTGATCAGGGAAGGTAAAATCTGGGTTCAAGCTTTGAGAACCTGTGTGTGTCGGTTTTATGTGAGCACACAAAGAAGGTTGTGGGCACTAACTCTCTTTTTGAGTGGTGGAAGATCCGCTTCCACACAAGTCTGTGAAAATTGAATTGCCTCCAGTACATTGCATATTGAATTCAATTTCCAATTGAAGGGAGATTTATCAGCAAATCTTTAGTGAAGACTTCTTTGTCCCAAATAATTCACACTTAAAATGGTGTTTGTCTATTTTTTAGATCAACAGTCAGAAGCAATAAAACAATAATAACTGATCACATTTTAAATATTGCCGTATTTCAGGTGTTGGAAGAAGAACAGATTGAGTTCTGGGGTTCTTGACTTCAGGAAAACGGACCGTTCTGTGGTCTGACGGTTGTCAGCAGCAGCAGCGGAGACCTCGTGATATCGCTAGCCCGGATGCGCGTACTAATGCTGTTCTGGGTGTTTTAATACGCCGCTGCAGAGAACCTTCTGTCCCAGCCATGCAATCTGACGGTGCGTCTGGTTTGGATAACTATTATTGATGTCTCGTAATTGGCTCCCAAAGTTAAAGGAAGAAATAATGAAACAAGTGTTCACGGTCGCTCGCTTCCTGAGATGCCCAGAGGAAATGAAGTTTGTGTTGTTTTGCTGCAGAGAGGGAGCTACTGATGATGGAAGCTGCCCACGAGCAAAGTGAGGACATGTTGCTTGATTGGCCTTCTCGGGTGACTGAGAGCGGAACTAGATTGAGTCGAGTGCGTGTGAGGCAGCAAACCTGGTGCAGCTAAACTGTGGCAGCTGGCCTTATTGCACTGTACTGAGCTGGTGTTAGTTAGCGCATGTGTTTTTTTTTCCTTGTGGGGTTTTGTTTTTATTTATCAATTTATTTTAATTGGGCCGGAAAAATCGAATTCCCCCAAAACCTGCGTGGGCAGAATAGTAATCACCTGTTTTAACGTCACCGTAACGATAATGTGTTTCGCCCATGGTCTCTGGTTTATTACAGCTCCAATAAATCAAAATATTATGATTATGTGCAAAAACATTTGTCTTTGTAATGATGGCACTGTAAGACTCGCCACAACACGCTGCCCTGCTCAGTCATCTGTTTGGTTGCTGTTCTGTTTTCTTTCTCTACAAGAATGATGACTTTTCGGATAGTTTTGAAGGAAAAAACACTTGAAGTTACTTAAAAACTCTTCCATTTTGTTTTTTTTGTTTTTTTTTTGTAACCAAATGAATTCAGGAGCATAGACTGGAGGAAGGCAGCTGCTCGTGTGCGAACTTGAAAACGAAGCTCTCCCCTTTCTGAAAAATGAGCGCCGGCCTGCAACTTTTGTTTGTCTGCGGTTGACGTGAATGTACTCAACATGTTTACTCAAGTGTGCATGCGCCCAGTTAATCTTGTGGATAAGAGTCGGCAGAGAGGCGAAGGCTCCTCCCCGTTGCCGTCCCTCAGGCCATAAAGAGGTGTTTAGCCAGTCCAGGTGATGGATGGTAATGACCCGCACTAGCGCAACAAACCAGTGGGTGGCGACGCCAGCAGCTAGCTTGTGGGACAAGTCCAGACTGAGAATTAGCCTCGCTACCCTTTTCTCTTCAAGAATCTGTCAGAAGTAAAATCAAAAGGCGTAATTATTTGCGGAACAATTGCATCCGCACAACAGACGACGTTTCATATATTGTAATTTTACTTTTTTATTAAGGTGTTCTAGTTTTCTTATTTTTGGCCTTTTGCCTTGAATTTAAAAAAGTTTGAAAACCCAATTATCTGTTGGCGGGTTTTGCATCTGCAATCTTCTTCCTTTCTTTCAAGAGTTCTGAATCCTCATAGCTAGTCAGTTTTCAGCCTGCCGTTCGGAATTGTGACTGTCCTGACATGCATATCAAACAATAAAACAACAACATTATGCTATAAATGTGCCCTTTAATTACTTTTAAAACTCTAGTGCGTACACGTGCTGTTTCCCACCATGGATCGTGGAAAAGCTGCTCTCCCCCCGTCATCGGGCGACCCCGCAGCTTCTCGTCTCGGCTTTATTTGCATAATAAATGCAATCACCCCGACCGTCAAGCACTTTATGAAGTCATGCATTTATTTTAATTAAATCAGAAAATCATGAATAGTTCATCTGACTCTTGCGCACAACCGCATTTGCATAAAATGCCGTAATGCACCGAGCGGCGGGAGTCAGGAGCCCAGCAGGCGGCCGAGTGGATGGCACTATTATCTCATCCCTGGAATGTGACATTTAACCAAATGGCGCCAGAATATCTAAAACTTTCTTCTTCTTCTTTTTTTTCTCAGAACAATAATGACTTTTTTTCATTCACAACATGACAAATAGTTGGGGTTTTTTGCTCCTCTTTTCATCGATCGTCTTCGTCTTCTTCTCCTTCTTCTTCTTCTTCGCCGCTGTCCTCAGCGCCGCCACCCAATAATCTCCTTGTGCACTGAAAAGGTCAGCTATTCTGGAACTCTTTGTTGCTCCTGCCAATGAAGCCTTTTCCTCTCTTTGTTATGACGGCTAAAAATTGGTGTCATCCGCCCGCTTTTGGTACTCAAGCTAAAGGCCTTTGGATCACTCGCGCTGTACGAATCCCATTTGAATGAAAGGGGCCGGCCGAGCGGAACTTAAGCGGCAGCACCTCAGTGTGAGAATGGGCGGCTGGGGTGTCAACGCCGGCTCTTCCCTCCGCAACTCCATCACGGTCACGTTTGCGTCAGCCGCCGCGACTCTGCTGTCACCCGACCACCAACGTCCGGAAGTACCGCGGCATTCCGCTGATTAGCTGGTTCGCTCCTCATGGACCCGACTAATCACATTCATCATGGATGAGAAGCCTGATGTATTGGAGATTAGATCAGTCAACACTCATCTCTGTTGAATAAGTGATTCCTTGCGAAGCAGGAAACCTTCCACATGAGAGGATTGGCAATCACTTTGTGGCCAACAAAGCATTTCATTTTCACGCATGGAATGGTCCGATATTAACATTTGTCTAAGTCCAAATGATCTTAGCATATTGCTCCGGGTTGTCATTATTCACGCATTGCCTGCAATGAGGATTTTTTTTTTTTTTTGGCTGCAAGTGCCATGTTTTAAACATGACCTAATTTAATTCAGCCCTCATTAAGCTTCAGAGTTAGTTTTAGTTTTGGGTTTGTTTGTTTGTTTTTTTCTGTTTTTTTTATTTCTTTTGGCCATTTTAAATCTCAGTCCTCCTGCAGGAATCAAGCTGAATTGTGTTTGCTTACCGGAATTTTTCTACACTTGCATATTCTAGATATTGTGTATTTGTCTTGTTTTCCATTTGCCACTGTGAATGAATTTACAGGTTTTGCACCCACCCAGATTATTTCCAAGGCTTGAGATCGTGTTTTGAATTGAACGGTGATCAGTTTGTTTCCCTGTTGGCCATCTTAATTATAACCTTCACCGTCATGAAACTTTTTGTACAGATGCATTGATTGGAGCCACGATGACTTCCGGGGGCGATGTATCAATCATTTTTCAGTTTTGGTGAATGAGCAGGGTTTGGAAGCGCCAGGTGCTGCTCATTCACACTTCACACGGTCAGCTGTGTACGAGAGAGCTCAGCCACAAATGATGAGGGGGTAGACATGCCAGCAACCACGGGTGGAGTGAGGGAATCCAGTTATTGTTGAAAAAGTGTCTCTGTGGTTTCGCTCGAAAGCACCAATTAGCTCACCCACGCCTCGGAATCCTCCTCCTGCTGGAACGAGCCACGTTTTTGCGTATCGTATGAATTCAGACGAGTCAGCAAACTGATCAGCTTCATGCCTCCGTTACAAACACGGCAAGGTGGTAAGGCAAAGTATAACCTGATTTTTGGGGGTGATTGTCTTGGTTTAGAACTGACCATTCAACCAGACATTGGGCTCACTCTTGCTACAGGGATGGTCGTTTGCAGCGCGTCTCATAAATGAATACTCTGCAAAGTGTCCAATGCAATAAAATAGTAAAAAGCACCGGGCACAGATACGAGCGAGGTACCTGTGGACAGAACTGAAGGAGCAGTAGAAGGTTCAGTGTCACTTCAGGAAAAATGCTAACACAACGGTTGTGTTTTTACTAGCTGAAATAGTCGAATATCGTTCTCTGCAGTTATTTGCTGCGATGATATGATATAGTGTGCTGGCATTTGGCTTCGTTGTATTGTCATCAATATTTTTACAGCCATACGGAACGTTTATTATACTCTTCGACTCAGCGGGCGGACTGCATAAACATTGAGGGTTTTTTTCTTTTTCAGCCTTCTGGGTCAGTCTTATTCAAATGTGGCATTTCAGATAAGCATTGAATAAATGCAGTTTGGAATGCCAGCTACTAGTGGGCACCTGCTCCTTTTCTGCCTTTGTTCTGAAACATTTCCATTATTGACTTCACAAAGAGGCTCACATACATTTCTTTCCCCCGTTTATGTGCAAACAAAAGACAGGAAATCCAGGGCGCACCTGAGCCCTGCCAAAACCATTTAGAGCTGCATTTCATCAAAACCTGCGTTCTTTGGCCATTGGACAAACAATTGTTCTGCATTGTTTTCACCACCTCGGTCAGAATATAACAATTTATTCGGAGCGCCGGGTCATTCCGGTGGTTGTGGCACATCTGAATCATCATTCGGAAAAGTTGCGCGCCGCCGTGGCTCTCGCCAACCGCCCCTGAATCCTCCTTTTGACTCTGCTGCGCATCTTTTGAACAGACCTGCCGCCTCCTGCCACGCGAGACCGCCCCCCGGGGTGCAAGACAGTGTTTGTGGGCGGACTCCCGGAGAACTCCACGGAGCAGCTCATCATGGAGCTGTTCGGACAGTGCGGCGACATCACGGCCATCCGCAAGAGCAAGAAGAACTTCTGCCATATCCGCTTCGCCGACGAGTTCACTGTGGACAAGGCTCTGTTCCTGTCAGGTACGCTTTCAGCGGTGCAACTATTGCAAGTGGAAAGTCATGTGGGTTTTGTTTTTGGGTTTTTTTTTTGCCCGAAGACTGCGGCGGAAAATAAACGAGAGCGCTCGGAGACCGTTCGTACGTCGCGTCCTCGCCTCCCAATGTTCCCGAGTTGTGGGAAACAATTGTTTCATCTTCACAAGTCCACAGGGAGGTGTGACTTGTAGAGAAGAAAGATGAGTGCACAGTTCCTTTTTTTGAAATGGGAGGAGGGGACTGGTGGAAGTGTCAACCAAGAATTTGTTTCCTGAAATGAAAATCACCAGTTGGCCCGTGAAGTTAGTGGTGTCTTAAGTTTTAGTGCGTTATGAGTCAAATGCCGCATTGCAGAAGATGTGAGCTGTTTGAAAGAACTCAAAGTTTTCTGTTAGTAAAGTTCATCAGCAGATTCACTTGGAGCCATTGAAATCTCTGAGTAGATTTTCACTGACCTTTAGATGTCAGCGTGTTGAGGGTCCTTCACACCGCCTGTTAATTGAGAACCCCGATTCATGACGTCTCCCCCATTGAAAAAATAAGAACTAGAGGCTGTTATATAACTTGACCATTCTAACCGTGTCAAACACACCCCAAACTATGTTTTTTTTTTTAGGAAAAATTGTCAATAATTTAAATTGGTGGCCAGAGCAGCAGCGTTAATATTCATTCAATTATTAAAGAGACTGGCGTTGCTGTGTTGAGCTCACTAAAAGAGCATATTATATAACTGGATTGGGAATTTGGAGCGAGGGGGAGTCGAGATGTGCTAAACTAGCAGCTTCTCGGTCTTCGTGGCTCCACTGGCTTTTATCAGAAATAAACATTAGTGCGCCGCACCGCCTGACGGTCATAACGGAGGAGAAAATAAAGGGGCTTCTGCTTTATAGCGTCCTCTTTTTCTTTTCTTTTTTTTATCTGCATGTACAGACATCGCAACGTTATGTGATGTCTCTCCAACCGGGCTCTCGCTCACACACACACACACACACACACACACACACACACACTGTACAGACACAGCGGTCCAGCTCTCTGAGATGTGGTCGTTTTAAATATTGAAGTATTGCTGGATGGGAAGCCTGAGGCGGAGAGAGTGGTCTGATGCAGAAGCCCTCAGACTCTGAGGCGTTTCTCCTCTTCTTTTTTTTTTTTCTTTTTTTTGTTTGCATCTGCCGCGCTCTCTGTTTGACATTGTGGTCAGCCTCACTCAAAAGTACGGCAGGTATCATTAAGGCGTGGGTGTCAACAGAGCAACACACGAGTACGACAAGACTCTCACTGATCGTTTCAGCCGGTGAGCTCACCGCTGTTTTTTTGGGGCGTCGTTTTTACTTTGCTCGCTCCGTAAAGTTCTGATTTTCATGTGAAACCACTTTTTTTCTTTTTTTTTTCTTTTTTAATTGGCGCAGAAAGAAACATGCAGCTGTACAGCAAATCCTCCCTGTGTTGCTTTTCAGCCTCTTATCCCTTATATTTCAGGTCTGCACCCTCAGGCCTGGTTTCCATTTGCATTAAAACATACCTCACTTAGTTAGTGCATTGATCATTATGGGGTAATGTGCGCTAGAAGAATTTGCATTGCGGGTATGAGGGTAACAAACTGGAAGACTTGTGATAAAGCCAGAAGGCAGTTAAAAAAAAAAAAAAAAAAAGTGTGATAGTAGTGATGATAGTATCTGGTCTGGATTTTGAAGTCAGTGAGTCACATCGCAGGCATGGCAGGGTTTGTGGGAAATAGATGGTGCAAAATTTAGTAATACAAAAGTGACAAAAACAACAACAATTTTTATCACACATCAGTAGTAAGAAATAAAAATGGTTGGTCCTCTATTAATAGAATTTTTCATTTCAGAGAAAAGAACTAAACGGCGGTGAAATCTTTTTCACAGAGCCGGCCTCTTTAGCCCGGCCCAATAACCGCATGTCTGCTATGGATTTAACGTCTCTTAGTCACACTGCACGGAGATTTACGCCTCATTTGATCCATTCAGCTGATAGTTTTCCCCTCCTCCTTCTCCTCCTCTCACCTTCTAGCCTTTGGCTTCTGGACATTAAAAAAAGGAAAAAAAAATCTCTGTTCCTCCGGCAGGTTATCGCGTCCGCCTGGGCTCCAGCACGGACAAGAAAGACACGGGTCGCCTCCACGTGGACTTTGCTCAGGCCAGGGACGACCTGTACGAGTGGGAGTGTCGCCAGCGCATGCTGGCCCGGGAGGAGCGGCACCGGCGCAGGATAGAGGAAGACCGCCTTCGACCGCCGTCGCCTCCGCCCATCGTGCACTACTCTGAGCACGAGTGCAGCCAGCTGGGCGACAAGATCAAAGGTTGGCAAGGAGTGTGCGCAAAAAAAATAAAACATAAAGAAAATTGCATGCGTAAAGTTGTAGTCGGGAATATTCAGAAAAAATGAATGCTAACGGTAACATCGGCTGCTAAAAACCAGAGACCTGTGATTTTCATTTTCAGGAATAACAGCACAGGATAAATACCAGCAGGGGTGGCCTCTCACTTCTAGTTGGCTTTGAAGGTCACCGAGGAGGTGCACGGGGGCAGTTACAAAACTACAACTTGCTTCTTCTTCTTTTTTAGAAATTCATAGATGCACAAGAGTCGATAAAGGCTAAAAGCCACGAGCCAAGGCAGTGCTGCTCCTCATCTGCAGCCAGAGTGCACTGCTAATATCGCTTTGGACTCGAAGGGCTTTGTTGTCGTAGGGCATTTTTACAGAAGCTGGCAAAGCTACCGTGTAACCACTCCCTCTGGCCCCTCTGGCCTCAGTACATGTTCCCCACTTGTTTGCTTTTTCAGTCCGTTCATTCACTTTCCTGCTCCGCTTCTCGTCCTCTCGCCCCTGCTCTTCGTCGAGCTTCTGGCTGAATAAACACGCTCGCCTAATAAGCACTGACACTTCCAGGTCTCAGCGTAACAAAATGGCTGTGGGTTTTACTTTCCTTCCCTTGCACTGTCTGATTCCTTTTCTCAGCCGTCTTCTATAAAAAAAAAAAAAAAAAAATGCCTTGCGCTGTTACAGTCATGGCAATTTACTACTCGCACAGCTTTTTTTTTTTTTTCTTTCGTTTAATCTTTCGCCAAAGCAGTTAAAATGATGGGCAATTGTCACGACTAGTGGATGTAGTCCTGCATCTGGACTTAATGACCCTTTTGATGAAGAGCCTGCTTCTCAGGTTTTAATGTGGCGTCTGAAGTTGCTCCATGGTTGAAAAACAGGACAGTCTGTCAGACAGTTTGGACAGTTCTATTTTTTTCCCTTTTATTTAGTTACACTGTTCCCTTGTTCTCCTTCTGTCCTGCAAAGTTATTTTTAACCTTTATTTGAGCCGCACCCGCCTCACGTAAATCTACGCCTCCCTTCGGTTTTTTCCCCTTTAAAATTTGTCGCCGTTCGTCCAGAAACCTCACGCGGTGACTGTCGATCTCTCTCTGGCTCCCGCCCTCAGACGACGGCAAGTTCCCCGAGGCCGTGCGCGTCCTCCTGACGTGGCTGGAGAGGGGCGAGGTCAACCGGCGGAACGCCAACAACTTCTACTCCATGATCCAGTCGTCCAACGGCCACATCCGGCGGCTGACCAGCGAGAAGATTCAGCACGAGAAGGAGATGGAGGAGGCCAAGGAGAAGTTCAAGACCTCGCTGGCCGGCATCGTGGCTCAGTGTAAGTTCAGTGTTTCTCCGCAGGCAGAAACTAAAGGCGGCACACTTTCGGCGGTGGGTTCGGCGGGGATCCTCAGTTGTTAGAAAGGGTAACTGGCATCGAGCTCACTGTAAGATTGCGTAGCGGTCCCGTCATCCTTGTTAAACAGTAGACGAGCTGGACGAGAGTAAGAGGCCAAACGGTGCTTGGCCAAGTCCCCACTGGACAAAACACAACAGCGACAGTTTTTATCCAAGCGCTGCTCAGCTCAGTCGATATTTTACTGCGAACGTTGCGGTTGCATAAGTATGACACCACTCCAGTCAAGCACAGAGCACGAGCACCAACACGCGCTGCAGTCCAAGGGCGCTGAGTTGCGTTTTGTTTACTGGGAGACTTGGAGGTAAGTTGTTGACGTCACCACGTCGCTCCACACCACCGGCTCATTTCTCACTCCAGTGCTGGGCGGGAAGCCCTGGCGCCTCGAGTCCACAGCGGCCCTTTAATCAGGTTTCCCTCGAAACGAACCCCCGTAAGTATCGCAACATGTCCATTGCATGAGTGCCAGTAAAGAGCACGCTCCACTCCACCCAAAGCTGAAGGTACAGTACACTCTTCCTTACCGACTGCAACAACTGACGGTGGGGCTGGAGTCACATCTTTTATTTTTTTATTTTTTTCCTCTCCCTGAATTTCAGCATGCATGTCAAAATGTCCGTGAATCCTTGAATGAGGGGCGCATTCCTCCATCTTTGTTTTGGCCATTTTTCCACATTCAGCAGCTACAGAAGATACCTCACCCTCACGTAATGAAAGCCACTGCGTCGTACAACCGCCGCACAACTCTAAAGATCTGAAAAGGCCTGAAACCTTTTTCCGGTCTAGCTCACGCCACCTTTTATCTGCTCCATCAAATTGCAGTGCTGCTGCGACGACGCCATCGATCCTTGCAATGTTCCTTCAGTGCTCCGCAAAAAAAAAAAAAAGCAGGCGCACGGACACTTAGCCGGTGGTCATATTGACTCTGTGCATTAGGACCGCCGGGATGCGCAGGCCACTCGAGCGCCACTCCCCCATGACGGCAAACAAGACACCTAGGGGACAGGGGGGCGGGGGGGCAGTGACACGACTGCAGCCGCTGAAACACTGTGCACCTCTCCCTGGCTCTGCCTTCTGCATTTGCAGTGTTTTCTGAAAAAAGAAAAGGTTCCTCTACAGCGGCAACGTATTGCTAACGCCGTCTTCCTGTGTAAGTCGTGAGGTCACATCAAGGGCCACGCTTCATTGGCTCCCACATCATCAATGTCAGTGCGGTAGCTGAAAACAGCAGCCTTTGGTTTTGGATAAAAAAAAAAAAAGACCTTCTTAAAGTGGCAGCCCTGCTTGAAGACGGTGTCCCTGTCACAGTGGCCAGCAGCCGAGACGCACAGTGGCCAACGGTTGGCGTCGCGCTAAGTGGTTTATTGTTAAACGGCGCAGAGAGTCTCCAGTCACGCTATCTGTCGGCGCCGCGTGAGCCGCCGCGAAAGCAACAAGGATTTATGTCAACGCCGCCCCCCCCCTCCCCCCAGTTGCCGTGTTTCTGCAACAACTCGCTCCAAAGTTTCAACTAATTTAAATGCTAATATGTTTGAGGCACATCTGAGGCTGATAGGGCTGTTGTCAACAGGAATGCAGCGGAAGGTTGCTGGTGTTTATTCCTGGAAAATGAAAAGAATACGCGGCGGTGAATTGAGGGCAGTCCAGCTGCTGCACGCTCAGAGGCGTGATTCACTTCATCAGAAATGAAAAATAGAGGGGGGAAAAAAAGAGTTTCTTCTTGAGTCATGTTCTATTTAGTATTTTTCCTAAGAAATGTTAATGTGGGCCACTTTTTTGAATCCTGAATGATCCATTTGCATCATGTATAATTCAGGTCGGTTAGAAAAATATATGATTTATTGAAGTTTTGCATGCGGGGACTGTCTCACCAGTTATCCACAAGATGATGCTGTGGCATCAGCCGGTAAGTAGGATACACACTTGGATTCACACATCTAAAGCCTCACACACACACACACACACACACACACACACACACACACACACACACACACAAACAGCAGGGGTGGGCGATCTGATCACAAAGTAATGTCACAATACAATTTAAGGTGATTCTGCTATATGCTTGTATTTTTTGAGAAGATGACAATAAATTATTTTCAACACTTTCACAAAACTAAGCACAAACAAACAGCCGGTAAAACACCAGTAGAAGCCCTACTATAAACTGTGGTGTCTTTGGAGCCCCCCAGTATGGCTCACCCCTAACGCGCGCACACACACACACACACACACACACACACACACACACGCAGTTCTTTACACCCCTAGTTGACTCCACTTTCTCACTCCTCTGCTCCCTCCCACCTGCCCTCTGTCTTTCTCTGTCTCTCTCTGTCTCTGGATGGTCTCTGGTCCTCCTCCCTCTCCCCGCATCCTGCCACAGTTGAACAGATTGTGTCTGTATTCCAAGCTGCTTCCAAACAAAAGGCATGGGACCATTTCTCCAAAGCTCAGCGCAAGAACCTGGATATGTGGCGCAAACAAGTCGAGGTTAGTACTTACCGCTGTCATTCAGATGGTTTGAAAAGAGCAATTGGATATATTTTTTTTTCCTCCTCTTAGCAGTTTATCCAGTCTGTTTAATGCCTGCTTCACTGTTTTGAATTTCTCAACAAAAGTTAGATTGCCTCCGTTAAAGGCCACGAAATGATTTGGTTTTGATGAAGCGAATGAAAGAGTGAAATCTGAGGTTTTTGAGGTTTTTTTAAGAGCGCGCTGCTCGTTACAGTAAGTACTTACTGAATGAAGCCCAGAACTGGGGGTTTGGCTGCACTTCAGCCAGTATGAGATTCAGGCCCCACCTCCTCCCCCCCCTCCTCCCCTCCTCTTTTCGGTGCCACAAGGAACAGGGTGAGTTTTGCCTCTTGCAGGGCGTCCAGGATGAAAGGTAACTCCATCACAACCCCGTCCGCACCAGCACATTTGAAGGGATTGTTAAAAGAGAAATAGCTTCGTGACTACATTGACTTCTTTTTTTTTTTTTCCAAAAATGTTCTCTTGCTCTTTCTTCTCATGTTTTTGCCAAGTGTAATGGAGGAACAATGACGACTTGTACTGTAGGGGTCAGGAGTTGTGGTGCAGTCGAGGGTCTAGTGGGCCGCATTTGATCAGTTTTCACGGTTGGTAAGTCGTGATTCTGAAGTGGGAAAACGGTGCATCCTTGTACTTTAGAGTCCGACATAGACACGCAACTCACGTAAAAAACTGAAAAAAACAAAACAAAACGGGAATCTGTGCGGCAGAGTCTTTCAAAGGTAGGTGTAGGTGTAAGTCAAATCATGGCTGCAGTGCAAGAACTTGTCACGTTTGTAATAACACAAACACACCGACTGACGGAGACCGGCTGTACCGGTATATGCTTTTAAGTGCATGGCCACTTGAGTAATAACCTACTGGGGGAGGGGGTTTCCCATTCACTGACCACCGCTCCCCAGAGACGCATCTCTAGCAGGGTATTTACAGCTTGAGTCACGCAGATGCAGGCAGTTGGTTTCCGTCCCACTTCGGGGCTTCGCTTTAGCCGTCGAGGTGCCGCATCCAGGCTGCACTCACCAGGGGACTAACAAGCAGGACTGCAGGTCCACTGTGGGTGGACGACCAGTATTATTACGTGTATCCGCCCCACAGTGCGCTGCCACCAGCGTGCCCTTTAAGTCACATCCTGCTTCAAACAGTTTATGCCGTTTTCTCCCTCAGACACTTTTATAAATGGGGGTGTTTGTTCTTACTCACGCGGTTATGAGACACAGAAGTGCGCACATTCCCGAGGCTTTAAAGTGATAGTGGAAAATTTCTCAGATGACCAAAACGCTGATAACGTATCAGGCTCTGCCAGTAAAGTTTAACCCTCTGATTCATGTTTCAGGGGGAAGTGGTTGGTCAATAGTCGGAGTGTGGTCATCACTGCAGCAGGCATTTTTCTCATTTTCTTTCACCAGTGGTCCAATTCCTTTCGCTTCATGCTGAGGAGTTGTAGGTCATAGCTGAAATCCACTGACTTTAGGTTATATATGGCCGAGTATTACTGCCAGCGCTTTGCCGTCATAAATTCCCTGCGAGGGTCAGTGGCCTAAGATGTTATGAAGCGAAACTGGAAGTTGGTGCTGCTTCCCGAGAGCTTTTCTACGACACGGCTTCAAATGTGCAAAATCCTCTTCACCGGTGCTCCTAACAGCAACCTGTGCATCTCGTCTGTCAGCGAGCTCCTCAGAAATGAGGGGAAAATCCACCATTTCATTCATTCGCCCGCTCCACTTTTCAGAAAATGTTTTCCCAAACACTTCCTCACCCCCCCGGCCAGGTGTTTGCCCCGACCTCTGAGTCTCTCGGCCGGCCGCCTTGTTTTCATCACCTTCCAAATATGTGCAAGGTGCGGCGTCAGACTTAGCAGGAAGCTACAGCCGGTGCTCTTGCTGGAGGCTGTAAACAGAGGGGGTTGAAAATGCCCTTTTCCTGGAGATCTGTTGAGTTTGTTGCACTGTGTTAAGCCGCTCGTCTGGAGTCCCAGATAAGAAAAAAATAATAAACTTGGAAGTGGTACGTGGCAGTGGTGGTGGCACAGCACAGTATTTGACGCAGAATGCGGCTGGATGCAGGACACCGCCACGGCGGCTGTGCACGCGTTTTCTCCGCGGCCACGTGCAGCAGCACAGCGCAGCCTTTGGCCGCCGTTACAGGACGCAGGTGAGCGAGTGCAGCGGTTCAGGGGCAGTTTATCAGCAGGCTGGCGGCCCATTTCTCTCCCAGCCGCTGTATATTCAGGGAGATTCTGCAGCTCAGGGGTGAAATACAGCGGGACGGAGCAACAGCTTTGAGGCGCTTCAGCGAAAATCAGACAACAGCTGCCCGACACTATCTGGGTTTTGGGTTTTTTGTTTTTTTTTAAAGCAGCGCCTGCACTGACTGTATACTGTTGATTTGACAAGTTTTGTGTGTGTGTTGGTGTGTACACAGCGCGGTTCACGTGCACCAGATGGTCGTGCGTCTGCATGCGTTTGTGTGTTGAGTACCTGTTTGACCTCTGCCTCGGGCTCAGACTGATAATGTCAGCTGACAGATGGCTCCAAGTTTATTCAGTCCGGGGCGCCGCTCTGCTTCCTCTGGGGATTTTTTTTTCTCCCCCTTTTTTTTCCCATCCCAGCCAGCCTGTTTCTCCTGTATCTGCCGCCACCACTGCTGATGAGGCGTTCCAGCCGCCGTTGTCTTATATACGTGTGTATGTGTCGTATCAGGAGGCCACTGGCTTTAAACACCATGTATAGGCGGGAACATTTCCGATTTTCATCTGACTTGATTTTCAGATGCTTGTTATGTAAATCACCGTCAGAGTCTCTCGAGGCAGTGGCGCTTTTCTGAAGGTGAGTGAAGTGATACTTGTTATGCGGAAGCCTCGTAAAAGAAAAAAAACACCTGAAGTGAAGTGGACCTGGTGGAATCAAGGCAGTCGGTGTTGACGACTTTGCGAGTTATGGAAAGTTTCTGAAACTGAAAGCGATGCTTCAAATATTAGAGATTAGGAAAAACAGTCGTGTTATCTCTTTTTTTGGCACCCAACCATTTTCACATGCATGTCAGTCATTGTTAACCATCACTTTTCAGCCGTGCGCTCTCTTTCTCCCCCTTTCCTCGACGACTGTCCGCATCTCACCTCTGTCCTTGCGCGTCACTGGCGTCCTCACAGCAGTTTGCGCCGAGCAGCAACCGAGGTCAAGGCAAAGATTCTGCAGTTTGTTTGGCTTTTCTCTTGACTCTCACCCAGGTGATTTGCTGCCACTCCCACCTCCCCCCCCAACCGTTCTCTGATTGCTGGTCATTATTGATTGTGTCCTTGCAGGGCTGGACTGAAGTGAAGGTTATCAGTACATTAGGTACAGTCAGGCCTTCAGATGAGCGCCTGCCCAGAACCTGCGATAATGGGCCTTTTGCCAATATTTTCAAAACTCATTTGTTGAGTTAATGTGGTCATTTCTTAAACTGATGGTGAAAAAAAAAATCATTTATCAACCGCCAGTGACAATAAAGATATAACTCAGTGCGGACCATCTGTTTTCTCTTCATCTCCTCGCCCTCTTACTAAATGGATCTCCTTTTTTTAGAGTTGATACTCAACCACGGATTCTAAAGTGCCCGACCACACTGGGCGCCCACTGAAACATGCATCAGCCACAGACCTCTGCCTCCCTCACGTACCCTCCTCCTCCTCCTCCGCTTGTGTTTTGCAGGAGATCAGGAACCTGCACAACGAGCAGCTGATGGGCATCAGGCGGGAGGAGGAGATGGAGATGTCGGACGACGACATGGAGGACGCTCCCGACAGCAAGGACTCGGAGGACTCAGGTAGGGACGTGAGCGCGCTCTCGGGCTCAGCCCGTCTTTGTCAGTAGCGTGACAGGCGGCTGGCATTGATGGCGATCTCTCCCAGAGGAGGAGCAGTGAGAGTCTCCATTAGACAGGTAGCTCCTCCTCCCCCGGAGCCTCGCACGCAAATCAACAATGAGAAAGTGTTGCGCCGTGATGCTTAACCAGGCACGTCCGCGCCCCCTAATAGTGAAGACGCAGTGACTTGCACAGCCTGTGTGTGTTTAGAGCGCTCGCAAGTGTCGCGCTAAATCACCTGACAGCTGACGCCTCTAATTTGATCAGGGAAAAAGCCAGTTTGTGTTTGCTGGAGCACTAAAAGCTCCCGGTGCCTGCTCGGCTGAATTTACACCACGGCTCTTGATTTATTGTCTTTAGAAGTGTTTGTTTTCTTCTTCTTTTTTTCTTTTTAACTTTCTGCTTACATCTCCTTTTTAAAAGTGACCCGTGTCTCTTTGCTGCTTTCACATTTGCATAAACCTTGCTGACGTTTGTAACAGGCTGAAATGCTGTTTTACAATTTGGCTACCGGCCCGGGAGAGGAAATGAGGCGGGGGCGGGGGCGGCGGAGGATCTGAATTAGACCGCTTGCAACCATATAGTGTGAATCCAGCTCGGCCGATCAGTCTGGAATAAGTTCCGACGGCGGCGGGTGTGGAGCCGTGACCACCGCAGTCTGCAGCGAGGCTACCACTTGCGAAAACTCTTGTTTGCGTTGAGGTTTAATCGCGGCCGATCTGCGCCGTGCGCACCGCCGCGCACGGCGCCGCTGCGACAGTTCCGGTGATGAGCATGCAAATGTATGCAAATGCTCTCATCACCGCAGCCTCGCTGTCATTAGCGTCGCTGTCAAGGTGGCGGTTGTCAGCGTCGCACTACCTGGCGTTGGTGTTAACAAGTTGACTCCAACACACACGCACACATAACTTGCCAACCTTAAAGCAAAGAGGCATGTTTGCCAGCTGTGCTTAAAAACACCTGTGTTTTGACTGCAGCCTCTTAAAAAGCGAATCGATGCTCCGCGCCTGACTCACGCGCCGAATACAAAACAACGCCGATGCCTGTAGGTGTGTGTGTGTTCGCGCGCGTGTGTCCGAGGTATCTGCCGGTCGATATCCTCGCCGCTTATATAACAGAAGGGGAATTGCTCAGAATCTAGCCAAGTGGTTGACACCTCCTCACAGTGCGTTGATGAGACTCCCGGATCGATGCCCCTCTTACCCCCACACCTTCATTTTCCCGGGGAGCAACGTGCGCACGCACAAACACAGCGGTGACACGCACACAACCAGTGGGCTGAACCAGCGAGAGTTCATTTGAGCCGCCGGGGGGGGGTCCGCTACGGTGGGCCGCCCGCGGCGCCGCGGGAACACCCACCCACACACACACAGACGTGCACACTCACGTGGTCACACTCAGCAGGGCGCTTATCTCAAAAGTCCAGTCAGCGTATTGAATTCTCCCAAAAGAGCTTCCAATCAAAGGGCCGCTGGAGGAGAGCTGAGCTAATAATACTGGACATCTCTGGGAGTGAGCAGGTCTCATATAATAATAACTACAGCCGTCTCCTCTCTATTTGCTCAGTAGGTCAGGTCAGGTGTCTGGGAAGAGCCTCTGGCGGGGGGAAGGAGAAAAAAAAGAAAATACCCGGGACGAAGTCAGCGTTGAAATTAAAAGCGTGTGACGAGACCTGCGGCGGCCGCCATCTTTGAGACGCTTCAGAAATCTCAACGGCCTTTTATACCCCCTGCAGATGTCAAACACTTTTCTATTAGTTTTCCATGCCGCGTGGTGGAGGATTCTGTTTCCTCTCAAATAATCCGTCTGCGATATTTGCCCGATGCTCTTTTAATTGGATAGAAGTCAGTCGAGATACAAGAAACAGGAAAAAAAGGAGCTGAATTTGTCGCACCAGTTAGGACGTGTCGGTGCTCAGGAACGATGAGACTCAGGTGCCGGGTTTACGCCTTTACTCCACCATCCAGATGGTGTGTGTGTGTGTGTGTGTGTGTGTGTACATATTTTTCCTGGACTCATTGACGTTACTTTCATTCTAAACTTTCCATGAGCTGAAGTGAAGCTGTAGTTTTTACCCTGCTTTGCAGAATTTCCCCGCCTGCTCTAATTGCAACACAATATTATCGGTTGCAACACGTACGTTGTGCTGTACGTTCTGGATGTTTTAATTATCGCCTTTTGATTTGGCCGTATAAAATATGTAGCTTTCACTTCAGACCAGCCGTGACGGATTAACACCCCGTAGTGTCGAGGTGCGAATTGAACACGTTTCATCCTTGCACATAATAGCACATAACGAGCGCCGGCGTTGTCCTTCCCCTCCCCCGCCCCGCCCTCCCTGCGGGGTCCCCTGCTACTTGTCATCCTGTAGGTGTCCTGCAAGCCGAAGCCTTGAAGGAGGAGAACGACTCGCTGCGCTGCCAGCTGGATGCCTACAGGAACGAAGTGGAGCTGCTCAAACAGGAGCAGGGCAAGAATCAGCCAATCAGGAGCGAGGAGGACAGCACGCACACGCAGCAGCTCAGCTTCCTGCAGCAGGCTCTGCAAGGCATGCAGAAGGTACCGGCCGTCTCTCTCTCTCTCTCTCTCTCTCTCTCTCTCTCTCTGTCTCTCTCTCTCTCTCTTTCTCTCTCTCTGTCTCTCTCTGTATCTCCTCACGCACACACAGAGTCTCTCTGTCTCTCTCTGATACTTTTTCCTGCCGTCCACTCAATAACTAATCTCAAATTCATTATTCCGACTGCTTCTTAAGAACAAGGTGGCTCAAGTTGTGTCATTAGATCTTCCAGACTGAGCGAGGCCAAGCTGAGGAACCTAATGGTCATTTATTCATCACTCAGCACTTTAAATTGTGTTATGCGGGCAGAAGAAGGAAGGCTGAAGCCCAGTGGTAGAGTGTTTAATCTTATCTGGAGAGTCTGCTGGAACTCTTCCCCGCAGCAGCACAGCCTCTCGGTGCTCCGAGTGGGTTTTTACGTTGGATTTTAGCAGGTAGAGGCGATTGGCACGGAGAATGTTTCTTGGAACGAACCCAAAGCTGCAAAAGCAATTTCAGCCTATTTACTCAAAGAGCACCCGGAGTTCTTTGTATCCAAATGAGGCCACATTAATCTGTATATTCTTTTTCTCTTCAAGCATAGGACAGAAAATGTCTGGCAGTAAGAAAAGACTTGTTTGTTTAGTTTTTTCTCTCAGAAAAAGACACCAAACCAGAAAAGATATCCGTAAAATGACTCATCAAAAATGACTGCACTAAAGACCAAACTTCTCACAACAAAACAGCCTTTGTCCACTTTTGGGCCAGTCTGTGAGATTTGGTAGCAAAGCCTATTGCAAACTATATGTCATCCTATGTTGTTATTCTGAATATACTTTTAACTCACTTTTATGCCAGTGGGTGCCTTTAAATGTTACAATTTGGGCCTTTTTCTTCTCTTCAATCTTCAATCAATCACATGTCACATGTCACATTTTTTTGTCATATGGTCTCATTATTGTGAGGGTGGGGATGTCCACCATGAGTTAAACATGTGATCTGTATTGATAGAGACACTCCTAGGCTGATGCTAGACAGAGGGATGACCCTAAAGGTCAACGGATGTATGGATCTTTGTTCAGAGTAAGAGGGAAACTGACGTATGATTGTAAACAACAGGCTTATATCTGTGAGATGCTGTAGCTGTGAATTTGTTTTCATGAACCCTTTCCTGACTGATACTAGACTTTTTTAGACTTTGCAATAAACTTATTGCCGTGCAGTCGGCAGAGATTCCTTCATCGTTTCCACAACGTTGCTGCACGACAAAACAAATCCCAACAGGCGATCATTTCCCTGCTTCACAGCTGAACTGCGTTGCTCTCGGGTCTGCGGCGTCACTGTCCCACCGTCCTCCTTTTTTCTTTGCAGCAACTGCTGAAAATGAGGGACGACTTGAAGCAGCGTGAGCTCGAGCTGGAGAAGAGTTTAGAGGACAAACTGCAGCTGAAGAGCCAAGTGCAAAACCTGAAGGAAGGTCTGCAGAAGCTCCAGAACTCGCACGCCGTGCAGGTCAGTTTCACTCGGACTCTGTTCTCCTGCAGGACTTTGGGAAGCAGCCCTGCAGAGGAGACTCCCTCTGTCTGCGGCGCCGCCTCGGTGTGCGAAAGTTCATTTGTGCGGCACTATTTCTTGGAGAGGGGAGACTACCTAATTTGCACTTTAATAACAAAGAAATGAGGTCCAGCGTGTGAGAGATATTGAGGAAATAAATCATCAATAAACAAAAGGACAAAGTGTTATTGGTGTAATATGTAGTTGTGGGTGGAGGAGAACGCTCAATAATTGTATTTTTATTACATCAAGGCCGTGTGGAAGCCTCAGAGGAGTGAGCCTGAGCACTCCTCCCTCTAATCAGTCCCCCGGCTCCGCCCACTTGGGGGGCTGCTACTTTCATCCCTTCATCCTGACCAATGTTTTTCTTTCACTTCTTTCATTTCTAATCTCTTCACATGAAGCAAAATTACAGTTTTTAATAGGTTTATCTTTTCCTCGCATTTTCTCTCTGCCATTAATCGTCGAAGAACTGATTTTACTTGCACTTGCACGCAAAAAGAATGTGAATGGGACCAATAAATCTACCATAGAGCAATAAGCTTACTGCAAATAGACTAAATAATACAATTATTTATCATTTATGGTTGTTTTGTTGCTCTCTTTTGTCACAATATGATATATATTGTTGTGTTTGGACTAAACAACCCTTCCCTAGCGGGGACAAACTTTTCCCTTCCAATAGTTTGGTAGCAGCAGCGACACTCGGTGTCACATGACGTGACTCTGGCCTGCGCAGGCCTGTTTCGTGGGCTCGCTCGTTCAGAGCTCAACTCGAGCGTGAAAGAAGCTCTTTGCTCGCAAAACCAAAATGGATCCGAAATGTCATCTCCAACCAGGCAGAAGGAGGTCTCGACGATTGGCGGAGAGATTCCATTCCCTCAACCGCCGCCTCGGTCGGAACATTCACACACTTGAGATTGTTCCCTCACTTTGTCTGCGGCTGAGATTTTATTCCAGCGCCATAATTAGAAGCCTCTCCAAGACTCTGCCTCCTCCTACTCAGGGCTTTTTTCAAGGGGTTTTCTCTTTGTTCAACCGTAGCAGGTTAATCCGGGCCTCGTCTTTTGTTTCCCTGTTCTCTTGCGAGGTGCGTAAACAAGTGTGGAATCCTGCGACGGCTCAGCCATCGCAGCGTCGCGTCTGTAAAATGTTTCTTTGCCATTGTCGCGCGTCTTTAACCTTATTCGGCGCCGACGAGGAGGAATAACATACGCAGAAACACACTTCCAACTTTCCGGGATGATTTCTCTTTTTCTCCATCTCCCGCCTGATCAACTTGTCGCGCTCGCTAATGTTGCAGGTGTCGTCGGCGCGTAGCCAGCGTTGGAGCGCTAATGATTCTTAATGTTCCTCCTGGTTTGGTGTGAAGTGAGGTGCCATATAAATGTGCCGCAGGCTCAATCACCTATTAAATTGGATAATAATACAAATGAGAGGCTGCCGCTCCGGCGCGGGCCGAGGCGCCCGCTCCGAGCAGAACCGCGCGTCTCACGTGACGGCAATTTGCCCCTCCCCCTTCGGATCGGCCCTGAGTGACGGAGGTGAGCGAGAGGCGACGGCTCTGATTGGAAAACGTGTCCCTGTAACTCGCGCGAGCCCTGGGAGAGCGGCGTGAAAATAAAAAATGCTAATTAAATTCTTGCATGAGGGACGACGTGAATCACGAGCGGCGGCCTCATTAAAGGCAGGGAGAGGAATCAATGTTTGGGCGTGGGCTCCCTCCGGAGATTAGCGCTTGTTGTCGGGTGATTTGTCATGTTGAAGAGATCTCTTCTTCGTGCCGGCGCTCGCCGTTACCTCGGATCACTGCGTTGACACCAGTGTCGCCCCTGCAGGCTGCCTCGCCGCTTTTATTATTGTCACCCGCCAGAGGGCTGAGCTGTTTTTATTTCTTGTTGCTTTTTCTCTCTCCACGGACAGTTAAGATTAACCTTCAGAGATACGGTGTGATATTTCTTTAGGACGGCGACACACTGTGTGATTTTAAGGCCCCCTTTTTCTGTTCTTGTTTTTTTGGTTCAAAGCTAGCGCCGCTGCACCGTCCGACAGACTTTGAGTGCGATATCGGCTGTGATTTGCACGGCCCCGTGCACAAAACCTCAGTGTCGTTTCTATCATTTCTGTCGGCTGACATCACCGCCTATCTTCGGTCACAACGCCGCGACCACAAACCAAAGCTGAAGCACCGTTTTCAAGCCAGAAACCCAAAACCAGATATAGTCCCGTTTCTCCCGCAGCGCTGAACTCTGAAGACAGGCGGCAAATCAAGAGCCGTCTTTTTTTTTTCTTTCTTTCTTTCTTTTTCTTTCTTTCTTTTTTTGAGTGTAGCTTCACTCATGGCTCGAGTTGAATCCGCGATCTTCATTAAAACTTTCTTTGTGGCGAATCTCTCTGACCTTTAGCACTGCCGTTCAGACATGTCCGTGCAGGTGCAGGACAGACTGGACACTAATGAAATGTTGCTTAGTGAGAGAAATAAAAGAAAATGGTAACTTTGTCAGGACATCATGAAAAGTCCCCTGTGTCTTCTCCTGATTTCCAATTATTTCCTTGAATTAGAGGTAGATAGATAGATAGATAGATAGATAGATAGATGCCTTCACCCTATGACTGCTGGGATAGGCTCCAGCAGACCCCCACAACCCTATTAAAAATGGATGGATGGATGGATGGATGGATGGATGGATGGAAGGAAAATCTTTAATAATAATCTCAGTCTCGATCTGAGCCACTGTCGTGGAAAGACAAGACAAGGCCTCTCTGCTGTTTGTTGGGTGTTTGTTTTTCGCCCGTTCTGATTGGCCTGTTGCCGGCTCCGACTCTCGGCCGCCTCGCCCTCATATGTTTCTGATGTCGCCGCAGCTGGAGATGTCGAAGCAGGACGACAGAGGCGGCGAGGACGGCGCCAAGACGACCGGCGTAAGTACGGAGGGAGAAGCTGTGAGCATGCCCGCCGCCCCCGCCCCCCCACCGTCACGGTTTTCTCTCTTCGCACCCCCTCCCACCCCTCCTCACCTCTTCCTCCGACTCCTCTGACTCTCCTCTTTAACCCCCTCCAGCAACATGACAGATCATTAAAGGCCGAGCCAATTCCCAGTCACTGCATTTGTCACCGGATAAATCACCCGGACACAATTGGGGCTCGGAAATAAAGCAGTCATAAAGTCAAAGATGGCCCGCACATGTGCGAATGTCTGCACACCCACACACACGCACACGCACACGCACACGCACACGCACACGCACACGCACACGCACGCACTCTCGCACACTCATGCACGCACACACAGTCACAAGCTGGCAGGGCCTTTATGAATTGATGGGGGAAAAACTTGAGGAAAAGGCCACCGGGCATCCCACGCAAGCAGAGCAGAGGGAGCGCGACTACACAGGAAATGATGTCGGACAACAAACAGACAGACAAACAAAAAAAGTCATCTGCTGTTTCTCTGCCCTTTTTTTTTCTGCCACCTGTCAGAGAAGAGAAACAAACAGCCAGTTCATCTGCCTCCCTGCTCTTTTTTTTTATTATTTATGTTATTTCGCACTCGTCTCTTTTGTCTGCTGCTGTGTGTATGTGTGTGTGTGTGCGTGCATGCGTGCGTGTGCACGTGTGTCTGTCCATCCCGCTATCAGAAATTCAGCCTCTGGCTGCAGTCTGCCTCACCCCTCCCCCGCCTCTCCTACTCCTCCTCCTCTCCCCCATTTGTTCCCCCCGCACGTCCTCACAAACTTTGCTTGCGCCTCCGTCTCTTGTTTGGAATTGTTCACTGAAAATGAGTCTTGACCGACTCCACCGGCGCTTGATTGTAACCGTGTGTGTTGTCTTGCTTGTGTTTGTGTGCTGCAGGAAGCCGTGGTATCAACAGCGGTGTCCTGCAGTCAGGAGAAAGAAGGTCACGCGGAGAAGAAGCAGCAGAGTCCGGTCCAGTCGGAGCGGGAGGCCGTGCTCGTCGGTACGCTCAACAAACTTCCAACACAAGCACATTCATTTCATCTGTTTTTCTTTCGGATTTTGCTTTCAGATTTTCAGTATTTTCTTTGGGAGGCTGCTGTATGCACCGCCAAGGAGCCAAAGCGGGAATGCATTGACTTGGACTTTAGTATCGCACTCTGATTTAGTATCTAAAATAATCACAACCACTTTTAAATACAGCGTTATTAAGGTGCAGGGTCAGAACTGGGTTGCCAGATATGATGTACCCACCTCGTTTCACACAACAAAGAAAGAAGGTTTCACACTTTCACACCTTCGCACGGTATCAAGCCGACACAGCAGCGGGTGCGGCTACGACAGGTGCGGCAGCATCGTCATCGTCATCACTAAGCCTTTATCATAGGTTTATGTATCATAGTTATCAATCTATTCTAGATTGTTGCGATGCTGATTGTGCCTGCTGGTTACCTGCTGCCAGTATCTGCAGTGAGATATGCTCAGCAGGCTACTGCATCCTGAGTCATTTGATGTTTGTATATGGGGATATGTTGTTTACATGCACAGACCAAACAACGTCTTCACCTTTACGGATGCTTAACTTTTTTTTTTTTTTTTTTTAAATGTCTTCAGTTCATCTTTTTTTTTTCAGCAAACTTACTTTTGTCATGAAACGTCTCGCGGATATTTGAGTGTTTCTGCTGCAAACAGGCTCAGGTGCTCCAGTTATGAAACAGCTACATGATATGAAGGCTGAAAAACAGCAACTCTTTCCAATCTTGTTATACCACTGGATGCCATTGCCATCCTTGGCATCAGTGCCGTAGCGTGTTGCAGGCAATTAGACGCACTGTGAGGTCACACTGTTTTCGGGGCGCAGTGACCACAATCGCAGCTTACAGAAGATGTTGTTGTGTCCTCGTCTGGTTTGCATTTTTACTGTCTTTTTTGATTGTATCGCTCTCACTGTATTTCACCTTTTTCCTTGAAATCTGGTTGAAGCTGCGGAAGAGTCGAGCAAGCATTGTTCAGATGCACAATGGAGCACATTGTCCTCTGCAGTTAGACGGAGGTTGAGTGTCTGACACCCCGACAGCACGAGGCGGCGAGCTGTTTGAAGCTGCTTTTTATGTTTTGTTTTTGGTGAAATTGTCTCATAATGTTGCTGTAATGCACATAAACAGACAGGAGAGCCACTCCAGTGGGCAATTTCATGTACATCCATCAACATGACTGGACTGGTCTCGAATTTGGTGAAGCGGCTCCAGTTGGTACCGGCTGTAAGCTGTTATCGGCTCAAGTCCTTCAAGGGGCAAAGATGACGGTCCAGTCTTTTAAATGTCTCCTGAGATCCTGCTTGTTGTGGCCCCGACGATTGTCTGAGGCAGAAAAAGTCATCCTGATTGTGTGTGTGTGTGTGTGTGTGTGTGTGTGTGTGTGTGTGTGTGTGTGTGTCTGTGTGTGTGTGTGTGTGTCTGTGTCTGTGTGTGTGTGTCTGTGTGTGTGTGTGTGTGTGTGTCTGTGTGTGTGTGTGTGTGTGTGTGTGTGTGTGTTTGTGTGTGTGTGTCTGTGTGTGTGTGTGTGTGTGTTTGTGTGTGATTGTGTTCGCGCCGCTGGACTCAGTTGTGGCCGATTAGGCGGCTGAGGTGGACGCTTGTCTCCTCTCCTGGCCTTGTCAGTGAGCCGCCAGCAGATGGTAAATCAGAGCTGGGGAGGGGAGAGTGCAGCTTGTGGCAACAGAGCTGCCATTAAACACGCCTCCTAATCTTGAGGCGCACAACCTACGAGAGGCACTCAGCGGCGCTGGGACTCCGGGAGAGGCCACTTCACCATAGCGTTGCTCTCAAGCAGAGGGGAACCAGAAGTAGGACGTCCTCTGGCAGCCTGTCAGTGTGGGAGAGGTTACAGGACCAGGGAGGGAGATACTGTCATGCAGCTTGTCCTGACCTCTTCTTTTTTTGGTTTTGTTTCCTTTTTTTCTACTGTAGGGATCATCTCCACCTTCCTGCACGTGCACCCGTTTGGAGCCAGCATCGAGTACATCTGCTCCTACCTGCAGCGCCTGGACACCAAGGTAACAGCCGCGGCTGTTTGCGAGTGATGTGCATACCGATATCTTTATTGATACATCGATCGCAAATCAGAGTAAAACATCAATCATTTTAAGAAAATATTGATGTTTGCTTTTGACAACACCTACTTTGTTTTGTGAGTGTTTGTGAGCAGCGTTCTAAACAGATGTCCGGAGCCTTCGAGGGGAAACCCCAGCTAAAACACACTGTAAACAGGCTTTAATATTTAGCGGAAAACCACCCAATCTGGCAACCGCGAGCTGCCTGTCTGTCGCTCCAACAATGACATCACTATCATCATCACAAAAACATCCTAGTACACATGGACGAGGAAAGCAGCAGTGGTAGCTGGGAACGCTATATTACCGTTCATGTGTGTCTTTTGATTTTTAACTTTTTATTGACTGGAGGAAAAAAATGCAATATTGACATCGATAAAGATATTTGCAGTATCTACCCCTAAAATATTGATTATCATATCGAATTTGAAAAATATGTGCATCACTACTGTTCTCACAACTGCAAAATTCCTTCCTTTGAGCGGCCCTTTTCATTGGAATCGACGCCTTCCGTTGAGTCAGAAGCCGACTGAGGCGTCGCTTTAAGGGATTTTGGGAAGGTGTTAGTGTCGCATGCTTCCGAGTGGTTTTGGAGAAATCTCCAACTTCGTTTCTCGCGTCTCCCACGGTCGGTCGTGTCGAGACTGGCAGGGTGTTCCAGATGTGACGCCGCTCTCCTGCTCCTCCTCGCTGGCATCCTGAGACCCCCCGCCCACCCCCCACCCCCACCCCCGCCGCCTCCTCCTCCTCCAGGGTCAGGTGGGACATATCCGCCCTCCAGCGACTCCCCTGCCCGCCGGGGGCCCGGGGGACTCCGCCAGCCAGTTGAAGACGTCGCCCGTCGACAGCTTGTAGCCGACAGCCTGCAACTGAACGTTTTAGCGCCCGCGAAGATTCGTCACGACGCCGCCATCTGGGCCGAGAAACGATGTGGAGATGAGGATTCTGAGAAGGCGAGAGATTTTTAAAAGAGAGAAAGGGAGAGAGAGAGAGACCCGTAGACAGCGAAGGTGCAAGGACGCATCTCAGATTGTTCCTCTCGCCGAGAGCCCCGAATACCATTCAACATTTTTCAACGACATTCTACAAAACACATTTTCTCTCTCCTTTTTAAAACCTTTATAATCTCACAAGTGTTCGCCCAGCTGCAAGGCCCGGACACACACACACACACACACACACACACGCCCTCATTCCGTTTTCGGTTTCCACTCCGCCCGCCGCAACCTTATCCTCTCCCCCTGTCTGCCTGCTGAGGACGTTTCAGACCTATTATAGCTCCTTACTGCCACTTACAGCGGGGCTTTGGAAACGCCAGCCGCTCAGTGTCACCTCCAGGATGCAGCCAGTGGCGGAGCCAGACATTTTTTCCTTGGGGTGTCCGGGGTGAGATCATGACTCACACAGGGGTGACCATAAGTAGATGTCTGAAATGACGACATGGATGTTTTTATTGTTCTAATTGGTGCTGTAGTTTTTTGGGGGGTTTTTTTGCATTTATTACATTTTTTATGGTGACCTTATAACAGTCGGCCTGAATTAGAGGACAGCAAATGTCCCCGTATGTTGAATATTAATCATAAACCCAGATCAGCTTGTTCTCGGGTTATGTGTTACATTAAATTTCTTTTTTTGAGTGTCTTGTTTCCACCAAGAACGAAATCCAGGCCAATCATCAAGTGCATATTAATTACATTTTGAATACATGCATCTACTAATACAAAAAGATACTGTACATCAATCGACAAAGATCTGACTTGAGCTTCACACTTCCACACGACAGCATCTGAAAGAATAAATTGAATGTAACACGAACTCTAACCCATGGATGGTAGGAACCGGCTGATAGAGGTGTATTATTAATATTAACATTGGTGAATATTTGCTGTCCTCCAACTCTTCGGAATGGTGACAGACCCGCTGTTGTAAGGTCACCCTGAAAACATTTGATAACTACAAACAACTACAGTAACAACTGGAACAATGAAACGTCGTCATTCCGGGCATCAACTTATTGCAACAACTGTGCGAGTCATGGTCCCACCCTGTGGCCCCACCCCACGCAAACATTTCTGGCTCCGCCATTGGCGGAGGAAGCCGAGGGCTACAAGGAGTGTAGGAGACACAGAGTGAATTTTCGGTGCGACGCTTCACGGCAGAATTACAACCGTCATCTGCGGGGGGGAACTTTCCCAGAGTGGTCTGAGCCGATCTCGGCACGGCGCTCCTGCGAACGTCCTCGTCAGCGGCACCCTGACTCATTTTCACACATGTGCGGAGAAATAGTGACGCTCTTTTCTCCGTCCGCTGACCACTGTGTGTGTGTGTGTGTGTGTGTGTGTGTGTGTGTGTGTGTGTGTGTGTGTGTGTGTGTGTGTGTGTGTGTGTGTTTGTTTGTGCGCGCCCACGCTCGCCTGACTGTGTGCTATACACTCCGGGCAGCCCGGGGAGTTTTGTCAATACCGTCGGCGAGACTCGGCCCCCTGCAGCGAGCCGCTCCGCCGCTCCGCCCTCCTTATCTGGCGGCTCCACGCTCGCCGCTCCGACACGCACGCGTCCCGCCGCCGCACAGACCCTTTAATGCGTCCCGACATCAGCGCGGCACTCGCACATTGCAAATATTATTGCGAGACGCTGTGGGTTGTCTTCAGAAGGCAGGGATTTATTTTTCCCTCTTTTTTTTTTTTTTTTTGTTCTTTTTTTGGCCGCGTCACCGCGAAATTTTTTTTTTTTTTTTGGTTTGACTAACGATCGTCGGCCCACCCGAGCGCTGCGAGCCAGAATACGCTTAGTCAGGCCGCTGCTATGCCGTCACGCGCTTCCCATCATTTTTTTTTTTTTTTTTGTTCTTTGATTGTGGCGGAGGTGTGAGAGTATTGAGGGGATGCGTTGTCAACATGAGAGGAGGGGAGCGGAAAAGAAAGTTGGACAAGAGTTTGGATTCATGAGCAATCCTGGAAGTTTACTTGCTGCCCTGGCGCAGGTTGTCCTGGTTTCAACCGCAGAAGCGACTTTATTGAGCGTTTATGAGGTGTAACGTAAACAGTTTGGCCGACCGCTGGTCAGAATTTGTTTGCTTTTTTTCTTTTTCTCACTCAAAACTATTTTCTATCGGTTGGATAGGCAATAAAGTTTTTTGTTGTTTTTTTTTTTTTTTTTTTCTTGAACGTCGGTGCCAGACGGGCTGCAGGTCTGAGAGTCTGGCAAACTGCTGACCTACTGGATTTTTCACACCGGCACAACCGTCAACTAGGGTTTACAGAGAACGCTCCCCAAAAAAGAGGAATATTATCCAGCGAGCGACCAAGTTGCGTGAAGGAAGACTCGTTGCCTTGTTGATGCCATCCTTTCGAGGGTCAGCGCTCTGTCACCCCCTCCTTAGCGTGCCGTGAGAGACGTCGCGACAAAGTGTGTGCACAAGTCAGTCTCAGACCAAGCAGTGGCCTGGAAACACCTCTTGAAGGACAATGTGAGCACAACACGACAAAGTCAACGGGTCAAACCTGACCTCACAGACACTCGGTGGCTTTCACGGCGGCATCTTGTGCGTCCTACTTTCTGAAGGTTGCTCAGTCATGCAGGTTCTCACACAACGGGAGGCTTTTCACAAGCGTTTGTGTGTTTATTGTGCAACCTTGACGCAGCGACGACAACGACAACAACCATAGTGTCCTTCATAGTGCGACTTTGCTGCGAGTCCGACACAAATGGGCTTTTGATGAGGACAAAAAGACACGGCTCGGATTCCAGGAGAACTGGGCTTTGGGTTTGGAAAGAAATATCAAGATAGACAAGAATGCAATAGGTCAACGAGGAAATCGTTTCTTTACTGAGGAAATTCAGACCTTAATCGCAATTGAATAGAATCAGTGGTTTGCCAGCTTGCCAGCCCTGGTTCAATCCTTTCTCTCCTGCTTCCTGCAGATCAACCCTGGCGAGGTGGAGGCTCTTCTCTCTCGGCTGCCCTGCACCTTCAGACAGGAGATGAGCGGCGTCGGGGCCAGTCTGGAGAAACGCTGGAACTTCTGCGGCTTCCAGGGCATCAAGAGCACATAAGACTCGGCCTGTCTGTCCACGCTACTGGGACGAGACGACGGACGGACGGGCGGCTGCGGCCACACGGGGGCGCCCGCCGGCGGAGAGACACGCAAACACAAAAGCCCGCCACCATCAAGGACGGAACAATTTTTTTTACCCGACCACACGAGGACAAGAATGTCACGCGAGCTTTTCAGGGCCTTTGTGCCGTTGGCCGAGACGTATTTAAGGAAGAAAGTGAGAAGGGGAAAAAAAAAAACTGCTGCATCTCTATGGTTACAGGAATGTTGACGCCAGCGAAGAGCGTTTTCTCAGTTCCGGCGAGAAGACTTCGGATGGCGGTGACTCTCTGGAGGTCGCAGCTTTCGCTCTCACGGCCGTCACTGGGCCGAGGTCGTGGACGAGCGGCCGGCCCGGCCTGCGGAGCCGCACAGGGAGGCTCCTCCGGGTCCAATCGAACACTCCGAACAAACCTCCAACCCACGTGGCCTCCCTCTAATTCTTCTTCTTTTTTTTTTCTTTTTTTTTTTTTTTTTGTTGTTGTTGTTGTTCCTGGTTTGTAAGATAGGTTAAAAAAAAAAAAAAACGACGACAACGAATAAATAAAATGGATATATTTCTTCATTTTCTGTAAAGGCTGTTACCCGTTGCATAGAATCATTTGTTGTAATACACTGTAAATGCTTGGATGATATTTTGGATTATATAAAAAGAAGAACCTTTTCGAGTACGAAATCTTTTTGATTGCCTTCTGAGCGGAGGAGGCAGAAGTATTCACATTCTGTACTCAACACTTGAGTAAAATAACCCACTCTGGTTAAAGTAAGAAAGTAGAAAGTTCTGAAATGTACTCAAGTAAAAAGTTTTGATTTTTTTTGTCAAACAATACATTAGTATATAATCGAGTGAAATGAAAAAGTTTTTCTTTAGTACTCTTAATATAGTATAATATAATAGTTGTGACCAGTGAGCCATTACTGGATGTTTTTTTCTACGTCTATATTTTGCTGTACTGAAAATCTACTGAATAGTGACCCTGAAGGCGAGGTCCTCTAATATAATCTCCCTCTAAAATATGATCCACTTTATATTGAACTACACAATAGCAGAGTTCAAATAGCTCCACTTCAAACAGCAACAACTGTAATGAGAAGTGAATTATTTTTGAACAGAATTTGTATCTTTTTTCAAACACAAAAGTACCGACCATGTTCTTTCCAATGTCAGGAATACAAAGTACAGATAATTATGAAGAAAAATGCAGGGAGTGAAATTAAAAAAGTACATAAACCTGGAAAATCTATTTTGCTCCAGCATCAAAGGATTTGAACCTCTTTACTTACTGTACAAACTATTTACGCAAGTCAGTTGTGTCCTTTAAGAAGTCGGGCAACGCAACTGTGTTTAAACACACCAAGCAGAGTGTTGAAGAATCCGTTGAATCGAACGGACAGTGCGTGTGTGCTTGCGTGCCGAGTGTTCCTCTCCGTCTTCCAGGAGCAAAAGGTTCCTCCCGGAACGGAAGCCCATGCAGTCAGGCGTTCCTAACGCTGCTACACGAGGCTGCTCAGTGGCTCCTTTGCGAAACAAAAGGGTTTATTATTACGCATGATTTGCTTTCGCTTGCCTCCGCCGTGCCCTCAAGGTGTGGCGTTGGCAAGGAATTAGCCTTCCCGCACTTGTCGGAATGCTGGTCCGTGTGCACCTGAATTAATCATTGGATGGTGGTGGACGTGTTTCTGCCCGCCCTTGTGCACTTGTGCATTATTAACAGCTCAGGGTCTGAACACTGGGGCAGGGTTTCCCGGGGCGGACGGGAAGCGATACGTGGTGGGAAGTTACACGCGTCACCGAGTTTCCATCCCATTTAGTTTGACTATAGTCTATCAGGAAGGATTGGGGGAACAGAGGAGCTGCAAGAGAAAAGAGCTCAGTGTCACGTTATTTCTTGAAACTTTTACATTGTAACGTGAAACTATCACGTTGGATCTAATAAGGCGGCCCGTTCATTTCAATGTAGCTGCTTACTCAGCGCTACGCCAAAAAGGTTTTTGGCTTCAGTATTATGCAGCCCATAGAGGATGTGCACTTCACACCGTGCACCTGAAACTCCCATTGTACATCAGGACGCATCGGCCAATCAGAATGAGCCGAGAAGCCGCAAAGTCACACTGGGAACAAACTCTTTTCTGGTGATTTTCTGGCTTTCTTTTTTTTTTTTTTTTTTTTTTTGAAAGATTAAAAGTCGTAGTTGTTCTGTCAGTCATTGGGGTTTTTTGGCTGCAGTACCTCGAGTGGCCACTGGAAAAGAATCGCCATGCTGCCATATTGCCAGTCCAATAACCAGTTCTTATAGTAGATCCATGTTTTTCAGACCCGTTACTTTTCTTCAAGCTTCTGATTTGCCCGTGTTTCCCCATGCGTCGGTGTTCCATCGCCACCTCCTGGTTCGGCATGTGTTTGCGACGAACCAAGCCCAAAAATATAATTTGTACGGTTGCATGTGGACAAAACAATTTCTAAACAGTGTTGATGTCGGGTATGAATAAGCGTTCCGGCCCACCCCCGCCGTCTTCCGAGACATTTTCCACTCACTCGTTATGATGATGACATCCTCACTTTTCCGACTCTTCCTGTCTGATGGTGCACTTGGGATGATGAGCGATTCGCAGCGTTCCCGCTAAACTACATATTTCACTGGCAGATCTATTCAGCTCAAAAACATTGTCATCAGCGGTGAAACATCCAGACCGGCCTCTCCCTTGTTCACGAGGTTCCCCTCTGGCCCCGTCTTCCTCGGAAACAAAACACGGATCCTTCCGCTCCTGACTCGCTGTTCCCACGCACCGATTTGACTGGAGGCACTCCCACTTTGTCTCCGTTGCAGCGGTTTGCCTGAGGTGACCAATTAAATCTGGTTGCGGTCGCCCCCTGGTGGTTGATCCTTGGTCCTGTTGGGTTGATTCGGGTTCAGAGTTTCCATTTTAAACGTCCCTTTCTGTAAGCAGGTGGGACGAAACGGTGATGCAGCGGATGGCGCTGTTCCCTCAGGTTGCAGGTTTGACTCCTCCTGCTGGGCGCTCAGGCTTCCTCCCATCATCTGGAGACTTGTGCACGTGAGGACCGCATTGGGTGTCCCTCTCTCTGTTGACCCCGCCTTCACCCTGAGGCAGCTCGGATTGGCCCCAGCAGCTCTGAGCGACGGATAAGCCGAGTGACGGAAAAATGGATGCGCGGCTTCTTCCCTTTTTCAGATCATCATCAGTTTTGGTGGCGCAGCCTCGCGTGATTCAATCAGCTATGAAGCCTCACGGATTTGCAGAACACAGCGCATTCAGCCGCCGATTGTATATTTACTCCACGTGCACCCCTCCCGACAAATAATTAAAAAGGAAACCTTGGGTTTTAGCAGGAAGCTCAAGAGGTGAACAGTGAGAGAAGCGTCATTGAGCTGTCGGTGCCCTTTGTGACATCAGTTCATTGCTGTCATTAATTATTTGCAAAACAAGAAAAAAAAAATCTCCATATTCAGGAAGGTTTTCTCTTCCTGCAAAAACTCCTACGTTGAACCTTCCATCCCAGGACATTGTCCCCTTGTGATGCCACACACGGCTCGTTTCCAAAACACAGCAGGCAAAGGGAGGAAAAGACGGACTTTGAGCAGACACAGTGTTACGGTTAGGTAAACAACGATCGAGAGCCAAATATCACGGGACTTCAACGTCTTCGGGATGTTTGTGCATTTTGACAGGGAATCCCTCCACTCTGCTGACTGGTGGTCTCTACGCCAGGTGTGATCACAGGTATGGAGATAATAATAAGTGAGACCTTCCGGCGGCGTCGTGACACTTTCGAAAAACCCTTGATTACATTTTCCCGGTAATGTTTCTTCCTACCGGCAACGGTTTAATTATGAGTAATAATTTCCCCGGAGTGCACGGGTGAGAGGACGCGGCACGCCACGGAAACATAAAGATTAGAAAAATAAGAAATGAGAAACAATGACATCGGAGAGATGAGGTGAAAAGCTGCGTCGCAGAGACGGTTCATGCGGCCAGACTCAACAGCGCCCCCTGTTGAGCCGCAGCAGCAGCAGCTGCGCCCCAACAGCGCCCCCTGTTAAGCAGCCGCGCCCTGATTACCTGCATGCAGCGGCTGCAATTGGAGTGGCCCAAAAGTTTCTCGTAGGCTTATTTTCATAACAAAGGCTCAGCGGTCCTCATTAATCTACACATGCATTCATTTATATGCAGGCGCACGGTGCCAGTTGCTGTCGCTCGTTTGGGAAAGACTCGCTTTGTCTGTGGGCACTTGGAGCGACTCCACGCCGCCGCCGACAACAACATTCTTTTTTGTTTTTTTTGTTTACTGCGCCGGAAAGGCACCTGGATGAATAGCAAGAGTTGGGATAATTGCGTTACACCCTTCTCAGTATTTCTTTTGGTTGGCCGGGGCTATGAAGCTGTGAGTTTCAGTGTGAGTTTCCCCCCCCCCCCCCCGTCTCTTCTTTTCCTCAATGGATTTTATTTTTTTTTTGATGTAATGGGGAATCACAGCAGTCGGTGCCCACAAGGTATTTGCTCGCGCTAACAGGCGTCTGCATCAAACCGCTCAGACGCTGCAGGTGAACGTCTCCCTCGCTGCCTCTATTGCGCTATTAGGAAGACATTCATGAGGTTTTCTCTAAAGAATATTTTTATGTTTCACGCCGTTCGACCCAAGCCAAACACCCCACCCTTCTGCTCGTTGCACGGTCGGTATCTCTGGCCTGCTATCTCCTGCAGCCACTGCTTCTTATCAGCGTGATTGATCCCAAATGCCAAGGCTGTGCAGCTCTGGCCGGGGTTGACGGGGGAAGTGAAACTCCTCCCTAATAAGCTGTGGCCGCTCTTCACGAGGTTATGAATCAAGTGACCTTTTACCAAAAGACGAACACCCTCACACCGACAGCAATTATCTGCTCCCTGGAAGGCTGTTTGAGACGAGCTGGGGGCGTATTTTTAGACAAGGGGAAAAGTGGGAAAGCTTCTGATTTCTGGGAATCTGGTTTTGGGTGGAGATGGGAAACTTTCCTCCTGTTGGTTTTTTTTCCCATTCAGGTGGCTGCAGGATTTTGCAGTGAGTGGCCGCAGTGAAGGGCTGCGGCGACGCCTTGGCACCGTCTGCCTTGGCGCAGTGAAGCTTTATGCTCATGAATGCGAAACCTGGCCCTTCAATAAATAAAGAGTACAAAGTGATGTGAGGATCCGAGAGGCGACGGCGGAGGGAAGCCATGTGGAAGACGCGAGGTGCGGACGGACGGACGGACGGAAGAGACATTAAGCTGAGAACCCAGGTGAATGTGTGGAACCAAATCACTGAACCGCAGCCTCCAATAAACACTGCAGGGCGAAAGGGAAAACACATCTGACCGGTTCACTGAGGCAGCACTGAAATCCCAGCCAGAGAAAACCCGGCAAGATAAATAGTTTTGTTTTCACAGCGCCGAGGCGAGCTTCAGCGACAGCAGCCGCGAGTTTCCTGCGTGGTAATTTGGAACAATTAGCAGCTCAGTTTGGGAAATGTCTTCCCAGACACGTCGGGGGCCCTAAATGAGTTCACGTGAATGTTCAGCCACGACGCTTGAAATCGCCAAACCTGAAGTGCTCTGGCAACTGAAGCGGCCTCAAGTCGAGGGTCGTGTGGACAAGGTGACGCAGGCCAAGACTGGTCAAAGACACACGTGCGTCAAAACAGATAAAGTGGTCGGGCTTATCGTGCAAAAGTGGCTTGCAAAGAGTCAAAAGGTCCCTGTGTGCAAATGTCAGCAAAAACCTCCCGCGAACGGCCGTGTGTGCCTTCAGGACAAACACTGGTCGTTATTTCACTTGGCAGGAAACGCAGCCGTCACCGCTCACTCCGCGTCCTGCATCAATTTGTTACAACACAAACTCTTTTGTAATTGTACCAGATGGCCGCAATTTCAAAATCTGAAATCCCTCCAATGGAAAAGACACCGAGCTCCGACTTTGCAAGCGGCACAAAGACATTTTAGTTGTGACAAAGGCAGCTGAACGTGACTGCCTCACAGGCTTACAGTATTGAACAATAACACTACATCACAACAGTACATTGGAATACATTTCGCCATGCATTGCATCCTATTGAGACAGCGCAAAATAGGGATTTTACAGGGTGTATGATGGGCAGTTCCCTTGGCGTAGCACCAACAGGAAGTCTCCAGCTGCTACTTCCTGCAAGAATTTGTGGTAAAAAAATAAAAAAATAAATAAATGTTTCACTTTTTCCTTTGATTCGTCCAGCCAGTCACTTCCCACCTTCCAACTTGAATGGGTCTCCCCTCTGAAAAAGCTTCCCGTGGGTTCTTTCCAAGACGGAAGAACCAAAACATGCATGTCAAATAAATCCATTAGGAAACGTTTCCCCTGTTTAATGTCCAACAGCCGGCATGTTGAGTGGCATGAGGAAGGCTTGCTGTGTATTAGCGCTCAAAATAATTCCTGTTAATCCTTCACTAAGAGAGAACAACACGCACGACATTGTTGAGAAAGCGTCCGTCCGTCCGTCCGTCCGTCCGTGCGTCCGTCCGTGTGTCGCTCCGGCTGCCCTGATTGGACGCATTCGTTTGAACGCGTCGTTAACCTCATCAGTCTTTGGCTAATGTCTCTTGATTCCTCGCTGCGCGGCCTGATCAACGTCTCCACGTCGCGCTCAGCGGGAATCGATAGCGACAGCCCCCCCGCCCCCTCCGAGCTCCAGCGGCGCCGTGCACGGCTGACGGTTCGTTAAAAGCTAATTGTGATCCGAGGCAGCGGCCGTACGCCTCTGCCGTCAATTTAAAGAAGAGAGACGGTCGTTTTAATAAGCGTGAAACTGAAATACACTTTTGAACTCATTCTGATGGGAGAACGCATGGAGGGCAGAACGCTTTCTATCAGCGATGGAGGAGAAACATTTGGACCCTTTTAATTCAAGAAATGTTTCAATGTTGCAAGGTGGAAGAACATCACCTGAAGTTAAAGCCACAAAATAATCCTTCAAGGTCTCTGTTGTTTTTTTTACATTCATTTCAGAAGTGCAACTTTGCACGAATAAATTCCAAAGTAAAAACAAAACTCTGTCGACCTTCAGAAAACAGGGTATTACAGGTTTACAGCATTCCGCTAAATACACATACTTTTTTTTGGACCTTCCACCAGTTTGGAACGGGACGGAAACAAAGGTGGTTTCAGAGGGAGCCAACACCTAACTGACCTGGGTGTTTGCCCTTTGTGATGTCACGACGTAGGGACTTCTACGCCTGTGTTTTTCTTCTGAGAGGGCCGCAAAACGTTCTAATTTCTGGGTAATTCAGCGACGGGGCTGAGAGAGAGACACACACGCAATGTTACTGTTAGAGAACGACAATGCAGCAACAAATTACAACGCGGCCTTGAAAGCGTCTTCTCATTGATATGCTGGATGGATTTCAGAAATCCACATCCACCAACTTCCCTCGTCTGATATAGAGGTTTGAAGTGGAGCAGGCAAAAGAAGTAAACAAAGGACCTATTAGGACAAATTATTGTCGGTTCATCAACAGAACATAGTATTGCTATAAAAACAAACATTTTCGCCTGTCTGGGGCTCCTTCCCAGTTTCGCAACCCTCAGCTGAACTGACTTAATGGGGAGAAACACTAAACTGAGAGAACTGAGCCTTGCCGTCAGCACCGTCCCCTGGTGCCAATTAACATGTTTGCAGCTACAGCTCTCTTACGGTGGCTTTGTGATAATCGGCCGCATCCTAACGCACTGTGTGTGTGCACGACGCCGGCGAGTGAAACGTGAATATTAAGCGGGAAACTGGAAAACAAACAAGTTCCGCTCGTGCAATCAGCGGCGACAACATCAGACCTGCCATCGAGGGGGGAATACAAAGGCACACCGCGCGCAGTGCACGGTGGGAACAGCCTGCAAGGAGAACGATGGAGACGGCTAAAGATCTCGTGTCGGAATTGTCGAGTTCTCACCCTGTGGCGGCCATATTTGACGACCGTTCTCGTGGAATAATGGAAGGAGAAAAAAAGATTAAAAAATTAAAAAGCATTTATTTTTGGATAGCAGGTTCAAAATGAGGGAATGAATATTGGAAAGTTTGCCCGCCGGCAAAAGTTCTCGGCTTGGCACGGCGACGCATCAAAGTATAATGTGGGCACTGAGCAGAGGTGAACGGCAGGAAATCCAAAATGTAACGTTGAAAGGAAGCCCGTCGAAAATGCTGGAGGCTCCCTTGTGCGGCTCTCCAGGCACGGCACGTTCAATTCGTAACCCGGTTGCACTTAAGAGTAAAAAAAAAAAGTGCACGTCAGTTTCCGACAACATGTTTTTTTGTATCACCACCATTAGCAAAAATATGTTAAAAGCAGTGGACAAAGAGCCTTAATCTTGACACTTTTCTACCACATCTCAGTCTTTTTTTCTTTTTCTTTTTTTTTACTTCCTCCAGCTTTTTTAGCATCTTCTTTTTAGGAAAGACTTCGTACTGTTATATGTATAAAAAAAAAAAATTCTCTCACTCAATTCGGATCCTTTTGCTAAAAACGAAACATTGTCGATGGTCCTGCGTCGAGTTTTAGAGCAACCGTGTTCCAAAGAGTAAGGCTAAAAATACATTTGTGAATCATTTCAAAGTGGCAGAAAAAAAAAAAAATATATATATATATATATATAAAACGGATGAATGGGTGATGAAAGGAAAAGTTTTTGTGATCACACTGTTCTTTTCAGATTCAAGCCAAGCGGGGCCGCTATCACAGAATGTCCCAGGGAGGTTGATAGCAAAGTCCAGATCCAGAACGCTGATTGCAGATTGCAGTATTTCCCCCCCCTACTCTCTCCCCCCGCCAACTGTGTAGATTATTTCCTCGGCGATTTCACACATGTTGCTTTTTCACGTCTGTCAGCAGTGCGGAGGAGGCTGTCAGCCACATTCCGCCCTCCCGCCAGGTCATGTGGAATTGAGATACCGCAGGAGAGAAGCAGAAACGAGACGAAGAGTCTGAAAACTGATTTAGTTTTTTTTTTTTTTTTTTTTGCCCCTACCACAACGGCCACAACGGCTTGTTACATCTTAATTAAAAGAGCTTTCCTCATCAACGCACGCACACCTTCACGTGTACTTCCTTTGATTTAACATCTTGAAGTGACATCTCATCAGGTTTGTGCACGGCGGCGGTGGCGGAGGGGGGAGGAAAAAGCAGTGAAGCCGCCGCCAGAGCGACATCGTTAAAACAGAAGTCGGCCCCTGAATGCAAACACGGCTACGCTGGCACGTGGCTAATTGTGTCGCTCACGGTGGCTGTTGCACACACACACACACACACGCACAATGATCGAGTTATTTCCTGCGACAGCCATGCTAACAGGAAGTTGTGACTCCTGACGAGCTGTTTGTTTACATGGCAGCAGCGCAAGTGAACATTAAGAGCGCCTCGCGTCTCTTGTGTTGTTCTGCCCCGGGGGGGGGGGGGGCACAAATGCATGGCAAAGCATTTCGTTCTGCTCGTGACTGTAACTGTGCAAACACACGGAAGTAGGAACAATCCTTATCCGTTTAATCTGCGGAACAACCTTTAGAAATGTTTGGAAAGGAGAGTCTGGAAACAGCTTGCAGCGGGATTGGGTAAAAAAAAAAATCTGTTGACTCGAAGGAGACCAACCATACTTTGTGACTTCTCATCTCATGGATGTTGTACACTAACACAGGTGACGTGGCCTGCGTTGCGTGCTGCGTGTGTGTGTGTGTGTGGTGTGTGTGTGTGTGTGTGTGTAAATGTCAAGAGGTGCAAAAACCTTGAGGATTTGATTAGATGGAGCTGCAGATGCTGGTGGAAAACGGTGCAAATGAAAGGTGCAAATCGTGACTTACGTTTCTTTCAATTAGTTTACTTCGTTATTGTCTCGGTGGCGTCTCGTGTGAAACAGCACTAAAAAAGTTGTTTGAACTCATGTAGCTGCTTTTGGTGGCCTTATTAAAGCTTTGTTGGCTAATCTCCTAAAAATCCCTTCGGATTGGTGAGTTCTGTCAGTATCTGGGATCTCAGTTTCTTACTCTTGATTGTGAGCGTGAGCTTACTGATTTTAAATGCAAGTGTTGAAAGCCAACCGGCTTCAGGGTAAAGTTACAACACTCACAGACTTTACCTGGAAACCGCAGCACAGCGAGTCGGATGCATTACAGCCGTATTGTTGTTTTTTGGGATTAGCGTTTGGTTGTGGACGCTGTTGCCGCGCTACGCTCATCCGAGACTTATTGCTCAGCTTCTTTGGCCCATTAGGAGGCCCCAGCGTGGCTGTTATTTGTGCAGCCACGCTGGGCTTAAGGTCTTCAATTCTGTGTGCGTGTGTGTGTGTGTGTGGGGGGGGGGGCGGGGGGGGGTGGACCTCAAATGACTCCAGGAGCGCCTTGGCGACTTATTGGCTCGATATTATTTCCCTCCGTTTTGGTGAAAGTCCCTCGGCCATCCTGGAAACGGGGTAAACAAAGCACAGTTTGGAAATTCAAACTCTCGTCCCAAAGTGACAGCGTTTCTATCAGCTGCAGCAGCCCTGCTTTGTAATTCAGGGCTTCACCTCTTGAGAGTTGTCTGTACTTTTTTCATTTTTTATTTTTATTTTTTGTTATTTTCCTCACTTGGCCCTGGTGCAATCCATCTGGGGAATTGACTGACTGGATTAGAATATGATGGACTACAAGCACCCACGTACCTGAGCCGGTTTGTTAAAATACTGCATCACTTCTCACAGTAGGGGTGTCAAACTCAAATACACAGCGGGGCCAAAATGTAAAAGTTGGACAAAGTTGCAGGCAAAGCAAAGCAAAGCTTAATACGATACAATAAATAACTTAATGTTGCACGCATGCAAAATTGAATTTCGAATTAAAAAAAAAAAAAAAACTCATCAAAATAAATAAAATGTAAAGCAGCCTTCTGATTTATATTTCAACAGTAAACTTTTTGTCACGCGCTAATAATACATTTAAAAAAATAAAATAAAAACAATAAACCAAAATAATCAAAATAATATCCTGCAATGAACATCCTGTCTTGATTGACGTGCCAAAATACCAGCAGAGTAGTTTGTAGCATTTGTAGTATTAGTGGGCCAACTATAATGACACCGCCGGCCAAATTTAGCCTGCGGGCCAGAGTTTGACTCCTATGCTATATGCCTGACAGGCTCTTACACCTTTATATCTCGACTTACTTATTAACAAGTCAAGGTGTGAAGGTGTTGAGACGTGATGTTTCAGAAGTGGCGCTGCAATGTTCCCGCTCGCCTTCACCTGAGTCTGCAGGCTTACATTATCTGCAAGAGTAGCACCTCGAATTTCGTTGTAAGGCTCTCTTACAATAACACAGGCTTCTGATTTTGATTCGTCTGATTCTGAGCTTGCATACAAGTCGGGGTGTTTACGTTTGTTTCTGTCCCCCCCCCCTCCCCCCCACCCACGACCACCAGAGAAGATGCAAAGCAACCATCTGCATCTCATCATCTCATCCGAGTCCCGGGACGGCCCCGTACCGTGGTGGTGCTTGGCTTCCTGTAGAGAAAGCCCCGCCCACAAAATTAAAGGCGCCCACTCCCTCTTTCAACTGCGCCCGCGCTACGAAGATCAAAGGAAGCCGACCTGACGTAAGTCCGTGGCCGCGCCCGGCGCCGCGGTCCCTGCCTCGGCCATGCACTCCCTTCAAGCCAAGGCGCGCTCACATGACGGGGAGGGAAGACGCTCCCCGGCCTGACGCGGTTGTCTCTGTCGTGATGGACTACAGTTCCCGGCACTTCCGGGTGTGTCACATGCTGCGGCCGGCGGGCAACCCCGCGCGTGTCCCCGGCTGACCACGCGACCAGGTGGCTCGCACGCACCTGTGCCTCCCTGAGGCGCCTCGTCGGCGGTTGGCTGAGCTGGGCGTGACGTCACAGCCGCCGTCAGGAGGAGCCTCCTCCCCTCCCCGGGGCGCACCGTGTGGAGATAACCGGAGCCGCGGCCAGGAAGCGGCACACAGTGTTTACAACTCCGGCCCCGAGTTATAGTGTCAAGGGGGGTGTTTGTGTTTTGTTGTTTCGTTGTTGTTGTTTGTTTTTTTTGTCGCTTTTCCAACACCGCCTTATGTGTTCGCGACCTCCAGCCCAAGTTTTGTCGCCGTGAAGTGGGGAGGGGGAAAAGAAGAGAGAGAGAGAGAAAGAGAGAGAGAGAAAAAAAAAGTTTGTAATCATGCTCGGCTGCGACTTGGCCCGGGTTCCCTGCTCCTAGAGAGAGAGAGAAGACAAGCGAGAGATCTGAGAGCCGGAGGGAGCCCAGGCCCGAGCTGAACTGTGAGTGAGACCCGGACGGCAAAGAGGGAGAGTGTGTGTGTGTGTGTGTGTGCGAGAGAGAGTTTGTGTTACTGTAGTGTAGAGGACATCAACACTGCTGCTGCGTCACACTTTGTAATATGGAGAGAAAGTAATAGACGGAGGTGATGACACGGATTGAAAGTGATGCTTAAAAAGTGACTGTTGCTCATTATGGGGCTGCTTGCCCAGCGTCTGAGACGGACGACATCAAAGAGGTGCCCGTCTTCTTTTAAAAGGTGGACACATTTCAAGAGTGTGTGAAGTCCTCGTTCTTGTAGGAGTCCCATTTATTATTTAGTTGTTTTGGGACACAAAACGGACGGCAACACGGTTCAGCAACAGGTTGTCACTGAGGCATCGGGAGCTTTCAAGCCTCCTCCCGTCCGTGTCAAGGCCACATTTGATAAAACCATCTAATGATGATGATAATAATATAATAATATAATAATAATACATTAGACTTATATAGCGTTACACAGTAATTAATGTATCACCTTTCTTGGACCAGAATATCAGGTTTATTTTCAACACACTTTAGTTGTTAATGTGCAGCGCTTGTCCGATTAGTCTGCCATGGCTCAGTGCCAGACAGAAATACAATTGGGGGGAAAATGCTAAACGTTTCTTTTTTTGCATAAGTATTTTTTTTATTGTCTGTATCTCTTTGTTGCCTTGATTGCTGCAAGAAGCGCTGCTTTGTTGTTTTTTTTGCCCTCACTCACATCCGCCTTCCACATGACTCAGCGGATTGGCATGTTTCCTGCAGAAGTCACAGGCTTTTTTTTAATATATATATATATATATATAGTCACGTACCTTCTGAGTCTGCAACCAAAATGCAGAAGCTCATGAACGCCTATAGTTCCTGATTTTGTCGTCGGTTGCCAAAGTGAGTCTGTCTGGGCCAAACTTTCAACCTTGCATCACGCCTATACTGCGAGACTGCGAGATAAGGCTGTCAGTTAGAGAGCAAACATAATGTGCTGTTTGTTTTTTAAGCAGACAGCCTAAAGCCTAAAGGCCACCTTTTTTGTGTGTGTGTGTGTTGGGGGGGGTGGATGATTTATGTTCAGGCGTTGCTCTCGGAATGGAAAATTATAACGCTGCCGACGTTCGCAGAGTTCACAGCCACATGAGAAAACTCACGTGAAAAGCCGAGGGCTGCCCAAAGAAGCACAAAACCTCTTTTCATAAGTCCAACCCCCCCCCCCCCGGCCTTTCTCTCCCTCCACCCTCCTCACCCCCAACAGCTCCCAACCGTACTTGTGTTCCCCACCGCGCAGCCCCGAAACCCCTTGCGCCGCTTGTTGTTTTTGAATGTGACATTGCGGCTGCGCCTGTGCTGTGTCATCCCCGCTGAATCTCATTATTGAGCCGGCTCTCCCCGCGTACGCACGGCCAGTCTGCAGTGGCGCGCTGGGTGCAGGGGCTGACCTTGTCATGGAGCTTTGCCTCAGAAGGGATCAGTGACAGCGCTGCGGACACGCGGGAAGCTCCCGGTGGCGCGCTGGCAGCTCGTCTTTAAATAGATAAGCACTTTAGCTGTGTGCCAGTGACGGGCCGCGACCTCTGAACAAGGTGATTTCTCAACTCTCGGTCTGCGTCTCAGGGTGATTCAGCAGAAGACGCCTCCAACCCCCCTCCTACCACTGCCAAGTTGCGCTCTGGGTTATTTAAAGAATCGGGCAGGGGGGGGCTGCTGTGTTTCTGTTCTTCCTCCAACTTCGCTGACGGTTGGCGGCTGAATGTCAGCGCGCAGACGTTGCAGATGATGTGTCAACGTGGTGCTCCGCAGGTGGAGCAGCCACGTATACGTAAAAGTAAATGTGCAAAAATATCATGCAAAAAGGGTTGACATTCCTGTGAATTTGATGCTTTGTTGGACCTTCCACATATTTGGAAGGAGACTGAAACGAGGTGCCAGCGGCCAGCGTCTGGCTGGAGAGGCGTAAGTGCCCATTGTGAAATCACAAAAGTCACCGTTTGCAGAAGTCTAGTTTAGTTTAGTGGATTTATTTTGGTTGTTTTTTAATACTGCACGTGTCATACATTAAACAATACAATAATTTTAATAACCGAAAAGGTGTAGGTTGAAGCCTTTGCTTCTTTTGCCTTCTTACTTTAATTAGATAGGAGAAAGAGAGAAACGAGGTGAAATACAAGTCAGATAAATCATAGTAATAATGATAATTATAATTTGTAATAACAACAGTAACAACAACAATAGTAAGACTACTATTAATCGTACTTCTGTTCATCATTTTGTTTTGTATTTACTGATAGTATTTCTGAATATTGCTTCAAACGTATGGAGTGTTTTACATAGCTTCATTTCTATTTTTATATCATTCCACGGGTTTACACCTAGTCTTTGTTTTCGCGTGCAGGCCAATTATCAAAAGACGCTGATTCCCGTGAGGCCGTGAACCGACAAGCTTGGGATTGGAATGGATAATAAAATCAACAAATCAACCTGGCTCTGCTCTTTTGTCCCCAGAGGCGGCGCCATGTTCCCCGACGCACTGGAAGATGCCGGCCGGGTGGAGGGTCTGCCGCTGTCGGCCCAGCAGCCCTCGCCCGAGCTGGAGGAGGAAGAGGCCGGGGCGCCCACGGAGAGCGGGCCCAAGAGACGGGGCCGGTACCGGCAGAGCCTGCAGCTTCTGAAGCCCTTCAGGATAACTCACAAGTAAACACGACTGTGTCTGTGGTGTTTGTACGGCAGCTGTCTGACCGGTTCAGGTTCGGAGGAGGGGAGGCAGAAGAGGGGAGGCAGAAGAAAGGCTTTTTTTTTTTAGGTTGACAGACAGATAAGAATTTTTAAAAGGCACACAAAGGAAGAAGAAAAAAAGCCACCCGGCGCAGTGTCACATTTTGTTGCGTTTGCTGCCTGATGTGCTAAATGTTAATGCGGCAGCGGCGGCGGCAGCAGGAGGCCACGATAAAGGGTGGGAACTTATCCCCCGGCGACAGACAGCGCTGTTTGTGAACGCACGCCGGCTGATAGCAAACTGCCCGTGAACCTTTTTTTTCTCCCCCTCCCTCCACCTTCCCTTTTTTTTTTTCGCTGGTCTCTCAGATTTTTGTGAAGAGCATGCAAATGACTGTTCAAACACTGCGGCTACGCCTCACCTTTCTCCAACCCTGTGAAGCGGCGGCTCGGGCCCCGGCGCTCCGAGACGGCTCGGCCTTTTCTCACACCTCCCTCTCGCTTTTTTTCTCCCCCTCACCCCCCTGGTTTCCAGGCACCAGCACCCCGTCGACAACGCCGGCCTCTTCTCCTTCATGACCCTGCACTGGCTCTCCCCGCTGGCGCTCAAGGCCTACAGGACGTCCAGCTTGTCCATCGATGACGTGTGGGGACTGTCTTGCCACGAGGCCTCTGAAGTCAACTGCCACAGGTGAGGTCACCGCCGCCCTGTCGGCCAGAAAGTCCCCGACCACCACGCGCTGTGAGAGCGCGTTGTGCGAAAATGCTGTTGACTAAAAACACTGTTGCCACAGCAGCCGTTCCCGTGCCCGCGGCGCGGTGTTTTTCCCAGCAAGGTTTGTTGAGATTTCCGGTCTGTGCACATTAGTAGGTCCCCGCCGTCACATTCCCACAGCAGAATAAAGTGATATACTGCCACTGCTACTGCGATGATTAGTTACTTCAACAATAAGAGGAAATATGAGAATTAAGTAGGTTGAGAAAAGGAAGAAAAATGCGTTGCTGTTGTTGCTTGAATAAATCATAATAAATAAAACACATTCAATAATTTTTAAAAAATGAAAAAAAACACAAAGGCAGGTCCACAGATACACTGTATTCTTTACCATCTTAGTTGTGTCTTTTCACTCAGTTAAACAGTTCATGTCATTTACTATGACGCATGCCTCTCCTGGCCTGGTTGCCCCTGTCAAAGAGTTCTTTTTTTATCTGCTTCAATAAAGGTCAAGAATTTTTCCAAAGCAGGTCGTTAATGAGTGTCCAAGTATAAACACACTCTTTTCTCTTTACATTCTTTCGCTTTAGATGTCGTCATTTCAAGGCCAAGACATCACTTTTTGTTCGCCGTTAGAATGAAGTCGCATTTTTTTTTTTTTTTTTTTTCAAACGTCATGCGCTCAGTATTCATCGGAAAGTGCTGGGATTTTTTGGGGGGGACTGTTGTTGGAACATTTCCTCCCACTTTGCCGCCCTCTAATCAGGCCAATTCATCATAATTGGCCCTGTGGGTCGCAAACACTGAAGGACTTGGCTTTTTTTTTTCTTTTCTTTTTCTTTTTCCTCTCACACTGTGCTTTTGTTTGAAGAACCCAGTGAGCCTTGTTGATTCAGGGCGTATATAGGATGAACTGATCTATTTCACGCTGTGATTGTTTTTCTGTTTCGAGCAAATATTGAGAAACCTCTCCCTGCTCTCGCTGCCCTACATATAAGCAGAAGGCATGGGGGGGCCGATAAACCTTGTCAAACACGCTTTCGGCGACAAAACTAAGGCCAGACTGGTGCAGGTCCCAAAGTCTCATTTGCAGAATATTTACTGTGGGTTTTTCCTTTCTTTTCTTTTTTTTATCCCCTCACCCTGCCACGTAAACAACATGTGTTTGTGCCGGTGCTTGTTGCACGGGAGGACTCTTTCAATGAACATCCAGTCCTCACCTCAGCCCCCATGGGAACACCGTGCCGGGATAGTAGCCATCTGAGAATAGTCAGGGATTAGAGATTACCGCGTGCGTGGAGTACCTGCCTCGGACAGTTACATCATTAGCCGCTGAACCTGCCGCGACTCCCTGTCACGTTCAAACCCCCGAGCCGTTTGCTGCCCGCCACCGGTGGTTGCAGCGAGATCATGCCAATGCACCTTTCTGCGTGCAACCGACCGTAAAAAGGCAAATAATGAGGTTATCGGGTTGCAGGGCTGCTGCCGAGAATAATTAAAGCGCCTTGACGTGCGGAGACGTGCGTCCGTTTGTCCCCTTTGTGTGTGGCGACGGCCGCGTGGGTTCTAAATAACCTGTTCTGTTCAAAGTCTCAGCTCGAGGCCACCACTTCCTGCGCTTTAAAAACACCAGAAACAAAGCGGCTGTGCCGGGGCTAATGGACATGCTGTGCACGGCTGCGCTTTGATTTCAGAATAAATAAAAAACCTTTCTGGAGATAGTGGGAACAGTTATGCAATTTCTTTGTTTATAAAAACAAAACCAGATGATTTGGGGCGGGGAAGGAAGGGGTTTGCGGGGGGTTGTGCCCGTAAAGCATGCTGGGAGAGGTCGCAAACACTCATCGATGACGCTTCAAACATTAGCTTTTCCTCGCCATCTGGGAAAAACATGACACAATAGCTGTGAGCAGCATTTCAGAGGCTTTTTAAAGCAATTTGCCCCTCCTGCGGATCCAACACGACCGCCCCCGCTGGTGCTTCTATTACCATTTTTATGGGTTTGACCAAGCAGGACCCACTACTGAACCCTCGGACATGGCGTTGATTGTGATATGAAACACTAATGGCTCAGAAATGTTAATGGATTCGTATCTGCCAAGGTGCTTGCCGATTAACCTCCTCAGGGCAGCTGGACCGCTGACGTTCCAAGTCAGTCTCAGTTCCAGCAGGTCCATCTTGAAAATCTTCAACCCGATTTGCTTCAGTCGCTCTGAGGATTGTGAAGCGACCGCCAGCTTGCAAAAAGATTAACAAAAATAAGAAGATAAAGAATAAAATAAATCTTAAAGCGTGGATGCTGCAGACTGGTCAAGTTATATTAGATATGAGCAACAGCTTCCACTTAAACCAAGAGCAAATAACAGCACCCCTTTAACCAATGGGAAGCTTGTGATTTCACTGGTAGTGAATAGAAATCCACTGAATAATCTTTTAGATACAATACTGGGAAGGCTCATCCAGTCATCATCCATTCCTGACATGGTTTGACCGTTTGCAAACATTTTCTGCAGGCTATTTCTCAGATGGACGAGTGGAAAAAGTATCACGTGGGACTACATGAAAATGAACTCTAGCATTTTAATAGTCCTTCAGCCAATGTATTGGTCCTCTGATTGGTTGGGAGACCCATAAAAGCACCATGCGCTCGACGCCGCCCGAGCTCTGCGCATTTGACTGCCATCAATTGCAATTCCTCGCATCCGCCGCCGTTTTGACTTTGAGTCGTAATTATCAGCCAGTGCGAGAGTCTAGTCGGTTTAATGTTCTCTCCGTCTCTGATTCGTTTTTAATAAAGTCATTTGGCCGTAAATTACCTTGCGCAGCTGCTCGGCGCCCGCTTTATGGAGCCATTAGCAGCGATGCATTTGGCTGACGAGATATTTTGCTGTGTTCAAAGGGCATTACGCGGCAATAAAAGTACATTAGCTCGTCTTTGCATGTTCGCCGGGGCCGCTTTAAGTCCAATTATGTGATGCACCATTCAGCGGCGTGCACTGTAGGTCACCTTTTACTTTCAAAAGGGCCTTCATGTGATGACCTCATAGTCCTTCTGGAAATTGGATGTCTACACAACGTCTTATCTTTTATGTATTGGCTATTGTATTTGTTCGTGTTTACATGTATTACACAAAGGGAAATAAAGGATGAAAGGAATAGGGGGTGAAATAAAAAATGCCAGCATTTGCATCAAGTTAATTGGTACCACCAATGTGTATTAAAAATAAAGTGAAGGATGCAAAATTTGTCCTCCGCAACAAATTTCGCATCCTTTGGGATGTGACAATCACTGGGACTTTAACTTAAACGTTTAATCCCAGTCCCAAGATAACCTGTGAGCATTGTGTTTCCAGGCTGGAGAAGTTGTGGCACAATGAGCTGAAGCAACACGGCCGGGAAGGAGCGTCCCTGACCAGAGTCTTCTGGAGGTTCTGCCAAACCCGCATGCTGGTGGCCGTCTTCTCCCTCCTCCTCACCATGGTGGCGGGATTCGTTGGACCAGTGAGTGTGGCCCCGGTCCTCCCCTGCAGTACCCCAGCCCCTCCCCCTGTTGGCTAACATCATCCAGCCTCAGCTGCAGACTTGGAAGTCCCAATTCCGCCTGTTATTTTATCCCATTTCACGCTGGCCTCAGAAATTGAAAACCACCCCCATGTTGTGAGATTATGGAGCTGTTGATAGTGAGACCCATATTAATGTCGTAATTCCTCTAAGATTCCTCTTTCTTTTTTGGGGGGGGAGAAAAAGCACCTCAGACAAAAGCCTATTACGTGTGGAATTCCCAGGTGGCCATGCCGCTGAGTTCACCCCAGTGCTTCTCACGCTCTGAGCCAGTGATGGCGGTGTGATGTCGAGTGCACACTCTGTGCCACTAGCCACTGCTAATAGCATTAACAGGATTTAGTTCTTACACAATCACAGCCGCGTCTCACATTCCTGACGGATTGATTTTGTGCTGAGGAACAAAGGTTTGCTTCGCTGTGTGTCTGCTTGTCATTTCAAATGTGAAACCATCGTTATCCATCTTGCCATCTGGGTCTGTACTTTGATTTTTCAGGTGTCTGTACTTCGCTTCAGCATTTTTTTCTCCTGAAAACTTTTCAGTAATTTTACTTTTACCAAAGTAATTTTTTTTACTCAAGCATCCGTACTTTTGCTTGAGTACAGAATGTGATTTAATTCCCGTTTATTTTGTTTTAACAGAAGTTTTCTCAAATTTGGGTGCCATCACAGGACCAACGTGGCTAAACAAGCAGTAACAAATCTAGTTTGTCCACTTGAATGTGAAAAACAGAAGGTTTTGTCCAATCACCTTCCAGCTTTTGACTTTGCAAACACTTGGTGGACGTGTGAAATAAATCGAATGTATTTGGAAAAACCTTCCATGTGATCCCTCCGGAACCTTAACGTTGAAGAGCTGACGGTCTAAGCTCGCTTTATGCTCCTTCTTTTTTTCATTTTGGTATTTCCTGTCCAGTTTTTCCCCACTCTCACTGTCGTCCTGGTGGTTTGCAGGCCCTCCTGGTGCGTGCGCTGCTGGAATACTCCCAGAACTCGGAGAGCTCGGTGACGTTCGGCCTCACCCTGGCCGCCGGCATCTTCCTCACGGAGCTGATACGATCCTGGACCCTTGCGCTCATGTGGGCCGTCAACTATCGCACAGCGGCGCGCCTCCGCGGGGCCGCCCTGACCTTCGCCTTCAACAAGATCCTCAATTTACGCAGCACGAAAAAAGTCAACCTGGGCGAGGTACTTTGAAGAAAGCCTTTGAGGGCCGACCCGAATTGAATGTTTCACGCCGGGGCTGCAAATGTGTGGATGGAAATGGGGTTTACTTTGGTCTCCTGCCACTTTCTTTAAAAATAAAATAAAAAAAAACAACCCCAAAGGATTGCCAAGATTCCTCATTAAGCAGCTTTAGAGGCATTATCCTTTCACAAGTAAATACGGGAATAAGGCACGATACATATTCATGAATTTTGCTGTATTTTGATTGCTTGCAATCTGTTGTGTCTCTTCAATAGCTGGTCAACATCTGCTCCAGCGACGGCCAGCGGTTGTATGAGGCTGTTTCAGTGGGAGCTCTGCTGGCTGGGGGGCCCCTGGTTGCCATTCTCGGTCTGTCCTACACAGCATACTTCCTGGGCCCCACAGCGCTGGTGGGCTCCACCGTTTTCGTCCTCTTCTATCCCGCCATGGTATGACCTCGGCTAACATGGCACGCAACTGATTTTATAAAGGAATTGACGTATTAAAGTTTTAATGCTCTGGTGTATTGTTAGCAAGACAAGGGCAGAGTACATCAAATGTGAGGACAAATTGGAAGGGATTAAAATGAGTGCGCACACAAAGGCGGGTGACTCTCAGTGCGGTGGACGCGAGCTTAACTGCCGTCAACAACATAATGCAGTTTCATTTCAGGCTTTTATTAAGTGTACACTAAGCAATAATCGGCCCAATTAGAGCGATGACAAGCAATTTCATCACAGCACTTTCCAAAAGTTTCATCAGCTGCTAATAACAAGTGTTTTTCCTCTTCTTCTTTTTTTTAAATTGTTGACACTAGAGGCTTTATGCTCCAACTTTTTAAACTTTGGATTAATGGAGGCTTTTTTACTCTTCGGTTTTAGATGTTTGAGACCCATCCACCATTTCTCAGTCTTTTTCAAAGCTTCATAATTCTCATCAGTGAGCTGTCAGCTTTGTCCGGGCCGTTCTCAACACACACGGTCTCGACAGCCATAGATCTTAGTGGCGATGCAAGGTGCATCTATCACTCTGCCTTCCGGCCCCCCCCACCCTCCCAGACAGCCCTGAAGCTCAGATAATGTCACTGTGCCCGCTTTCATTTCCTTTCTTCTGCTCTTGTCATCGCTTCCTTTTGTTCCCGCCAGATGCTCGCATCCAGACTGACGGCGTATTTCCGCAAGAAGTGCGTGACAGTAACCGACCGGCGCGTCAGGCTGATGAACGAGATCTTGGTGTGCATAAAGTTCATCAAGATGTACTGCTGGGAGGATTCCTTCGCTCAAAATATTCACAGTGAGTTCTGCCGTGTACTCTCCTGCGACCGCGATAGCCGTGCACGACTCTTTCTCCTTCAGTGGGCTCTTTTTCTGATAATTCCAACTTTGTTCATGTTATATCATTATCATTATTATTACTGTTATTAGTAGAAGTAGTTGTAGTGGAGTTTGCTGTTAGCCATAGTGGGTGGTCGCTTGGGTAGTAGGAATCAATAGTATTGGTAGTATGAGTAGTTGGTTGTACTATGGTGGCTATTGGTTGTATTGGTGAAAATAGTGCCGCTTGTAGCACTAATTATTATTAGCAGTAGAAGTAGTAGTAGTCACAGCAGAGCAGTGATGGACAGTATTGGTGGTATTAGTAGCAGTAGAAGACATAGTTATAATATTGTAATGTGTATTTGCGTATCGCTTGTATAGGCTATGGCTACAGTTTCATTTCTAGTGTATCGGGATTAGTGGTATTGGGGTTATAGTCACTGAGCAGAGAATGAGTTAAATGCAGTAGTAATATTACTACAAATGATAAAAATACTACTAGCATTAGCCAAGATGAGGTGCAACCAAACCGTCATCACACACAAAATTAGCAGATTAGAATTGAAGCAAGGGGCCGAGGGTGGTAGAGTGCGAAAATAAAAATGTCAATGAAAATTTACTCCCAACTGATTTCGATTAAATGGCTGCTCCTCTTCAGCCGCCGTCAAAGGAGCCACTAATTGTTGACTTTTATCACCAGAAATGAGTCTTATCCGCTTTGAGATAACCCCAGACCTTAAATCCACTTTCTCTCTGCTTAAGTCTGTCCCCGTACGGTCGTCTGTGATCAGGCTCGTTTAAGCCCCTCGGCTCCAAGGTTAATTTGCGAGCTGTTTGGAGCCTTATGATACCTTGACTGACTGCCGGCCGGGGCTGTTGTAATTTCCAGTGAAATAGCGATGACCTTTTCTCGAGAGGCCCCGCCAATTCCCCGAGTATCGTTTTCTCCTTTCTATTTTTTTTTTGTTTCGTCTGGGCCCTAAATTAACCAGGTGGCACTGGTTTTTACTACTCTCCTTTGATTACCTGTTATAATCGTAATAGCTTAGCATTGACGCAATGGGCAATAAATTTCAGGAGTTACAGTGTCATTTCCTTGCTAATGCTATTATTGCTGGATTTATGGTCCAGGCCTTTTTATTTTTGGGCTGTGGGACTTTTGTTTGGTCACACACACACACACACACACACACACACACACACACGTACACACACACACACACACAGAAACACGCACAACATGGCAAAAAGTACGTAGCAGGTGGAGGACTGAATTAAAGATACAGGCGGCAGCGGATCCGCTGTGTGCACGCAGTGAAGCGAGCAGCAGCAGCAGCAGCAGCAGCAGCAGCAGCAGCAGCACCAGCAGCAGCTCACTCTTGCACTGGGGAGATACGTGCGAGGTTGCGGGAGGCGGGGTCTGTGGATTTGGGCATTACACACTTGGACAGTTATCAAGGTTCAGCAGGTTTTCGAGCCCCCCCCTTTCTGCCATGTTTGGACGTGGGGCCCTTGTCCTCCCTCTTGTGTCTATTCCTGGCCTGCTGCAGAGACGCTCTCGCCGAGAACTCTCCAGGAGCCAGTCATCCGTTACTTCATTTTCTGCCTGTGTTTCATTCCCCTCTGTGTGTGTGTGTGTGTGTGTGTGTTTTTGTTTTTAATCATCTCCCCCTGTGTCTCACTTGTGTCATTAACAGAGGTGCGATCAGAGGAGAGGGGCATGCTGGAGAAAGCTGGGGTCGTTCAGAGCTTCACAGTGGGCGTGGCTCCCATTGTTGTGGTCATATCAAGCGTGTGCACTTTTACCCTGCACATGGCTTTGGGCTATGACCTCACCGCGGCCGAGGTATTTAAATACGGAAGTGTCCGTACTGCTCAGTTTTCATGCATGATTTATCGGCCGTCGACCGTGGGAAATGCGCTTAGCATTTTCTGCGCGAGCCAACCGGTGACATGAAAAATTTAAATTCCTCGGACTTTATGAACATATATGGGGAGTTCTGTCGGCAGAAATAGCCAGCGGGAGGGTAATGCCGAAGAATGAATGCCTCTATGCCGCTTCCCATTCCAGGCGTTCACCATGGTGGCAGTCTTTAACTCCATGACCTTTGCCCTCAAAGTCACACCGCTGGCCGTGAGGGCGCTGTCAGAGGGGGCGGTGGCTGTCAAGAGGTTTCAGGTGAGGAAAGAAAATCCCCAAAAAACGGCACCCACATACACTTCTCCAACACAAAACCACTGCTGTTTGTTTTCTCTTTGCTATTGAGCCGCTGCTCTCTGCTGGTTAACCTGAGTTCTTGACTAATTTACTCCTCCCAGTTAGTTTCACCCTTCTGGTCCATAAAAACACACCGTTTGGCTTTGTGTTACTCTGATCTGGCAGTGCAGCAACAGCACTCACATACGTACGATCACTCATGATGTACCAGGGATTGGTGTCAGTGTCCAGTTTTCTGAGGGAAGATGTGAGCAACTTTGCCATGATGATTACACATCTAATAGCAAAAAAACCTTTTAAGATTAAACATGTTTTTCTTGTAATCTCCTCCTGCAACCAGCAGAGAGCTGAGCGTAAAACTGGAGCCACTTCTTGTTTTGCTCTTCCTCATCACTTGTCCCTACCCCATGTACGGTATGTTTACGCGACGGGAGTAGGTTGACCTCCAACAGCCATGTAGCTTATATGACAGAGGAAGATTCTGAACCCTGGTGTGCCACGAGGAGGGCCCCTCGAAAACAAGACACGGAGGTATAAATAGAAGTCTCAGAGACCGCAAACGCTGGTATGTCGGTGGTATACGCTGGTGGTATACACTGGCCCAACTCAGGTTACATAAGCATGCAGGACACACCGTGGGTCTAGTTTGCAAGTATTAGACGAAAAGTCGGAGATGCCCAATGATTTTCTCTCAGACTGTCACGAAAGTCACAGCGTCGACTCACCGCATGATATATAAAAATGAACTCAGTGGTGAGAACGGCTTTGTTATGTTGCTGCTTACTATAGAGTCTCTGTTTGCTACACTGTGCTTGCATCCAAAGTATAATAAAGGTCCTTTTTAGCATTTTTTCGGCAGATGTTAACCATTGAGAAGCTGAATTTAGCGTTAGCCTTGCCTGTTAAGGGAAGAACAATTCTTAAACCCCTGTGGCAAATACTTTTCTTTTTTTTTCTTTTTTTTTATTTGTATGTATTTATTTATTTTCTTCTGCATATTTGAAATATAACCACACTGACTGAGGTATTGTTACGTGGGGCAATATATTTCAGCAACCGTTTTTATTATAATTTGCTGTTGTGAGAGGCCAAGGAGCACCCAAGTGTGTCTTGAGCCCGAGGCTGAGTGACAAATCGACACCAACATCAGCTGTGCGTCAAACTTAAAAATAAGCGCCAACAGAGATGTGAAGCTTGCACGTAATCCTGTTTCGCTGTTGCCGTCCACACACTGTGGGCTTCAAAGACGGAAAGAAAGAAAGAAGGAAACATTTTGGAACAAAAAATAGTCAATGTATGAGGTCTGTCTCTGCAGAGGCTCTTCATGATGGAAGACCGGCAGGTCGTCGCCGTCAAGATGGAGGACCCGAGCAACGCGGTGGAGTTCCGGGACGTGACGCTGGCGTGGGAGAAGGCGCGGCCGCCGCCGGCGCCCAGGAGCCACCCCCCCCCCAAGAAGCGAGGCGGGATGATGCGGGTCCTGCGCCGGGAGAAGCTCAGCCTGTACATTCCCAGTGAGGACAGCAAGGGGAGCCAGGACAGCCCCAACACGCAGAGTCTGCTCACCAACATGGAGCAGGAGAGTCCGCAGAGCACCATCTCCTCCACGCAGAGCATCCGCCCGCCGCTGCACAAGACCCTGCACCGCATCGACCTGCGCGTCAAGAAGGTAAACGCATCGGAGGAGCCGGAGGGATTGGGTTTTTTTTTCTCCGCGGTTGTTATATTTCCTCCTTGTTTTCAGGGCTCGCTGGTTGGAATCTGTGGCGGCGTCGGCAGCGGGAAGAGCTCGCTGCTGTCAGCTCTGCTGGGACAGGTGACTTTCAGCTTGACCACCAATGTTGTCAAACACCAAGTTGTGCTGTCACATTGGTGACAGCACAACTCAAGAATCCATAATGAATCACACTTACACATTAATATCACCTCGTCGAGAAACATTTTTTGAAACACTTTTCCAGCATTTAAAATGAATAAGCTCGCGTTCACACCTAAGCATGTTGGCTATGTTGGCTGCTACTCCAATACATTACACGTCCAACATGGCATTTACATTATTTATTGCAGATGATTCGACAAATAAATCCTCTGGGTTCATTGGATTCAGAGGTTTAGGCTCTCGTGAGTGCCCTTGGTGTCGCAGACTCAACATGTGATTGGTTATCGCAACTGACTGTGTGGCCCGTTCACTTACAGCTCACTGGAGCTCTGTTGATTGTGAAGGCCTCAAGAGGATTTCAGAGAACCTGACAACACAAGCTAGATGAAATATGATTGAAATGATTTGGTACAATCTCTACCATAATATTGGCAGCTGCTCAACCAAATGGATGTAACATGAGCAGAACAGAATATGAAAAATAATTTTGTTAGATAATCACCAAAAATAGTTTTCAGAGTATTTCAGAAGAGAGGGACTAACTGGCCCGGATGGCCTCTACTGCAATGAAGTGAATACTGGCGTCAAAAGGAGACGCACACAGACACAAAACTGATACACAATCTGAAGAGGAAACGCTTGATGTTTTCCAACGCTGCATGTTTTTGTCTCCGCTGCAGATGACCCTGCTGGAGGGGAACCTGGCCGCCAGCGGGGGCTTCGCCTACGTGTCTCAACAGGCCTGGGTCCTGAATGAGTCGCTGAAGGAGAACATTCTGTTTGGGAGCGAATATGACCAAGACAAGTGAGAGCCGGCGCTGTGTAATTACGATAGGGATCAAGGAAGTGCGGTCATTATTCTCTGATTGGATTTCCTCTTGTTGTCCTCAACAGATACAACGCCGTCCTGGAGGCTTGCGGTCTTCTCCAGGACCTCGCAGAACTGCCGTACGGAGAGATGACCGAGGTATCTGTCAGCGTCCTTATCTCCTCTCATCTTTATCACGCCCTCATCTTTTACTCTTCAAGCGGGACTCCAGCGGAAGAGCCTTAGAACTCTGATCAGATATCCAGAGAACATCCTATTTAGAGGCGCTTCCTGAGAGTTACAGTTGTGTATCTTCTCTCTTGTCAGATTGGAGAGAGGGGCGTCAACCTGAGCGGGGGGCAGCGGCAGAGGGTGGGCTTGGCCCGCGCGCTCTACAGCGACCGGCCCATCCTGCTCCTGGACGACCCTCTCAGCGCCGTGGACGCCTGCGTGGGTTCCCACGTCTTCCACAAGGCCATCAAAGAGTTTTCCAAAGGCAAGACCATCCTCTTCGTCACCCACCAGCTGCAGGTAAGAGGCTCGTCTGCAAATGTCACCAGAGCGCCTCGAAAGGTCACACGTTGCTGGAATCCAGTGGGGGGTTAATTAGCCCCAAAACTCCAAACAGATATATTTGCCATAGTTTGCCCATGCCTGGTTTACAGTCTCCCATTAAAATGCTCAATTTTTTGCTGGAAATTCCACATTTGGGTTTGGAATAAACAAGGGTACAATGGCCACTAACGCGAAAGAGGAAGGAATGCCCTGGGAAAAAAAAACAGTCCCGCACAATCAATTTCCCTCTTTCTCTCTGCTTACTTCCTAGTACCTTCCCGAGTGCGACCTCGTGATCCTGATGAGGGACGGCCAGATCGCCGAGAACGGCAGCCACACTCAGCTAATGGCCAAAGCGCGTGACTACGCCGCACTCTTCACCAGTATGCAACAGGAGGTGAGGCCTGGTCCTGCCGGAGGTGTCGGCCTGGTCTTGAACAAGGCCAGGCTGCACAATAACACACTGAACATTACACGCTGAATTATGCATCAGCCCTGAAAGGCAAGGCCAGTCGCCGGGAAATGTTAATGCATACACGGCCTTTTATTATGTATGCGTGCATTGATTTTACCGGTGTGCTGCCGAGGAGCGATATCTCACTTTAAACGACTTTGTCCCTGTTGTGTGTTTTTGGAACGGCGTGACTCCATTTTTTTTCCCCACCCGTCTCTCGTAGAATCTGGTGAAAGAGAATTTTAAAAACAAGCATCGGAGGGCAAGTGCCAAGAAGGCCGACGGCGCCATGGACGTCGCCAAGGTCAGGCAGAAAGTGGAAAGCAGGAGACGAGGTGAGGGACGCCGCCAGCCGCGTTTCACTGTGCACACGAGGCGACGTGGAGAAAACTCACTCTGTCCTCCCGCACGCAGAGCCGCTGATGAAACCGGAGGAGAAGGGCTCGGGCGATGTCAGCTGGTCCGTCTACGGCGCCTACATCAAGGCGGCGGGAGGCCCCGTCGTCTTCATCATCAACGCCTTCCTCTTCCTGTCCACCACTGGCAGCATCGCCTTCAGCAACTGGTGGCTCAGCCACTGGATCAAGCAAGGCAGCGGCGCCGGCGCAGCAGAGGTTCGCCTCCTTTTTACGCCGTTGAGTTATCGCTCGCGTATCGGCTCCCTCCTCCCCCCTCGGAAGAAAAAAAGCGCAGCGCGAGGAGTAACCGCCGCCTCTTGAGGGATGTCTGGTCGGCGCCGGCGAATTAATCTGAATGCGCATGATTAAAAAGTAACGGCGCTGCGGTAAAGTTAATTAAAAACGAGTGCTAGCAGTGAAGAAACAGATGTGCGGCGGCTGTGATGGAGGAGTGTGCTCGGAATGGTAAACATCACCCGAGTGACTGATTCCCATCCGCTGCTTTTGTGCATTTTCTCTATTTCATTACGAGCAAAATTCCTACCTTGGGAGCAAAAAAAAAAAAATATTTGAATTTTTTTTTTTTTTTTTTTTTTTTTTTTTTCCTGGATTGTAATTTATGTCTGCGCGTCGCCCCGCAGAACTCGTCCTTCATCCTGGAAAACGGGACGACGACGGCCGGCAGCATGAGGCTCAACCCTCACATCCAGTATTACTCCACCGTCTACGTGGTATCCATGGGAGCGGCTCTGGTCCTGAAGACCGTGAGAGGCCTGGTGTTTGTAAAGGTAAGCCCGCCCACCACCACCCCCGCCGCCACATAACAACATACACAGGCGGCATGCGGTTAAGTGGTGCTTCTGTCCGATTGTCTTTGCGTCAGGTGTCGTCAAACACTCAAGGTTTTCCAGCGCCGTAATTGAAAAAGGCCTCTGAGCCAGATCCATTTATCTGGTCGCTGCTGCTGTGTGTGTGTGTGTGTGTGTGTGTGTGTGTGTGTGTGTGTGTTCGTGCACATGCATTTGCAGGAAGGATGTGTGTGTGTGCCAGCTTCCTCGTCCCCCCACGGGCCGACATCCTCTTCCAGCTAACCCTTCCTGACACTGTGTCGTCGAGGTTAGGTCCGCACGTTAATGCGTGCCACTTGAAATTGCTAATTTTTCATTTATCTTTTTTTTTCCCCTCTTCCCAAAGATGGCTAATCTTTTCCTTTTTTTTTTTCATTTCTCACCCCCAGCTCTGATGAGATCTCCGGGACAGTTGAATATTCCATTAACAGAATTAATTTGTTCTCCACTGCCACATGTAATTTAGGTCCAAGTGCTGAAATGTCTCTCGCTCATTAGGTCCTGACCTTTATGTCAGCCTCGCAGAAACTCATTATAATGGAGGATTTGACAGCTCGCCTTCCGCTGGGGTTTTTTTTTTTTTTTTTCATAGGGGGGGGGGGGGGGGCGGAGAATCCCTCGGAGCAACAACGTGCGCACGTAAAGCATACGGTGGCGTAGCATGCGGGGGCTCTGCGGTGTAAAAAGTTTGACGAGACTCCCTGGCCGGCCGTCTTCGTCGCTCGGGGCTCCGCGTTCGATTCTCCCGAGTTTGTCTTTTTTACGCGTGCCAGGTGTGGCGCTCAAAACTCACCGTCTCGCTCCGTGTCGACAGTGCACCGTCAAGGCTGCCTCCGTGCTCCACGACAAGCTCTTCCGCCGCCTCCTGCTCAGCCCCATGCGCTTCTTCGACACGACACCCCTGGGCCGAATCCTGACTCGCTTCTCCCGGGACATGGACGAGGGTGAGTTGTGATTCGTCTTGACTGGGAACCTTTTCGGAGAAGTTCTCCGTCAGCCGAGTCGCTCCGGTTGTCGGAGACCCTCGCCCTGGGGGCGTGGCGTCCCGTCATCTGTTTTTCTACCGTCTCCTTGTAGCTTTTTGACATGTGGGCTTGCTTTTTTTTTTCGCTGGGTGGATCATTTTTTTGTAGTTTTATTTTCCTCGGGCTTCTCTGTCGAAAAGCTACAGGAGCACGGAAAGTTTTGGCCGTGGAGACGAACTGACGAACACGAGCTGTTTTGTCTCTTCTGCAACAGTTGACGTGCGCCTCACCATGCAAACGGAGATGCTGCTCCAGAACTTGACCCTGGTGCTGTTTTGCTTGGGGATGGTGAGCATCGTCTTCCCCTGGTTCCTCGTCTCCATCCTGCCGCTGGCGCTCTTCCTCTACGTCATCAAGCGCGTGTCCAGGTCAGTGAGGTCCCACTTCGGGGGGGCCAGCCTTTGAAATCTGTGCTGGTTTTGGGGGCAAGTTAAGCTTCGAGATCAGACTCAGGCAACTTCTATTGATCCCATTAAGAGCCCTTGAAATGCAGCTCCCCCCTTCCTGCACACGCATCCAAACAACAGACAAGAGGTCAGAGAAGGACACCAGTCAGTTAAATTAGCAAAGTTAAAGACTTTACATGAAATGCATTTGAACTGATTAATACTGGCAACTGAGGATTAAAAGATTTCTATAAATAGTTTTCTCTTTCAAAGCGACTAGGTTGCGCCTAACTTGCGTCGAAATGGACCAACTGAGATAACCGACACACAGAGGTTCCCACTCTGACCATCGTGTTGGTCTCCAGCCTCACTCACCCACAAGATGACATCAGCGCAGCAGCTTTCTCAGCCTTTTCTCAGTCACATAATCATCTTACAGTTGAAAAGAGGAACATTTTTTAATAGCCATTGACGTCGACTGCAAAACCTTTGTGTATGTTTTTTTTTTTTGTTATTTGTTGAGGCGAAGCAGCAGTCTTGAGGTCTGTCTGGCTGAGCTCAGAAGGTAAACGCTGAGCTGAGTGCAAGTCTCCACTCGTTCCTTTAGAAAGAGGCCCGTGTCTGTAGCCGCCACTGTCACCAGTGAATGTGTCTCTTGTTCTCCCTTCCACAGGCACATGGTTCTCATCACTGCACAGAGAAATACGGGAAAACTTCAGTTCAGCTTCAGTCAGTTGTAGCAGCTTATAGTGCGTGTAGTGTATATACATGGTGTGTATGAAGATCCAAGATGTGTGGGAGCACAAACGAGGACATCTACCTTGAGTTTGAATATTTACATCAGAAAGCTGGCCAGCAAAAAAAAAAAAAAAAAAAGAGTTTGCAAGAATATAGAAATCTGAGTCTGTATGTGACACTGTCAGACACCTCTGTCTGATTACATGATCATGCAGTAGTTGTTGTTCGTGAGTGTTTTATTTGCAGCGAAACACGCAATATAAAGGGGAATCTTACCGAGAGGAACACTGGCGCCTTGGGAAATAACCCCGCTGTTTTCTATTTCCCCCGTCTCGGAGCTCAGGAGGAGCGCGACTGTTATTGTTATTGTCACGCAGGTGTTAAGTCAGGAAGAGCAGAGACAGAAAGCAGGAAGTTGCAAAGCGTTTCACAGTAACGAATAACAACACAGTCCGTTTTTCTTCTTCGCCATAAGGTCAGGCAAGTTCACTCGGAACAGCATTAATCAGTAGATGAGTAGGACTCGTAGGAGGAGAAAATGTGTTTATAGTACAAAAAAATTCACCCTTGACTGTTTAAAGGCAGACAGTTTCAGTATGTGATGCTCAGCTTTGATTAGTGGGGTTTCCAGTCACAGCCATGCCAAAAATAGGTCAGCAGCCACCCATAGGAGCTCACTGAGAGACCTTTTCTCCCAACATGATGGAGACACACATAGATGTTTCGCCGAACCGGCGAACCCATTTAAATCACCCACTTCCAGACCGGCCTTTATTGAGATGTGAAATGAAACGGCCCGGGGCGTAAACATGTTTGTCTGTCCCTCGCTCTGCTGGGCTGTTGTGAGAGGGAGACAAGAGAGAGGGAGAGAGGGAGAGGGAGAGGGAGTGAGAGAGAGAGAAAGAGAGACAGAGAGAGAGAGAGAGAGAGAAAGAGAACCCCGCAAATGATTCACGGGAGATTTTTAATTCACATGCACAGTCCGTTCCATCCCGGCGGCTCGACGCAGAGCCTCGCCTCTCGTCAATAAAAGTGTCTGGTGTCCGCGAACCGCCGGTTGGGCGCGCGCGCTCGTGTGCCTCGCATGCACAAGACACTTGGAGACAAGCTGAGCTCTGTGGCGTCGGCGCTGATCCCTCTCCGCCTCGTCACCACCTCTGTGCAGCACAGGCACTTCGTTACTGCCGATGCATTTTTCATTCCCTCCAATCCCGACTGCTGCTTTTTCATTTTTTAATATTTACCTGTTTTAATATCGGTGTTTCGGTGAAGATGAATGACTGCAAAGGGATTTCTTTTTCTTTTGAACACATGCCGTTCTTTTCCCTTTTAGGAGATCAAATTCCCGTCTGAAAGGTTTTGGGCCCACTCGCATGTTTTTGCATGTATTTTCCCTCACTGTGGCTCGCTGAGAGAATGGAATTTCTGCAAAGACACAAATGTCAGCACACGTGTTTGCACACAGGACCCACCATGTTATTAATGTTATTATTCGCACAAGCCTGACCAGAGTGGGAGCTATCCAAGCTTTGCCAAGATTTTAAGAATTTATTTATTTTTACAGCGACATGGTGCTTCCATATCGCTGTAAAAAAGAAACCTATATAAAATGTACAAAAAGCCACCTTGTTTCAGTCCAACGCAGAGTACAGTTGGATAAAATCTCCCATTTTTTCCTGCAGGGTTCTGGTTCGTGAGCTGAAGCGCCTGGAGAACATCAGCCAGTCTCCGTTTACCTCTCACATCACCAGCAGCCTGCAGGGACTCTCCACCATCCACGCCTACGGACGAGGGCACCACTTCCTCCAAAGGTGCGCTCCACGGTCCGCAGAGACGGACACCATTTAACTGTCATTTTGTCTTATCTCCTCCACTATCTGCCAGCTGAGTAGAGTGAAGCATGACGAGAAGGGGGGGAGGGGGTATTTGAAACCTTCTTCTCCTCCCAGCCTGGTAATGTGTTTTTTTTTATTTATTTTTTTTATCTCTCTGTCCCTGCAGATATCAGGAGCTTCTGGACACCAACCAGGCCTCCAACTACCTCTTCAGCTGCGCCATGCGCTGGCTCGCTGTCCGCCTGGATCTTATCAGCATCTCTCTTATCACCGGCGTTGCGCTTCTCATTGTCTTCATGCACAACCAGATACCTCCTGCCTATGCAGGCCTGGCCATATCGTACGCAGTGCAGGTCTGTAAACAAAGTCACAGTCTGAGGTCTGATGAAAGTGTTCAAGTGTTTGTCAAAGTTTCGTTCGAAAACCCATTTCAAGATCTTTGTTTTTTTCATCCCAAACTCCTTTACTGTACAGTTACTGTATTATGCAGTCAATTATCCAGAAACTTAGATCTCCGGAAAACAACGGAAAACATAGCCTTCTCTTTACAGTCTCCATTAAAAAAAAACCTTCCACATAATTTGGAAGTAAAAGAGCTGCATAGATGTGAGGGAACTACTTTCTCTTTGCGACATAACAAAGGGGTTTGCTTGATTCTCTTTTCTCAGACACTTTTTGAAAATTGCATTGAGCAAAATGAGTAAACAATGGTCTTTTGGTCAAAACATTCAGAGGTTCAACTGGTTCATCCACTTTAGTTGCCTCCCAGGGCTGATAGTGTATTTAAATCCTTTATTTATTATTTAGCTTATTGATTTTATATGCTTTCATGTGATGTGTTCTTGATGCATCTTAAGGTTTAAGCTTCCAAATTGTACTGAAGTGTTTATTCATCTCAGCTCTACTTGTTTATTGTGCAGAGCTTTCATCCCATTTTCCTGACCGTGTTTTTGCTCCCTGAGTGTTTCATTACCTCAAATCAAAAGCATCATGTTTTAACTCTCGTCATTATTAGTGCATCTGTTTTTCTTGGAAACGACCCCACTGTTTTTGTTGTGCTTGTTTCGTCGCTAATTGAAGAGAAAGAGACGCTAATAAAGCTCACTGTCCGACTCTTCTTGCTTCTTCCTGTTTTAACCTCCAGCTCACGGGCCTGTTCCAGTTCACCGTGCGTCTGCTGACCGAGACCGAAGCTCGCTTCACTTCGGTGGAAAGGATCAATCATTACATAAAGGTGAGGCCACTGTGGACTGAGGATTATGTGGCTCACAGACATATCTCAGACGAAAACACGCCGACTGTCATCACTCCATGTGATGCTTTCCAGGGAAACTGCCTGCTTATCGTCCAGAGGTGTTGTCTTTTTTTTCATAATCGTGACACAGGTGATTGTATGTGTGTGACGAGCTGCGCGGTGGGGATGCTGATAAATACCCAGCCTGTGATGTCTGCACAAAGCGGAGAAAACGGAGCAGGGGATTAACTCGAGTTGTCAAACTGCAAAAAGATACAAATGTGGGCTGAGCTTTTTATCCTCCCGCGCTGTTGAAAGCTGTGGCCGGAGGCACTGTGTTGTCTGCTTGTCCACCTCTGCATATCTTACCACCTTGAATGAAATTCCCCCAAATTTGGCATGCCGGGCGAGCACAGCCAGGTTTAGCACATCTGCATTAACAATCTGCCGTTTGAATTCAGGGCAGCAATCTAAAGCTTCGTATTCCTCCGCAAACTCTGTTTGCTACATTGAGCTTCCGGTTCGTGGATGCGTGCTGAGATGCTCGTCCAGTAACAGGAATGATGACTTCAGACGAGTCTCGTTTCGGGGGGGTGTTTTGCGCCTCGCTGCCAGATTTAGGAGAATAATCCCCGACGCTGTCGCTGTTTCTTCATCTCAGTCTCTGGAGAGCGAAGCGCCGCGACAGAGTCCCGCAGCGGCCGCTCCCGCCGTCTCCTGGCCCCAGCAGGGGAAGATCACCTTCCACAACGTGGAGATGCGCTACCGTGACAACCTGCCGCACGTGCTCAGGAACTTGTCCTTCACCATCCTGCCCGAGGAGACCATCGGCATCGTGGGCCGCACGGGCTCAGGTACGAGTGGCCTCTTGCTTTTTTTGTTTGTTCGTTTCTTTTCCCTCTGAACCTTTTTCAGATTGCGCAGTTTAAATTTTGAATTTTCTTTCTCTGGCAGGAAAGTCCTCCCTGGGTGTCGCTCTGTTTAGGCTGGTGGAGCTGGCCGGTGGCTCCATCATCGTCGATGGGATCAATATCGCGCAGATCGGCCTGGATGACCTGCGAAGCAAGATAGCCATCATTCCTCAAGAGCCGGTGCTCTTCATCGGAACGGTCAGGTAATGCCAGCAGCGATAATTACAGCTTTGCAATTCATGGATTATTCCGCGCTGAACTCAAAATTGGAAAAAATGCGCAGCCGCCGGGAATAAATAAGAAGTGCTTTTAAATAAGCGTTTCATGGGAAATCCGTACTTTGTGGCCTTCGGTGCAACAATGATGTGAAATTGTGCATCTGTCAAAGGTCTTATGTATAATACACTCAGTGCTGACGAGATAAAATCAGATTGAAAAGAGAGGACACGTTTGCGAAGATGATAACCTGAGCAAAAAGTACATCGTTAAATGCTTTTATTGTGACAGTACATTGATCCGTTCAGGTACGTTTTTATTTGAATGATCAGAAGCCAGCAGCTCAGATGGATGGTAGCTTCGGTAACTTCAGAAATGAATCTGTAAGCTTTTGGTTAGTCCAGGCGTGGGCAAACTACGGCCCAGGGACCATATGCGGCCCATTAAGCCTTATAATCCGGCCCGCTGAACTTGAAGAAATTATATTAGGAGTAAGTAATAAAATAGCTGCATTTCATCCTTTTTTTTTCTTTTTTTTTCTGTTTTTAGACACATTTCAGTGAAGAGCTAAATACTTGCGGGGCTTTTAAGACACATATTTTGCTGCATTTTTTCCTCCTATGAGGAATTCACCAAAACACTCCATCCATCGGCTCCTGCTCCTGATTGTAGAACCCATTGTGGCCCACGTGTCAAACATATAGACTAAACCCCTGGTTTAGTCAGTCTGCTTTCGCTGAAATAAAGATGTTTTTACATCAATATTGAGCAGTGTAAATTGTTCCTCTCCTCTCTTCAACTTAAAAATGTCCCTCCGGCCCTCTGTTAGCCTAAAGATTGTTTTCATTTCGTCGCATTTATCAAGGCAAACTAGATATTCTTCGCTGTGTTCAGGCCCAGGGAGGGTTGGGGAAAGTTTCATTACTACGAATGTAAAGCCATGCCAGAGGGAAATCATAGCAAAAGCAGGAGAGAGAGAGAGGGGGAAAAAAAGGTGCTGTGTAGTAGAAAATAAAATGCAAGATGAGTTGTGGCAAATTGCAGTCGGGGCCGATTCAGAAACAAACCATCAGCACTGCTTTTATGAAACCTCAGTCACTTTGGGGATCCTGACCGTGTCGCCCCCTTCAGGCTCGCATTTGACCTTTGTCAGCCTAAAAGACGAGAGTCAGCGATACACCAAACCTCTCATCTCCGCGTGAGCTTCCGTCACGCTTCTCCGAGTGTGCGCGCTCACGCCTTGTTTTTTTTCCTCTTCCCACAACAGAACCAACCTGGACCCGTGGGATCAATACTCTGATGCCCAGATCTGGGAGGCTCTGGAGAAGACGCACATCAAGGAGATGGTTAGTGGCTGTAACAGCGTTACCTCAGATTGTGCGTCACTCTCTGGTTGTCCCCCCCTGCTGTCCTCACATCTGTGTGTCACCTCCCGCAGGTGAGCCAGCTGCCTCACTCGCTGCAGTCGGAGGTGACGGAGAACGGAGAGAACTTCTCCGTGGGGGAACGCCAGCTTCTCTGCGTGGCCCGGGCCCTGCTGCGCAACAGCAAGGTGCTAATTGTGGAAATGCGTTTGTTCGTCTTGTCGATGGGAAACGTTCCGTCACGCCTGTGACAGCCACGCCGGTCAGACACTCCCCCCCCCCCCCTGCTTTTAATAATGAGGAGACCAAAACTCTCCAGTCACGGAGGAATCAGCGTGCACCTGTTGTTGGGTTAACACTGCCACCCAACGGCAGGCATTGGAACTGCGTGCATTGTGGGGGGAACATGACACAGATTGTAACCGTGAAGGGGTTTCCGCACCGTGTGTGGGAAGATGTTGCGTCATTGCTCTTTGTCAGATGCAAAAGAGAGAGAGAGAGAAAAATAAACTGGTGTTGATCGTGTCGTCGCTGCGGTTGTGTTTCCAGATCCTGATTCTGGACGAGGCCACGGCAGCCATCGACACGGAGACGGACCGTCTCATCCAGGAGACCATTCACAGCGTGTTTGGCAGCTGCACCACCCTGATCATTGCCCACCGTCTCAACACAGTGATGAGCTGCAACAGGATCATGGTCATGGAAAACGGCCAGGTGCGTGTGAGCGCGTCACAACTCTTGTGAATGTCACAGCTTGTTTTTGAGTCTGCACACGTCTGATTCACTGCGTGTGTGTGTGCGCGAGCCGTCATGGGGTCAACAGTAGGAGGCAGGAACCAGTTGACTGATGCAGTTGTCTGATAGAGCAACACGCCCAAATACTTCCTGGTTTCAGCCCCAGTTTTGTTCTCAGTCACAGTTTCAGAGTCTTTTCACCAGCCATTAATGTACGTTTAAGCACCTGGTTCTGGTTTCGTCACGTATTACAACAAGACGCAAGTACAGAAGACACACGCGAGTGTAGACAAAACATTCTTGTGAACTCGATGAAGAAATACAGCAAACACTGTGTGCGATCTTCACACAAAAATCTCCTCGTAAACATACCAAAAAAGTGCTCCTGGTGGAGACAAAGCCAATCATCTTCTCTCAAATGTGTTTTCCCCGCCATTCTCAATCTTGATTCTTTGATGCATGCGTTCAATTTATTCAGCAGTTTTTCCCTAATTTGATACGTCGCATCTGCAGCGCGTTTCTGTGTCGGTTGTGCTGTTGCTGTTTGCGGGTCTCTTTGAAAGGGACATTGCCACGCGTAGCCACTGTTCTTTCCATGTACGCTTTGTGCAGTTCTCGCCGCCACTTAGCCAGCGCGCAAGGTTATTGAAGTGTTCAGTTAATGGATTTGCAACCATTTTAATAGCTGTCATTATTGCTGCGAAGTCCCCCCCCCCCCTCATCATTATCATTATTCTCAGCCATAAGTGTACCGTTTCAAAAATGGGAGGTATAAAAGAAGTAAAGAAAAACTGAAAAAAGGTTCAATATCTTTTTTATTTAATACTTAACATTCGTTCAGATTTGAAAGCCAAGTTTCTTTTTTTTACTTCTGCACGTGTAATGTTGCATGTGTCCGAGGCATCACATTTGAAGGCAAACATCGCTGATCGTCAAGCCTCGGTCCCAGGAGGTTGTATCATGCAAATGCAAAAACCGAACGAGGCGATATGATGAGACATGTTCCATGAAATTCAAATTCATCTCGCACACTGCCTATGGGAAGTGGCCCAGGTTGCTGTATTCTCTGATGACACAACATGTCCTCATTTCTGTTTACTGTACGCCAGTTTGAGTAATCAAGACCGGATGTTTACGCTGATGCCAATCGACGTTCTGTTCTCTTCCATTCTGTTCTCCCCCCGGCAGATCTTGGAGTTCGACAGCCCTGCTGCCCTGCTGGCAGACGAAAACTCCAGATTCAGAGCCATGGTTGAAGCGTCGGAAAACCAAAGCAGTTAAAGGACCGCCAGTCTGAACTTTGGCACCGCCACCTGGACGAGACAGGAAACACGACTGACTCGATCCTGCCGCAGTGTTTTGTCCTTGTTTTTGTTTTTCACGATAGCTGCTACACACTTGAGTTCGTTTATTTCCAAACCAAAGACACATGCGAGACATTCCTGAAGGGCAGACCTGACAGCCTCCAGCTCATTCAATTGGTCTCGGTCATATCATCGTTAATTTATGGAGGCTGAACTATGGAGTATAAGTGAAACTGAGACAGGACTCTCACAATAGCACTTTATATTTTTATATGGACACATCAGAAGACATGGGGCTTCCTCAGCGGGGGCTGGCTATTAAGTGAGACCATGAAATAGTTTTAGTCAGTTAATTTCCTTTTCTTTAATCTCACACTGCAGGTAATTGCTGTTTTAATAATTGTTCGTAATTATTTAATGCATATGTTTAAAATTATTTGAGGGACTCACTGTCCTGAAAATGTCCTTTTAATGTTTTGTGCTTCAAGCTAAATCATACAAAACTGTTATTACAGTCAAATATAGCATATTTGATATGTGCCTTGAGATTAAAAAAAAAAAAAAAAAAACACTTTCAGGTAATAAAGTGGAGAATAGCTATGGGCGTACGCTCTTTTAAACTGAATGCAAGTACTGTGTTTTTAGGGTGAGACATAGTCTCTTCTAAACCTGAAAGCTGAAGTTTAATAACTGCACTTTTTAGTTTTTAAACATAGAATAATGATTTTACAGGCATTGTTTTAGCACCAGGATGTGATTTTTAGATGATTTAATTTCATAATAATAATAATAGTTTGCCTTATATCAAGTATGTGAAGAACAATCATGGAGAGAGAGATGAATATCGCTACGGTACGTTTTTTCAATATTGTTTTAATATTGAAACCTTTGGGATTGCTTTTATATACTTGTGGTTGTTGCAATATTTTTGTTAAATGTTTTGTTTTTTGTCATTGTTGGTCTTTATTTTAAATTAAAATATTTTTACACAATAAGTGGTCCAGTTATCCAGTTTTTTACATCTTTGGTGGCACCATAACATTTCACGTCTGTATCTGCCGACATGGGTACATCAACAATAATTTCACATTCAGCAGAAAATAAAGTCTGTACTTGGTTGTGAGTCCTTCAGGACTCTGCTTAAGGTGGCTTATTTGCAGAACGCAGAGTAATAACTGTTTATGCACCACTGATTCACCATGTTGTTGAAAATAAACACCAAGTAGACAAACCTTTATACAGGCATCAGTATTATCATCACTCCCTATATTGTATCTCCCAATTATGAGAAGGTGATTTAGAATTTGTAGATCCCCCCCCCCCCCCCCACTGATTTCTTAATTTGATTACTAAACTATCTTCAACTGGCTTGAAAAACAGCAAGTGTTGTTAATCGCACTACTACTAATAATTTAATTTGCGCAAAAACTCACATAATAAGAAATTATACAGAGAGTTAATAATTTAACTGGTCATGGAAGCTGAAGATATCTGAAAAACGATTTGGTCATGAATCAATTTAACTCACAAGACAAACACAGACTTATGAAAAAAAAATCATAATGTGCTTCCAAGGATGGCGAAGACACCCAGGGAACTGTCTCTTTTTTCTGCCATTATTCAAGTGAATATTGAGGTAGATGGACACAAAACACGAGAGCACATTTTGATGTGACGCTATGCAATTGGCTTTGAAGGCGAGTGATGGAGCTCAACTGTGGAATTTCACCTAGAATCCAACAAAGGACAGAACGGTCGTGATTTGTTAAGTTCATTCTCACTAGTTTGAACTTTTTGTTTCTTCCCTTCACTTAATGGGGTATTTCTTGTGCAAAACCCACAATAATCGTCAACGTACGCATACGCGGGCCCCTTATTTTGAAGGTCGGGGATGTGCGCAAGCCGGAAGTGGCTCTCGTTGTTGTAGCTCAGTGCAGGCAGCCGAAGGAGGAAATCCCTGGCTGCCTGTGTGATGCCGCTGGATGATGGCTGCTTTCGGGATCCTAAGTTACGAACACCGGCCGTTAAAGAGGCCCAGGCTCGGTCCTCCGGACGTCTACCCGCAGGATCCGAAGCAGAAAGAAGTGAGTGTTCGCGATGTCGGCGCTGCACGCACAAAAAACGCGCAACAGCGCGTTTCGGGTGTGGAAAAGTGAAAAGAGGCAAGAAGCGGTGGCAGCTAACAGCCGCTAGCCAGTTTAGCGAGCTCTCCAGACCATTTGGGGCCTAGTAATAACAATGAGCAGTAGCGACTTGTCAGTGCTGCTCGACCAACCGACCGACAGCCTTTTCTTGGGTGCAACAACCACTTTGTTTTTAGAGTTCCTGAAGCTGGTTGGTGGCGGATGAATTCCACTTTAAAACGTTCCCCTGTCCGTGTTTGGTCTGGTCTGAAACAACCGGCTTTGTCTTTCTCATTTATTTTATTTTATTTTTTTTGCTTCTGGATTTTGCTAGCTTGATGTTTTGAACCTAACGATGACCAACCTGCGCAGCTAACCTTCGCGACCTTTTTATATATATGAAAAGGGTGAAATTGTCGACGTTCTGACTGATCAAAGGGTCGACGGTTAGTTTAACCGTTCTGGATCCTGGTATGTTGGTAACCGACGGATATGTTGATCTGATGGAAAACGGGTTCAGTCGCCTCAGGAGGAGGGGGGGGGGTGGGGGGGGTTGTGTGTGTGTGTGTGTGTGTGTGTGTGTGTGTGTGTGTGTGTGTGCTGCAGATGTCCACAGTGTTTCAGCGACCCACTGAGTTCCCGACAGAGAGCAACAGCACAGTTTAAGCACATAGTTGCTCTTAGAATCCAGCAACAAAAAACATCTTCTCATATTTGCATGTATTTTTGTTGTAATGAGTCCAGTACTCTGCTGAATTTACCCAATAAACAAAGTAAAATATGATGTGTTTTAGCCTGTTGAGAAAATGTCATTCCTGCTTTGACTTGCTGCACTTTTTTAGATCGTGTGTATGTGCAAGATGTTTCGTACACATCCCTTTGTGATGTCACAAAGGACACAGATAAGTCCCTGACACTCCCAGCCAGGTGTCTGCTCCGGCCTCCAGGACAGCCTTGGATTTTTCCCTTTCCAAACTTTTCGAAAGGTGCAACAAATCTTCAGTTTTAGCAGAAAATTCAAATTCACCATTGAATGTGACAGGCTGATAGTCAAGGGATGACACATGGAGGTGATTTTTATCGCGATTTTAAACATTTGCATGCACTACCAGTCAAAAGTTAGGACACACCCTAATAATTTAATGTCTTTTCTTTCATTCTCATGACAATTGACATTGCACCTTCTCACTGAAGGCATCAAAACTGCATATGAACACACATGGAATTATGTAGGAAACAATGAAAGTGTGAAATAACTCAAACACGTTTTATATTTAAATTCTTCAAAATAACCATGTTTCATAAAAAGAATATTTCAAGTTATTAAACGTGTTTTTCTTTGCTGAATAATAACACATATCTGGCTTCAGTATCTATCTGCAGTGTAGAAAGTAGTAAAGATTAGAAAAAAATTTGCATGAGATGGTGTGTCCAAACTTTTGACTTGTAGCGTATCTGCATTCATTAGCGATGTTTCTACCCTTTCGGCGGAAACTGACGTGTGTTTGCTTTCAGGATGAGTTGACGGCGCTCAATGTGAAGCAGGGATTCAACAACCAGCCGGCCGTGTCCGGCGACGAACACGGCAGCGCCAAAAATGTCAACTTCAACCCCTCAAAGGTAAACCATCGACCCTGCGGGTGCGTGCGCGCATGCCCAGTGTCCTCCGCTCGTCTCGATCCCTCACCGCCGTCGTCTGCTTCACCGCCTTTTCAGATCAGCTCCAACTTCAGCAGCATCATCGCAGAGAAACTGCGCTACAACACTTTCCCGGACACAGGCAAGCGCAAGCCGCAGGTCAACCAGAAGGATAACTTCTCGCTGGTCACGGCGAGGTCGCAGAGCTCCATCAACAACTGGTTCACAGATCTGGCAGGGACCAAACCTCTCACACAGCTGGCAAAAAAGGTGATCAAGTCTTCATGAAGCTTTGTTACGCTGCTCGAGTTTCCCTCTGGTTCGGCCATTTTCCCAGGCCTCTGAAAGAAGGCTCATGCGGTTCGCGTTTTGTAGACGGTGCGTGTCTCAAAGTGATCACATGTCAGTCAGGGTGCTTTTCATTCTCCGGCCCTGGCTGCTGGGTGTCTGTGTGGTTAATGGGCAGCCAGCGTTGCCCTCGGTGCAACTCAGAATTCTGAGTTTGGAGCTTTGGAAGGAATGGATTGTGTGTTCCAGACATAATGAGGGAAAAACTCGGGGGAAGCCCATCAATAGCTGTGTTTCCATTATACCTAGAATTGTGCTAAACCTAAATGTCACAATAAAAAAATAAACAGAGTATTTGAAACACCTAAACATAGAGTTATAAAACAAAAGTGTCGCTCTCTCGCATTTACACGTCGCCGGACGTGGCGTACCGTGAAAATGGCGCGTTATGTTTGGGCGGAGGAGGAGATGGAATTTTTTTTTTTTTTTCTTAAAGTAATCAAAGAGAAAACGCTAAGCTTGATACCACTGGTTTGTTCTGCAGACAATAGAGTTATTTGGGCCGTGAGGAGACGAAAAGGTCAGAATGACGGAGAATTCTATTCCATTCTGTCTATTCTTCAATCACCCAGGAGCCTCTATGTTGTGTTAACCCGCCCGCGGGGCTCCTGGATTTGCTGCACTAGCGCCCGGCCGGCTCCGTCCAGCAGAGCTTGTCTTGTTCTTGTGAGGCTCAATCTACTCTTTCTGCCAACAGTGGACGACGGATAACATCTGCATGAGCGCTGCCAAGAGAAAATGAATGCCAGTGGTTGGAGTGATGTCTCTGAAAGATTGATTTCAGCTTAACAAAAGCACGAACCCAAGCGGAGAATTAACGGATCGTTTCTTCCTTTGGAAACGTCCATTTTTATTTATTTATTTTCTTTTGCATGTTTGTGTTGTTTGGAAGTATGAAGTCCTTGGGGATTGATTGTGTTGGTAGGAAACTGGTTTATGATTATGATGTTTCCCCCCCCCAAAAAAAAACAAACAATTTTTTTGTTTTTACTGGAGGCTACTATTTCGCCACTCTCAAAATGATTTTCTTTGTGAATGCTTTACAAAAGCCCGAAAAAAAGATTGTTCTATCACAAATATACTAAATAAAGAATTAGAGTGCCTTTCCGTGTAGTTTTTGCACTGGTTCCAAGTCCAGCCTCCCTTGATATTTGTTTCAGTTTTTTCTAACATAACCAGTTTTTCCTCTCCTACACATTCAACTCCACATTTTCTTTTTTTTTTTTTTTGTTTAAACATGCTTTCAATTTTAGAGAAAGTGACATAAATGATGGCGCCGCGGATGGCTGCCTCGGTCAAATTAGAGAAAAAAAATGGAGTCAAATTCTTTGTTTGGCATGTAAAAACTTGGTCAATAAAGCTGATTCTGATTCTGATAAGAAAGTCCCACAATTAAAATTCGCTCACTGTCAACTTCTTTCTAAAACAAATATTACAGAGAGAACCATATTGGGTATTTATTTTGCAGACGAAGCAACATTTATTGTATTGTACCTATTGATTCGCGCTGACACTTGAGTTTGTGTCTGCGGCAGCACCGACCGTCCATACATTTGCTCTGAGCTGCGTTCAGTGCCGCTCGGTTGAGTCTGGCAGCTGACGGCGTTTTTGTTTTTGCGACTGACACTGGCTCCGTCTGTGTCGCAGGTCCCCATCTTGAGCAAAAAAGAGGAAGTTTTCGGATACCTGGCCAAGTACTCGGTACCCGTCATGCGTTCGGCCTGGATGATAAAGATGACTTGTGCTTATCACGCTGCCATCACAGAGACTAAAGTCAAGAAGAGACATGTGATCGATCCCTGTATAGGTGAGTGATTGACGGTGGCCGTGGTTGTCATGGTTCCTCCTCCGAGGGAGTTTCTCCTCGAACGCTGTTCTCTGCCGCTGATGTATCTCCTGTGGTGTGGTCGAGCAGAATGGACCCAGATCATCACCAAGTACCTGTGGGAGCAACTTCAGAAGGTGGCAGAGTTCTACAGGCAGTTCCCCAGCCAGGGCTGCAGCTCCCCGCTGCCGGCCACGCCGCCCGACGTGGACACGGCAATGAAGCAGTGGGAATACAACGAGAAGCTCGCCATGTTCATGTTCCAGGTCGGTTTACAAGCGAAGAACGTTCCGACCCGAAGGAGCCTGGTCTAGGTCCAGAGGAATTTTCAAGGAAGCGTCGTTGCATTTAACGTTTAAGCAGCTGTGTTTTTCAGTGGGCTTGTAACCAAATGTACGGAAGAGGATTAGGGCCACAAGAAGAGAAAAAATTAAGATCCTTTTTTTTTGTTTTGTTTTTTTCCAAGTTTCCGTTTCAAGAATTTGTCTTTTTTAGGTCGCCTTTATTCACACAATTTTGTCTTTTTCATGAAATTTTGACTTTATTCACAAAATTTTAACTTAAAACTCGAAATGAAGACTTAAATAAAAAATATCCTTCCTGTAACATTTTTTCTCTTCTTGTGTTCAATTGATTCATTGAATTTGAATAAAGCAATGTCTCTCTTCTTAAGAGTGACCAACGGCCACATGACCCTTTGAAACTGAAATTGGCGACGTTATGGTTGTCTTTTACTGATGTATTCCATGTTTGCCTTCATTTCAGGATGGCATGTTGGACAGACACGAGTTCCTGACGTGGGTCCTGGAGTGTTTCGAGAAGGTGCGACCGGGTGAAGACGAGCTCCTCCGACTTCTCCTACCCCTCTTACTTCAGGTCTGTTCACCCTCCTTACTTTTCCCCAACGCGCACACACACACACACACAAGCACGCGCGCGCTCTCCCCCGCACGGCCATCAAACTTGTCCTCATCCAGCTCAGTGCTTCAGCAGTATTGACCTTTGCTAAGTGAATCCCACTGGGACCCCCGCCCCCCTCCTCCACCTCTTCATTTTTGGTCTATTTCCAAACCTGACTGATGCGAGGGGACTCGGGAAGCGCCGCGGGCTAACGCTGTGCTCCTCTCCTCCGTCCTTCAAGTACTCGGGGGAGTTTGTGCAGTCGGCTTACCTGTCGCGGCGGCTGGCTTACTTCTGCACGCGCCGCCTCAACCTGCTGCTGAGCGACGGCAGCCTGGGCCCGGTCACGGGAGTCCACCCCGGCCACGGCATCCTGGCGCAGCAGGGCAACGCGCTGCCCGCCACCCCGACCTCGCAGCCGGCTGGCGGGAACCAGGCGCAGACGCCTTTCACCGACTTCTACATCTGTCCCCAGCACAGGCCGCTGGTGTTTGGCCTCAGCTGCATGTTGCAGGTACGGTTATGGTTTTCCCCCAACGGATGACCAACGAATTTCCCCTACGAGCAAATTTTCTCTCTTCGGGATAAAAAAAAAAGTTTGGAAAATTCACGTATAAATCTTTTTCTTCTGTCCCCTTCCTGTTGTGTGTCCCTGTCATTGTCACGTCAGACCATCGTGTTGTGTTGTCCCAGTGCTCTGGTGTGGCATTACTCCCTCACAGACTGCAGGAACAAAACTGGATCCCCCCTGGACCTCCTGCCCATCGCCCCCTCCAGTTTGCCAATGCCGGGGGGTAACACTCCCTTCACGCAGCAGGTACCTCACTTCACCAAAGATAGAAAACGCTGACGTTTCCCGTCACATTCAAGGTTCAGACACTTGGAGGGAAGCAGGGAAAAGGGCAATAAATCAGATGCTCCCACATATTAGAACAGACACGGCGGGGGTTTAAACATTTGGCTGGTTTAAAAAGCTCCAGAGGATGAAAACCAGATGTTTCCTCGCTGTTTTCGTCAGGTCCGAGCAAAGTTGCGGGAAGTGGAGGAGCAAGTGAAGGAGCGAGGCCAGGCGGTGGAGTTCAGGTGGTCGTTTGACAAGTGTCAGGAGACAACTGCAGGTGAGAGCGGCGCTTTGTTCGGCACACGACCCTGAAGTGGCTCGCGGCGATGTTTTTTTTTTTTCTCATCATTTCATCTTGCTCTGTCGCCAGGCTTCACCATCGGGAGGGTTCTCCACACCCTGGAGGTCTTGGACAGCCACAGCTTCGAGAAGTCTGACTTTAACAACTCGCTGGATTTACTGTACAATAGGATATTCGGGTCTGGTCAGAGTAAAGACGGCCATGAGGTGAGGACTTTCTCTTTCCGTACAGGTTTGTGATCTAAATCAGAGCAAAAGTGCTCAAAATACCTGTTGTTGTTTTTTTTTTACACATCACTTTTATTTGAAGGCACCACAGCACTCATGGTGTTGGCTGCTGCCAGGAAATCTTGCTAATTATCATGGCTTACCAGTGGGATCAGGTCCAGCATAGAGAAGCTGTCCTTATTTTTGCAATAGTTATTGGATGTGCTCTTTGTGCCAGGCTGGCTTGTGATTCATAGTTGTGGCAACTTGAAGTTGGAAGCCTGGCCAGTGACCACATGAAACTGCATAAACCATTGAATTATTGTTGTTTTATGATGTTCTTTTTCCTCTTAACTTTCTGCCACTGTCTATAAATATTTTTTTTTTCTGGACAATCTTCCCCATAAGCCAAAGAAAGGCTCAGGGTGAAGAAATGAGGTGGTGAGACAGGGGAAAATAGGCTCACAGCGCCGCTGCTAATTCCAGCAGCCCAACATATACTCGGCCATTTCAGTGCCAGTGGGTGATACCAGACAGGCTCAGCGGCTCTCGCCACACGCACACTTCAAACCTGTGGGAATCTCCGGCAACATTTCGATATTTTCCTGCCCAGATGTCGCCGGACGACGACGCCGTGGTGACCCTGCTGTGCGAGTGGGCCGTGTCCTGCAAGCGCTCAGGCCGGCACAGAGCCATGGTGGTGGCCAAGCTGCTGGAGAAGAGGCAGGCTGAGATCGAGGCAGAGGTAGGAGCCGCGCCTCCTCTCGGTTCTGTTTGTCCACTGGGCCGCAGAGAGCAGGTGTTTTCTTCATTTCCTTGGCCGAGTCGCAGTGGCAGTCTTCCACTCCGCTTTCTGGGGTTGCTGCGTTTTGTCCAACTGGCAAATGAGTCTGAACGGTCCCATAATAATAATATGAATATTAATGTGTCTTCAGGCTGAAAGCGAAGCCTCCTAAAAAATACATGAGAAATGTCTGTTCTTTGCTTCTTTTGCCTTTGGGACCTGTGGAACATTGATACTACCAACACAGATAATCAGTAGTTGTGGTTAATTACCTCTTTGTACATAGTAATTATGTGACTAAGCAGCTTTGTTTGCCAATCCAAGGTGCTGGAAACAGAAAGTAACATTTTCGTCTTTGTTATGAGTCACATTTTCATCTTAAATGTTAATTTTTGTTTATTTTAGACCATGCAGTTTTTTTCATTGTTTACCTTTAATCTCGATTCAAGATTCAAAGACTTAATTTGTCACATGTTCATAGGATGTGCAGTGAAATATAAAAGTGGCAGTGCTTACCAGAGATCGTGCAGAACAACATGTCTGTGAAAATTCACTGTCATCCAGGTCATCTTAAAGTAGAAGGGTCAAGGTAGGGCAACTGGACGGGTTAACTCAGGTTAACTCAGGTGAACGGGTTAAGTCAGGATTGCAAGAACAAGTCCAGTTGTCCTAACTTAACCCTTCTACAGCAATAAACAACATTCACAGTATAGAAAAAGCAGCAGGAATAGTCTAGAATAACGCTACATCCAACCAATTTTCTTTTAGAAATACGAAAGAAGCGCACTCTTAACAATGGCACTAAATAAGAAAAATGTTGCGTGTGTGAACACTAGTCTCCTGGAAATGAATACAGCAAGCACCACTGACGGGAATCCTCAGTATGACGTCGAACAGCTGGAGCGTCTCCTCCACTGAGCGTTGTGTTGTGTGTTGTGTTGTGGTGGCCGCAGAGGTGCGGTGAGTCGGAGGTGGTGGACGAGAAGGGCTCCGTGTCGTCCGGCTCCCTCTCCGCCGCCACTCTGCCCGTCTTCCAGGACGTGCTGCTGCAGTTCCTCGACACCCAGGCGCCCACGCTGAGTGAGTCCCCGCGATGTGTCAGACTCTTATCTGATCCTCATAACTTCTCATTTCATCAGCCAGTGCATATTTATTCCGAGCCGTTTGCCGAGGGAGCCCCGACGTTAAATTATTCAAACCCTCCTTCTCGTCACGCAGCCGAGCCGGGGAACGAGAGCGAGCGCGTGGAGTTCTCCAACCTGGTGCTGCTCTTCTGCGAGCTCATCCGTCACGACGTCTTCTCCCACAACATCTACATGTGCACCCTCATCTCCCGCGGTGACCTGGCCCTGGACTCCCACCTGCCGCGCCCGCGCTCCCCCAGCGACGAGCCCTCGGATGAGTCAGAGCGCAAGGAGCAGGAGGCGGGCAGCAACGGCAAGAACGAGGCACGTCGAGGGGGGTTTCGGTGTCGCAGCGGGCGCCGCGGACGGCGATGAGTCAGCGAGCTCTCCAGAGGGGGGCGCTAACACGGCCACGCCGTTTGTTTTCTTTTTTTTTTGTCTTTCAGGATACCGGCCTGTCCGAGTCCATGGAGATCGATCACAATTCCAGCGCAAACTTTGACGAGGTGCGCACGTTGAATCACGATTATGTCAGTCGCTCCCAGTGTTGCCAACTTTCAGTCAGAAAAATAAGGGAGCACCCCCCACGCCCCTAACCCCACCCCGCCCTCAGTGCCTGGGGGCCATGACCATTACAGGCCAGTGGCTCGCCAGTAGTCCTAAATCATAACTTAAGATAAGGTTTTTAAAAAAAGTGAAATGGTTCACATGGTTTGAACTGCTTTGTTACAATAGACATTAGAAATAAACTGAATTTTTAAATTGGATTGAAATCTTTTAATTAAACATACAATATTTGTACACAACAATCAATAAAGTGCAGGATGGAGGCTTATTTGAAAAGAACAAGCGATCCTGATTCCTAGATTCCTAGATTACGGTTTTGAACGCAAACTCTATGGAAAAGAACGGGAATGTTTTTGAATGTGGCTTTGTGTAAACACCATTTCTCCGAGAGCGTTTTCGAATTTGTCCGCACATTTCAAAAAAAGTCTGTGTAAACGGCCCCTTTAATCTCATCTGTTGTACACTGAAGTTCGGTTGAAAAATCAGGAATCCACCGCGCGTGCCTGCGTCTTGTCACCGCCGTCTCCTTCTCCTCCGCGCCAGATGTTCTCTCCGCCGATGCACTGTGAGTCCAAGGGAAGCCCCTCCCCCGAGAAGACGGCCCCGGAGCAGGACAGCAAGGCCGGGTGCAAAGACAAATGCATGGACCCCGCTTTCCCCCAGGTGTACGAGCAGCCTCGCCACATCCAGTACGCCACCCACTTCCCTATCCCTCAGGTAAGACCACCACCTCACCCCGCACCCATAGATATTTACAAGGTTATTTATTTTCCTATTATTGGCATTGGTCAACTGTATGTGAGTATGTAGGAAAAAAACAGGTTGTACGTGGAGAAGGGGTAGGATTAAATAAGCAAATACATCTTCCTGCTTCTTTTCAGTCACGTTATGTGCCATGCAAGTCTATGGGGTCAAAAGTCAACTTTGTCCTAGAGACATGGGGCCACTCGCAGGTTCATCGGGATCCCTCAAGACGCAGCCACGTCAAATTTGGGGCTTCTCGTCCCACATTTCGGGGGAGGGGGGGGGCATGAAAAATTTTGTTCCCCCAAGGTGGGGCGTGACAGAGAAGGTTTGAGAACCACTGTGTTATGTTCATATTTTTTCAATTGTTCTTCACCGATCGAGCAAAAATAGTCAGAGAGTGCTAAAATGTGGTGAAAGAAACGGTCCTGACTGTGGACGGCTCCGGTTTTGCATGAAGCGCTGCAGATGGCAGGCTGCTGCCACAGCTTTGCATAGAAATTACTCTAATTAGGACTGCAGTGCGACATTCTAGTGGAAAAGCCTAAACCTGGGTCTTGGTGGTGCTCATGCAGGTCATGTGACAGAGTTGCTGGGTGCCAGAGTCGTAGTCATGCAAACTGCATGTGTCAGACATTCAGTTTATTTTGATTTTTGGGAATCTGCGTATTTAGCCTTCTGTTTGCAGCCTCCTGCAAAAACTGCTGTCTATCTTATATCGTTTTTATTGGTTGGATTTTGTCTCACTGGCAAAAGTGGAGCAATCCAAAAATATTACTAATTCAACAGCTGTATCACCCCCGATATAATGGAACTAAGTTGCACTTTTTCCTTTTTAACAAGATGCTGTTGAACTGTTTACATGTGTTCTAATATAAGGTGTTTCATTTTGGGTTTGTTTTTTTTGTCTTTCTGTGGCCTCCAGGAGGAGAGCGCCAGCCACGAGTGCAACCAGCGGTTAGTGGTCCTGTACGGCGTGGGCAAGCTGAGGGACGAGGCGCGGCACACCATCAAGAAAATCACTAAAGACATCCTGAAGGTTCTCAACCGCAAGAGCATGGCGGAGACGGGTAAAGCTTCCACTCTGTTGTTCTTAGCCTTTGACCGGTGGCCCCTCCCCTCTCTCGCCCCGCTGTCACATCCCCATCGCAGTTTATCCGCTGGCCTTCTTTTCCTTTTTTTTTTCCATAATTGTCCCTGCTTGGGTTTTTTTTCCCTTCCTGTATAAGGCTGCGCATGCACCCATGTGTGTGTGTGTGTGTGTGTGTGTGTGTGTGTGTGTGTGTGTGTGTGGCGTTAAGAGAGAGAGATCGGAGCGTTTGCGAAACATTCTTCAGGTGAAGCCCGATCGCCGTGTGCGTCGCTGTGCCTGTTGCAGCGGGCAGCCCCCTGATAACTCCCCCTCGCCAGCGCTCCTCCTCCTCCTCCTCCCCCTCCTCCTCTTCTCCTCGGCATGAGGGGCCGTTACATCACCCCGCCCTCGCGCCGTCCAATTTCTATGCTAATGGTTCTCATCTGCTCCCATCCGTTTTTATCTCAGATACGCGTGGACGGATCAAAAATGATTTTCGGCTTAATAATTATGTACTTTTTTTTCGAGTGTGTTGTGTCACCTTCCTGTAACCGTCGCGCCGATGACCTTCAGCTCCCTCGCCGAACCTGTTTCCCCTCCGCCTGCCGTCGCCCCGTGGCAGTGTATTACGCGCTCAAGCCCGAATTGATTTCACGGTTGTTCATCTCGGCAGACGGAAGTGATTACCGCTGACCTGCTCAGAGTCACGCCTCTCATTTTTATTTTTTGGTATTTTTCCTGACGCAGGAGGGGAGGAGGGACAAAAGAGGAAAAGGAGTAAGCCGGAGGCCTTCCCCACCGCAGAGGATATCTTCTCCAAGTTCCAGCACCTCTCCCACTTTGACCAGCACCAGGTCACCTCGCAGGTGAGAGCAGGAAGCAGCTCTTCTTCTACACTTTGTTCCTAACCAGCCGATCAGACTGGAGCACACACTGATTCAGTGATTTCAGTCGCGTTTCATTGGCTTGATTGATGTGGACCCCCAACTGAGCCAGGTTGTGGTGGAGTGGAAAACTTTTTGAAAACTTTTACCACAATGGAAACGGCAGGTATGAGGGAGTGAAAAGAAAGAAGAAAGCTCTGGCAGTGAGATTGGACATAAAATCTGAATATTACAGAGAAATCGTCAGGCTCAGCGAGACAGAGTCAACCTCTCAGCTCTTCCATTCATAGGGCACCAACATGTCCAAACCACTTGGGCCAGCGTTTAATAAAAGTGCCTTTCTGAAGTTCCAGCGGGGTTTAAAGTTGTGCAGGTTTTCCGTGGATAAATGTGATATTTCGTGCGTGTGCAGGTGTCCAGAAATGTGCTGGAACAGATCACCAGCTTCGCCTTAGGGATGTCCTACCACCTGCCGCTGGTCCAGCACATCCAGTTCATCTTCGACCTCATGGAGTACTCCCTCAACATCAGTGGCCTCATAGACTTTGCCATTCAGGTGTGTGTGTGTGTGTGTGTGTGTGTGTGTGTGTGTGTGTGTGTGTGTGTGTGTGTGTGTGTGTGTGTGTGTGTGTGTTGACGGCATCGCCTCTTGATGCAGTGACTGTGCGTATAAATGGATGTTGTCGTCGTCGTCCCTGCAGCTGCTGAATGAGTTGAGTCTGGTGGAAGCCGAGCTGCTGCTCAAGTCGTCCAGTCTGGTGGGCAGCTACACCACCAGCCTCTGTCTGTGCATCGTGGCCGTGCTGAGGAGGTACCACTCCTGCCTCATCCTCAACCCCGAGCAGACGGCGCAGGTCTTCGACGGGTAGGTCACTCAGCGACGCCTCCCCATCTCGGCGAGTTGCGCAGAGGGTTCTTAGTAGGAAATTCCAACGATTTTATATTTTACATTTGACTGCTGATAAAAGTGAGAATTTATGCTTAGTTTTTTTTTTTAAAGCCAGATAAGAGCAACAAATGAGCTAATCTTTGTTTCATTCTGTGTTCCATTAGGATTTAAAGTGCTCCTGGCTCTCGGAGCTCTGATATCATTTGTGTGTGATGCTGCTAATTGAATAAGATCTACAATTTCTGCCGTTGCTCTAGATTCAATGACAGTGTTCTCTCGGATTAATCAAATTAAGTGTTTTGGACAACGGAAGCTTATGTAACACCTTCTAATGAAAGGGGAAAAAAGAAGAGGCTGTTGACGGGTTCGGTAACTTGTTTCCCAGCCTGGACTGGAAGATTGATGCTGCGAATATAGTTTCAACTGCTGTTTGTGCTGAAGTAATGTGTTCGCTTCAAAGGTTCGACTCTCCCTCGTAGCCTGAAACCGTTTCAATTTCTGTGGTTTGAAGTGCACTTTGTTCTCCTCTGTCCCCACGTGGCCCTTTCAGATATTTGCTTTATTTTTCCGTTCCAGTACATTTGGTTAGAAGCTTTTTCCTTGTAGAACCACATCTCTGTTTTTTTTTTTTTCCTGTTACAAGTAACCGGTCGTTTTGAAAAATTTGTTTTAGATTTTTGGAGAAAAAAGAGAGTTTTTGGCAACATAAGTGAGGCACAGAGACGGTGGGGAAGAGATAATGTTTCCTTGATATCTTTCAACAGCAACGCTAATGTTCACTTGCCAACTTTCTGTGTCTTGGCTTTTCACAAAGCTATCGACTCGTCCTTAAACCTCCTGTGTGGATTTTTTTTTTATTTGATAAAAATCTATTATTCTTCATACAACATGACACCAGGATGACCCTTCACGTTAGTGCTTCCCATTGCTTTGTATTGCGGAGAGTGAGAGCTGTAATTGGCAATGAACTGCGGGAACACTTCATCCACACAGACACTCCGGTTGGAGAGCGAGACAGGACCGAATTTAATAGCTTGAAGATCTCAACTGAGGTAGCACAATTCCAACATGGGCCAGCACAGCTGCAAAGGCCCGTTAGTGGTTCAAGGACCCCTTAGCTGCCCGCTGAGGTGCCCGATGAGAAAGCACAACAAAAAAAGTTCTTCACAGCTCTCTGGAACTTCAACCCTCTGGAATTTACAACACTTTGAGTGACATCTGCGTTCTAACCCCGCCTATTCCCAGGTTGCGCATCGTGGTGAAGTCCGGCGTGAACCCAGCCGAGTGTTCCTCGGCCGAGCGCTGCATCCTGGCCTACCTGTACGACCTCTACACCTCCTGCAGCCACCTCAAGAACAAGTTTGGCGAGATCTTCAGGTGAGAGAGAACTGCAGCTTTACGCACCGTCGTCGCGCTCCCTCTGCGTTCGTGCAGACCTGACCAAACTGCCCCCTCCCCTCACTTCCCCCTCAGTGAGTTCTGCTCCAAGGTGAAAAACTCCATCTACTGCAACATCGACCCGTCCGACTCCAACATGCTCTGGGACCCCCTGTTCATGATGGAGGCCATCGCCAACCCCTCGGCGCACAACTTCAACCACTCGGTGGTGGGCAAGATCCTCAACGACAGCGCGGCCAACCGCTACAGCTTCGTGTGCAACGTGCTGATGGACGTGTGCGTGGACCACCGCGACCCCGAGAGGGTCAACGACATCGGGATCCTGTGCGCCGAGCTGACGGCGTACTGCCGCTCGCTGAGCGCCGAGTGGCTGGGCATCCTCAAGGCGCTCTGCTGCTCCTCCAACAACGGCAACTGCGGCTTCAACGACCTGCTGTGCAACGTCGACGTAAGTTCTGCCTGCCGGTCGACGGGAGACGAGGGCTCGCGCCTTCGCCGAACGCAGGGCGGGAGATGTATTGGATTTCCATCCGCCAGCCTCCTCTTCACATCAGACGTGAAGCTCTGTAGCGTCTGCGATTTCTCACAAAAGCCGGCCGCTCGGTCCCCCGCCGCTTCCGTCGCGATCTGTATGAGCAGGCGTAGCCAGAAGATGATGAGCTGATGGGACGCGCCGTGCCGTTCCCACTTCCATCTGCTTTAATGCGGCTGCAAGAAGGAAATTTCAAACTGTCACATGTCCGCATCAGGATTCAGACACTTTTCTGATCTTGGTACAGTTTCATCCCTAATCTCCAGCAGTGGTGGAATATCTTTGCGAGCCCTGCGGTCAATTTTAATAACATCAATCCAATAGATTTCCTTCTCCAACCCAGCCTCTTGAAGTACTTCTAATACAATTCCTCCCCACTTTTATTAGTTTCTTTGCACTACTTTCCTATTTCCTTGCCTCAATTATCTCTGTGCCCCCTTTTTCAGGTGAGCGACTTGTCCTTCCACGACTCGCTGGCGACCTTTGTGGCCATCCTGATCGCCAGACAGTGCCTGCTGCTGGAGGACCTGGTCCGCTGCGTGGCCATCCCCTCCCTCCTCAACGCAGGTGAGCTCGTCTCTCGTCACGCTGCGTCCTGACTCTGGTTGTTTTTTTTTGAAGGTGAAGGTGAAGGTCGTTGTGTGCTTCCACGCGTCCTCGGTGCTGCTCTTTCTTTCGTGGACTTGCCAGGGGAGCGCCCCACCCCTCCGCACTGACTCAGCTCCTCTCTCTGCTGCTTAATCTTCTCCCCCTTCCGGTCTGAAACAAAGCCCCCAGCTCAGCCGTGCCACTCGTTTAGGTTTGGCCCGTTTTCTAAAGCCCCTGCACGAGCCAAATGCCAGCAGGTCCTACTTGTGGTAATTGGTTTGTTCTCGCTCGCAACAAACGGCGCCGCTGAAATTTACACTTCCACCTGACTGCTGTTAAACCCACCTTGTGAAAGCGTTTACTGGGTACTGGATGTAACGACGCTGCTTGTTTGAGCGGTCCAGCAGAACTGAAACACTGCTCTACTGGATTGTGAACCTGGGTTCTGGTTGCTCCAGTCGTCTGCTCTCAAATTCTGACGTCCAGCTCTGCTGATGTTGCCGACTTCAAACCTTCAGCTTCCAGGTTGTGATGGACTTTACAGACTTTACAATCTGCTCCAACCGTTTCGTGTCTCCACCCCAGCCTGCAGCGAGCAAGACTCTGAGCCGGGAGCCCGACTCACCTGCCGGATCCTTTTGCACCTCTTCAAGACGCCGCAGCGAAACCCCGTCCCTCAAGATGGCGTGAAGTCGGGTACTTGATCACACAGGCTTCCACCTTGTACCGCTCACCTCGATGACTCTCGTCTTCCTGCGTTAACCTCTCATGTCTCGGCTCCGCAGATAAATGTCCAGTGGGCATCCGGTCGTCCTGCGATCGCCACCTTCTGGCTGCCTCTCAGAACAGCATAGTTGTCGGAGCCGTGTTTGCCGTCCTCAAAGCCGTCTTCATGCTAGGTAAAGTTTTTCAACAGCCATTCTGACTCTTAATTAACACTTGCAGTGTCTCAGATTGAGGAGCGTAGCTGGTTCTCACTGTCCCCTCTTGCTGTTTTCAGGGGATGCGGAGCTGCGGGGCTCAGGTCTGTCGCACCCCGCCGGCCTCGACGACATCTCCGAGGGCCGAAACGTTTCCATAGAAACGGCCAGTTTGGATGTGTATGCAAAGTACGTTCTGAAGACCATCTGCCAGCAGGTGAGAACGTGAGGCTGAAAATCTGTTGTTGTTTTTTTTTTTACCTGATTGAAGATCTGCTTATCATCTCTGTTATTATTCGCTCTGCTTTTTATTCAACTAACCAGCGATGGAACATTAAAATAACTGCAGCTACAATGCGAACACACACACACACCCGTGGTTTGCATCTCTATTTAATTTATCTCGCCGATTTTCATTGCGATTGGTTGTATTAGCACACTTTTTTAATGTATATATGCAACAATTTGTACATAAAAAAGAAAGAAATAATAATACAAATAATAAAAATAAAAAGCAAAAACAAGCAAAATATTGCTACACAGATATCCATCGAAATTCGGAAGATATAAACGCCCATATTAATACATAATATATATACATTCCATAAATACCTATATATACATCTAATTATAAAAATACGACATACATATCCTAAAAATATAAATATAATATAACACAATATTACATAATATAACATGATCTAGTATAATATATGCATATACCACGCAGATATCCATATACAGAGAGAAAAATGCTACATAAATATCCCCAGATGCAGTGAGTCCAGCCAAAGAGGCTTGAAATGATTTTGCGCCACATTGTCGCTTTCACTTCTTTAATATTCCGAGCTGAGAGGTTTCCAGCGGTTTGCTCAGCGGACTGAAGGGAGAGAAAGACCTCAAGAGAATATAAACACATTTTCCACCCAGCACGACTCTGGCGGGGAAAAAAGAACACTCCTTTGCTCTGTTTCATTACCTTCCACCCAGTGTGAGGCAACACTCGCCTGCACGCATGACTTATGACTTGACGCCGTTTACCTGCCTGAGGATCGCTGACGTTCTCTTCACCGTCTCCCCCCCCCCCCGCCCGTCGAGTAGGAGTGGGTCGGAGAGCGCTGCCTGAAGTCCCTGTCGGAGGACAGCAGCGCCCTGCAGGACCCGGTGCTGGTGAACATCCAGGCCCAGCGTCTGCTGCAGCTCATCTGCTACCCGCACCGCCAGCTGGACAGTGACGACGGCGACAACCCCCAGAGGCAGCGCATCAAACGCATCCTGCAGGTGCAGACCAGCGGCACTCGCACACGCAACACAGACTGTCTGTCTGTCTGTCTGTCTGTCTGTCTGTGTCTTTTCATTTGTTCGAGCGTTTCTAAGATCGAAACAGTCGATCCAGCTGAAGAGGCGTTGAGAAGACTTAAATGCTTTACATATCGACTGTTGAATCCCAACTGTGAGGTTTTTCTGCCCTCTGCTGCCTGAATTTGGGATTGCGAAAAGAATGCGGTTGTTTTATTTTATAAGACAATTTTTTCTTCTTTTTCTTCCTATGCCGTAGAACATGGACCAGTGGACGATGAGGCAGTCGTCCCTTGAGCTGCAGCTGATGATCAAACAGAGCACAAACAATGCAAGTCCCTCCTCTCCGCAACATTCTGCCTGTTTGTAGTGTGCAGGAATTTTTGTTGGCCGCGCTCTTAATCTGATTATTGGAAATTCACGTTGTTTTTTTCCCCTCCAACAGGAGCTTTACTCGCTGCTGGAGAACATCGCCAAGGCGACCATCGAGGTGTTCCAGAAGTCGGCTGAGATGAACTCCAATAACCCCTCAGGGAACGGCGCCGCTGCCCAGGGGGGCTCCGCCTCCAACAGCAACAGCACTGCCAGCAAGATGAAGCCAATTTTAAGGTGCCAGTCAGTTTGTGCTTGTTGTTCCTGCACACTTTGTAGCCGCAGCAGAAGATTGCAGCTCCAGGCAGGGGCTGAAAGGTCTCCTGCTCCGTTGTTTATTTCCCCTCTACCTGTGAATCGAAGCGCGACCCCTCGGCCATTGGGTACGTTTTTTATCCAGCGACGTCTAAATGTGACTTTGCTGGGTTGCAGCTCGTCGGAGCGGTCGGGGGTGTGGCTGGTGGCTCCGCTGATAGCCAAGCTGTCCACCTCGGTCCAGGGCCACGTGCTGAAGGCGGCAGGAGAGGAGCTGGAGAAGGGGCAGCACCTGGGCTCCTCCTCACGCAAGGAGAGGGACCGGCAGAAACAGAAGAGGCGAGTCCGATTTTTCCTGTTTGCTTTGAATAAGACTGACTTGAACCACTGTGACGCCACCAGCTCAGCCCAGCTCAGCTCATTAACGTTTCTCGCACGTCAGTGTTATTATTTTTGATTTGCTTTGATTCTTCTCCTCCCACAGCATGTCTCTGCTGAGCCAGCAGCCCTTCTTGTCTCTGGTGCTGACGTGCCTGAAGGGCCAGGACGAGCAGCGGGAGGGCCTCCTCACCTCCCTGTACAGCCAGCTGCAGCAGATCGTGGCCAACTGGAGAGAAGACCAGTACCAGGACGACTGCAAGGCCAAGCAGATGATGCACGAGGCCCTGAAACTGCGGCTGAACCTCGTAAGATGTTTTCCCGGCCATTAAACTGCACTCCAAAAAAAACAAAACAATGGAAAGTTGCGGTGACCTTGTGTCAACTGTGGGTTGTTGTTTTTTTTTTTTGTTTTTTTATCCAAATATTTTGATTGAAGAATTTTCCTCAAATAGATTATGACAAACAATGCAGTCGACAGGTCATTCCAAAAGTGAACTTTCCCCAATGTGGGATGAATAAAAGGCGTTTTATTGTAGACACGTCAATGTTGTTAGAAAAATACATACTGCATGTATCATTCCAAAGAGGGAGACAAGTAGAACAAATGGTCATGCAGGTAACTCTAAACAAATATAACCTGCCTTTTTCGCACATGTCAAGTGTTTAACAGAGCACCCTCTCTCTCTCTCTCTCTCTCTCTCTCTCCCTTTCTCTCTCTCTCTCTCTCTCTCACTCTCATTCTTTCCCTCTCTCCCTCTCTCGCTCTCTCTCTCTCCCCCTCTTTCTCTCTCTCTCCCTGCCGTCCTCGCCAGGTGGGCGGCATGTTTGACACGGTGCAGCGCAGCACCCAGCAGACCACCGAGTGGGCCGTGCTGCTCCTCGACATCATCAGCAGCGGCACCGTCGACATGCAGTCCAACAAGTGAGTGTCTTCCGACGGCCGGCCGCCGCCTCCGACAACATACGCACCGTGTTATTTCAGCAGCCGATACTCCAGTGACTATTATCCGAGCTGAACGGCTCACTTGATCCTCCTCTCACTCGCTCTCTGTCTATCTCTCCCTCACTCCCTCTCTGACAGCGAGCTCTTCACCACGGTGTTAGACATGTTGAGTGTGCTCATCAACGGCACGCTGGCTGCCGACATGTCCAGCATCTCTCAGGGCAGCATGGAGGAGAACAAGAGGGCCTACATGAACCTGGTCAAGAAGCTCAGGGTAAAAACAGCTCATGAGTTTTCTTCTGTTTTTTTTGCACTCCTTATTTTAGTAATATATATATTTTTTGATCTAGCTGCATCTTAAAACTCCTTACGTCTCTCTGCCTTTAATTGTGAATACTTGATTTGGGGCAAAAAAAGCCAGCTCAGCTAAACTTATGGAAAATTGTGCTTAACTGAAAGAATGCTCATTTTGTGAAGTTATTAAGATTTTTATTTATTTTTTTTTATTATTTGAGAAAATGTGGGTTGTACATGTTGATTTTAAATCTGTAATGAATTTAAAAAAGAAAAGAAACTCATTCATAACTTCTCCTGCAAACTGTACTTTGGTGTGGATTGTGGTGCTAATAACCACAATCATAAGTATCAACACAAATAATAATAATCATAAATGCTGCACACAATTGTAACTCTGACTAAAAACAGAGCGATGGCTGAAACAAAAAGAGAAAACATATTAAAAAGAGAAAAAATATAAAAATATTTGGTGTTTCTCCTCCACAGAAAGAGCTCGGAGACCGGCAGTCTGAAAGCCTGGATAAGGTCCGCCAGCTTCTGCCGCTGCCCAAGCAGACCCGCGACGTCATAACCTGTGAACCGCAGGGCTCCCTCATCGACACCAAGGGCAACAAGATCGCCGGCTTCGAGAAGGAGGTACGTGAATCGTTCACCGGCTGCCGCCGCGACGTTCGCGCTGCTGGGTCGCAGATCCGGAGCGCCTGGTTTGTAACGGCGCGGCGTCCCGTCTCTCTGTCGTTCTGTCAGGGCCTTCAAGTGTCCACCAAGCAGAAGATTTCCCCCTGGGACGTCTTCGAGGGCCTCAAGCACTCGGCGCCTCTCTCCTGGGGCTGGTTCGGCACGGTGCGCGTCGATCGGAAGGTCACCAAATTCGAGGAGCAGCAGCGCTTCCTGCTCTACCACACGCACCTGAAGCCCAAGCCGTGCAGCTATTACCTGGAGCCGCTCCCCCTGCCGCCAGAGGAAGAGGAGCCGCTGACCCCCGTCTCCCAGGAGCCGGAGAAGAAGATGATGGAGGCGGTGAAGCCGGAGAAGAGCGTGCCCGCCGTGCACCCCGACTCCAACAAGAAGAAATCAAACAAGAAGAAGAAAAATTCATCCGCCAAGACTGAGGTGGGAGTCTTTTTTCGATGCGGGACTTTCTTCATGTCTGTTTTTGAGCTACAAATTTGCATTTAAAGGTCCCGTGTGGAATATTTGGCTTTATTTATGATTTTGATATTGGTAAAAGCTCAATATAGTGCCCATAAATACATTAGTAAAAGTGTATAATCGCTATATTGCAGTTATAGTACTTTGGTTTTCATACCCTTAAAACAGTTCTCGTATATGTATAAGCGGCCACCCAGAGTCCAGTGTCACTTCCCATCATGCCTCTGTAACGCACATGATCTATTTGGCCATTCACAATGATTCTTATGACCTTGTGACGTCACGCTGGCAATAAACCTTTCTGGTGATTTTCTGGCCTTTATCTTTTTTTTTTTTTTTTTTAAACTGAAAGACCATAACTGAAAAATCTGCAATAGAAAATTTTGCCATGAATCGCATTTGAATTCACAGTCATCCTGTCAGCTTTTTTAAAGGCGTTTATTTTTATACTGCAGCCTATGGGGGAAAAGCTGTTCGCGCCAATGGGATTTTTTTGCTGCAGGTTTGGGTGTGCAGGCCACCGTAGCTCACTGGCAAGCTTAGGAGGGGGAGGGGACTGGCAAGCTCAGGAGGGGGAGGGGAGAGTGAAAGTCGCTGCAATCTAAAACGTAGCCACTTGATGTCGCTGTTTCTTCTTCAAAATCTCCAAATACCCCACCCTTGACCTTTCATACTCTTCGTAGGACTTTGTAAACCGTCAACCAGGCGTCACCTACAGCACTAACATGCCTCCCGAGCTGATGCCGAGCCATCCGTATAGCCGGCTCGCCTACGGGCAGCAGAACATGGGCATGTACACGCAGAACCAGCCGCTACCGCCAGGTGAGATGCAAACAGGTTTTTCTCGCCATCGTCGCCCCTGAGGAGCTTTTTCCACAGAGTGAAAGTTTCAATCATTCGTTCCGCTGCAGGGGGTCCAGGTTTAGAACCTCCGTACCGACCCGCCCGCAACCCACAGATGAACAAGATGATGCACACTCGGCCCAGCTACCCCGGCATGATGCCGGGCATACAGGGAAACATGCCGGGCATGATTGGACTGGACAAGCAGTACCAGATGGGGTTCAAGCCCCAGCCCACCATGCCGCAGGGCCAGATGCTGAGGCAGCAGCTCCAGGCCCGGCTGGTGAGTCGCTCCGGAGGCAACTGGCTGGTTGATAAAGGGCCGCTGCGTCACATACAAAGCAACTCTCATATTTTTCCCATTTTTCAGCCCAATAATTAACCTCTGCTGTTTTCTCACTTGTCTTTTCTAGAATCATACCTTGATTGGCCAACAGATCAGACAGATAACACCAAACCAACCGTACACTTCCATGCAAGCATCTCAGGTACGTCTTTTTCTTTTTTCTTTTGTCTTATAATGCAAACTTTATTTCGGACAATTTCAGATACAAACAAAAGTTACTAAAATAAATAAAAATAGTAATATAATAATAATTCTTTAAATCCGAAATGGAATAGGAGGATGCCGAAGGATTATGTTGCGTCAGTTTTTGAAAAAGGATTTTACACAATGCCAGCATTTGCGACTGTCAGTTATTCTTATTACTTCCTATTTACATACATAAGAGTTTCGTTCACACACTCAGCTTGAAGACTATCAATGAATGGATAATTGTCTCACTTCTAGCGACTGAATTTGTCTCACTTGTCACTGCTCAGAACATATCTCAGGGCTACACAACATATGGATCGCACATGGGAATCCAGCAGCATCCATCCCAGGGTGGAGGTATAGTCCCCTCCTCCTACGGGAACCAAAATTTCCAGGGATCCCATCCCGGAACCAACCCGGCTGTGGTGGATCCTCTGCGGCAAATTCCGCAGAGGCCCAGTGGTTACGTCCACCAGCAGGCTCCAGGCTATGCACACAATATGCAGAACACACAGAGGTTGGTATCTTACTGGCATGGTGCTGTGAGCTCAAACTTGACGACTTGCCCGCTGACTTTTTTTTTTCCTCCCCTATAATCGTCAGGTTTCCCCACCAGCCCCTTCAACAGACTCCCCTCATGCACGGCATGAATCACATGGCAGCCCAGGGCGGCCATCCAGGCCTGCGGCCCAACCAGATGCTGGCGGAGCAGCAGCAACAACAGGCAGCACAGCAACAGCAGCAGCAACAGGCAGCACAGCAACAGCAGCAGTACATCAGACAACAACAAGCACTCAGAGTACGCCATTCTGATAATATAATATTGGTCATCAAACTATCCAACTTATCTTTGGACAAATGAATATAAATTGTGTTTTTTGCATGTACAGAAATATATATATATGCAGAGTAATAATAGTATGATAAGACCTTTATTACCGTATAGTTTTAAACCATTTATTTCCTCCTTCTGGGTTTCTACCTCCACAGCAGGCCCAACAGGTCCAACAACAACAACAACAACAACAACAACAACAACAACAGCAGCAGCAGCAGCAACAGCAGATTCAGGCCCAGCAGGTTCCTCCGCAACAGCAGGTCCCGCAGCAGCAGCAGCAGCAACAACAGCAACAACAGCAACAGCAGCAGCAGCAGCAGCAGCAACAACAGCAACAACAGCAACAACAGCAGCAGCAGCAGCAGCAGCAGCAGCCACAGCAGCAGGTGTCAGCGGTGGCGCCGCCAGGCCAGGCACAGAACCAGGGCCTGGGCATGCAGCCGCTTCCCCCACAGCAACCCATGGTAGGTGCACGTTCACGCTGCTTCCTGTTGGAGTGCCGACAGAGATGAACTCCATTAGCCTGTGTGTGTGTGTGTGTGTGTGTGTGTGTGTGTGTGTGTGTGTGTGTGTGTGTGCGTGAACCAAACAGGCAACTCAATCTGATCCTGCAGCAGATAAAACGATAAATAAGATCAGTTAATGTTAAATTTAACAAAAAGTGTTCAGTAGGTTGTAGCTAAGAAAAACACTGCTCGACATGAAAAGTTTTCTTGCTCCAAGGTGGGGCGTGACAGAGAAAGTTTGAGAACCACTGCCCTAATGCCATGCAAGTCCATGGGGTCAAAAGTCAACTTTGTCCTAGAGACATGGGGCCACTTGCAGGTTCGGGATCGGGATCCCTCAAGACACAGCCACGTCAAATTTGGGGCTTCTAGCCCGTTAAGCTTTTAAATCTGGCCCGTTGAACTTTAAAAAATTATATTAATTGTAAGTATGTCATAAAATAGTAATAGAAGTCATTTCAATAAAGAGCTGAATATCTGGGGCCCCAGAGATGCACATTTTTGTTGTAACGCTTTTTTTCATTTTCAATAGACATTAATATACATTTTCTACATATCCCATTATATATTTTTTCTCCTATGAGGTGGGTGTCCAAATACTCCATCCCTCTGCTCCTGGTCCATCCACTTGGTGAAATTGTAGAACCCATTGTGGCCCCACCAGTCAAAAAGTTTGCAGACTGCTGTGCTTGACTGATGTGTCTTTCTGTGTTGCAGTTCCCTCGACAGGGCATGCAGCAGACTCAGCAGCAGCAACAGACTGCAGCCTTGGTCAGACAGCTGCAGCAGCAACTTTCAAGTAAGACAACACCCCCCCCAAACCACCCCCAACCCCACACACCTTCCCACTTCTGCTCAGTGTTTGTATTTTCTGAACTGAATAGTGAAGGTTTTCATCCATAATAAAATGTTCTCTTTTTTTTTTCCAGATTCACAACCAGGACAGAACACCAACTCTTATTACTGATCGTGCTTGTTTGTAGTAGTGTGTGTGTGGAGAAGAGGCTCAGCCCAGTTGTGCTCAGCCCAGTGTCCTGCCTAGCGTCGGCAGTGCGAAGGTCTGACTGTTGAAGGTGCGAAGGACCAGAGCGGACGAATCCCACCGAGGAAATGCTGATGAGATGCTTACGCCTTCAGTCGTGCAATCATGGAAAGTTAAAATAAGCGGTCTCACGGCTGAAGCTGACGGATCATCGGTCATGATGGAAAGTCTATGTAAAAAAAAAAAAAAAAACTTAACAAAAAAAAAACAACAGAAATTATTGAAAAAATAATGCATTCTTCCTTTTTTTAATTTTATTTCAATTTGTACAATTTTTTTCAGTTTCGTGTATTTCTCATTAAAAATTTATGTCAGTTGTTATGGCTCATACTTGTGTTGGCAGCCTCAGGACAGAGTTAAAAAACTTTGAGATGAAGTGAGAATCAGTGGACACAAACAATCTAAAAAAAAAAATCACATCAAAGCCGTTAAATTAGGTTATAAAACTTCAAAAACTGCTTCAGTCTGAGCAGAGCGATCTGCTTGAACATTTTTAATGCACATAAAAAATACAATTCCTCATAATTTGGATGCCTTTTTGTTTTTCTTTGGTTTGTGTGAATCTACATTTTGCCTCTCCAAGCGACCGAAAAGCACTCCGGTGTCGGATCCCAGCGCTCGTCCTTCGCGAGGACAGTCTAATCCCTGGAACCTCGGCAGGAAGTTGATATCTGCCCAGCTTCTCGCCGTCTTGGCGACGCCGAGTTTGCGCAGCAACTTGTCGGAGATCTCCGGCACCACCGGCTGCAGGAGTGTCCCATAAACCCTCAGGCACTCCAGGGAGACGTGGATGACGGTGTCCAGCCATCGCTGCTCCTTCACGTCTGTCCTGTCCAGCTTCCACGGAGCGTGGCGCTGGACAAACCCGTTGGTCTGCCTCACACAGGCACTGATGGCTTCCAGAGCTTTGTAGACGTGCATGCTCTCAAAGTGCTGCTCCACCGCGGCCGGGAGACTCCTCACCGAGCTCAACATGCGGTAGTCTTCGGCCGCGGCCTGGCCCCCTGGTTCTCTGGGGAAGGACTGGGAACAGAACCGGGTGTAGACCTGACCTGGATTGAGCGCCGGAGCGGTGCAACGGTTCAACAGGCCGCCAAGAGAGTCGGCCAGCTCTGCGTTGAGCAGCTTCAGGACTTTGTCCTCGGTGTAGTCGCAGTCCGAGTCTGGGACCCCCTGACGGAGCAGAAAGTACCTCAGGCCGTCAGTCGTGAACGTGCGCGAGCGCTCCAGAGGATCCACCACATTGCCCAGACTTTTAGACATCTTCTTCCCTCCGACGGTCCAGTGAGAGTGCACGTGTATGGCCTTTGGCAACGGGAGTCCGGCTCCCAGGAGAAATGATGGCCAGTAGATGGCGTGAAATTTCAAGATGTCCTTTCCAATGACGTGGTGGACGCCGTCCCACCGGTCATGGCCACCAGGGTAACCAGCGACCGTCAAATAGTTGACCAGAGCGTCCAGCCACACGTAGATGGTCTGCTCAGGATCCCCGGGGACTGGGATGCCCCACTGAAGGCGACTCCTCTGGCGGGACACGGAGAGGTCAGGAAGATCCTCCTGCAGCCACTGCACGACAGCCTGGTGAAAACGCTCGGGCTGCACCGCCCGCGGATTTCCCCTGAGCCAGTCGAGCAGCGGGAGACGAAATGTAGACAGGCGAAACATGTAGTTCTCCTCTTTCATCCACTCCACCTGCAGAACGGAGAGGAGAAACCCTGAGCAGTGGGGTAAAACTTCAGCTTCCCTGGACCTCAGTTTGAAGCTCAAGATTCGTAAAAGTATTTAAAAGTTGAAAGTATTATCGATTCACCTTGTGGCCACTCTCCAGTGATACCTTGACCTCCTTCCCTGATGAGTCCAGAGCGTCGGCCACCTGCGTCGGCATGAGGAAGCTCTCGTCCTGGGTGGAGTACCAGCCTTCATAGCTGCCCTTGTAGATGAGCCCCTTGTCCCAGAGGAGCGACCAGAAATGCTGCACAGCCCGACGGTGTCTAGGCTCGGTGGTCCTGATGTAGTCCGTGTAGGAAATGTTGCAGCTGTTGAAGAGGTGTCTGAATCTGCCAGACACGTTGGTGCAGAAGGTCAGGGGGTCTTTGGCCGCAGCTTCAGCGGCTTGCTGGATCTTCAGTCCGTGCTCATCTGTGCCTTTGGAACAAAAGCAATAGCTGTAATTATCTACACAATGGAAACTAATGGCAGATACAGTTTTTGAGAGCTGACACAGGTTAAATCATAATAAATAACAAAGCCACTGTGTATTTTACCTGTAGCAAACTTTGAGTCGTATGCCCGAAGTAGTTTGTACCTGTGGAAGCAGTCAGCGATCACAGCTGAATACAAGTGTCCTAAATGAGGAGACGCATTTACGTAGAAGATAGGGGTGGTCACGTAGGAACTCCCGCTGTCTTGGCAGGGACGCGTGCTCGTGTGTCTCAACGCGACGACTCTCAGATGTTGCCATGGAGCTGCTACCGGTGAGATAACACGACTTTGCTGAGGTTTGCAGACAACCCTACGGACTCTATTAACGAACGGAAAGGAGGTCCTCATAACTGAACGAGCGGCCGTGAGGACATGAGCTTCCTGACACGGACAGCTGCAGCAGGTGACACCTCGGATGCTAGCGCTTTGCTTAGCATGAGTGTTGAGTTAAAGCCCAATCATTTCTTGTCAGGTAGGACAACACACGAAATAAACTCACAAACTACCTCCGGCAGCTGAGTTGGAGACGTAGCTTCTAACCGAACAAATATTTATTTTTTGAAATTAACAGCTAAGACGTCTGAATTGTTCAATATTTATAGCGCAATAGGCGTCGAGAGTGTTTTTACATGCGCCAAGGTTAGAGCTGCTTCCGGGTTCTGTACGCGTGTCTTACGTCCAATTAAAACACGGCATTGTGTCTACGTAGGGAAGCGCAAACATCCAATCGGCATCCGAGGACTATCTGCATTTTCTCCACCTTATCCGATGTTGTTGTTGACAGCGTTATTGCCGTAACATTACTGACGAACCTTTCAGAGAAGTTTTTTTTTTTTTTTTTTTAATCTTTTTTCTTTTAAAAGGTAGAAAAAAATACATGGTAAGAAAAATGTTTATGTTAGTAGTGTGAAGTGTAAAGCCATAGTTTAATTATCCAACAGGATAATTCATATTTTAAATAAATACAACAACAATAACGTTTGTGCCTAATGCAGACTGTGAAATAATGTGAACACGGACTGTTTGTTTCAGGGATTTGTCCCTTTGCATGTTGCATTTCTTTGTTAATATCACTTCCTAGTCAACCCAGTCAATGTACTGGAAAGACGTGCCTGACCTAATGTTTCTTAATTCAATTAACACACACACACACACACACACACACACACACACACACACACACACACACACCAGAAAGACCTCCGCCTTCTTCCTGGACTACCACCCCCGAGGAGCCCGCCAGCCAATCAGATGCAAGAATGCTAAAACTCCGTCGGGCGGCGAGAAACGGCTCAGAAACTTCACGATTTGAGTGAAAAGTCGTTTTGTGTCTGCCGCAACCTAATTTAGACCGAAGTTATTTCTATCATTTCCGACTTTATTGGATTTGTTAGCGGTTTAAAGCAGCCAATGTCCCTCTGGGCGCACGGGGAGTGGGCCCATCATGTGATTCGGAACACTGTCAGTTTGTCACCAGACTTCTGACAGGTCCCTGCGAGAGCTACGTGTCTCGTTGAACTCTCAGCTTAAATCCTCGGCGTGACATTTTTTTTTCTTCTTTTGACGCGCCCACTCGTTTACGACCATGGATGTGAATCGCGTAGACTTTTACATCGGTCTCTCTCTGGCGGTGAGCTCCAGCGCCTTCATCGGAGCCAGCTTCATCCTGAAGAAGAAAGGCCTGCTGCGATTGGCCAACAAAGGATCCATGAGAGCAGGTACACCAACCGCTCTGAGGTTCCAGTCTAGTTTAGTCTCGGCGGATGTCCAATTAAACTGTGCTAGTTATTCATTAGAGCATATGTGACAGTAGAATTCTCTTTTTTTTTTTTTTTTTTTTAACTAGTTTGACTGATTTATCTACCGTTTCATTTCCCCTCTCTCATTTGATTAGAAACATATTCAGTCATTGTACCTGTAAAGTTAAACTAGTTTATAATTCATGTTGAGGCAAAAAAAAAAAAAAAAAAAAAAGTTTTACATGACGGTGTACGTTAAACAATTGAGACTACATATTTGTCCGATAACAGTTACAGCTGGAGTGGTTCTTAAATGTTTCTGCCTCTGACAAGGAAGGATGTGGTGAAATGTGCTACTTTAGGGCTGTGGAAATTATTTGAATGAGGTATGGCACAATAAGTGTGGCTACTTTCCATCACAGTGTAAAATGTTTTTGAAAGAGGTCAAAGAGCTTCTGGAAACCAACATTTCTTTTAACTGCAGCGTCTGACTTTTACTTTCTTTTGGTTTCACAGGCCAAGGGGGATATGCCTACTTGAAGGAGGGGCTCTGGTGGGCAGGACTCATTTCAAGCAAGTGAATCGTTTACACACCTAATGCTTTGGCGAGAAAAAAGTGGACCACATGGTTGGCTTTATTCTTTCAACTTGGTAACACAGCCTGCCAGCTTGTGGAACCCAGGAGAACAGAGGTCTTTGTCTGTCCGAGGGGGGAAATGAGGGTCTCGTGGGTTTGGCATCTCTGCTTGTGATGTTGCAGTTGGATGCGGCAGGCGCCCACACACCGGTTTAAATACGAGGGTTGGAGGAGAGTTCTCACCTTATTCAACAGCGTCTCCCCATGTTCTCATTCCAGTGGGAGCGGGAGAAGCTGCAAACTTTGCTGCGTATGCATTTGCACCAGCCACCTTGGTGACTCCCCTCGGGGCGCTAAGTGTCCTTGTAAGGTAAATAATGAGTTGGAGCTTTATTTGGAGAAACATTATGGTCTTTAAACACATTCATTGTTTACTGTATTTGTACATTTACTTTGTGGTGTTCAATGTGTACCAAAAGAGACTATCCTTAACACCAAAACCCGTGCTGTGTCATAGCACAGGTTTTCACAGATTGTAAATATAATATTAAAAATCCTAAAATAATTGCACTCTTTTTGATATAATTAGTGGGAGAACTTCTACATCGTTTTGTGCCTTTAAAGCTGCAGAAAAACATGTTCTCAGTATTTCTAAGTCTTGTTTTCCCTGGACAATTAAACAGTTGGTAGCTCACGGTTTTCTTTAATACCTCACCATGCTCACCGCTGGTTTCACCTCCCAGTGCCGTGCTCGCCTCCTACTTTCTGAACGAGAGGCTGAACGTCCATGGGAAAATCGGCTGCTTGCTGTGCATCCTGGGATCCACGGTGATGGTGATCCACGCCCCCCAAGAAGAGGAGGTCGCCTCCCTCACTGACATGGCCGACAAGCTGGGAGACCCAGGTAGGACGAGGCGGCGCAAACTGAATCGCAGATGAGAGTCCATGAACTCATTCTCCAATGCTCCCCGCCAGGTTTCATTGTGTACGCTGTGTGCGTTGTGGGAAGCAGCCTGGTCCTTATCTTTGCCGTGGCGCCACGGTTTGGCCAGAAGAATGTGCTGGTCTACATCCTGATCTGCTCAGTGATTGGCTCCCTCTCTGTGTCCTGTGTTAAGGGCCTGGGTATTGGTATTAAGGAGTTATTTTCCGGCACAGCAGTTCTAAAGGAACCCCTTTTCTGGTCGTTAGTCATCTGCCTGGTGATCTGTATCACTATTCAAATCAGCTACCTGAACAAAGCCCTAGACATCTTCAACACGTCCCTTGTCACCCCCATCTACTATGTGTTCTTCACCACCTCTGTCATGGCCTGCTCAGCCATTCTCTTCAAGGAATGGTTGAATATGACCATGGACGGAGTGGTTGGAACAATTAGCGGCTTCCTCACCATCATTTTGGGCATCTTCCTCCTCCATGCCTTTAAGGACATTACATTTCGCTGGGATGCTCTGCCATACTTCCTGAGGAAGGGCTATCAGGGCTTCCCATGGGGGAACCAGGCCTACATGAGCGTTGCCAGCCAAGACACGCCTTTTGAAGACGAGATAAAACGACCAAAGGAAGGAGGCTTAAATGGTGGATGGGCCTCGCAACAGTGAGCTCCTCCATGAAGGCCCACTGTGTAGTCGCATCTAACGTTGATGTTGATGATAATCCTTATTTTGTGACGTCCCACTAGATCTCAAATCTGCCTTTGACCCGCCGCAATGTCGGTAAAATCACAAGTTGGTACCTGCTGTGAATATAAATGAGAATTATTATCAATGTTAAGCACAAGTTATTTATTGTTGATTCCTTTAACAATAACCTTTTTATTTTATTATTCCATTTTATACCGGTAGACCTTCTTGAAATGTTACACACTGGGTCTTTGACGAGTAGCAACTAGTTCAAAGATTGCTTGCTGGTGCTCTGGAATGCTGCACATTCCTGTCTTGCGTTGCCAAAGTAACTTCACTTGCGCAGTGCAGGATGAACCACTTATGCAAAGTTGCCTCATGTAGAAGAGGAGATTCAAGTGGCACACTGGATGTCTTTAGGGTTTGTGCTCTAGGTTTGGGATGAAAGTGCACTGAAATGGTCTCCATTAGGTTACAAAACATTTATACCAACGTGAATGTTGCCTGCACTGCTGTGTACACCTTTTGTTGCAATATATTACATTTGAGAAACAAATTAGACGTGGGTGGATGACGGCAAAACTTGTTTTATCCCTAGATTATATTGCATTGTAGGTTATTAAATTATTATGACTGACGACATCTGAAGCTTCCAGCTGCAAAGATTTAGTTTGACATCAGTCTTTTTTTTCCCCCTCTGCATTTTACTAAGGTTGTTACAGCCATCTGGCTTCTTCCAACAACTGTTATAATTTAAACTGAGTTGATTCCTACACCACCCTGCTGAAAAATGTAATCAGAATTTTGCACTTTTAAATGTATTCTAAAAAATGTACTTTACAACCAGTGTTACAGCCTTTAAATTTGAATGGAATTCAATCAGTGTCATCCTCCAGTACCTCAGTATTGTGGACAAGCTTCACCAAAGAATGTTCTTTTCCTGTATGAATGATCTACCACGATGTGCCAAACTGTAACATATCTCGCTGACGTAACTGTCCTTTTCCTATTATAATAAAAATAAAGACTCAACCAAGTACATTCTCTCCAGGCGATGTCTTTTTTGACTTTGTGTTTATTGCATTCGTACAGTCCAGCACCACATGCCTCTTAGTCAAAATTCTTCTTGGCTTTGTAAGATGACAGCGAAGCCCTTACAGCGCCAGACGTGTTTGTCCAATCACTCAACACCCGTTCCAAGCTCAGTTTTAGTTTAAAGTCTGACATGTTAACACATGGATTCCACAAAGACACAATGTCGCTAACAACAGACCACAATTTGTCTCCTGTATTGCTGGCATCAGTCCACAAGAGTCCACACATGGTGTCAGTCCCGTGTTAGGCACTTGTAGTAGGTAACGTTGCTGTTCCTTTTCCCGGACGAGGGGGCCGTTCAGCAGCATGCGGCCAGCTGTCGGGACTAAATGGCCTTGCTGCAGGGCGACAACCGTATGCGCGAGCCATTTCAGTCATTTCAGGGACAGCGCTCAGTCGGCCATCGTCTCCGAGAACGAGCCCCTGCCCTTCTGAGTCTGTTCCAGTCTGTTGAGGATAAACTGGCTGGTGTCAATGAATCGCTCCACACAGTTGACGAAGCACATTTCCGTCCTCGAGTCCAGCTTTGGCCCCGGTTTGTCCATACATTTATCCTGCAGACAGACGAGAGTCATTGGGAAAGTGTTGCAAAGTGTAATGGGTATAATTACTAGAAGTGATAGAATGCAATGAAAACGACTCCCATTTCAGGTAATAAATTAAACAATCCAACCATGAGCCTTTAAAACCTTTGGATAAACTTGCTCAGTAGGTCACATTGCATGGAAGGGCAACTGAAATCTTTTTTTTCTTTCCTCTCTGTCACACAATTGTCACTACTTCAGGCAAATCACCACTGCAAAACTGGCTATGACGATATTTTGGCTCTTCCATTAAATTCGTGGCCATTCGCAACAGACTACCGGACAACAAGTTCTTGCCCTTACCACTCCGTGCAATGCTTCATTTAGGTCACTGGTGGCTGACGCCGAACAAAGTGTTCTTAGAGGAGCATGAGTACAGACATTTTCATCGTAAAGACGACCCCCGGTCAAAGATGCAGGAGGTCACCTGGACTGGAGCTAGCTGCAGGTTTAAAATTGTCAACGGCACCGTGCTAGCTTAAAACGTCATCTTACCCAACAAACCTCCGTCATCTGATGCACCAGCTGCTGAAATCTTTGCTTCTGAGACTCAATTTCGATAAACTGCTGCAGCTGGGGGTCAGCCGTCGCTCCCTGGCCGTCCATATTTCGCCGAAATGAGATCGCGAAAAGCAATTTTCATCCGTTTTTAACGGGCGTGTGGCGCTATTTGCTGACCTTCACATGTGTGTATGGACGAGAGGAAACGGAAGTGTTTTGTCCAATCACAGGGCGCACCAGGGGCGGATTCCTCTGACGTCACCATCCGTCAACAAAAAGGTCTCCAGTTCTTATTTTTATTTTATTTTATTTTATTTTTTGGGGGGGGACTTTTTAAAGAACAATAATAATAATAATAATAATAATAATGATAATAATAATAATAATTATTATTATTTTTATTATTATTATTATTATTAGTAGTAGTAGTAGTAGTAGTAGTAGTAATGGTAGTGGTAGTGGTAGTAGTAGTAATAACTTTTCCATGATGTGATGTTTGATTCTTTGACAGACATTTTCATTTTCATTAATGTTTATTCACTCTAAAGCCCGGCATACTTGGCTTTTACATGTTCTGACCATTGACTGACAAAATCTGTTTTCGCATTTTTCACAGAATTATGGTCCACAGAAGGCAATGAATGAAAGAATATACAGCCGTTTTCATCCGTTAAAATATATACACTCACAAAACACAAAATGCAAGGCATTGAGTTTACACTTCTCAAAACAAAAGGGCAAGGTCACATTGACCAATGATTTTTAGTGCCTCGGGGAGACAATTTGCAATTTTGCTGATGTTGTTTGTCATGCAGACGTCTATTGCATCTCAAACAGCAAATCCTGAACCTTTGATGCCAGCTCCTCAAAGGTGGGTCTCTCATCTGCTTTCTGAAAAACGGAAAAACAAAATCTGTGAGATCGAAGTACAATATTTGGTTTTTAAAACATTTGCGTTTTGAATTATTCTAATCAGTCTTACTTCACCCCAACACCATGCCATAATGCCGTAGACCTTTTCGTTGGCCAGCTGGGGGCGGTAGAGGCGCAGGCCTCTGGACACCTGCTCCACAATGTCCATGTTGTTGAGGCGCTCGTATGGAAGTTTCCCTAATGTGTACACCTCCCACATCAGAACCCCTTCGGAGAAGGACATGCTTCTATGTGAGTAACATGTATGATGTGGTGATGATAATACCAGTTCTCAATTCCACTCAGATACTCTCAGTCAGTCAAACCCCATGCATTACTTGCCACAAATTCATTCAGGAATTTCATAAATGTCTCATACAATTCTGTTTGCTTACCATATGCCCATATGTCCGACTTGCTGCTGTACTTGCAGTAGAGGAGGACTTCAGGAGGTGACCATCGAACTGGGAACTTGGAACCAACCGAGCTTGTGTACTCATCGTCTAAGACGTACCTAATAGGTGATTGGGGGAGGCAATTAAGACACTTATTTAAAAGCGCAGCTTAAAGTGATATCAGTTTTATTTATCTATTTATTTTTAGGGCTGATTCTATAATGAAGTTTATTTTTGAATGTTTCTCTTCAGCATATAAATTGCAGCGCCCTGGACTGTAATGTAGTAGAATTTAGAGTAGAATTAACCTACCCTTGAAAATGATGAAAAACTAAAGAAAGCCTTACCTTGACATTCCAAAGTCTGTCACCTTGACTGTGCCATTTCCATCCATTAAACAATTCCTGGCAGCCTGAGCAACAGCAACAACAAACACAACCCCCCCAAAAAAACATCTATTTCAGTGTAATCACTCAACAATGTTTCTACGCTTGTAATTTTCCAAAACCTGTGACTCAACCGAGTGTGATGTTGCTCTCACCAGGTCTCTGTGGAGGAACTGATTGGACTCGAGATAGGCCATGCCCTCAGAGACGTCTTTGCACATCTCCAGCAGCTGGATGGCCGTCGGGTGCTGGTCCATTCCCTCTCTCAGGTATGTCAGCAGACAGCCGTTGGAAAGGAACTCGGTCACAATATAAATGGGCCTCTGTTTGGTGCAAACGCCGTACAACTCCACAAGGTTCTCATGTCGAAGATGCCTGGTTTGAGGAAAAGGAGAGTGAAGTTGATTTCCCTCCTTGGAGTTATAAAAAAAAAAAATAAAAACACTGTGATGAGCGTCAAATGTCAGTGTAATTGAGCTTACATCATGATTTTGGCTTCCTCTATGAAGTCATCCTCTGACATGGAGCCCTCTTTAATCATCTTAATGGCGACGTCATGCTTGCCCTGCCACTTGCCGTACTTCACCACTCCAAACTGCCCCGTGCCCAGGTCTTTGATGAAAGTGAGGGAACGAGGGTCAATCTCCCACATTCCTGGAGTAAACCAGATGATACAGCAAAGTGCATTTATAAAGTCAGCAGTAGTTAGTTAGTTAGTTAAATGTTTTTTAAACTTTTTTTTTTTTTTTTTTTTCCTGGGGTGGCAGCAATTCGCTTCCGTAAAGAACACGGCCATTGTGAGCATTTTCCTATTGGGCCATTTTTTACACAAAATCAATTTAAGGTCGCGCTTTTTCCAACTTCATTGTTACTCTTCAGATATAAGAATCTTATCTCTCTAGCTGTTTGCTCACTCACACAAAAACCTCTGAAAACACATCTGGAAATGCCACTTGCATATGTCAGCAAACTGGCTAAAACTGTACGTATGGAAATGTGCTGCTGCCAGCCACTGGTGGAACCTGTAGCATAGAATGTAAGAACAGTGACTCTGACCATAGCCAAGCCCTGCTGTTGATGGAGGCCGCGCCGTGTCGGATACGATGTACTTCAGCCGACTGACCATTCCTGTTGAGGGACAAAGCAAGAAGCGTTGGAACAAAAGCAAAATGCGTTCACAATTTGTTCCCCCGCCATTGACCTGCTGCATTGTGCTGGTGGTAGATGATGAGCTCCGGGATGGTGTCGAAGTTGTGCTTCTCTGCCAGATAAAACTGGCCTTGCGGCGTGGTGCATATGTTATAATGTCTGCAGCCTCCTGCCGTTTCCCTGCGAGGAGACCAGTGAGATTAGAGAGTAGTAGATGCAGGCGGCAGATTTTTCACTCGCACGGCAACCTATCGTGTGGGAAGGGTTAAGCGTTATCTTCTCAGTTAGTTATCATAGCGCAGTATCGGCCGAGAGATGTGTTGTGTGCACCGCGAAGAAGAAAAAAAAAAAAACACAGTTCTGAAGGGAGATTTGTCCACGTTTTGCATGAATAATTTACATCTCTCTTCCTGTGTGGCCCTCTGTTTCCGCTTTCATGACAGAATGTTCTTTTGATATGTTCACACACAAATGAATCCCGCCGGGTGCAGTGCACAGATGGCGGCCAAGCATCTGAGTAGAGAGTTTTAAGTTTGAGATCTTACTGACCCACCACTCTTGGTGAACAGGGACACCGTGTATTTCCCAGCCTTGCTCGAGTACCTCACCAAGAAGCCGCCGTCTTTGTTCTGGGGAGCAACACACACACACACACACACACACACACACACACACACACACACACGTGTCTCATAGTAATCTCAGGTCAGATAGGAACCTTATTAAAGACAGACTGTGTCCATGACACTTGTATCAAAATAAAATTTTAGCACAGTTATTCTATTCTATTCAATTTTTTGTACAAGACACATTTAAAATTGCTATCAGTCAATTCCTGCAGACATGCGGCTGATTAAAAAGAAATATTGTGTTGTGGTTTTAGAGTCTTCATACAACTGTATTTTGCGTAATGATTTTCTCACGCAAAACAATTGAGCTTTTTCAAGCTTTACATGTTTGTTTTTGTTTTTTTAAGTCGTAACTTGTCAGTGTCATGTATCTGGCCACCAGTCTTCCAGCTGTCTCAAGATCAGCCATTTACAAAACCCATAGAAGTCAACCACTTACTTATGACAACCACATTGTTATGTAACCCAATGCCATTATACAGCCAACAAGACAAATCATCTCCTTGGTTGTAAAGGAACAAACAAATCAACAATGTAATAAAAAGTCATTTTAATAATTTATATATGATTTTCTTCCTGGGCGTGTCACTGTACCTTATTCTTTAACAGCTTCTCTGCTTGGCTTCGGTTGATATTTTTGCAGTACCAGCTGTTAAAAATGAAAAAAAACAACAAAAAAAAACAAAACATGTGCATATGTAGATGGATGATTGAATAATGCAGTTATCAGGACTTTGTCCTGGAAGCCAAAGGTATAAATCGCTAGCGGACGAAAATAATTGAGACAGGTTGACTACTTACTCAAACCTTTCGAGTCCATTTTCAGCTTTCACGACATGATTACTTGGTATGTATCCCTCCATTCTGCAGCAGAGAACAAACCCCATGTTCAGTTAACAAACTCAGCGGGAAAACACAAAAATATTCTTAAATATGACACAAGTATGATTAGTATCTATTTGATTCAAAGGCCCTCTTGGCTGGCATGTTTTCATATGAATAGCCATGGATTAATGAAGGCGTTTGAATCCACATCCTCCCGGGTGCCTCAGATCCGAGTTCTACTTGGAACCCACTCTAGTATATTGTTGCGCATTTGAATGGTATTCAGATGCAAGCATGAGGTACCTACACTACCTTTGACTTTTTCATTTTTCTCATCTTAAAATGGCAAAGAGTCTCTTTTTATTTTCTTCCCCAGTTCATTCACCCATATTTGTCCCTGGCTCGCCACCAGTTGGGATCGGACATCTCCAGGATGGTGTACTCCTCATCCTTCTTCAGCTCCAGGTCTAGTGACGTCTTGGGTTGAAAGTTGTACTCAGCTACGACGGTCATGCCCACCGATGGGCCCCGCGGTTCCGGCGGCTCTGGCGGTAAAAGGCGACTCGGTGTCTCCTGCGACAGCAGAAGCTGGATCAGTTCAGTCAGATCAGTGGTCATGCCTGTGAGCATTAGCATTCCAACGATGCGTATGTGTCACCTCTGTTGGAGTGGGAGGGAGGGGCTTCCTGGATGGCCTCCGCTGTTTCGACGTGAGCCCTGTGAACGGCACGGCCAGAGTTTTGCATTTCGGTAGATGAATCCAGCGAGTTCACTCGCTTTTATTGTTGTTTGCAGACCACACAGAATCTCATCCTCACCGTTTTTGCTGTCCAGCACCCTGCAGCCCATGGCCTGTTTGACTTCCTGCTGGCAGCACAGCCACACACCGTCCAGCCAGGAGCAGGGATGGTACTTGTGCACGAGATCGCTGTTGAATCGCACCACTGTAGACCGATAAAGGTAATTTTCATCATTTCATATATGCATGCGTGCTCTTGTCTTGATGTGATGCGGGATATAAAGACTGAACACCTGAGAGAAATTCTTACTTTCTTTCAGCTTGTTGATCCACTGAGCACGCACATCCTCAGACTTTGCAAAAACGTACAGCGGCCCCTCATCATACACTATCTGCAAAGAAGAGACAACAGCAGGATTTTTTATGTTTGGCCAATTTTTTTTGTTTGTTTTTCCCTTCCTTGAAAGATAAGAGCGGTACCAGAAAACTGAGTTGAGTTTGATACAAGACAAAAACGCTTCACGCTTTTTTTTCACGCTTAACTGTCAACGTGTGAGTTGACGTGAAAAAAAAAAGAAAAAAAAAAGGCAACACCTAACCTTCACGTCCCCTGTTGATCAGAGTGTGGGACACGGTTTAACTTCTTTACACGGTTTAACTTTCACATTGTCGACTTCCAGGAGAACTGCGCTGTTTTTTTTTCTCCCTTTTATTGCTGAGTCTAAAAACTTTGTCTATTTGCGCCACTTGTGCAAACTTTCTTTGACCTGCAGTCATTGACATTGGGTCCCAGGTCAACCTCTCTCCCTCTTCAAGTACTGCACTAATGCATGTTTTTAGACACATTGGGAAGGGGAATGTAAAGGAGCTGCAGCGATGCTGATGTCGGAGTATCGGGAACGACCTACGAGTAAACGACCCACAATCTTCACCTGGAATGCAAACATCCGCTCCTGGGGCGCATTTGGCTCCGGCTGGACCGTCTCCACGCACTTGATCTTCTCCAGGTCGACTGATCCTCTCAGACCTTTTCGCTTCTGCTTGTCAGATGGAGAAACTGTCAGGGAGCTTCGCGACGCACGTGTGTGGACCCAAGGTAAACATGGGCTGGAGACAAAATGGACCCTCACGGCACGAACCATTTTGTCGGGATCGTAGTCATAGTAGGCCACTTTTTCCTGGGTGAGAACGAACCACCTCTCCTTGTAGTTGAGCGGCGAGGTCTTCTTCTTCTGCTGGGACCGTTTGATGAAGAGCTCTTCCAGGACTCTGTCTGACATGCTTCAGTCGCGATTGATCTGCAAGCATGGAAGGGCACATGGAGTAGAAGAAGTGGAGCAGCCGCAGCAGCTGCAGCTTCGGCAGTGTTGTATCGTCAGTGTGAAAGTAACAGCACATGCACATGGCACCACATGGCCTAAGTTCAGCCAGTTCACTTCTCTTTTTTTCTGGAGGTCATAATTGACTGAACAGGTATGATTATCTATTATTAACTATTCTTAGCTCAGCAAAAAAAGGCAGCACTTTTGCCGATGCTGCACTCTGTGCTTTCTATCCAATTTGATACGTCATTGGAAATTTACTCAGCAGTTTTGGAGAAACTGTGGATAAAGCTTACAGTCCACCTTTCACTAAAACGAATCGTCTGCCCTTCCTATTATCGTCACATCGGCTGTGTCCAAATGGCTTTTGACGCTGTGTGAGAAGATTGTGTGAATCCCTGCTGAAATTCTGATAGTTTGCTACTGAATTGTGCATAGTGATTGTTTCCAATGCTGCTGTTGTTGTGCTTTGAGTATGCAAATGCCATCCAATTCTGATTAGCATTAATGCTAATCTATTAAGCATCACCCCAGCTCATAGTTGCCCCTTCATATTAATTCTTTGTGTTTTCTGTGGTTTTTAAGGCTCGATAGCTGCACTTGTGTGCAGCCTATGATTTTTCACACCTCAAATGGGGACGATTAGATGCTGAAGGCCACACATTTCAAGTATCCATCTGTATCCTTCTATATCAATTATTATCCATTATTATCCAATATCTGTTATTCGAGTAAAGCTACTTTGTATCTGCCATGTAAGGGGGAAGAAAGCAAACACATCACTAAATGATGTCAGTCGCCTTATTAGCATGTGTTTAGCACTAGCACTGAGCTGAAACAAATCAAAAACAGATGCAAAGCGTGGGATAATGCTTCAGGTTTAATCAGGTGTTGTGTTGGGTAAAGTTTAAATACTTCATGTTTACATTATACAGGCTAGCAGAGTTAGCTTTGGATACAGCTGGCTGAAGCAGAGTTAATGCCGCAAACTCTCGGATTTCTAAATCAACAAGACGCAACTCTACTGTAAGATGCTTCAACTGCGCACATAGAGGAGCTTTTTCATAACTGTGCTGTGTCTGTTTTGCGTGGAGCCTATTTTCAGCTTGCGAACACTTCCTCCTACCATTCAGCTGTAACGCTACCAGAAGCTTCTCTCACTCCCAGTTAACCAGGAGTGAGACATTTCTTCACACTTGGCCGACTCGACCACTGGGTTCTGTTTGCCGATATTATCAGGCAGCCTGCTTCCCCATTCTGTGAAACATCCCTCACTTTTTGGCTGTCATCCATGGCTTTCTTTCATCCCTTTGACCTTGATGCGGGACCCGGGTGCCCCAGTTCTTCTCGCAGCCTCTTCTGGTTAATTGGAATCAGCGGATTGAAGCTGTGAATCTATAAATTGTTGGGCCTTTTTCTTCTTCTTCTTTTTTTTTTTTAAGGCTGGTTGACTCAGGCTGACACAGACAAACTTATGAGGAAGTTGCATCAGTAGTGTACTGCAATTTGAAGAGCGAGGCCCTTTGCTCTTCAATTGAACATTATCTTTCTATCAAATGCAGCTGTTCTCCTTAAATTGACCTAAATGTGTCCAACAATGTGCCGTTACGCAACACTTTATGCTGTATGCACTGACAGTAATAGACAAATACCAAGACAGAATTTAGCCCCGTCTCTGACCAGTACAGCTGCTTGTTTACTGACTAGTTGGCTGAGAATTCCCCCGAATTCTCATCTTATTTTCCTATGTTGCCCTCACGGTGAGGCCATTTCCACACGTCCCCTGAATACGTTGCTGGCAAAGCGTTCTCGGTTTGTCTTCGCAGTCTTTGATGCTGGATTCGGGGTGACGGCCAAGCTGTGACTGTATCAGCTGTTTTAAGCACAATGACTGAGAGGTGTGACAACATGTCCGAAAACAACGAGGCAGTAGTTTATTGTGTGTAAGTTGTTCTTACACTCAAGACGGTGCTGCGGTTCAGAATGCAAAGCGCGTGATCTTTACTGAGCATGACATGGCTTGAACGAAAAGAAGACCGTTTTTCACAGGAACAAGTCGAGACGCTGTCTTTCCTGATGCTTCCTGACAGATAAGTGCCATATGCAAAAAAAAACAACAAAACTCATGCGTGAGTGTGAAAGCCAGAGAAACAAAGTTGTAGTCAGTTGCGAAAGGTAAAAAAAACCACAGGTCTGAATAAGCAGGTCATTTCAACATTTCAAAAGAAACAAAAAATATATATATATAGTTGTGAGCTGTAGATGAAAGAGCCGTATCTTGGTTAACTGTCATGCAAAGAAAACTTCAGACACTTCTCGAGCTTTGTCTCACGACATTTCTAAGATATATCTTTGCAAAAAAAGGTGTTAAAATAAGCGACGAGTTCACCAAGTTTACAACATTTTCTATTGCTGTTAACCCATTAAGTCTCACCACCTTAAACTGTATAAAATAAGCCCCCATCTTCCCTGGGATTTGATGTGTACACTGGTAATTTCACTGACTTATCATTTACTGATTTTGGCCACATTTTATCTCTCATTATCTGCACTAATATTTCTGTTTTTGTCTTAAAAGCTTAGCTTAGCTTAGAAGAAATGACTAAACATACACCCCGACATTAATTTGTATGTCTCTCGTTACTCACCAAGCCTATAGTGGTCAAGCATGAGACATAAAAGTGTAAATGCCGCATCCAGGCATGGACCTTCGTCGCAGTCGCTCGCCTTTCATTTAATGTGTGTTAGTTTGTGATGCAAGAAATTTTAAACCCACCCACAGAGAGGAATCGACTCTGCTCACTTCCCCTTTTTCTTCCTGCTCATTTTCATATCAGGTCTCTGGACGGTTGTGCAGATACTGGAAGCAGGCTAAACTTTAACTCAGAGAGTATTTGTGCACAGCATACCTAAAGTGTGAGAACTTTAGTTGAAGGTTTGTTTTGTTATGTTTTTACCTTGCCCAAATGTTAATCGAACTCCACTGTCAGCTTCTGTTGGACAAACACATTAAGATTGTTTGAAGGAAATATTTCAAGATGTCATAGTTTTCTGTTCTTTTTTAAGTTAACAGAGAATTTGAGTTTAGCGGCAATTCAGCTCCCTCATTTGCGTTTTGGACCTCCGGAAAATGTGCCACCACTAGGGGGCAGGCTACGCAGCCTGTTTGCCGCTGAGGTCTACTTGAGGGAGTCCTTCCGCTTCCTTCTTCCTCTTTTGCTCTGCGTTGGGTCGCCACCATGGTATGATATGATTCCAGTGTTATATTTTACAGAATCAAACTCAATCTTCCCGATTAAAGAATAATTTCCATGTGAATTTAACATTGACATGTCAGTAGTTTTGTCACAAACCTAACGATGACAATATTACTTGTCGCATTTACATTAGACAATGTTAAATCGTATGTGAGCAGCGCTGTTTGTGCGAATGGAGAAACGCCGCTTTTGGCGATCTCTCACTGCCTTCAACAGGCAAAATGTGAAGTAGTTCTGTTCCCTTTCTCGTCAGTGAATATCCATAATGATAATATATCGGAGACGAGTACCTTTCGCAACCCGTCAAATTAATTATCGCCAAGTAACTTACAAAACCGAAGTGTCGGCATGCTAGTTAATGCTATCCGCGTTAGCAACTGATCGCCATTGGTGAAGATATATACACGACTTAATACTTTCAGAGTTTTGTATGAACAGCTTGCGTACGTCTAGGCCACAACCTTGTTGAGTTTTGTTAAAACTTAATTTGCATTCGCCGATTAGAGTTCACGGGGCCTTCAGTTTATTCAGTTAGCAATTAGCAATATTGACGTGATGCGCTCTGAATACTGTCGATGGCCGCATGCTTGCTCCCAGCTATTTTTTTTATTTTTTATTTTTTTTAACTGGTCATGAATTCTGCCATTCAGGTGAACGTACCCAAGACCCGCAGAACCTACTGCAAGAAGTGCAAGAAGCACCAACCCCACAAAGTTACCCAGTACAAGAAGGGAAAGGATTCCCTCTATGCTCAGGGTAAGTAATGTGCCAGCAGTGAGTGTGTGTGTGTGTGTGGTAGTGAGCTGATAACTCAGCCGAACTCTCTTGCAGGTAAGAGGAGATACGACAGAAAGCAGAGTGGGTACGGTGGTCAGACTAAGCCCATCTTTAGGAAGAAGGTAAGTTAACCATTCAGCAGCCTTTTGACGGCCATGGATGGGGGACACCCGTTTCTGAATCATGCATCTTATTTCAGGCTAAGACTACAAAGAAAATTGTATTGAGGCTGGAGTGTGTGGAGGCCAACTGCAGGTCCAAGAGAATGCTGGCCATCAAGAGATGCAAGCACTTCGAGCTGGGAGGTGACAAGAAGAGAAAGGTTAGTCGTCTCGTTATTGCCAGTGTACTTCTGCATTTGTTGTGTTGCATGATTAGAGTTCTCATTTGCTGTCCTGGATAATGTCATTTGGTGTCTTGGGTCAGAAATCTTTCCACAAGAATAAATCACTTTCTTGGTTGTATTTTTTGACCATTTTTGAAGCTTATTTACTGCATTTGGAGGTTAGGAATAAGATGTCACGTCATGACAAGTTCTTGTGCCATAAAACACAATTGTATTTATCTGACTTAAGGGTCAGAGTGTCGTTAACTCTGCAAAATGTGTGATAGTTTGAAATGCCTGACGGTTCAAGTTTAAATTAAATTAGTTTGAATATATTTCGTAGTTATTGCACAAAGGAAGTCTACATATTGGAAGGGTCGACAACAGAATGGACCACCTTTTTTGCTTTCCCAATAGAAATTGGGAAAGAAAAAAAGTTAAGATTTTAATGTTCAAGATCTGCATAGTCCATTGCTTAAAAGAAAAATTGATAGATATATATCCTTATTTTATGACCATGTCTGTGTGTCAAGTCTGTGGTTAATACAATTGGAATGTATTTTCTATTTAGTGTGGCTTTTTTACATTTAATATTTTGAGTAACTGCAAAGATATGTTGTCGAAGCAGTAAAAATGCAGCCTCAGCATCCCTTCTCTGCCCCTAAATACTACTATAAAGTCCTTGATCACAATACATTTTACCATGTATGAATGCGTCTGAATTAAAGGTGAAAGTGTCTTATTGGACTGTAAATCCAAGCATGATTGTCATTTATATCCTCATTTTGTGAATTAATGCATCTAATGTTTAGTTTTCTAAAGTTGTGATTGTGGTGGATCTTACTGATTTCTGGCCCCAGACACAATAATGAGCTGTGATGTCCAACTTGTCACACTGTTTTTCTTGCATTTAATGTTAAATCAACTCTGTCAGACAATTCTCAATGCAACTCCATAAACAACTTATATCTACTAAACAAATAAATCTGTGCTGTTGAGGCTGAGCATTAACGCTGGTGTTCTTTTCTCTTGCAGGGCCAGGTCATCCAGTTCTAAGCTGTGGTCCAGTCTTCTGGAAGGCATTGTCACAATTTTCAATAAACGTGTTAAAATATACTTTGGTGTTGACATTTACTTCACCCGTGATTCTGGTCCACGGTGTGATCAAAAAGATGCAACATGCGAAAACTGCAGTACAAATAATCTTCCCGTTACTCATCTAGGTGGCAGGTCCCCCGTTACTTGGCGTAAAAAAAATACATAAAAAATAGTCAAATCAGTTTATTTCAAATATTAAAAAATAGTGCATATTGAAAGTTCACAGTGCATGAAATCTTAGGAATTACAAAACTAAAGTGTCCTTGTGCCGTGTCCCTGCCGAGTCCTGCCAGTGCAGCCTGTACACGCCTGCCGGGTCCCCGCTGATGGGTGTGACTGTCAGTAGAGTTGTGCCAGAGGGGTTGACCTTTACCACCAGATTGCTCTGAAGAGTCTGAACTCCCAGTTCCTTGTAGTGTGGTAGGATCTGTGTGACGTTGCAGGAAGGCTTGCAGATCTTCCAGCCAGGTGCCGCTCCGACGAAAAAACCCCTGGCACCACCAATCTCCTGAACGTTCAGCACAGCGATTGCGACTCGGTTCTTGAACAGGGGTCTCTCCCACACTTGAAAACTGTCCACCTGCGGGAAAAGCAACAATGTGGCTCCAACAATTGCCATTGGAATATGTCACAGTTGACTACTGACTATTGTAAACGCAATATGCTAAAAGTTTCTTGGGCTGTAATGCAAGATATTTGCAAAATTCATCTAAATTTTTCTTGCTGTTGAATGTGACCACTACCTTGAGCGCAAGGTAGCCTTGCTTGGCCAGTGGGTCTTGGTTGATGTCAATGATGCGTTTGTTCTGCAGCAGCTTCTTGGAGCGGGGACAGATGTCTCTCAGGTCGTTTGACATAAACAGAGGGGCAGCCATGATGGCCCATAGTGCCATCTGAGACTCCTGCTGGGCGTGGCTCAGGCCAAAGTTCCCAATCACAAGCTGGAAAAAAAGATGGACTGTTAATTGCCAGATAAATGGTTTATAACACAAAGAAAAGAAACGCTATAAAACAAGCAGAACGCTCAGACTGCTCGGTTCACATTTTTTCATGTGTAGACGGAGGTCAAAGAAGGGAGCATACCATGTCGGGGTCATTCCAGGCCCCAGGTCCAGCTGCGGGGACGATGATGTCCTGATTAGCAGCAGCCCAGTCCACGATGGACTTGACAGAGCTCCACGAGTCGTACACATCAGCGCTGTTGCGCCAGTGGTTGCACGCCTCACGGATGGCTGTGTAGTTGGGCTGCGGGCAGCAAAGCACTTGTTCATGTCATGTAACATAACGACATGGTGCCTCATCGTCATTCAGCTCATCGCGAGGCTTCTGTGCGTTTTTATCTCGAGTTTGTACGGCATTCGGGAATACAAAGTACAGCTATGGTCGCTTTTCTGTATTTCTCACCGTGAAAGAAATCAACATACGTTGTGTTTTTTTTTAAACTATAACTTTGTATGATTTCCAACCTTTTTCCCGAAAAAGCCCAACATGTGATTACCGTTATTGCCAACAGTGGTTAAATGTTTGTGCCATTTACCTTTACATAGGGCCACTCGTACAGGGGCCATTCACAGGAGTACACAATGCTTTTCCCAGTTTTGTTCAGGGCTCTTGACATGTTCACGTAGCCTTATTGAGAACAGAAATCAGGAAATATTAAACGCTAAATGACAATTTTGTTGGGAATGATCATCTACCTGTAAGAAGTTGTTGTTATGCAACATTTCCAATAGTCGTGAGTCAATCGTGAGTAAGAGTTAGTTTTTAGATGGTTTTTGAGCAGCACACCTTCCCCCAGCAGGGTCCAGTCCAAATTGCAGCCATCAAACTTGAGGAGATCCACACCCCAGTCAGCAAACGTCTGAGCGTCAGTCTCATAGTGTCCGAAACTTCCAGGGTATCCGGCACAGGTTTCGCTCCCGACATCTGCATAGATTCCCAGCTTCAGTCCTTTGGAGTGCACCTTGAGACAAACAAATGAATTAAATGTGGCAGCAGGTGAATGTGTACCAGTAGGTGGGGATGTTGCGCAGTTTAAAAAGTGAACCCTCTGCTGCGGGACATGACTCTGCCTTGTTGGGCCATAACAGATCCTGTGTCTTGATGAGCTTTTGTGAGGTTAACTTATAATGAGTTACAACACTGTCTGATCTAGGGATGCAAATTATCGATGAATTCATTAATGGTTAATTGATTGACCTTAATCAATCGATTAATGATTAATTGATGAGCTGCAATTTTTTCTGAGAACCTAAATTTCACAACAAATTTAATTTAATCGATTCAATTCTTAATTGACATTCGATAATTGATTAATTGTTAACATCCCTAGTCTGATCCCATATCATCACCTTCTTTATACTCAGTAGAAGTGGCTTATTATTATGTTTATCTGTAAAAAAAACAAACAAACAGTGGAGCAAGTAGAAGAAATAAAGCATGGACCTTTCTCCTTTGTGGGGTGTTTAATATGGAGCACCCACATTACTGTTAAAAAACATTGGAACAGTGATTTGTGCTTAATAACAAGCCTTGAAGAGTCCATAAACCTACATTTCCTTTGCATTGGGCGTTCGTGCTGAGATTATTCTACCTCTGTGAAATACGATACCTGCCTCCAACATCTGCCCCTTTCCTGCAATTATATAAAAACTGCAGGTGCGCTGAAACGGATCTGTAATGAATATGTAATCTGGCTGTGTAATAAATTTCACTTCTGGAGTTATAGGACTCGGGGGCTCGTCAGACATTTTGATTCGTTGTGATCCTTCGAGCGTAGGTGCACTGCAAGAATGCTCACTTCCCGCAGAAGAGAGAAGCGGTTCACCTCAGCGTTTCTCTACTCTTCAATCAGACTGAACCCCCGGCTCTCATTTTGACGTCAGAGCAGGAACGATGGCGTTAATAGCGCGTGCTCACGCAGCGACTCGGAGCTCTGCGTGACTCACATAATCGGCCAGTTGCTTGATCCCTCCCGGGAATCTCCTGGGGTCAGCCTGCAGGCGGCCCTTGGTGTCCCGATAGTAGGAGAGCCAGCAGTCGTCCAGGCACACATACTCGTATCCGGCCTCCTTCCAGCCCTCCTTCACCATCACGTCTGCCATCTGCATGTACAGGCGCTCGCTGCCGGGGTGAGATGAGGAGACAGGCAGGGACCGTGGTGTCAGTTGGACGACAGGAGTCGATGTTGTGTGCCGTGCATGATTTTCCAACACCATTTCAATAGTCTGCTGTTTTATTGTGTTGCTCTGTTCTCTTTTATAGTTTTTCTTATTGGGAAAAAAACACTGCTGTAAACAGGGACTGAGCAGTTTGAACTTTGAACGGAGGAAATGGGCGAGTATTTGAAAAGGAAAGTGAGTTTTACACGGGACATTTGAATAAATTAAAATATATGCAGTGTCATATTGCAGTCTATGCTTAGGTCATTTGTAGAGGAATGATTAGGTTGAAGAAACAAGAAGATATTTGGAATCTAAAACACTTTGATTGTTTTTTCTGACGTTCTCTTACATATTTAACTAAGCAATTAGAATATATGTCCCCCTAATTATTTTAAAATCTCTCTCTCTCTCTCTCTCTCTCTCTCTCTCTCTCTCTCTCTCTCTCTATATATATATATATATATTCGGTTTAGCGAACTCATTGGACACTACTCCTTTTTCTCGCTGACGTCACTTCCTTTCCGAAGGTCTGCCACTGCTATAGAAAGGCACCCTCCGTAAAGGTTTCATCTCTTTTGCTTGATGTCACAAGCGGCGCTTTATTTTATTGTCTTTGTCTCTATTGAAAAGGCGAACTTTCAACGCAACGTTCAACGCAGTGACTTCCGGTTCTTACCTGATGCAGTTGTCGGGGTCGTGTTTACAGTCGATGTTGCACATAAACCTCTCCCAGTGTAGCCAGCCCATTGTCGGCTTCAGCGCCAGGCCGTTGTCCAGGGCTTCGGCTGCGGGGCTGCTCACCGCCAGCAGCAGGAGAGCAAACAAACCCACCAACATGTCTCGACAAACACTGCCCGGAAATTTTTTTTTTTGGAAGCTTCTGTAGCGCTTTCGGGCTTCAATTTCCTTGTTCCATGTTTATCCCGCCCCTTTCGCGTGACTTACGTGGCTCTGGGCCAATCAGATTGAAATGATGCGTCTGCGCTAGTTCTGCGTTGATTCCACGTTAATTTTTAACGAGGAAGCGGCGAAGTCCAGGCGCAGTCAGCTGACTGAAGGGGAATATCTGCGACGACAAAACACGTCGTAAACAGGTTCTTTAAATAATAAAGTTCTTCTTCTTCTTCTTCTTCTTCTTCTTCTTCTTCTTCTTCTTCTTCTTCTTCAAATTAGGATGATCATATTCTGATGACAGAATATTCTGAAAATCAGGACACTTGGCACAGTGTCACAATCACAATGAGATACGCAAATAATACTCTTTAGACAATATTCCAATATTTATTATTATATTTAGTAGGCCTCTTCTGTATAGGCATAGAAACTTTTTTTTTTCATACCATTTTGCCATTTAAGTAAATGTCAGTAATTTGTTGTATTTATTTATAAGGGGCACAGAATAAAGGCCCAATTTTAATCTGTATATGACATTTAAGGCCTTAAATAAAAATAAATATGATATATATTTTCATTATGACATTATCACATAACAAGCAACTTGCTAATAATTATTCTCTCTCTCTCTCTCTCTCTCTCTCTCTCTCTCTCTCTCTCTCTCTCTCTCTTTTGTCTTTTCATAAAGAGCAGGTTCCCTTGTTGTTTTTTTCTTTTTTTTCCTCACAGCTGTTGCAAGACATCAGGAAACAGTCATAATCATTAACATTGCACATATACATACTGTATATATATATATATATATATATATATATATATATATATATATATATATATACATATACACACACACACACACACACACACGTATATATATATATATATATATATATATATATATGTATATATATATATATATATATATATATAT